>NC_135769.1:13578582-14293582 GCF_052425735.1 Oculina patagonica | reverse complement strand
ATCAGAACAAACAATATCATTTACCTGTCAATCAATGAATTGAAATTCTTACTTCCGTGACCCCCAACTGGCAGAAAGATGCAACCAAATCAAAGATTTCTAAAACGACGCCAAAATATTGTATACCTTAGAAACAATTGGGCAAAATAAGCTCATGGATGTCCAGTACAACCTTTCTCCTGTCTGTAAGTATAGTAAAATTCAGACAGATATTTGGCTGCGAATTTTTGTCAAATTTGAAGGCTGTCATTTACAGATTCACCGCTTGTTATAAACTAAGAGATACAAGCGGTTCCGAAGATTTCTCGGTTCCAGTCCTCGTTCAAGCTGACCGCGAATAATTTATTCGGCTCCAGACCACCAACTTGCAGACCGCGTAAAAAGAAAGAAAGAGACGCGACAAAAGTAGGTAAAGTTTTATTCCTATTTATCCTCTTATCTGATGTGAGGGCCCCCTGTACTCGAGTCTGCAAAGCAAGCAAAGAACCGCATTCAAGTAGTTCCTGAAGTTTGTAAGCAGGGTGGTCTTCATCTTCACAAGTTTGTTTCAAATAATCGTCAAGTACTTGAATCAGATCAGTACTAAAGAGTGAGAGAGCAGTTGATGCCATCCTGGATCTGCCATCCAAACAACTTCCGCTAGAGAGAGTTGTAGGAGTTCAGTGGTCAGTGGTGTTAAACTGCTTCAGTTTCTACACTGTTTTGAAGGATCAGTACTTGAATATAACAGGATTGTTGGTGATGGTAACTTCTGTGAACTATGTAAACTATCCTCTTGGATTTCTGGCTCCCTTGGTCATAAGAGCAAAGAAGATGTTGCAAGAAGTGTGCAAAAAGGACGTCAGCTGGGAAGAAACTGCCGAATAAAGTCTGGCCAAGGTAGGAGCAGTGAAAGCTGGATCTTCTATGCCTCAAAAAATTTCCAAGATGTTTCGAATTGAAGAGAACAAAACAAGGGAAGAAGTATGAGTTACACAATTTTGCTGATGCAAGCACATTCCGATATGGACAATGCTTCTATCAAAGAGTGAAGGACGAAGATGAAAATGTGAATGTCTGATTGGTATGGCAATACCAAGATTGGAGCTCACCTCTGTACTTGTTTCATCGAAAGTAGGCATGATGCTTTAAGAGCAACTTTGAGACTTGAAAGGTTGCTCACGTGACCATTTGGAGCGCCCAGATTGGTCACGTGACATTGTGTTTCTTTTTGTGGGCAGAACAACTTTCCTTTCAAATGAAGGATTACGGGTGAACTTTCCACCGTGGGAAATCAGTTGGAAAGGATTTGAGCTCACTGATTGTTGATGACATTTTGAGCTGAGGCGGAGATGTTTTAAAAGAGTTTGACCCAGGAAGTTTTAGAGCAACAGGATCAAAGTACAAAGTGAGCAGTGCGATGTTATAGTTTCAAACGTATGGAAGACCTTTTGTCAAACGGGGAAAAATCTCCCTCGCCATACTGCAGCTGCTAGGGGGCAACCGAAAAGGCTGGAAGGCCCAGAACTAGATTAAGTTTAGCTGCTGATAAAATTTAGACTTTCGATAACTTACAAGACGAACCAACTACTGATTTGATCAACACTGTATTGCTAACCAGTAACGAATGTCCAATTTATACACTGGAGATGAAGCCAATTATCTCCATGATGTTTATTATCAGGTAGATTTTAACTCAGTTTTATTCATCTGTTGTTATTTTGGTAAGGGCTGATGGTAAATCGCTTAGCGTTCCTCCATGAAATAACCCTTGTAAAAATTTTACCGCGATCGCGCCGCGAACGTGCCGCGATTCGCGCCGCGTTTGGCCGCCGCGATTGGCGCGATCGCGCCACGATTGAGCTTGGATCGCACCGCGATTCGCGCAGCGATCGGCTTGGATCGCGCCGCGATTCGTGCCGCGATTCGCGCCGCGATTCGCGCCGCGCTTCTGGCCGCCGCGATTCTCGCATCGCGCCGCGATCGCCTAAATCTATAAATTTAAAAACAATTATCTTGGCGTTTTGCATACCGACAAAACAAACACACAGACTGAATCGAAACAACATCATTTATTTACAGAAGCTTACAGAAAAAGACGGCCAGTTTCGCTGCCGAGCACAATTAAATTTCGCAAAGCCGGAGAGCGTGATTGAGTCTTTAGTTTACAAGCAAATAAGTGAACAGTTCTTCTGTAAAATGTGAACAACACATACATAACGGCAACTAACCTTTTACTCGTGCTCAAGCGAAAGAAGATGCAATGATGTGATCTACCAAACGAGCGAACTATCTCTTGCATCTGCGAAGAAGCCGAACCGTCGAAGATGCGCTTTCTTTTCCCCGAAGCTTTTTTAAATAATACAACATTTAAGTCCCAAGCATCAACAGGTACAACTTTGCATTGAATGGTCCTTACCGTCAAAATGTTTTCCTCTTTCCACTGTTCGAGTTTTGCATTTTTTTTATATTCACAGTTTAGCTGTAGTTCAGTCAACAAAGTCCATGACGAAGCGACGAAGCGCTAGCTGTTGAAATTATAAACAAGCTGTCGCTCGAATTAACAAAACAAATTCTAGCAGTTTTCACAGAGACGCTTTTCCCTCAAGTTAGGTCGCTTCTAAACTCTTGTTATTAACAGAAGCAGCTAAAAAAGAACACATTTTTCCAGTCCTGATTGTGAAGAGAAAACATACCAACTTTCTCGAAATAAAATTTCTTTTCTGCTTGGGATGGCGTAGCGATTGCGTGTACTATGCACTACGTGACCTAACTCAGCCAATCGTAACGCTCAGTTCACGACACCTTGCGGCAAAAGGCGGGAAAGGACTTCGATGTGTGTGGTCTACGATCGTGGTCTACGGGAAGGTAAATATAAAGCTCTAAAAAAAGCTCATTCTGACAGCCTCTTCGGAGCCACAATTAAATTAAATGCCATATAGAGGATTTTTCAATGCAAAAAACGCAATTGCAGCGAATTCCTGATTGTATTTGCATTCGGAAGAAAATGGCCGACAGAAATTTGTCATTGGATTGCTGAAAGGTATTAAGGTTCCTCAAAGATAAGAAAAGAAAGAAACAAAGTGTTTGAAAAGATTAAAAAATAGGCGCCTACAGGCGTGTGTGACTACTGCTAAGACGATGAAAATTACGAAAGTAGAATTGGCATATATATGCGGCTATATTTATTGTAAAACTGTCGGTCAGAGTGTTATATGGTGTATAAATCAGTGCTAATCAAGAAGATAATAGGAAGAGACTGCATATGAGCTAAGTAGCCCATCAGGCTGAAGCTTATCCCGGTTTCCTTAGCATTTAACTAGAAGTGTTTCTATTCCCCCTGGATGGAATGCAAGTCTATTGCAGGGTTACCCCCTAGCAGTCAATTTGCCAGTTCCCATTTCATTAAACACCTGGGTGAAGTGAGACACCATGAGAGTTACGTTTCCTGCCCAAGAACAAAATGCCGCACCAGAGCTCGAACCCCGACTGCTTGCAATTGATCAGTAGTTCAGCACACTAACCATTAGGCCACTGCGCCTCCCACAAAAGTAACCAGAAATCGGCTCCAAAATACAACCCAAAAATTATTGGATAATCAAAAACAGTTTCAATTAATTTAATAAACTTTAATATCAAACAAGAATGATACAACAACTTAGTGAGATCTATTTAACAGAAGTTGCTACATCGTTATTTTGTATATCTATATAACAAGAACAGAACATAATTATTCAAAGCATTGCAGAACAATTCATATTTGCTTTTGGTTTGCCTTTAATAGAAGCACAATAGGTTTGAATTTCTCATTTTCTGATCTTGAGAAGTCAAGTGGATAGTGTTCAGCTACATATCATAGTATCTACAACTGTACCCATCAAGATATTATTGGTGTTCGAAAAGGTGTCCGCGTTGAACTTTTTAACTTATATACAAATGGGTTCTTCTTTTTACTGTAATCGGTCAAAACTTCACACTTTCTTGGTGAGAGGCACACTGCTCTGCAGGTTGTTTGTTTGTTCATTTCCTTGTAATTGGCAATCAAAGGACTTTTTTCATTGTATACACAGGAGAAAAACTGTGTTTGTAACAGGAAACTTTCATTCATCTTCTATGCCTGGAAGTTGTTCAATTACCTGTAAATACTTAACTTAAATGATTTGCAATAAAGAAATAATTATTGCTGAATATAGTAAATAAAGATTGCAATATTAGTAAAATATTACAATTAGAATTACAATTAAAAAGCGGATATAAAGACTAAAATCTCAAATAAAAGCGTACTGTGGAGTTGTATATATGTAAAAGTACTTGTATTAAAGCGATTGCGTGACTTGAACTTTAGGCTGCGAGGGCTTGAATGATGAACACTGTAGTTTATCGCTTATTTGATCGAACTACCACGGTTTACGATCATTATGTTTTAATACATCTAACAAATCACAGTTCTGGAGTAATTATTTTTTAAAAAAGAATTTTTGTAATGATTCACCACAGCTTTCACATCGATAGTTTCTCGATCACTAGAAGATTTAATTCGACAGTAGAGGTCAATAGCAGGCACTTATTCAGATTTGTTTGCTACGTAAACGGACACAATATTATATTATTACCATAGTGGGAGAGGGGATCATGTATTCCCCTAAAACTTAAGCGCGAAATATTCATCCGCAGTGGCTGAATTCTCCTAAAGAGGTGTTCAATTTCTTCACACGAGGCTAATGTACTTTGCAATTATGGAGTTGGAGTATCGGCAAGCGCACGTGTTGTTTATCACGCGTGGTCAAATCAGGTTAAAATACAATACATATTCGTCGCACACTAATAACTGGTCGAGCTAAAGGCATAAATGTACTCACCAAACCTTTTATCTGATCGGTTGGAAGCAAATGAGAACGCTGTGTGATGTTGTAAAATATAAAACACTTAACTCGCGATCGAACAATCCGTTCCAAAGCTGAGAGCGAAGCGAAGCCGAGAAATTTGTCGTATACTTTCTATACCGACCTAAAAGCTGAAAAATTCTCACGAAACTTTTCATCTGTTCGGTTAGAAACAAAATACGAAAGCTGTGAGAGGTGAATGTTGTAAAATATAAAACACAGACCTCGCAATCGAACACTACAAAGATGTTAGTTTGTCATCGTAGACCATCGGTAGGCCATCGTTGTTACGAAGTGTTACCGAAGAGACTCACATATCTGTATTTCTTTGTGCTGATTGGCTCCGAAGTATACTCTATTGTTACTTACTTACTTTCGGGACGGACATGACAGCAATAGTGACTACTGGCGCATGCGCAGTAGTCACAAAAACGGACTGTTAAGAAATAAAAATTCTTATCTTTTAATTTATCTTTACTCATTATCACGCGCCGCTTTGTCGCGCCAGTTCGTCTAGACTAAAACTAAATAAAACTTTTCTCGTGGGAATCACGTCCTCACGGCTCACCGTCACGTAATAAAATGTTTTTCGACATTTTAAATCAAACTAGTTTTATAACTACTTTGATTAGTACTTAAATTTTATTTCATCAATACAAGTCATGATTTGCGTTACGACCACAGCATGATTTGTGAGAGTTTCAAAGCATATTGACTTTCTCCCGGTGATCGAGAAGTGAGTTCTCGCCGGGAACACTTCCCGAGATTTATTCCAGCCCCCCAAATCGCGGTGCGGTGGTAATCAATCGCGCCGCGATCGCACTCATCACGCCGCGATCGTGACTATCGCGGCAATCGCGGCGCGATCGCAACTATCGCGGCGCGTTCGCGTTCATTTACAATCGCGTCACGCACGATCGCGTCGCGATGACAACAAATCGCGGCGCGATCGCGTCAGTCGCGGCGCGATCGCGGTGAAATTTTTACAAGGGAACCCGTGAACGATTTAAGTCAAGAAACTGGCGGTATTTATCTGTTAGACCTGAAGCATAGATTATATATAAATTTTCTTGCAGAACACAAACCATCTTTTATTTGGTAAACAACATATATCTCTGTAAGTACAGTAATGTTGCAAATAAAGACAAAAATATTGAAAGTTGGTGGGTTGTAAAATTGCAGTTCTCATATTTCTATAATTAGTAACTCGCTATCAAAACATCTCTATTTCTATAAATACAAATCTTGGGGTTGGTTGGAATTGCGGTCTCAAATTTTTCAATGACAAAACAGTAGAATTGGCTTTTATCGATTTATGTAAAAAAAATGCAAATAACACAAACATGTTAATGAAAACGGTTGAAAATCACAGTTCTCAGTAATCTTTATAGTTACGTCGTATGTATCGTATTACTCTTGTGAATAATCTGAAACAAAATTTGCTACACTTGCTCATAGTGACAATGCATTTTCTTTGCTATTTTCGATTTCGACTCGAATTCTTTTAACACAAACTGAACGTGCAACTTTTTACACACAAAAAACAGTTTAATCGCACGCATGCCCATGTGTTCACCTTTTCCCATGTTTGCCTGTGGAGGGTCACATTTTACATGTATATTCTAACCACTCCGTTATAAGTTTTCTTTAAGCTTCTTGTTAATTAATATTAATTAATTAACCAACTATCAAAACTTACCCCATAGCGCCTTAGTGGTGTAGTGTTTTAGTGGTTAGCAAGCAACAGCCCTGTTAATCGTCACAAAAGTACACTCTACTTAAAACCATTCCTTTGATTATTCGACAATATCTGTTTTATACTGTTCAGGTGTGCAAAAAACTGCCAGTGTTGTGTTACAAACAAACAAAAGATTGAGTTACGGTTTTTTAACATCTTTTATACTTAGTGAAAGTAAAATATTAAGCTAATAAACATGAGACATAAGCATGATACTTTCAATTGATCAACTCCACAGCATTCTACAGTGTCCATTGAGATTCTGAGTTAATTTACTGTTAAACACAATCTAGCCCTCATTACTGGGGATTGTTGGTGCGGTTGGCAGGTGACATTAATATACAGACGAGACAGGGCTAATTGCAAGTCGTACTTTGTGTATGTCTTTATTTACCAACCAACAATTATTGCGTGGTTTGACCTTGTCATCTGTGTACCCTTACATTGTTACTATTACTGAAACTGAGTTTACAGACTAAGAGACACTTAAGCATTCAGTATTGTTATGCTCTTGTAAACAGAACATGGTAATTTTTATATAACTGCACTGCCAGCAATGCAACTCAATACACATACATCATGATTCATGCATGCAGATGGTTATAAGTTTGCTAATTTTACCCCAATTTGTTTAATAAGGGTCAGGTGTGACCAGTTTAGGACACTTTGATGGAGATAGTACTGAGAAGGGATTAAAAGGCATGATTGCATCTGTAAATCAAATTTCCAAATCAAAGCATAGCAGTGGAAGGTAGGTAAAGTCAATAACTTGTGAATTTAACAAATTAAAATCTGCTTGTTTTAGAGTGTATAATAACTGTTGACAATCTTAAACCACAGGACATTACAACAGAATGTCCAAGTCTCTCTTAGTCTTTGTGTTCAACCAGAAACCCATAAGGGTTGAAACGTGTAACTCCCTATGATTCGCATTGTACAAAGCATTTGCACATTCGTTTACACTAAGTACCATATTTGGAAAATTACGAGAACCATTTAACCAATCAAAATTACTATGTTTGGATTAAATTCACAGCGCGCGCTAGCTTGCGCTCGATGGCGTAATCTTGTTTTTGAACAAGCTTGGTTGAATAAAGTTAAATTTGGTTAAATTCTCCTGTTTCATCTTCTTGAAGTAGTCTGAAGAACTTCGCTTCAATACACTTAATGTATTTCTTTAGTTTCTGTAAGAAATTTACAGCGTTTAGGTCGAAATTCAAGCAACTTACCGCAAAACCAAAAATTATGCTCCATGTGTCATTTCGTGTATAAAGCATTCGCGTACAAATTTTTTATGTTTCCAAATATGGTACTTAGCAAAATTGAATATTCAAACGCTGTGCGCGCGCGTTACACATTTCAACTCTTATGGGTTTCTGGTTCAACTGAATTCAACATTTTGACAAATTGAGTAGTGTTTTGCTGAATTCAACAGTTCGAACAATTTAGTGTTTTGACAAATTCGATAGTTTGAACAATTTATAATAAGTGTGGGCTGCCTGTGATTCGCACTAATTTTCACGCCATTGCGGTTAACTGCAAGTCGCTGGTGTACAGACCTGATTTATCCTTTCAAACACCTTGCTTCTATGCTACATTTGTCCAAAACCGAATACTGCTTATCGCCATTCAATTGCAAGAAAATGAGATGCTTTATAAAAAAAAAAAAAAAACAGTCAAATTAGTTCTCGCAATATTGTGCCGTGTGCGACCAAACTACACAGTTCAGCTTCATTCAGTTTTACTTTCGCAAACTATTTATTGAAACAAAATACTGTGGGAATCATGTGCTTTCCAGTCCGAAAGTAAGTTCAAGAACTCACAAGCCGAAATGGAGTTAAAAGTGTTTTGCGACTCGCTGATTTTTTATGCTCTGTTTTGGTTTTACAATGTGCTTTTTTATTATTATAGATGCTTTTCTCTTTCTTTTTTTTCTGATGAACCTTTTCTTGAGTACTGTTCATTTTAGCGAATTTATTTTGTTTGGCAGTAAGCTCTTATAGCAAACAGATCATTCTTCACTCTTGCCGTAGCTTAGCGATCGACTCAACATTGAATGCGTGCATATAATACAAACACATTTTGCAAGAAAATCTTTGTAGATTTTTTTTAATCAAACACATTAAAGTAGGAAAAAAAATAAGTTATTTACCAGCTAATGGTCGGTCCGGTCACAGTTTTTTCGACGTTTTTGCTTGTTTACAAGCTAAAATGGTAGAATAGGGGTTATGTGGACAAAATTTGGAACCACATATTTGTAAACTCTCAAGGGACTTTTTTAATTTCTCAAGGGATTACTTTCCGCTGTGGGTGATCATTTGCGATCTCGTGGAAAAAACGTGACTTGTCACATTTACAAACGTTATATAACAATTTTAAAAGTGACATGTCAGCTTTCTTATCTCAACGCACGTGTGTCTGAAAGGCGATCTATAAAAAGCGTCGCACAAACAATGGATTGCGTAACTAAAACACGAATAAATAATCACTAGCACTTACATCGTTTAAAAATTACAAACGTCAAAAATAAACCATACCAAAAAACCCGCTCTTTTCAAAGATATTAGTGAAGTTAAAACAAATGCAAGAGATGGGGGCTTCTTTTAGCTTAGGAGCGGTTAAAAATTAGGCCAAATTTGGTCGCTACATGCAAGCGCCATTCTATTTCGTCATCAACCTAGGTAGTTAGGGACGAGACCTAGCGTTGACAGCAATGTTGCATGAATCGGCTTTACAACATGCGATCGTATCTACGCAGTTCGAGTGGAATTTCAGTCAAAGAAAGCAAAATTCTTTCGTATTTCATCTTCAAATATAATTCGAAAGCATTCACTGTATATATGGCTTTTGTTTAATCCTGGGTCTTGATATCCGACCCTCGCAGAGCCTAGACAAAACGCAGCTTGAGTGTAACCATTTGTTTACGCCGCAATTATATGCGCAATGTTTTCTCCGACAGTAGTCGGAAATATCCGTATTTTTTTTCGTGCTTTTTCGTGGAGCAATCGTAACGATACGGCCTTGAACACATTGAACAGCGGTCTACCTATAACAATTCAAATATGGCGTCGCAAAAACAACATTGTGTCTAGATACCCGGCAGCCGGGAAGTGTTTTCAAAATACTACATACCCGGCAGTCTGAAATTATTCTAGAATTTCCACGGAAAAACCAATCCAATCCTCCTCAAAACTATAGATCTTTGCTTAGAAATGCCAAGCGATTTCAATTATAGTTTTGGCTTTGTGTTTGAGGAAATTTTCGAGCTTGGGCATACTACAAAATCTTGATTCTTCGACACTTAGAAAAAATTCGTACTCTGACTCCGGTGTCAACTCTTATAGAATAATTTCTACAAAAACTGAAGTTGAAACCCTGCGAGAGTATTCGATATTTGCTGAGAAATGCGAAGCGATTCTAAATAATGTTTTGCTTTTGTTGTGGACGAATTCTCTTGGCTTCGGCGTACTATAAAATCCTCGACTCACGGGCACGGTTGTTCAAAAGACTAGATACCCGGCAGTCAAAAATTCATGAATAATCAATACATTCAATATCCACAAAAATGATCATGGAAACCTAGCTCCCGAGAGTATTTCAGTATTTCAATTTTCGGTCGGAAATACCGAGCGAGTTAAACGTTTTTACAATGTCAGTTTGGTTTTGCACAAATTGTACGAACTTTATGTGACTCACCGGGCACGATTTTTCAAAGACTACATACCCGGCAGTCAAAAATGCTTCCCGTTTTTCCATCAAAATTTCCATTTGAACCTGCTGAGATGTCGGTGTAGAAATACCAACCGATTTTCCAACTTAAGGCCTCAACAATTGCCTCGGCAAAGTAGTACAAAATAGCTACAAAACGCTTGAGCGTTCGGTGACGAAAGTCCGCCACCGATGTAACTTCCGGTGTGACACTTTAGTGGCGTGACCAAGGTGGCACGTGGTGTTGGTTTTCGCGCCAAAACGAACTCAGCGTTGGAAGCGACGAAGTTCTTCTGTAGGCTAAACGGCTTAGCGTTGGAAGCGACGAAGCTCTCGGTTAAATAGAAATACAAAGCGTTCCTCTATATATAGTCACTCAAGTAGATTTTTTCAAATTCAGGGGATTTGACCCCTCAGTGAGGAGACCACTCTCAGATCAGTTCGCAACGTGTGCCTAATAGCGTCGAGGTTCTGTTGATCTAGGTCTGGGTCCTACTGGACCTAGTA
Source organism: Oculina patagonica (assembly GCF_052425735.1). Taxonomy (NCBI): domain Eukaryota; kingdom Metazoa; phylum Cnidaria; class Anthozoa; order Scleractinia; family Oculinidae; genus Oculina; species Oculina patagonica. Next base: position 14,282,767 of record NC_135769.1, on the reverse strand, counting down.
ACTAATAAGGGTATCCCTTTTTTAGGACTTTTTCAAAGCGCCGGTACTTTCGGGGTTCTATAGGTAGGTAAAATACACGTTACGTTCGCGGAACCGTGAATTTTCCGGGGCACCGTTTCTCTCGAAATTCTACGGTATATCATGGATTACGGGTAAAACTGGGTTAAATATTAAAACTTTATTAGAGCAAGTCAGTGTACATTTCCAAGTTAATACGGAGTTAAAGTTCGCCTTAAACATAACAACAATCAAACATAATAACAATGTTGACCTTAAACGTTTTGAGATTAACGAACTCACTAAGTAACAAAAACATACCTTAGCCTATACCTTAGTATTCCTAGGTTAGGCAGTCGTCATAAAGAAAACTGTTTCTTTTTCGTCCATTTGACTGATTCAAGAAAAAGCAATAGTGTTCTTATGTTCATTTTATGTGCAAAACCTATACAGTAAGGACGGTCACTCTCTAAATGAACAAACATCCCTTGAAATCAGTCTTAAATCTTTGGAAACACCACGACTTCTCATCCGGAGGGAGTTTTCTGAACGGCAATAATTTCTTGGAGTCTCCTTTGCGTCTTTTGGATTTTGGAAGGCCAACTACTGTCAATTCAGCGCCTTTAGGTCGACCCCGTTTCATCATTTTGGGTGGCATTTTTATGAAGCTATAATTTGAGTTTCCTTGCTTTTCCGGCCCACTTTTAACATCAGTCTCCGATATTTTAGGACAAAATTCTCCTTTTATTGATTGTTCAGAGATTTCCATATTCATTTCTTCAGAAGTGTCTGGCCAATTTATCGAATCCTGTGTTATTTCCGACTTGACATTCAGAGCTCCTTTGTTTGTTTCAGTTTTAATTTGTTCCCCGGGGGGTACTCGAAAAGTTTTGTACGGGGAGGCTCCGCCCCGAGATCTAACCCCTTACCCTTTTATATACCATTTTGATAGAAAAGGTACCCCTTTTGTATACCTTTTATTGCAAAAAGGCACCCCTTTCATATACCTACACGACATCACATTTACCTAAAACGGGATGTTTTCTTGTCATTTTTATGTAGCGCTTAATAAATTACGACGATACAGCCAAAAGTTGCGTCTGCTCGAAATATTTAATGTAAAGGCCTTTTAAAATATCATTATGACAGATTTCCCTACCCTTTCATATACCTAAACCTGTGAAATCCCTACCCTTTTATATACCTGGAGCCTAAAAAAGGTACCCCTTTCGGGGCGGAGCCTCCCCGTATAGGCCATTATAGGGAGTACCCCCCCCCCCGGGATTTGTTCAGGAATGTCTGATGCATTATCAAGGTTTTCAAACACAACTTGATCGGTTATTTCGTTTTGATCCTCTTCAGCAATCTCACTGTTACCTACTGACTCAACTTCAGGAATCGCATGTTCAAGAGCTTTGGCCGTTTAGCCCACAGAAGAACTCCGTCGCTTCCAACGCTGAGTTCGTTTTGGCGCGAAAACCAACACCACGTGCCACCTTTGTCACGCCACTAAAGTGTCACACCGACGGTTACATCGGTGGCGGACTTTCGTCACCGAACGCTCAAGCGTTTTGTAGCTATTTTGTACTACTTTGCCGAGGCAATTGTTGAGGCCTTAAGTTGGAAAATTGGTTGGTATTTCTACACCGACATCTCAGCAGGTTCAAATGGAAATTTTGATGGAAAAACGGGAAGCATTTTTGACTGCCGGGTATGTAGTCTTTGAAAAATCGTGCCCGGTGAGTCACATAAAGTTCGTACAATTTGTGCAAAACCAAACTGACATTGTAAAAACGTTTAACTCGCTCGGTATTTCCGACCGAAAATTGAAATACTGAAATACTCTCGGGAGCTAGGTTTCCATGATCATTTTTGTGGATATTGAATGTATTGATTATTCATGAATTTTTGACTGCCGGGTATCTAGTCTTTTGAACAACCGTGCCCGTGAGTCGAGGATTTTATAGTACGCCGAAGCCAAGAGAATTCGTCCACAACAAAAGCAAAACATTATTTAGAATCGCTTCGCATTTCTCAGCAAATATCGAATACTCTCGCAGGGTTTCAACTTCAGTTTTTGTAGAAATTATTCTATAAGAGTTGACACCGGAGTCAGAGTACGAATTTTTTCTAAGTGTCGAAGAATCAAGATTTTGTAGTATGCCCAAGCTCGAAAATTTCCTCAAACACAAAGCCAAAACTATAATTGAAATCGCTTGGCATTTCTAAGCAAAGATCTATAGTTTTGAGGAGGATTGGATTGGTTTTTCCGTGGAAATTCTAGAATAATTTCAGACTGCCGGGTATGTAGTATTTTGAAAACACTTCCCGGCTGCCGGGTATCTAGACACAATGCAAAAACAAAGCGTCGAACGCATATTTTGCTGTTTCATTTGCTAATTTTGCTGCCGTAATCGACTGCCTCGAAAGGTCCTTGCAATTTTAAAGTATAGAATTGTCAGATCTCGCTGAAATTTGCACTGTTTATTTGTGTAATGTTAAGGAATATGTGCCTAAATACCCGGCGCGGACGAGCCATTTTTGACAAAATTATATGGCTGCATTTCCTCCGCGAAGATAGGAAATTGTTAAACTAAACTACAAAGAAACTGTAATGATAAGTTCGAAGAACAATGCACAGGATAAACCTTCGACTCATACTTCATGCAAAAACGTCGATATCTCGAAGAGACTTTGATTTACTATACGGACCTCCCAGCCGGCAAATAACATATATGTCCGTTTATCAATGAAAACTTAATAAATGTAAACTTTTTGCTCTGTATTGAAATGCTTTAACAATGAGAAAAAAGAACTTCGAAAGTTCGAAAGTCTCACTTGCTGTGGTGAAAAGTTAGCTGAATGACCACCAGTGACAGCAGTAAACAGTCGAAACATTCTAGTAAATAGTCGAGTTTGTTATTCTCGTCCTTGTTTTAAGGGTTTTTCTCCTGGTTCTCTGGTTTTCCTCCCTTCGCAAGAACCAATTAACACTGCTAAATTCCAGTTTGAACAGTCACGAGGGCTACGGGTTTGTTACTTGCAACCCTTGTTAAAAAAGTCGATTTAACTGAAGTGATCTCACAGCAGGCGAGAAAAACACTTGCAAATGTCACTTCAAACCAGTAATTTTGCAATTCTAAATTGTGCGAATTAGCCAAAAAATAATGACAACATATACACTGCAGATTGAACGTATAAAGTTTTGTGGATAAAATCAAATTACCTTGTTGTCATGCTTTATTCTTTAATGTTTGTCCGTGTCTTATGTGACCAGGTTCACAAAAACGTGACATTGCATTTTTAGTATAAATTTAGAATTACAGATTGGTAGAAACTATTTCCTTTCTTCGCCAAATCAACCCACATAATCTAACCACACAGGATTTACATCATGAATTTCCTATATGTCACACCACCACACATTGTATTAGAATCATAAGAATTTCCTTCTATTGTTTGTTTCCTTATAAAAGAAGTGCAGTTAGTTAGTTAGTTAGTTTAATTCAGTAGTTCAAAGTGTTCAAGACCTGCACTTACAAGCTGAGGACCCCTTGGTCAAGTACAGTACTATTCCTTGTGACCTAAGTCTGTGATTCATTTCACTCAGGATTTTGGTATGTCACATTTGACCTTGTTATTATGTTTACAGTTTAGGTTTACTAGTTCAATACTACAGTCAACATGTACTTATCTTAAGCCAATTGTCTAGTCTTTGCTTGAATCCTCTGTTGATTCATATCCAAATTGTGTCGAGAAGAACATTGCATATCTAGTTTCCAAAACATTGCATTTACATGAAACTCATTTTGTTACACAATACTGCAAGAGTTCATTGTTGAAATTAGATATTTCACTGTTAGTCTAGCTTTGTTTAATCCAGCTATGACGACAGATGTTGTCCTGTCACAAAGTAACAAGTTTACAGTTTTTCTTAGTTTTGTGTCAAAGAATCATTTAAATCGCCATCAAGATTAGTTTATTTCATTGTTTTGCTGTGTTGAGCTATTATTCGGTATATAACACTTGTTTTTAGTTACTTCACATTTAGTTCTAAGAATAGCTCTCTAATAAGTGTCAGTTTTATTTCTAGATAAGAGGATTAATATTTTACGTAGTGTCATGCAATGTTTATTGTTTTGTCATGCAATACTTTGTAGGAATTTAGTGAATGATCATTTACAAGACTCTAGTTACTATTATTTCTATATTATATATTGATTATATTGTAATATTTTTAGTGATTTGCTATTGTAATTTATTCTTTTCAGTTTGCAATCACCCTTTTTCTTTTTGTAATCTGTATTCCTGCATAAATAAATTTTATTGTGGCTATAAGTCTGATTCGTTGTTCACTAACAACACCAGAACCTGCCTCGGTCACATTTGGCGCTGCGAGCAGGGTACAAAAAGAAACCAATTTAAAAAAATCAGCAATTTTAAAAAAAGGGTGGTTGCAATAACAGCACAAGGATCAAATCACCATGACTACAGAGGAGTTATCAACCAAAGTGGATGAGTTGACCAAGATGTACAAAGAGGCAATGGAAGAACTAAAGGCCCTGAAGGAATCTACCAGCCCGACTCAAGTGTCATCCTCAGAACCAGCAACAGGAAGTGGCACAAAGCAGACATAAATTGTTGTCTTTCCCCGAGACAAGAAGATTAAGAACTTCACTGGGAAAAAGACAGAAGGCGACCAACCAGTTGAAGACTTTATAGAAGAACTCAGGACAACCTTCGAAGCAAGAGAAATGACCTCACCCGAGAAAGTGGACTTCATAATGTCTCACCTGGATGGACCAGCTAAAGAAGAGATACGAATGTACAGCAAGAAGGAGCGAAGCAACCCAGACTTTCTTCTAGATGTTCTGGCACAAGCATTTGGAGAGAAAAGGTCCAGCTCCCAACTCCTGAAGATGTTCTATGAGCGCAACCAGAAAGAAAACGAAACACTTCGAGGGTACTCGTACAGTTTGAATGAACTACTCAAGCGTGCCACTAAAGCAGATCCGAAGGCAGTCCCCGACCCAGAGAAGACTCTACGGGACCAATTTGCAGACAATGTGAGGGATCCCTTTCTTAGGAAGGAACTGAAGAAGTTCATCAGAGAGCGTCAACCCCCATTCTTAGATTTGAGGGAGGAAGCATTACGTTGGTCAGAAGAGGAGGAAAGACCACAGCGTATCATGCCCAGGCCCCAATCATCACAGGAAGTAGCGGCTGACATCCCAGATGAGAGTTCTCAGTGTAGTGCTAGCTCCACCACCACCCCCATGGATAAGGTGTTGGAGGTCCTGCTCAAGCAGCAGAAGTCCCTAGAAGAACTGACGAGTTCGATTAGAGATATCAAGCAGCCAAGGACCCATATCCCGCCCAAGGAATGGAGTGAACGGCGCCCTGATATTGTTTGTTTCAATTGCAACAAGAAGGGACACATTGCTAGAAACTGTCAGGTGAATAATGACCGTTTTGTCAGGAGAGGACCACCACAAGGTAGACAGCGCCCTGACAAGTCGTCAAACTAACTCCCTCTGCCACAAGGAGCCAAGTGACAGCAGGGGACAACAATGGCTCAAATATGGATATGTCAAGCATGTACGAGAAAGCAGTTGGAGAGTGCCCAGTGACCTCAGTACGACTGGGTGGAGTAGACGTACCTTACCTCTTGGACTCAGGATCTGAAGTATCTACTACCGGCGATTGGTTAAGATTAACAGCAGCGAATGGACTGGAGATTCCATATGTCGGATACGTAGAACTGGACGTTGAAGCCTTGGGAGTCATGATCCCACAAAGAGGAATTTTAGTTGTTAAGAGTCCAGCGAGTGAAGAGGCCAGGCAACGTAAGAAGATAACCCCTGGATTAATTGGAATGAACATTATTTCCCAATTGCAAGAAACTTACAAAAATGGAAAAACGGAAATTTCCCCCGAATGGAGTAAAGTACTGAAGATTGTTTCCTGTGCCAAACCTATTTCAGTACGTGGTTTTGCGAAAGTAGCCGGCAAGTCCCAGGTTAGAATTCCAGCCGGATCTGTTTCTGTTGTCCGAATAACTGGATGGCATGGACCCCAAACGAGCAACACAGCTGCGCTTGTGGAGCCATTAAGTGGACAAACTCCGGGAAACTTGATTGTCATAAATACAGTTACCTGTGTAGTTAATGGACAACTTCATGTAAGAGTTGCAAACATTACTGGTGAAGATGTCTGGCTTCAACCCCATACAAGAATAGGAGTACTACATGAGATTAATGATGTTATGGATACTAAAAACACTGTTGACTTCAAGAGAGTTTCAATTAATGAAGAGATGGTGTTTGTCAGAGAATCCACAACAGAACAAGAGCGAACACAGCCCTCAGCCTGTCCAATTGATCTGTCAGCTGTAGAGTGTACACCTGAGCAAAGAGAGAAGCTTGAGACTCTGTTCCAGAAACATGCAAGTGTCTTTACAGAGAATGAGAATGACCTTGGATACACAGAAACAGTCAAGCACAAGATCCCGACTATTGACCAAGTACCAGTTGCACAGCCGTACAGAAGAATCCCACCAAACCAGTTTCAAGAGGCAAAGGACCATATACGAAAGCTCCTGGATGGTGGCATTATTCGAGAAAGCCATAGTCCTTACGCCGCACCTATTGTGCTTGTCAGAAAAAAGGATGGATCCCTGAGGCTATGCGTTGATTACAGACGTCTTAACACCAAGACAGTAAGAGACCAGTTCCCTTTACCAAGAATTGAAGAGTCTATTGATGCTATTGGAGGTGCAAGATGGTTTTCAACGATGGACCTCGCAAGTGGGTTCAACCAGGTTGCCATGGACGAGGAAGACAGGCACAAGACCGCCTTCACTACGCCATTCGGGATCTTCGAGTATAACAGAATGCCAATGGGCTTAACCAACAGTCCCGGGACCTTTCAGAGGCTTATGCAAACCTGTTTGAACGATTACATCTTTCAAATACTGCTCGTGTACCTTGACGACATCATTGTGTATTCCAATACCTACGATGAGCACATTAAGAGACTTGACAGAGTCTTTACACGACTCCGAGAACATGGTTTAAAACTCAAACCAGGGAAGTGTCACTTCCTTCAATGTAAAGTCACGTACGTTGGTCATCAGATCTCTTCTGATGATATCACGACAGACCCTGAGAAGACTCAAGCTGTGTCAGAATAGAAACTGTCAACAACTGTTAAAGAACTGAGATCATTCCTTGGATTCTGCAGTTACTATCGCAGATTTGTCAAAGACTTTGCAAGGATTGCCGGACCATTACACCAACTAGTTAACAACTGCCTGCATGAGCTGAAAATGGAAAAGAAGCTTAAAGTCCCATTTGTGAAGAGGTGGAATTCAGAACGTCAAACCGCATTTGATGCATTGAAGATGAAATTGACCCATCCCCCAGTACTTGGATTTGCAGACTACAGCAAGCCATTTATCGTAGAAACAGATGCCAGTCATGTAGGACTTGGAGCAGTCTTATCACAAGATTAGGATGGCCAGCGCAAAGTCATTGCTTATGCCAGTAGAAGATTGAGACCAAGTGAAAAGAACCCAAGAAATTACAGCTCCATGAAGTTTGAACTGTTAGCATTGAAGTGGGCAGTAACTGAGAAATTCAGAACCTATCTCCTTGGTTCTAAATTTGAAGTTTTCACCGACAACAACCCGTTGAAGTACTTACAGACCACTGCCAAGCTTGGTGCCTTGGAGCAGCGATGGGCAGCTCAACTGGCCTTATTCGACTTCTCAATCAGCTACCGAAGTGGACGATCTAATGCAAATGCTGATGCCTTATCACGCCAGCCTCTTGAATCAGTGACACCTGAAGTAGAAGATTCAAAGGAAGATGAATTATTACACATCGAGTCTATAGTTACCCTAGCAACTCCTGTACCACCTGACCTGAGCCATGCTATTGTGAAGACGCCTATCCCAATTGAAGTAAGACGAATGGCAGCACACGAATCAGACCATGATTTACCAGCAACTGACCAGTCAACTAACGATGCCAATAAGAAACCAACAACAGACGAGCCAGTAATTGCCACTACATCATTCCCAACTCACACGAAAGAAGAACTTATCAACATGCAGAAGGCTGATCCTACAATTAAAAAATTTCTTAAGTTCTGGGAGAGAGATAAGAAACCTACCTTTGCAGAGAGAAAGCAGCTTTCCCACCAGTGTTTCACCCTGTTACGACAGTGGGATATAATCACCAGAGAACAAGGCCTAATGTACAGAATTGTTCAGGATCCCAAACTTGGAGAACTGAAACAGCTTCTGTTACCAGCCACTCTGAAGAACAAAGTTATCACTAGCCTGCATGATGATATGGGACATCAAGGATTAGAAAGAAGCCTTCAGCTGATCCGTGATCGATGTTATTGGCCTAGAATGTACTCAGATGTAGAGAGTTGGATCAAGAACTGTGAAAGGTGTACCTTATCAAAGATGCCAAACCCCAGGATCCGACCACCCATGGGAAATCTATTGGCAACTAAACCACTTGAAATACTAGCAATAGATTTCACAGTCCTTGAGCCAGCAACTGATGGGAGAGAGAATGTTCTTGTAATGACGGATGTGTTCACAAAGTTTACTTGTGCAGTCCCAACAAGAGACCAGAAAGCTACTACAACAGCTAAAGTCCTAGTGAAAGAATGGTTCTTCAGGTACGGAATTCCTGTTAGAATTCACTCGGATCAAGGAAGAAATTTTGAAGGTGAAGTTATTGCAGAACTTTGCAGACTCTATGGGATCAAGGAATCTCGTACTACACCTTATCACCCCCAAGGTAATGCACAATGTGAGAGGTTTAACAGAACGATGCATGATCTGCTAAGAACCCTACCTCCATCTAAGAAGCGCAAGTGGCCAGAACACCTACCAGAGTTATTGTATGTTTACAATGCCACGCCACATTCATCGACAACGTACAGCCCCCATTATCTAATGTTTGGAAGAGAAGCTCGACTTCCAATTGATTTACTCCTTGGAGAGGATGAAGATGTTGACGACAGTCCAATTGATTGGTTAGCAGCTCATCAGACGAGGTTGAGAGATGCTTACCAAAGAGCAGGGGAGCATCTCCAGCTCCAAGCTGAGAAGCGACGAGAACACCACAATGAGAAAGAGTATGATATCCCGATCCAGAAAGGTCAGATAGTATACCTAAGAAACCATGTACGTGGACGTAACAAGATACAAGATGCTTGGGATTCTACCCCACATAAAGTTGTTGATGTTCCAGCAGACCTTTACGGTTCAGTTTACACAGTGGAACCTGTCAGTGCCCCTGGCACAGAAGCAATCTAAGATTGAGTACAAACAATCCACACATGGAACAGAAGGACCCAGTACCCAAACCTGCGAGTAAATCTAAATCCTTAGATCCTAGCAAAGCAACTGATGAGGAGGATGATTTAGATGAGGAGCTTGTGTTAATTCTACCCAAAGAATGCACAGAGACAGCCCCAATACCTCCTGATGGACCAGAGCCTACAGACCAAACCAATGCAGACCCAGCCTGCCCAGAGGAGAGAGTACCTACTGTCCAAAATGATACAGAGCCGGTACCTTCAGCAGAAGTCCCCGTTCCAGAAACTACACCTCCTACACCACCGAGACGAACAAAGAGAAAAACAGCTGGAAAACACAAGAACAAGTTTAAGGAACCAAAAACTGCAGTAACAAGTTCCATAACTATTACAGTCAATGAACTTTCAATATATTTAGTGATATCGACTTTATTAATTCTGTATGGACTATATATTTAGAATTTAGTAATTATTTACCATTAGTACACATGTCGTGGACGACAGTGTTAAGCAGGGGAGTGTGTGACCAGGTTCACAAAAACCTGACATTGCATTTTTAGTATAAATTTAGAATTACAGATTGGTAGAAACTATTTCCTTTCTTCACCAAATCAACCCACATAATCTAACCACACAGGATTTACATCATGAATTTCCTATATGTCACACCACCACACATTGTATTAGAATCATAAGAATTTCCTTCTATTTTTTGTTTCCTTATAAAAGAAGTGCAGTTAGTTAGTTAGTTAGTTTAATTCAGTAGTTCAAAGTGTTCAAGACCTGCACTTACAAGCTGAGGACCCCTTGGTCAAGTACAGTACTATTCCTTGTGACCTAAGTCTGTGATTCATTTCACTCAGGATTTTGGTATGTCACATTTGACCTTGTTATTATGTTTACAGTTTAGGTTTACTAGTTCAATACTACAGTCAACATGTACTTATCTTAAGCCAATTGTCTAGTCTTTGCTTGAATCCTCTGTTGATTCATATCCAAATTGTGTCGAGAAGAACATTGCATATCTAGTTTCCAAAACATTGTATTTACATGAAACTCATTTTGTTACACAATACTGCAAGAGTTCATTGTTGAAATTAGATATTTCACTGTTAGTCTAGCTTTGTTTAATCCAGCTATGACGACAGATGTTGTCCTGTCACAAAGTAACAAGTTTACAGTTTTTCTTAGTTTTGTGTCAAAGAATCATTTAAATCGCCATCAAGATTAGTTTATTTCATTGTTTTGCTGTGTTGAGCTATTATTCGGTATATAACACTTGTTTTTAGTTACTTCACATTTAGTTCTAAGAATAGCTCTCTAATAAGTGTCAGTTTTATTTCTAGATAAGAGGATTAATATTTTACTTAGTGTCATGCAATGTTTATTGTTTTGTCATGCAATACTTTGTAGGAATTTAGTGAATGATCATTTACAAGACTCTAGTTACTATTATTTCTATATTATATATTGATTATATTGTAATATTTTTAGTGATTTGCTATTGTAATTTATTCTTTTCAGTTTGCAATCACCCTTTTTCTTTTTGTAATCTGTATTCCTGCATAAATAAATTTTATTGTGGCTATAAGTCTGATTCGTTGTTCACTAACAACACCAGAACCTGCCTCGGTCACACTTAGGTCATTTTGAAGCATTCGCTGTAAAGCGAAAAGACAGGAAAAGGAACAAGGATGTGTAATGACAATGTAACGATACTCCTCAGTTCAAGAATACAATGGAATAGCCACTCCTTGTATCCTTGTAGTAATTTTCGTCTTGCGTGTCGTGTAGAAAATACCATCGATCTTGATCTTACCACTTCTAGATGTCAATTTTTCTCTGCTTACATATAGTTATTCAGACGTAACTCTCCAAAGTTGATTTGTACATGCAGCTTTGTCATGGGTTATTAATGATGTGTTTCCAATACATGTATTAATCTTGCATACGTAGTATTGTTACAAAAGCTCCGGCTCAGAGGTGACAGCCAGTGAAATTTTTGAGCCCTCACAAACTCCTATAATGGCAGCTTAGCAAGGAACATTTCATAACACTATAAGAAGATATTGCAACCACATGGGACTTTCTGCAGCTTGAAATATTGTATAACATTAATTAAAGGAAACAGATTTTTGGTCCAGTGTCATGTCACAGTTCCTGGCATGCAAGTCTTGTACAAGACTAAAGGACCTCCTGGACAGAATTTTTTTGTAGGCCAAAGCTCATCATGATCGAGTCACTGGTGTTCATTCAGCTAATCTTTCACTTCAGAAAGAGAGTTTTTCACAGAATGTTGGTAATTGAAACTATTTTTAGAAATTTTCTCGGAGCACACAAACGGTCTCTTCATATCACGCAGAGGTACCAGTGATGTTTGGTATGAAAGAGTTAAAAATTTATTTTCGGCACTGGTAGCTACAAGCTGTGTTAGCTTTTATTATAACGCTATTTATTAATCCTTCCCGATCTTCATTTCATGCCTTTTTTCTTGTACTTTCGACTCAGCCCCTTTGTAAGCTTTTTGTTTAAATCAGGTGGTTGTGTCTGTGTTCTTTTTCCTCAGCGAGCACCAAATTAAAAGTGCTATCCACTGTATTAGTATATACTTATTGCTATCATTGGTAAACAAGAAACCCTATGGCTTTATTCTTGTTGTTTAACAAAAGTTGCGTTATTTTGAAGCATGACATACTATACGATATATGATACTCTACTGCAGATTCTTTGGACTGTTTACATTGCTTTGAATGTAGAGATGTCTGTTTTCTTTTTTGAGGGGCCATTTCTCAATAAGGGGCCATTTCTCAATAAGTGTTTATCTATTTAATTTTTGACCTGATTTCAAAAGATGGGTTATTAACACCTTTTATAAAAATGTCAAAGTTGCATAATATATTAACAATGGATTATGTTCCCACTATTTTGATATTAAACGTGGGATGCGACAGGGTGACCCTCTTTCTCCATATCTTTTTGTAATAGCTGTTGAAATATTGGCTATTGCTGTTAGAAATGATAAAAACATCAAAGGGATAAAGTTAGATGGCACGGAAACTAAACTGTTACAGTTTGCTGACGATACAACTATACTACTTGTATTTTAGCTGATTTGAACTCTGCTCAGGCCTTGCTTAAATTACTTGATTACTTCGAGAAAATTTCAGGATTGAAATTAAAAATATGTCATGAAACTGAAGCCATGTGGATTGGATCTCTTCAGGACTGTGAAGAGGAACCACGGGGATTTAGGTGGAAAAAATGTGTCAAATGTTTGGGTATCTTCATTACATATGACGTCTAGCTACTTGTTGAGAAAAATTTTAAACAAAGATTGAAGAAAATTGCAAAGTTAATTAATCTTTGGAAGTCAAGAAATCTTTCCATTCATGGCAAAGTTAACATAAGTAAAGCAGTCCTTTTCCCAAAAACGATCTTTCCAAGCTCTTTTTTAAGCACTCCGTCATCTGTAGTAAAAGAATTTAACTCCTTGGATTTTAACTTCCTGTGGAATGGGAAAGATAAAGTTACCCGACGTTCAACGTACGCATCTGATAACCTAGGTGGTCTTACATGTAAAATGATCGACTATGAAACATGATAAAAGCATTAAGATTAAGTTGGCTGAAACGAGTTATGGACGTAGAGTGCTCTGGTTTTTGGAAGCTTTATACCTTAATTATCTTTTGAGCAACCAAGAAGGATTGTTTTTCTTTCAATGCAGTTGTGATGGAAATCAATTAAATATTTTATCAACCTTTTACCTTGAACTTTTATCATGGTGGTCTGAATTAAGAGAAAGCGCAGACCCTGACAGAGGTTACAAATACATTTTATGGAATAATAAAGAAATTTTGATTGAGGGCAGGACTGTTTTTTTATAGGCATTACTTCAATAATGGTGTTGTTTTTACAAAGGACCTGCTTTTTGATCAGACAAATACTGAGTCTTTCAGTATAGGTTAAATCTTATCCTTTTGTTTTGTAAAGTGTTGATTATCAATAAAAAAAATGATCTAAAATAGTTGTAACTCCTTGTAGCTATTTTCTTTATGGTATTGACAATCTATCGCTTTGTTTTGTTTTGCAAGAGAATTTTGTGATCTTTGTGTGAGCAAACAATCTATGTGATCACTCGCGTGTTTGTATCTTATCACATCACACCTATAAATTTAATTCAATCGCATCAAAACACTGTTCATACCAACCCGTACATTGTACAGTTATGAATTTCCAAATGATAGATCCTTCTGCAAGCCACACAAGACCCCTTAGCACCACACCAGACTGATCTGTTTAGCTTTTAAATCTCAAAGTACTCTTGAGAATGTCCTGTCGCCGGTCGATCTCGATATCGCCTACAAGACTCCGTATGTTAAATTGCTTTTGTGTTGCCCAAACGCCTTAATCAGTTGACAAAACATCACTCACGGGTACTTGAGAAATAGCTTACTTCAATTTGTCTAAGTGGTACGGCGGATGACAATGTTTAACGACAGATTCATTCGGATTAAAGCAAAGCTAGTCAGCGCCTTAAGGATACCCAACTCACCCAACAAAAACAATCTGTTATAATGAATTACTTCTCTGCATAAGTTAAAGGGGGCCAAAGATGTCGTTTTCTACTTACAGTATTACTGTTTGTAGAGGTTTTTAACTTTTGCTCCAACAAGCAAATACAGTCTTTTAATGATTTTAGTCTTTTTCCAGTTTAATTTTTAGACTAGAAACCGTAATATTTACCTGAACAAGAGAATTGTAATGAATGGACAAACAGAAAGAGCCATCCAACTCGTTTTATTACTCCTCGTGCTAAAACCACTCACTTTGATTGCATACGTACACACACAGTCAAGCATGTGCCAGACATGTCATGTGATCCTGCTCCTACATCACTTCCACTTTGAAAGAAAGACTAAACGGGGCACTATAATGAAACAATGACGGCGAGCTAAATAAAGTCACTATCCGGTAATCTGAATGGCCTAGATTAATGTCCACTTAGATTAAATAAACATTAACTAGGGGAGTAGCACTGTCCGGTAGTCCAGCGCTTTTGCACTAGTCTCACGTTACGCTCAATGTTTCACTCCGTCCTTGTTTATCCAGTTGTTGGGCTTTATCCGCATACCGTAAAATTCCGGTTATAAGCCCCCCCCCCCCCCCGGTTATAGGCCCATCTACCTGGAAACAAAAAAATAAATGTTTTTAACCTAAAAACGTATTTCGATCAACACTCCCGTGGCTCGTTTCAAAACGTTTTTTATTCCGCTTATAAGCTCTTCCGGATATAAGCCCCTCTGCTTATTAACCCACACAAAACCCCTTACGAAGTTGTATAAGCCCAGGGCTTATAACCGATTCGGGATGACTTGATTATGACTGGGCACTACTGGCTCTAATAAGGGAAGGTTGAGATCTGGAAGTTCATCATCATCACTTTCAACTTCAAGTGGGTCGTCCCTGTAAATGCTGCCACACCCTTCAGGGGATTCAAGGGCATCTTCTCCCCGTCTTCCGGGCTGCCTTGCTCTTGATCAGTTTGGCTTTGCCAACTCGCATCCATTTTCGAGTGCTTATGTTTGTATAGCTTTAAGTTGTCGAAATGCACAACTTCAGAGCGGCTTACAGGGTCTTGTGGCCTCTTGATGCAGTAGATGACCTCTGTTGTACGTTCTTACACTTTGTAGGGGCTTACATTAAAACGTGGCTGCTTAGGGTTGCACAAAAAGACCTGGTCTCTGGGCTGGTAGAGGCATGCTTTCACTTCACGATGGAAGTTCTCTTTCTGCCATTGTTGTGATGTTCTCAGTTGCTCTCGGGCATCTTGCTTGGATACGTAATCTCCAGAAAGATCTGGTGCGCTGCTTCTGGTTCACCCACCATTACATCTAAGGGGAGTCACATCTCTCTGCCAAACATGAGCATGAATGAAGTGTCCCCAGTTGAGATGTGCTTGCTACTCCAGTATGCCATCAGATAAGCTCCAAGGTGTTGGTCCCATGTTATTGGCTTGCTCAATACCTTTGCCATTAACAGGCCCTTGATGGTCTTGTTAGCATTCTCCGCCTGCCCATTCCCAGCCAGGTGGTATGCCAATGTGCTACTTTTCTTGATTTCTAGCATTTGGCACGGTTCACCAAAAAGGTGGGACTCGAAGTTGCTCCCGTGGTCAGAATGGCTGGAATCAGGTGCACCATACCAATAAACCCAGTTGTCTACTAAGGCTCTGGTGCAAGTCTTGCCTCTTTGGTTTTGTAAGGCATACGCTTCCATTTACTTTGTAAATGAACACTGGACAGTCAGGATGTAGCGGTTACCACATTGTTTTGGTTCTGGGAAGGGGACCAATGATGTCAATGTGTAGTTGCTGAAAAGGGTAAGTTGAAGGGATGGGGTGGAGCGATACCTTGGGCGTTTTCCCAGGATGCTTGCACTCAGCACAGGTCAAACAGGCAACACAATGGTCTTTCACAATTTTGGCAAGACCAGGCCTCCAAAATCTGGCTTGTACTTAACGCAGTGTTTTGAGCTGCCCAAGATGGCTTCCTTTTTGCCCATCATGCAACCGTTGCAGTGCTGGTCTTACCAGAGTTTCGGGGACCCTGGGTTTGAAATTCTTCGACTTTCCTCTTGGTTGAATTCTGAATATCTCATCCTTCAACTCTAGTAGTTCTCGTTGAGCCCATATTGCCCTAGAGATCGGATTCAGACAGGAAAGTTTATCATGTGATGGTTTAGGTTTGCCTTCTTTGATTCTCGCAATCACTGGGCTATTATCAGGATCACTGCGTTGGACCTGGGCAATTTCGACTGCAGTCCAAGAAAATTGGCCTTCTGAGGCTTTGGACTCCCCCTCCTTCTCCTTGTCTGGTTGCAGGACTGGTGCGGAAACACATTCGGTGTTACCACACGATGAGCAACTTCATGTTTTCGTCTCAGTCTGCGGGATAGTTCATCTGCCTTTGCATGACTCATTCCAGAACGGTGCTCAATGGTGAAGTCATTCCTGAAGTCTCTCCAGCCACCGTGTTACCTGTCCTTCTTGTTGTTTAATTGACATCAGCCACCTCAAGGCATGCACGTAAAATGTTCGTCCTCGAAGATAATAATGGAAGTGATCAATAAAATCAACCAGAGCAAGCATCTCAAGTCAGGTTGCGCAGTTATTTCTTTCATGGCGGTGTAATGTGCGGCTTCCATAAGCAACTACGCGTTCTGTGCTATCAGCTTGCTTTTGAGAGAGCACAGCACCAATACTGCTCGATTCTCCCCAAACGTTGCCTATCAACCTCGTTTCTCTTGAATGGAGGTAGTCGACGGGCTTGCTTGCTTAATAGTGGTGGCTGAACACCACCAAGTCACAGCAGTATCCAAAAGCATTGACATACAAGTGTGATTAACCAGACCAGAAACATAAACACCACGACCACTGCTTAATACATACAAATTTTTCTCTGTACACTCTTTATCGTCGCATGAACTCTCGGTCCTTGAACCGTTCATGGGGACTGGTTGACCCTCGGTAGTCCCCTCTTCCCGTTTCCCGATGTCCTGAGGCCATTTCGGGCATAATGGTTGTAATTCTGACAACGATAACATCTAACTCTTGCAGATTCCCGACGGCGCTTTGCTTTTCCAACCTTTCGAGCCGCGAATTAATGGAGCCATCAGGCTCTCTGAAACTTTGAGACCATTTTCATTTTCTTCTTTAAAGGAGAAGTTCACTCCAGAAATCGTATTTTTTTTGTTATCACCAATAAAAAGTTCACATAAAGGTTAGCTACTCACCGAAGTTTCAGCTTCTGAAGTGCATGTTTTCCTAACGAAATTCGTCTTCAAAGAAGCCCAAAATTCGGCTTCGCGAGCCGCCATTTTGAAGCTGAAACTTAGCAGCCTGGCCTCATTCGTGACGTCTTTCCGTCCAAGCGATTTTGCGCGGCTGCCAAGCTTGTTTAGAATTTATAAGCACGAGGTGATGGCTGCTCTAGAACCGTATCGTTTCGAGCCAGAACGTGCTCATAATCCCCGTCAATAGCCACAGTGACAATGATGAAGCAAACGATCAGTTAGGAGGTACATTCTGGCGTACTTGTGAGCGATGTGAAGTCATGCCGACCCAGAGAGAATGTGTTTGTTGCCGAGATGAGCCAAAGGTAGAATTTGTATATCAGTGGACGTCGTGTTTGTTGCAAAAGGAAATTAATTTTTAATTGTCAACTGCTTTAAGTGGTTAAAAATAAAGCCGCATACTTGCGTTTTTGGATCTGATTGTGTCTGTTTTTTATTATTTTAATTACTGCTTGGCGGCGTGACAATGACGCTTCGATAGTGTGTTTTAAAAATCGAGCGGTGCTAGGAACTGCGATCGTAGGTTTCCAATAGATATTGTAAGAGATCGTCTTTACCTTAACCGATGCACAGTCGGTGAGAATGTTTAAAAATTAAAGTAATGACTAGTGTAGGAGTTTGCAAACTGACCTGAGTGCAGGCTTGTCAATTGGCATTATTTATTCGAATTCTATTCAGTATAAAAAGCTTAATATATGGATTTCACATGTTCTGAGCATATTGAAATTAGATTTACTAAATGCCTGTATTATACTGAATCTAAAATTTTGCTCTTTAATTTCATTCAATCTTTTTTTTTATAATTTAAAAAAGTTTTTAAATATTATGGCAATTTATTTCCAAATTTCTTTGTGCTTTTAAATATACCACATCATATGTTTTGAAAACATTTGTATGAAATTTATTAGTTTACCAATATTATAACTGTTTTGTATATAATCCAAATGCAAAATATTGATATTACACTTATTGTCATTACAATTTTACACATCTAAATTGCCCATTGTTATCTCCAGCAACTATATATCGCTATGCTGCTTACCGTCAGTAAATGTCAGAAATGTGGTGGGTGTATGGAAAGCTGGGTAGGAAGAGAAGGAAGGAGATTCCAGCCTGTGATTTCCTGGTCATTAGAAAACCAGTCACAGAATTAGATTTTTTTAATATATTTTTTTTGGATGAGCTTCAAATGTGGCTCCAGCTCAAGTGTTGAACATGTATGTAGACTCAGCGTTAAAACCATACCTTGTGAATATGTTTTGATGGTGTGTAATTTCACGATACTGAAGCTGCTGTTGGGGTTGCAGTTTACAGTGTGGGTCTGAAGTGGTTCCTCTTCTGTCACAAGTGTATAAGTGTTGTAAAAAGTAAATCTACAAATAAACACTTAATTTTACTGAATGGGGTCCATGCGAATAATTTTAACAAGGCTGGTTAATTAGGATCATTTTTATTAGGTCCAACTTTCATTTGAGATGGATAAGACTCTCCAGTGGTCATGTACCCTACAGTCAGGCATGTCACTAAGGGCCGGCTCCCAGCTAATTTAACCGGCTGAAATTTCACATGAAAACAAAGACTTAGGTAAACTTTTAGAGCTGCCAAGGCCAGAAAAGCCAGCTGGTTTTGTTGATGAGCTGGCTAAGTGTTTTCTTAGCTACATCCCTGTACATTGTTTTAATTTATTAAATAGTCCCTAGATTTATCTGTGGATAACATAAGCCAGTCTTAGAATAACGTGTTTCTGTAGTGCATGGTATCTAAGCTTAAACTAAGATGTACTACTGATTATTTGTCTTATATATACAATCATTATCAATATTATTTAATTGTAATATTCTCTGCTCCAAGATAAATGTGAAGCTACATTCTCATTGCAAGTTAGTTATTTTCATGATCTTTTCCCCTTAATTAAAACTAATAAATTTGCAGAACCTGTTATAATACTTGTCACTTCTAGTGCATTACATAAGAATAATTTCAAACTGCTGGTTGACCTTATGGCTAAGAGCAATAGAGATAGTATTAAAACTCTTTTTTGTGAAATAATTCAAAGCTGCTTTGAACTCAGTGGGTTAAAATTGAGAGACTTTTTCAACAGAATATTAGACACATATCAAGGAAAAACCACATTGTTATCTTCTTAATATAACCAATGCAAAGTTGGGTCGGCCATTGCTATATGTAATTCAGAAACAAGACATCAAGATGTCCACAAATCTGGAAATGCTTTCAAAATTAATGTCATAAAGTGATGCATCACTTTTTTTTACTAAATCCCTTTTAAAAAGCAGTTTTCTCCCTAGGAATTGGGCAGAATTTGGACTGTGGTTTTCAAATTTCAAAACCTGATTTGCAGAACTTCATTGTTCCCGCACATTACTATCACTTTTCTGTCTCTTTTCCAGGGCAAAAAATTAACTAATTTTGCTTTGAGAAGATTTTAATTTCTGTTCTGAGCAACCCGAGTCGGCTGAGCTCACCATTCTTTCCACGAATGCAAGAATGATATTTAGTAGTCCATGTACGGCACCTTGAAGTGCTGTTGTGTTTCTGTAACAATTTGATAAAGGTAGCTACTGTTCAAGGAAATGAATGCATCACACTCACAGATTTAAACAAATTAATTCAAGGGTAAATCACTTTAATTAATGTTATGTTAAATCTTCAATTTAAGCCAGGCAGCAATGATTTTTCTGTGGATCAAGCTAGAGAACAGAGAACATACAGACTGTATCACAGAGTGACAATTCCACAAACTTTATACCACCAAGGGCCAGGTTACACAATGCATTATTTCTCCTAATGGAGACAATCCTTCTAATCATTTAATTCAATAAATACTGGATGGAAATTTCCTTCTTTCAGCATCACTTAAATCACTTAGTTAAAGGGTGGTTTAGTTTTAAAATTTCTTCATTAAAACTCTAAAAAAAAACTGTGTAAAACTCTAAATGAAACCTGGACATGAGCTGCAAGTCAGGGTAATATTTGCAGGCAGTACTGGTGTTTGAAGGGGAGCGTACATTAATGGCACCCTTGCTTGCGAAGAACTGATCTTCAACAAATTGGTAAGACTTTCCATAGATTGGTTTTGCAACCAATTTTTTCTGAAATTTAGGCCACTCGTTTATGTCTACTAATAATTTAATACAAGTGTTTTCAAAAAATATGATGTGGGATATTTAAAAGCACAAAAAAATTTGGAATAGAATTCGAATAAATAATGCTATTTGACAAGCCTGCACTAGTCAGTTTGTTAATATTAAAACATTCTCACCGATTCTGCATCGGTTAAGGTAAAGACGATCTCTTACAATATCTATTGGAAACCTACGATCGCAGTTCCTAGCACCGCTCGATTTTTAAAACACACTATCGAAGCGTCCTCATTTTTAGTGATACAAGATATTCCTTCGTGTCACGCCGCCAAGCAGTAATTAAAATAATAAAAAACAGACACAATCAGATCCAAAAACGCAAGTATGCGGCTTTATTTTTAACCACTTAAAGCAGTTGACAATTAAAAATTAATTTCCTTTTGCAACAAACACGACGTCCACTGATATACAAATTCTACCTTTGGCTCATCTCGGCAACAAACACATTCTCTCTGGGTCGGCATGACTTCACATCGCTCACAAGTACGCCAGAATGTACCTCCTAACTGATCGTTTGCTTCATCATTGTCACTGTGGCTATTGACGGGGATTATGAGCACGTTCTGGCTCGAAACGATACGGTTCTAGAGCAGCCATCACCTCGTGCTTATAAATTCTAAACAAGCTTGGCAGCCGCGCAAAATCGCTTGGACGGAAAGACGTCACGAATGAGGCCAGGCTGCTAAGTTTCAGCTTCAAAATGGCGGCTCGCGAAGCCGAATTTTGGGCTTCTTTGAAGACGAATTTCGTTAGGAAAACATGCACTTCAGAAGCTGAAACTTCGGTGAGTAGCTAACCTTTATGTGAACTTTTTATTGGTGATAACAAAAAAAATACGATTTCTGGAGTGAACTTCTCCTTTAACATTTAGCTGGGATCGTGGCGGCTTGTATATTCAGCTGAGTTTTGCGAAGTAACACGATCGCTCTCCAGTTGTCGTACCAAGCTAAAGGCGACTGAAAGGCCATCGGGTTGCTTGATAAACAACTGTTCGGGACATCCGTCACTGCAGCGAACACCCTCCAAAACTCAGTCTTTTGCTATTTCTTCCTTAAAACAAAAGTCGGGGTCAGGGTTGGCGTTCTCAGCCGGTTCCAGAAGATTATCAACACACACTTCAACGTTCTCGTTGCTGTTTTGTTGGCGAGCTTGAAGAATCAGTTTATGAAATGAATATATGAAATTCATATATTCGTACTGCGGATATACATTTTAAGCAAATGAAAGATCATCACAGTAATGTACTCAACTTAAGCAGTTAAGAAAAGCAAGCCTGAAAAAAATTCTGAAAAAAATTCAGGCTTGAACGGGAATCGAACCCATGACCTCTGCGATACTAGTGCAGCGCTCTAACCAACTGAGCCATCAAGCCAACTGGGAGCTGGTCACTTGTGAGTTTTTAATATACCCGTGGATGGAGAAGAATGAATATATGCCGTAACACGTTGTAAAAATTCTGGATAGGAATCAGTTTGTAATCCCGAGGGGATTTGACTGTGTCATAACGAGCTGTAACATGTTGAAAAAATTCTGGATAGGAGCTGCTCTCCGGAATTCTAAGAAGTTGAATGGCTCTATATGCTGCTTGGTCCAGTAAGGTGACCAGAAAAGTTTCTAATTTTTTTTTGTCCCAGTTTGTAGGTTTTAGTAAAGTATACAACTTCAAACAGAATTTTAAAAAACATACGTATATGGTGTCACATTACCTAGACTCTCTGTAAGGCAGACACTGATCTTAAGAAGAACAGTTGGGGCGTCCCGAAGGTGTCCGTCTTTGAGAGAGTAGACTGTAGTTTCAAAACGAACAGACCATCGAAATTGCATGTCTTGTGCCTTTTTGTTGAGGCTGAAGGCAGCCATCGCGTCATCTGTCATATAACTTAACAGACGCACGTCACAAACTGCTAGCTTTATTATAATACAAGATAAAAGCGTGCAAACTTGCTCGAGTATTTCCTTTCCTTGCATGTCCCCTCACAGTACAACTCCTCAGTCTATCAAGGCCCACACTCCCTAACCCGTGTCAGAGTAGTAGACCACGGGCAGTGCGGCATTGACAAAACTCGGATCGGATCGGATCGGATCGGATCGCGGATAAGATCACGGATTGAATCACGTACCGGATCACGAAAAATAAAAAAAATAAAATAAGAAAATAAACAAACAAATAAATGGTTGTTAGTAACGGCGAAACGAGATTTTTTTTTTGTTTTTTTTTTTCTATAACTTAATTAATTTATTGCTATGAGCAAAATTAAATTAACAAATTCTCACCTTGCAGACCAGCAGATAGCCTGCGAACCCAGACGCATTTCCGGCTGTCGCTTGTCTCCGCCGAAAAATAGCGTCTGCGAAACCGAGCCAGAGAATGATTTCTGTGACGTCATTTCAAGGTAACCAATCACAATTTACCTTGCATATCCGAAGAGGTGCCACGCGTGTAGTCTGCGAGAGCATCGCACAAACGCGTGTAGAAAACAATGGCGAATGAGTTGGACACTGCACTGCGATGGGGAACGTGTTTCAGGTTAATGCTTTAACATACGTGAATTGGAAGAGAGAAGACGTACTCACTAATCTTTCGAATGGATTTGGGATCGGACATCAGTTAATTTCTAAGCATTGGCTGAGAGGAATACCGGTATTGACTATTGTGATCGTCTTTTCGCCGCTCATATTAAAGTGGAATGAAGGACTAGCAGGTCAGCCTATTATCGTCGCTTGCCGTAAATAAAATAGCGCTGAATAACGATACATTGAAAACCGAGAAAATAAGTATTAACAACAGCCGCTATTCGATCGTTTACACATCACCAGAGTCTTGGATAGGTGAGCATGAGTTAAATATCCGGTAGCAGCAGTCGTTGACGAGCCACATGTTACTTGTTTTGTTGGTAAGTTTATTTGATTGTATACTATCACCAGCGATTTCAAAACAAGTCAGAAAATCGATTAGGAATTTTACGGTAAAATGCATGATCAACTGGAACCGTACAGCCAAGAGAGCGATGAAAATCGAGCCTAGTTCCGGTGTTTTTGGGTCAATTGGGCTATTAAAATTAATACTTCTGTTATCCCGGGGTATCCAATCGAACAAAATCGAACCGAAAATCAATCGAACCCAATCGAACACCAATCGTTCGATTGGGTTCGGTAATCGAACAAAATCGAACATCTATTTCGCTGTGAGTTCGATTTCCGAACCAATCGAACCAATCGAACACAGTCGAACTCAATCGGGTTCGATTTTGTTCGGAATCTTTCTCTTGATAAGTAAATCACGCAGGACTAATCAAAATCAACTTTTATTGAATGGAATAAATATAAAAACGTCCAAATATCGAACTGAATGTCAATGTTTAGTAAAATATATTTGGTAGAAGAGAACAAAACGACGGTAAAAGAGCTGAAATGCACTATTGTTTACATTTCTATATTAGAAGGAAGGATATGGTTTCTGCCCTGCTTTTAACCGTTACACTCAAACAGAAGTTGCACCATTTTATTCACTGCAACACAGGCAGTTGTGTTCAATATGTGAAGAACACACATGTGTTACAAAATTTCTCCCAACCACGTGGCAGACTGGTGTGTCCGTGGCTATTGTGCAGACAATCGTCCTATCCCGGGTATGGCGAATCGCCAAAAAAGGATTAGGGGAATGGTGCACCGTGCAATATGTACACAGCAGGAGTTCGGTAATCGAACGTTCGATTGAGTTCGATTGTTGGTTGTTCGGTAATCGAACGTTCGATTGAGTTCGATTGTTCACTGTTCGGTAATCGAACGTTCGATTGAGTTCGATTGACCAAATTTTATTGTGAGTTCGATTATGTTCGATTACCGAACCCAATCGAACGATTGGTGTTCGATTGAGTTCGATTACCGAACGTTCGATTGGATACCCCGGGTGTTATCAGTGCATTTACTAATAGACAAAACTACCCTGTACTGAAACTAGGAGGAAGATAATAAATAAAAACAATAAATAAATATTATTGGTCAGAGTTGTATTTTTAGTGTACTGTCTCTTCCGAAAGAGATGATTCGTTCGAGCGACTCGCTGACATTCTCCTCTACGCCGCGGTGTAGATATAAACATAATTTTAGCTATCGCTCAGTGAAACCTGCAAAGGTTTATTGATTTTCATTCTTTGGGACAAGTGTTTGAGTCTTCATGGTGCAAAGAAGGGCGCTAGAAACGCAAAAGGGCCGGTTAAGAACTCGCAGGCATTGCAATGACGCTTGTCGCAACTTTTAATTTTTTGTGCAATTTCTCGAAACTGAACCGGAAATGCGTTTGGGTTCGCAGGCTACGAAAGGTGAAGATGAAACTCACCTGGTCGATTACCACCTCCTGTGTGTTGCTAGAATTTTTACCTATCTACCGACAAAATGTCGGACATTAACGACAAAATCTTATTGGATTCCATGCCCAATTTCGTCCAAGTTTTGCAGGGCGTTCTTTAATCGGTCGGTCAGCTATTCACGGCCCACGTAAACAGACAGATGTACATCTTGGTTTTGCATTGAATGATTTAAAAATGAAAGTATGCCTTATACATAAACCGAATACGATAAATTTATTTGCAACTGAAAATGTTTTTTTTGCAAAGAAACAACTTTCTCCGGTGTAAGAAACCTTCGATGTTTGTCCAACAGCTCGAGACAGCGATGTCGCGAGGGAGCCGCGCGGTGTGCACTCGTGTTTTATTCTGTCGCGTAATCTGATTGGCCAAAGGGAAACAAAACATGCGACGTCACAGAAATCATTCTCTGGCTCGGTTTCACAGACGCTATTTTTCGGCGGAGACAAGCGACAGCCGGAAATGCGTCTGGGTTCGCAGGCTAACCAGCAGACAGCGGTACCTGGAACCTATTTTTAAAATTTATTTTTCTTTATTTCACACACAATAGGCCGCAATATCGTTTGTGTCAGTTATATGATCTCTGGACTTAATTACCTAAAACTGGGCAAAGAAACAAACGAACAAACAAACAAACGGTAAATATGTCCCAAAAAAAAAAGGGCACCCACATTTTCTTAATCCTTCGAGGTCGATCTAGAGCCAGCCTTTTCTGAGTGAGGAATATTTCAAGGAGTTTTCTTGTCCCAATTGAGACAATGAAACGTACAAAGCCGAAGAAGTCAACGGAGCCGTTGGAAAAAAAATAGAAGGGCCTGTTAAGTTACTCATTTCATAAAAAAAAAGACAGAAAGAGAATAAAAAAAGCACTGACTAGGGGTATTTTCAGTTGGTCACTCATCCAGGTACTTATAACCCGCCTAACAGGGCTTAACTTCGGCGATCGGACAAGAACCGTTGCTTTCCATGTGGTATCAGAAAGAGCACGTAAATCAGCTAGTAAAAGTTAAGACCAGTTTTAGTAGGAAAATGCCAAATTGTACAAAAGATCCATTTAAACCAGGTATTACTTTTGTAACCCTCTCTTATAACCCCAGGGGGTGTACTCCGGCTTGTAACTGACGGGGATGATCGAAGGATTTTTTTGTGTTTGAAATTTTCGATTCCGGGATTTTTTGGGGTTGGAAGATTTGGCAAATATTTTTTGAGTGATTTGATTCAAATAGGGGATTTCTTTTTTGGGGGGGGGGATTAAAAACAAACTAAAGTGCCTTGGCGTTATATTGCCACTCCTGACAATTTAGGGGTAATTTAACAAGGGATTTTTGGGAAGGTTATTTTTGATCTAGGGATTTTTCGGGGTAATGTCGGAAGACTTAGGGATTTTTTTCGGTCCTGAGTTTTGCCTTCATTCGATCATGCCCGCCATTTACAAGTCTTTATTTCGTGGGATATATTTACTGTTTTTTGTTTCTTAATTTGCCCAGTTCTACGTAATCAGAAGTCCAGAGATCACATAAGCCACAAACGACATTGCAGCCTCAGTTGTGTGTGAAATAAAGAAAAAGTAGGTTCCAGAGACCGCTGTCTGCAGGTCTGCAAAGTGATAATTTTCTATTCATAGCATAAAGCAATTAAAAAAAATCTCGTTAACTACGCCAATTCTCGTTCCGCCGTTATGCCGATTACTCCCATATCCCTATCCCCTATATCTCTCCATGCCATAAGGCTTTGACATTCTCTTTTCACCCACTACGATTTGCTGCAAGGGCTCTGACATTCGCCCATGACTGCCACCCAGCTGTTTGCCTTTCATCTTCAACCATCCTCCTCCATGTTGTTTTCGGTGGACCCGGTCTTCTTCTCCCTTCTGGCCTCCACTCCAAAGCTGTGACACAATGTTCCTCTCTGCCTTTCCTCATTATATGACCAATTCAGTTCCATCTTCGGCGTCTGATCTCATCGCTCGTTCTGTTCTTCTCCTGATTTGTTCTGGATATGGTATGAGGCCACCTTATTCTTAGAATCCTCTTCATGCACTTGTATTGGAAACCGTCCAGCTTCTTTGCTTCTGTTTTGTAAGTTTCCAAGCCTCACATCCATACATCAAAACTGACCTAACAATTGTTTTAAACAATTGTACCTTCGTCTTCCTTCCAATCTCACTGGTGTCCCATAATCTTCGCATCCTATAGAAAACCTGTCTAGCTTAGTAGCCTATGCTGTATGTCCTTGGCTGTTCCGCCTTCTTTGTCCAGCAATGCACCTAAGTACACAAGTTCTTCCACATCATCTACCTGCTCACCATTAATCTCTAGACGCCGATCACTAACAACCATTTATTTGTTATTTATTTATTTATTTATTTTATTATTATTTTTTTATTTTTTGTTTTTACTTTTTACTTTTTTTATTTTTTTGTGATCCGATCCGCCCCCCGATCCGATCCGGTCCGATCCAGGTTTTGTCAACGCCGAGGGCAGTGCGCGCAAGGCCACGATCAGAAAATACTTTAAGACCGGTAGTGTCATAAAAAGAATCGACTTTTGAAGGTTCAAAGTGGCAGCTTTGTTTTAAAGGTTAATATTAAAATAGTATGTGAATAAAATTGACTGGTCCTGTGGTTGTGCTGTATTCATTGTTTGCCCGCTTCACCGGCCGATTTTATACAGCCATTACAGCAAGCTTTTTAACCTGGATGAGGACTGGAAACTCTGTTAAGAAAAATTAATTCTTTGGTAAGCCATGGTGGTACCTTTTTTAATCTTTGTGACCTTTTGAGCCGCTGTCAACATTTTCCAATTTTCTAGCCTTTCTAGCTGACGCAGTAGCGAAGCGCGCGAGTGACGTCACGACTTAGACAAGACGAAATTGCGGACGATTCTCCTAAAACAATTTCTAAAGCAGCCGGTATTCCTAAAACACTTTCATTAAAAGAGAACTTCGCCTTGATTCCCCAGGGGGGTATACTTGCAGTATACGTGACGGGGAGGTCCGACATATTTTTTTGGGTTGAAAATTTACACCCTCGGTATTTTTTTAGGTCTTAAAGTC
Source organism: Oculina patagonica (assembly GCF_052425735.1). Lineage (NCBI taxonomy): Eukaryota > Metazoa > Cnidaria > Anthozoa > Scleractinia > Oculinidae > Oculina > Oculina patagonica. Next base: position 14,254,995 of record NC_135769.1, on the reverse strand, counting down.
TGTTTGATTGAATAAATCAGTATCGAGGTGCTAGGTGGCGTAGAAAATTTTGATGCCAGGTATTTTTTTGGGTGTAAAATTTCAGGCTCATGTATTTTTTTGGGTTCGCAATATGAGGCTCCGTCGGACCCCCCTGTCATGTATACTGCAAGTACACTCCTGAGCTAGATTCCTTCTATTTCTCTCAGAACAAACTGATGTTTTTTGAGCCTCGTGGCGGTTATATTCATTTGCATTCTATTTTTAGACCTCGCACGCTTCGCTATTAAAAATAATTGTTCAAGTTCAGTATTTCACCAAGAAGGATAACTCACCGATTGCTCATCGTTCATTTCTGCTGTGCAACACTTTTAAATTTCCAGATTTTTATAACTATAACTGCCTTTTCCATGTTCAGACTAATGCAGTAGGTCGATTATTTTTCTCTTACTAAAGCCTAGATGACCTACGGTGGTCATTATATTAGCCAACAGTAAAAATGAAAATCAGTGTTCATGCGAATTGAAGGAGAAAGTCTTTCTTTCTTGATAGTTTTCAGTTTATTTTAGTTTTATTTTAGTTTTATTTCAGTTTTATTGTTGTTTCCTAAAAAGACAAACATTTCCTAGTTGTCTACCTACAAGTTGTAACTCGCAGAGTACAGTGTCTGGGAACCATTGCCTGTGCAAATTTGCAGCATTTACAGGGACCGTAGGGAGGGAGGAGCTGGGAAGCTTTAGCCCTCCCCCCAACTTTTTTTTACAGTAATAAAGGAAAAAACTATATAAAAAATAAAAAAATAAACGAAACTCATGAATTATTAATGTTTTGAGAAAATTTCTTCTTCCACTATGAACGATCAGAATGCGAAAATTGTGTCAATCACAGCAACACGTGCCATGTCCCAACCGGAAGTTAACAATTTTGTCCTTCCAGATACACCAAAAGTAATAAGAATGCAATCAGAGGTAGTTTATCCCGTGAAATTGGAGCCTTTGTCAAACACCTCTATCACAGTGAAGCTGGCACAAAGTCTGCCCATTGCGCCATTGTTTACGAATCCAATGCATTGAAGCGAACGTCTGCTCAAAGCAAAGAAATAATTGGAACAGACTACAGCCTAGACTTTCTCAAAGTCGTTCGACGTGCGGTTGTTCATTTTAAGAGAACACAAGAGGTTTCCATAGGCTGCGTCCTTCCATTTAAATGGAAGCATTTTCTACAGAGGTCGAGCTCAAAAGAAGAGGAGAAGAAGTTCATATGTTTTACCCTCTTCTTGTTCTTCTTCTTCTTCTTCTTCTTCTTCTTCTTCTTCTTCTTCTTTGATCTCTTAAACCTTTTTGTGTCTGACAGCTACTTGAAAAGCGAAAAGGGCAAACAGCTTTTTCAATGACATCAGATCAATAATCTTGAAATCACTGAGACTGTAATTTCGATCACGTTGGAAGGACAAGAATCACAATATAACTGAAAAAGACATTGCAATGTATTACAATGTATTTTATTAAAAATAAAAGCAAAAGTTTTTTGATGTTGGCTTGTATCTTAAGCTCGATTTACTTGAGCGAGCTAGGATCCATGTGGTTGAAGCAGTTGTTCAATAAGCTTGCTACAATTATTTAACTCATTTTAAGCACTTTAATTTCCTCAGGTTTGAACTTCACTTGTTTGGAGGATTCCTTGATGGTAGGGGAACTTCTGACACATTGACAATATCCATCTTAAGTAGGTACCATATTTTTAGCTTTACGATTTTTTTATAATGTAGCTTGCATTCTGGCCCTATCTAATCCTTAATTCCTACTAGTAATAATCAGAGATTAAGGGAGTGCGTTCGACCCAAGATAAGGCTAGCAAGCGTAATTCGAGTTACACGACTGTTTATATCGTCATACAAATTTAAAACGACGGCGTGTGCAACATAAAGCGCGCATCCAACATCACTTAAAACTATCAGAGAAACAATCTCAATCCAACAGTGCACGAGCCAGCTAGCACAGCAATTATTTTACTACTGTTAAAAGGAGGACTGCCGAAACGTTTATTTTTTAGCACAACTTACAGGGCAAACTCGAAAACGCAAACCGAAGAAGATCGTTAGAACGAATCAAATTCGTTCCCAGGGTCTCTCGCAAAGAAACAGTGACGTCATTCATTAGCCAACCTGCCACATACCAAGATACATAGAACGACACATAAAACGACTTCCACTGGACAGCCACGGGACCACACGCCACCACAAGATTAGGATCTGTTCTCCTACCATCGAACACAAGAATTCAGTTTACAGCCTAGCGTTATCGGCTTCATGAAGTGTTTTTGCGCGCACTGTCATTGTTGATGTTGCTGTGACGCAATTAATTGCTTTCTAATGTCTAATCACATGAGATCGAGGCCAACTTGCCAGATACCGACATACATAATACAACACATAGAAACACTTTCGCTTGCGCGTTCACAGGACAACCACGGGGCCACAGGCCACCGCAAGATTAGGATGCGTTCTCCTACCGTCGAACGCAATAACTTTTTGTTCCTGACTTGGCTAGCTTTTGATCAGACATCTACTTGGGCCTTGCCAGTGACATTGCCCCTGCCTGCCTCGAGGTAAGTATTAAGGCTTTAAAATGGATTCCTTTCGTAAGTGCTGCTTCATTTACACTGGAAGTATCAGTTATCAATTTTGTATGGAATCCAAGTGCTTATGGCTTATCCAACAGTCTGGAGCAATGTTGTTATAGTGTTATTTGTCCATCAGGATAAGAGGCGACTATCATAATCACCAACGACAGGCTGGTTGTCTCAAATCAAAATATAACCTTTAGCTAGCGTTCAAAACGATTTTTCCAACCATAGCTTTCGCATTGGTGTTACAACTGTCACAGCTTGTAATGTGGTCCTTGATCCTTTTATTCAAGCGTTGGTTGAGTAATTGTTACACCAACTGTATGCTTGGATGCCAGCCTCTTAGCTTGGCTCTCCCCCGGATAACCGTGTGATTGCATAGCAGACAATTGGCAGATCCTTTGATGACTGTACATGTCTGTCCTAAATTAGGCCTTTATTCCATTGTGAGAGGGTCCTAGCCATCGGTTTTGACGGAGACTGACTGTTGCTCTTGTTGAAGATTGTTGCACAGTTCCTCGGGGTTCTTGACTCAGGGATTACTCCTGGTTGAAGATGCAGCAATCTATAACCTGACCATTGCCTGCGGAAGGTTTTCTTCCGGGGTTCAATTGCCACCCGCACCGAGTCAAATATTAAGTTGTTGGCTTTCTCGTAGATCATACCAATTGGCGAGTGCATGTAATACCTTCTTTGTTTTTCCGGCTAGGCTCGCTTGCACTGGGTGGTTGATGCTTAGACGGCTCAGTCCCTTGTCCACCTGTCACTTTAAAAAGTACTTTGGAGTTCTAAGTAGTAAAGCTGGTTAGCAAAATGATTTTTTGGGATCACTTTCTTGGTGAGCTTGGAAACCAGGCTTGATTTGGTAGCCGAGCCTTGTTTACAGACAACAGCGAAATTTTCACAGAATATCCACTGAAACTTCTTGAGAGCAACAGATGATTGTTTAGAAATGTCAAGCGATTCAAAAAATTATTTTGGTTTTCTAGTTGTCGAAATATCTGAACTTCGGTAAACAGTGGAACCCCGATATAACGATCTTCGATATAACGATGAATATGTTATGTCCCGGCAAAAGTAAAATATATGGGACGAAACCCCGATATAACGATATAATTTTACTGCCCCCTTGGCATATAGTTATATCGGGGTTCCACTGTACCATAAAATTGGCTCAGCCCGGAAGTAAGAAATATTGCAACAGAAAACATCACGCAAGCGAATGAATGGATAAATATCTCTATTTTAATACTTTAATAACCCAATAAGAATATTTGATGTTTGTTTAGAAATGCCAAGCGATTCTTAAAATTATTTTGGTTTCGAAGTGGACAAATTTTTCGAGCTCGTGCATACCATAAAATCGCCTCGTTCATGACACTTAACAGCCGTTCATCTTTCGATGTGCTTATCACAGCCCACTAACATGACTTTTTGAACTTGTGGGCTCATTTCCGGTCGGTGTTTATTTCATGCAAATGAGCCCATTTTGCTCATTTTGAGTTGCTCATTTGCTCATTGCTCATTTTCTCATTTTGTCGGCTACTCGAGCAACTGACAAAATGAGCAACTCAAAATGAGCAAATGAGCAACTCAAAGTGAGCAACTCAAAATAAGCAACTCAAAATAAGTAACTTAAAATGAGCACTGGTGGATCTAGGGGAGAGACCCGGGGGCATGGGTCCGGGTTCCACCATTATTTTCGGTCAAATAGAAGTAGTCCAGTCATTTTACTAAAAAATAATGGGTCAACCTGCAACTAATTGCAACAGAAGAAATTCCAACGGTTTTTGACCGAGAAACTTATCATTAATATCATATTAAAAGTCCCAGAAAATCCCGGAAGGGAAAGTCATTGAAATGTGGGTTTTTTTAGAAGCTCCGAGACACGTTTTTAGAGATGCACGGAAACGAGGCTGAATAAAGCTTTTCCAAAAATGCGCGTGTTTATGTCTTAAAAGTCAAAAATACAACAAAATTAGAAACGATATCTCAATTGAAAGGTTTTCTTATTTTAGAAATCAAGTTAATTTGGGATATTTCATCTGTACACAGCTTTAATTTTATGTCTATTTTAGTTGCTTGCCGCGTAAAAAAGTCGCAACCCTAGCCTGTGTATGGGACTGAATGACATTAAGTAAAGTTGGCTTTTTTATCTGGAGCGATTTTTTATTTCTTTATTTTTTAATGAAACTTGTTGAACTGTTCAAACCTTTCTTCAAAAATAGTGATACAATTAAAGGAAGCTTAATTATCGTGTGGAAAGAGAAATAAAAGCGTGAGTTGGCGTGAGGTCGAAGTTTTTAACTCGGAGGCGTGCATGAGACTCACACCCAAGGCGGGTGAGTTCGCAGGTATAGTGTGCTGTGTTTGACACCTGCAGAAATTTTAATCTCCGTCGAACAAAATGGTTTAAGAACTTCAATGTTCTGTGCTCAGACCAGGTAAGTGTATTCTGAGTTCTCTTCAAGAGTAGTTTTTTTCTTTCAAAATGGAGAAGTTTCCCTTTGCTGACTCATAGTGTATCACATCCAATGCAGTGTTTCCAAAGCGATTCTAACGAGTTTTCTGCGGCTACAGTATTTCTTTGAGTCTTTCAACGCAGTTGCGACGTATTACATTCTGGTTTCAAAATATTTACTAAAAAGCGAGATCACTGCATACAATGCTGCAGTAAGTTGAAATAAGAACAACGTTATCCTTTCTTCTACTTAAAAAAAATGATATATTTCCGAAATGCTTTAAACCCGATTGTTGAAATTTATTGGGCGAAACATAGAGCGTCTATGATTCTATTGCACGTTTGACACAGTCTCTCTGTCTGAAGGGAAGTGAAGGTGTAAACTGCGTAAGCGCAGAGCGCAATGACATCCAAACTATTCCCGGTCAAAAGGTACACAAGACATGTGGCTGCGCGTATTGCCACCCTAGTAGTATTGGCCAAGCCAAGAAATTGCAAGCTCGCAAACCTCAAGTAAACGTCGTTCATTGGATCGCAAGACTGAAAAATTCTTTAGCTTTAAAACTGACTGTTTCTACGGTGGTAACAAAATTGATTTTGAGAAGCAAAAGAGAAAGCCAGGAGAGGTGTTCCGTGTGACAACACTCGAGACAAGAGAGACTGTGCTAGACACATGTTCTGAAAGGGGGATTCTTGGGCTGAAGTGGTACAGGCGAGAATTTTAAATGTCTATGATTTGCCGGCCGCCGGTGCTGTTTACCATCACCCATGCAGCGTCAACTTCAGGACCAAAAAACAAATGCCAAAAGTAATCAGTGTGTCAGATCAGCTGGATAGTAAGAAAAGACTGTCATGGATCTAATGGAGGAATATCTTGGTGACTCAGCTACTGCCGCATATAGCCACACTCATATGAAGGCAAAACTTCAGGAACACTTTGGCGATCAGATTATTATAACCGAGACCAACGAAAGCCAAATGTTGTAACATTTAGAAGTACTGCATCAGCTATTCTGCACGAATTTCACTCATAGCAAAAGGAAGTTGATCTGGTTTCGGAAAAATTAAGTATTATCAGAACTCGGCTGCCTCAAGGTTGATCAAGAATGACATCAAATTGCTTCAAACATCTAACGAAGTCTTCCCTTCGATCGAAACAGAAGCTGAGGAAAACGTTGACTTCCTTCCAGCCACGTTAAAGATGTTTTTGGAGTGTATTCTGGTTGGTAAAGATAACGTGAAGTTAGTATCAATTGGACAGGCTACTGTTCAGACAGCGCGACCTAGAGTGATTCTTGCGCCCTTACAAGTTGGTTTAGCAGTGCAGCTTCATCACAACTTCGCATCGAGATTTCTAATAGACACCATTCTTCGCAACGGCTTCTGTTCTTTCTTCGTACCAAGAGGTATAGCTGTTTAATCAAAATGCTGCAGTGGACCAGGGAACTGATATGCCAGATTATGACGGATAGTTTGCTCAGTACATAGCTGACAATGTGAACCATAATCTACGAACCCTTGACGGTAACGACACCTTTCATGGCATGGCCATGATTTGTATCATCACTCCTGGCACTAACCGAAAAAGAAGCGTCCCGAGATGAAAGTTAAGTCCTCAAGACATCTCAGCAGCTGGAAAAGTTGGCCTACGCCCGTCATCTGAGCCAAGGCAATCACAAGTGGAATTTAAGTACAATGACGTAGTCGTTGCAAGAGAAGTAGATCCCACAGCGAATTTGGACATACTTTGGAAGACGTCCCTGCTGTTTAACACCACACGCCCAGCATGGGCTGGAATGATGCAAGCTGTCCACCGGGGTAGCCATCAGGGGAAGTCATCAATAACATTTCTACCGATGATCGACCTGAACCCAAGTGAAGTCACATGTATTTCCTCCACTCTGAAAACATGCGCGGCGCCACAACATCGCTAACCCCATCAAGATTTCGATGATAGCGATGATGACGGTGATTGACACAAGAGCTGGAAGAAACTGTGAAATTCGTTTTCATTTCACAAACGATGTTCTTTTAGAATATTTCACCATTGTGAAAGATATATTTATTTGTTGGCTCGCTTGCAAATTTTTTGTGCGATCCATAAAAGGATAATAAACTATCGCAACTACCATTTTTGGTGTAGTCCAATTCGCTTCACAATTGAAAATTTAAATATAATGAGATTTATTTTGCTTATTGAATACTCTTTGATTGATTTTTCCTCCGGATGAAAGTTTTCAAGCATATTTAAAGTATATTTCATTGTTTTTGGATGAAATAAATGAAATTCTTGCCATAAACAAGCATAATAACAGAACTTCTGTTTTTGAGCCTCGTTTTCATGTTACGCAAAAGCACGACTTATAATCCGTTAAATTTTCGAGATGTTCCCATGCATGAATCCTTTGGGACTTTTAGTATGTTGATCTAGAGACTTTTCGAAATGATTTGCGGTCAAAAAGCTTCTGTTGCAATTAGTTGCAGGTCCAACCACAAAATGACTGGACTAAAGCCCGTGGGGCCGAGAAAAATTATTTTCGAGAGCGGCACCCCTTTTATTCCAGGATCTGGACGATCGCCCCCCCCCCCTCTTCCAGGATCTCGATGATCGCCCCCCCTCCCCCCTCTTCCAGGATCTCGATGATCGCCCTCCACTCCTGGTAAGTAACTCAAAGTGAGTAACTCAGAACGAGTAATAACTCAGAGGGAGTTCGTCTGTGCCTTAGGAAATACCCTACAAACATTGCGATTCGACGTTAACAGTTTATCCAGTGGTATGATATATATTTCTTTTTTCGTTGTTGCCTTTTTCGGAGAAGAAAAATATCCCTTGTAAAATGAATCACGAAAAATTTTACAGCGTTCAACTGGTTCTTTTGATAAAAAAATAAATAGCTAATTGGGTTTGGCCGCTGGCGTTTGAAAGTGACGTCAAAAAGTTTAACCGTAGTCGCTTACTATCACCCCCTTTGTATAAAGCGTTTAACCTTAATTGCAGCTCTTTTATTGAACAGTTATCCATCTGTAGGTTTTCAAAGGTCATTGGTGATCTGAATGCCCATCAGTTATAATTTAGTATCATGATACTGACGTAAAAAAAGAACTCCTTTGTTTAGCCCATTACTTTGTTCGCCACGCGCTCTGTCTGATCAATGTGTGTGATCGCTTGAGGAAAGAAATGACTCACTACTTAGTCTGTTTTCGGTTGTTTGCGCGGGCTGCAAGTAAGATTTATTGTCAAGAATAAAGTTCTGTGGCACAAAAACATCGCACAGCAAGATCACAATTTATCAAAACACCCGAGGTAGTTCATACAGTGGAAGAAGGGACGGCGTGTTGCACCTAGCGTCAAAATAATCTATCGCACAGAAATGGATCGGGGGTTTTGCGTCCGTTCCATAGTTTCTTGCATCGAATAGAGCGTTAAAAGACAAAATAAGTATTTATTGTCGGTCCTCTTACTGCGTTCGATACAAGAGAAGGAGATTTTTATTCTGAGGCGGTCAGAAATTAGACTGATAAGTTAACACAAGCGACACTGGCTACAGGGTATGAAAGCAATGTATTTTTCTCTTTCAGCATTTTAAACCTTAGAAATCTTTATATTTATTTTGACGATTCGCATATCGTTTTACATTGCCAGCCCCTTTTTTTAATAATATTTTATGATAGTTGTGAGTTCTACCGCAAGCTTGTTACACCTGTCCGCATCCGGCGTTTTAACCTTATACATCGTTACGTACGCGTTTCGTTTTACATTTCCCCCACCCCCTTTTTACTATTATTTTATATTCAGTGAGATCGGCCGCCATTTTGAATATTAAGTGCACCGTAGGGTAACCGACTACTGTTCTACACTCAGTTTGTGGTTCATGACTCCACTTGCTGTAGCTTAAAGGCACACATTCATGGTTCATTAGTAAGTTATAATGTGCCTAAATGTCCAAATCGAGACAACTTCTAGTCGGCAGAATCCATCGTGACTTATCAACTCTCCTCCTGAGGGCAGGCATAAGCTCTTGTTGTTTAACGTTTTCACTTCGTCAAATGTATTTGGTCTTTCTGGTCTCAACCCATTGCTTCATTAAGGTAAGTTACTGGAAATAATTTTTATCTTTACAGAAAACGAAATGTGCAAACGTGCCTCCCACAGGTAAGTCATGGTTACCATCCGTGATCAGCTTGAAGGACGTGGCTCCACCATCCTTACTGGCATCTTCCCCACACTCTTATTGTTGATGCGTTTATTAAGAATTTCTTCGTCGGTCAGAGTAATTTCTTTTTATTTTGTAATATTTTTATTTATCTATTAAATTTTTTTCAGGAGAAATACAGAATCAGAATGAACCTATCCATTTATGTTCGGCTTGTGTCACAGGTATAAACTTTATGTAAACCTTTTCTTTTTTCATCTATTCAATTTAATTCTAAATGTAATTTGATGTTAAGGTCTGAATATAGCAACCCTGGTTCCTTTTAGTTTTAGCAGCCATTTCCTATCATACTTTAATAATACTTTATTTATATAGCGCTATTTCTATTTCTAACCAATAGCGCTTTACAATTTATTTACAATTAAAAATTACATATCTATATTAAAAAAGTTACAATTTGTATATAATAAAAAATAAAAGATCAATAAAAGAATTAAAAAGAATGAAAAGACTAACTAATTCGCCTAATTCATGCAAAACAATGAACTAAAGTTCGTAATTTCTTGAAGGATCTTGCAAAGGGTTTCCATGTCCAAATAACCAGGAGGATTCCTGCACGATCCTTAATTTCCTAGCATAGTTCTTGCAGGATCCTGCAATGATCTTTGCAAGATCGTTCAATTTAAGATTTCTAAATATATCTTAAGGATCTTTTTTAAAAGATCCTTAAAAGGATCCTTGAAAGGTCGTTATAACATTGATCAACATAAAGACTCTTGAAAAATCGTTTTGACATAAAGATCTTTGAAAGTGATAAATGATCATCGCAGTAAATTTATAATTTTAGCAATTGGAATAACGAAGCCTGAAAAAAATTAAGGGCTTCAGTGGGATTCCTTTGAAGCCCTGAATGTTTTTCATGCACTTCTCAAATTTAAGCTTGAGTCAGCTATCGCGTATACCGATTTTGTATACATGTACAACGATTAAAAAGTCTTGTGAGTGAGCTTAAGAGGAAATCTTAACTTATTTTAACTTTAAATTATTAATTGTAATAGTTGTGTAATGATAGGTTTAAGTTGTTTTTTACGTTTTTTCTTAGTCAGGTGTCCACAATTAGTAGAGGGGACTTTTCCCCTCAGCTAAACATTTTTTTTTTTTTTTTTAGACACGGAAATAAAGTTTATTATTATTTATTATTATTATCCGCCAGGACTTTGAGTAGTTATTGGACAAAATTATGTACCAAAACTATTGATACCTGATTGCAAGCTTTTGTGTTACTGCTTCAAATATCTTATCAAAAGAAATCTTTTCTAACAACATCGAAAACTAATTTCGAAGTTCCACTGAATTCCCATAATATCGCTTAAAAGATGTGAGCTTTTGCCCATAGCTTTGTGAACTTTGAATATCAGTTTCTCAGACTCTGATAAGAATTGTTGTACCAGAATTATTTCCACCTTATTGCAAACTTTTTTGTTACTGCTTCAAATATCTTATCAAGAGAAATCGTATCTAACAACACCAAACATCGAAAAAAAATTTCGAAGTTCCGCTGAATTCCACTGAATCGCTTAAGACGAATTTCCAAAATGACTACACGTGAGATTTTGCCTATACCTTGTGAACTCTGAAATTCATTTTCTCAGACTCTGATAAGAAATTGTTTTTGGTGTTATCACGGATAATTACTTACATCTTTACCTTTTATTAAGGGTAGGAAATAACGCAATAGGATTTAAATTATTCTGGTACTTGATTTTTGTCCAACTTTAATCAATATTACTCGACTTCCTAGTGGATTCCGTCTTAAATATATTCGATCTCTGATAAAGTACATCAGTCTTTTCTGACCCGAAACCTTCGTTTACCTGCTAGAAATCAAACAATTTTGCCGATGCTTCAAGCTGAGAAAGAGGATTCGCACATGACAATCAAAGATGGCAAACCAAAAGTATCGAAAAAGTAAACAACTAGAGTGCTTATAGTACTCAATTCTCTTTGGTTTGTAATATGGTGCGATACGTGGAGTAATCACGCATCACATCTCACATCAATAACCCATCGTCTCCCAGCATTAAGAAACGTCGTCTTCACCTAAAAATAGAATGAATTTCAAACGTTCGGTCACTTCGGTGACCTTCATCTGTAAAAATGCGGGCGAGACTGCGGTGAACGTAAAATGATAGAAAAAGTAGTGATAGTAAATTAATAAAAAGTGTTAAAATAAGCAATCGTAAACGAACTCACAACTGATGATGATCGTTAAACGATCGAAACATGTCTTGTTTTATTGTTATATAATATCAAAATATTTATCTTTGGGTCTCCTGAGAAGGAAGCCAACAATGCGGATGGGCTTGTGGACCACCTTGATGTTGTGTTGGTTCAACACTCTCGTTGTTTATTCCGCAATGCCTCTTGTACAGGGGAGCACGGCGAAATTGCGTGTGAATTCTTGATCTTTACGTGTTTTGATGTTGTGTGATCCGTTGAGCTGGCAGCTCTTTAGAAATTGTGTCGGGCAGCCATTAGCGAGTGTCATCGTCACGCACTTACGGCACGGCACGATTGTGTTGGACATGGTAATGCAAATGAAAATCAACTCAACTTTTGGTGTTTGTCGGCTTCCGGTATAAAAAAAACAATGATTGACTTATCTGTCTGCCTGGTGGTTTTTCCGACTACGTTGCTAAACTTGTTAAAAAATAGTATGACTAGTGGGCAGTGAATTCACTCTCTTTGTAAACTCTTAAGGTACTGTTTTCAATTTTTTCAAGGGAATAGTTGAATTTCCTAATGGAATACTTTTCGCTGTGGTTAATAAAAACGTCACTCGATAGAAATGCGTCAGCACTTCCGATCCCGAAGTCAGTGTTATTTTCACGCGTCGCTCGTCATCTAGTAGCCTGCGAATACAGCCGCCTCTCTTCGCCCCTGTATTCGCAGGCTAGTCATCTAGCCTTTTGCAAATTGAAGGTAGGTATTTTTCAAAGATCGCTGCCATTCATCGATTAAATCGCTTAGTTTTAACATGCTTAAAAGCTGCTGCGAATCTTCTTTGTCAAAGGATATTGGCCAATGCGATTTTCTATTGTTACAAGTCGTCCACAAGACGCTAGGAGAGCGTTCACTCCGGCCCTGGAAGTGACATAGGGGTGGAGGATTAGGAAGGGGGTTGGGTACGTATCGGAACCCCACTTTTTTCGACGTTTTTGCTTGTTTACAAGCTAAAATGGTAGAATAGGGGTTATGTGGACAAGATTTGGAACCACATATTTGTAAACTCTCAAGGGACTTTTTTAATTTCTCAAGGGACTGTTTTAATTTCTCAAGGGATTACTTTCCGCTGTGGGTGATCACTTGCGATCTTGTGGAAAAAACGTGACTTGTCACATTTACAAACGTTATATAACAATTTTAAAAGTGACATGTCAGCTTTCTTATCTCAACGCACGTGTGTCTGAAGGGCGATCTATAAAAAGCGTCGCACAAATATTGGATTGCGTAACTAAAACACGAATAAATAATCACTAGCACTTACATCGTTTAAAAATAACAAACGTCAAAAATAAACCATACCAAAAAACTCGCTCTTTTCAAAGATATTATTGAAGTTAAAACAAATGCAAGAGATGGGGGCTTCTTTTAGCTTTTAGAGACCTCGCGTTGAGCCGTTGACAGCAATGTTGCATGAATCGGCTTTACAACATGCGATCGTATCTACGCAGTTCGAGTGGAATTTCAGTCAAAGACAGCAAAATTCTTTCGTATTTCATCTTCAAATATAATTCGAAAGCATTCACTGTATATATGGCTTTTGTTTAATCCTGGGTCTTGATATCCGACCCTCGCAGAGCCTAGACAAAACGCAGCTTGAGTGTAACGATTTGTTTACGCCGCAATTATATGCGCAATGTTTTCTCCGACAGTAGTCGGAAATATCCGTATTTTTTTCGTGCTTTTTCGTGGAGCAATCGTAACGATACGGCCTTGAACACATTGAACAGCGGTCTACCTATAACAATTCAAATATGGCGTCGCAAAAACAAAGCGTCGAACGCATATTTTGCTGTTTCATTTGCTAACTGATTTCGCTGCCGTAATCGACTGCCTCGAAAGGTCCTTGCAATTTTAAAGTATAGAATTGTCAGATCTCGGTGAAATTTGCACTGTTTATTTGTGTAATGTTAAGGAATATGTGTATAAATACCCGGCGCGGACGAGCCATTTTTGACAAAATTATATGGCTGCATTTCCTCCGCGAAGATAGGAAATTGTTAAACTAAACTACAAAGAAACTGTAATGATAAGTTCGAAGAACAATGCACAGGATAAACCTTCGACTCATACTTCATGCAAAAACGTCGATATCTCGAAGAGACTTTGATTGTAACTTGTGTCACTTGTACCGCCGGGTATGAGAGGCTAAAATAAAACATAAAATACAATAAAGAACAAAGAAAAGCTGCCTAGATAAACTAGGAATGTAGACGTGGTTTTACAGTGTGAAGACTTCAATGCAAACAAATAAACAAAATGACCAGTAAACTTAGACAAATACAGTGGAACCCCGATATATAAACGATGTACCAGGGGACTGGCTAACCACATCGTTAAACGTCTTAAACCGGGATTTCGTTCCACTGTAGTAAGGACTCGCTCATGAAAACCTTGACAAAATATGAAATCATCTCAATGTGGTGCTTCTTGGTGCAGAAAAGCGTTGTTCGGGAGTTATTTACGAATCAAGGAAGCGTTGCGTGACCACCAAATAGCGGCTGCGAAGAAGGAGACTAGAATATTGTTTACACAACTCTGAAAACTACATGGTTCCTTCCAAAAACTGAATTGGTCGTACTTTCTACGTTCTTCATTTACTTTACTATTAATGAAACTAATGTTTGCATTTTTTTGTAGTACTGGAGTAATTTTTTAAATATTTTATACAAAAACAAAACTAAAGTCTGGTCGCCGTTGAAAGATGATCAGATAACACCGCGTCTGTCTCGAAATAAAGATCGATGTCCCTTCAAAACCAAAAATACCGAACAAAAAAAGGACAAATAAAAGAAACTTGAAAGAAACGATATTTCAGATTAATTTTCAAAGAAGATGAAGCAAAGAAATGTACTCAAAAGCATCAATTTCAAAACTCGTGAAACAACCCTCCTACTCGCACGCTAATTAAATTTATTCAGCATTTCTTGTACTGTAGCGGACGGCTTTTGCATTATAATTTTTTACTTCACTACTTTTACTGATCCTTCTAAAAATTCCATCTGAAATTCAAGCAATACTATACATAATAACTTGCTTTCTGAAGTCTCGAGAAGCCGCAGATCAAGTCCATGACTTGTATTCAAAACACACTGCGTCTGCGACACAGTCTTTGCGGCCCCGAAAGAAGGATGGATTTCTTCACACTACCAAGGTTTTAGCAATCAGTACTTGCTCCAGAGAGGGAAGTTTACGTGTTTAGCATACCAAACAAGACCTTGGAAGTTTGTAATCCGTTCCGTGGCACAAAATTAAAGACTCAGCATCAATGACTTCAATGGCAACTTTTCCCTGTCGAGGTCAAGCAGATGGTACGCAAAGCACAATGGGACTACGTCACTCGATTGCGCAATTTTGCAGGTTTGTGATGGCCATAGAAATCTAGCCTCCCACGCAGTCGTTCTTAGGGGCGATCGTGTTTCACTCCTCAAAGCCCATTTTATAACTTCTGGCCTCCAGCCGTAGTAATAAGTATTTTTAGCTCGTCACGCAATCTTCCCCGGTAGCGAAAGGTACAAGAAGATCACGGCGCCTCGCGGCACGTATTTACAAACTTCCAGGGTCTTGTTTTCCATTCTAAATACGGAGAGTTCCATTTTTAAGTTAAAAATGAAATGAAGAAACACCGATCAATTTTAAAATGGATCTAAAATGGAAAATCGTGGAGTACAGTGTGCTAGAACCGTTCCGGTGAGAAATTTATCTTTCCTCCGGCAGCCAATAAGACCTTGTGACATGGCACTACCAATGTGTTTTTAATACAATCCACGGACTTGATCACGACTTAATTAATGCAGCTTTTCAAGACTTCAGAAAGGAAAATGGTAATGTACAATATTGCTTCGAACTTGAATGGAATTTTAAGAAGGATCGGTAAAGCCACTGAGTTAAAAATTGACTTCAAAAAGCCATCGGGCTAAAATTCAACTTTAATACGCTTAAATATTGCAGGATCTCACGGCTTCAAACATGTGCCAGCTTTGGTCTGCTTACGTTTGGAATTTTAGGCTTTTGAAGACATCTGATACGCATCTCTTACGGTCGACTTACCGTCAAGTTTGGTTTGGGATCAATTTATCAAGGTTGATAAGCATTTTAAGTCATAAATTGGTCTTTCAACGTGTCCAGTTGTAATAAAAGCTTACTTCAGAAACGAATTATTTGTCTGAATTAAGTGCGTGTATGGTTTATTTTTTCCACTCTCACGTTTGTGTTAAATGCCGTAAAAGACCGGGTTATTTAGGGGGTTGGTGTGCGCTGAAAAAAGCCTCTGGTATTGGGAGTCAATGGGTTAATGCATCGAAACTCGCATTCAATATTATCATTTTCCTAACTCATACTCCGTGCAAAATAGTCGGTATCTCGAAGAGATCTTTGATTGTATTCAGGAAAGAGATAGCGCCGTCTTGCTCAACCTCGTGAACCTTGTATTAAAGCGAGTTGACTATGCGGATCAATAGAGTTGATTTGGGCATGGAACTTTCTACATAATCCCTTTTGTATGCGGTCATAGATATCGTCAACATACCTGGTAGGTCAAATGAACAGAAATTTTGATTTTTGTTATTTTTTGCCTATGTGTTTATTAAGAGCCAAATAAACATATCCCATAGTTTTAAAGCAATCGGTCATTACTTTGCAGAGATATTGCAAGTTGAAATATGCTTTTTTTAGGCTGTCATTATCGTAGAGTGCTGGGAAAAAGGCATGTACTAAAACCCGAAACAACGAAACGAAACCACCGAAACGAAACGAACGAAACCGCCGAAACAACCGAAACGAGCGAAACGAAACAAAATCACCGAAACAAGTACAACATCAAGATTTCCGCTACTTACCCTACTATATATTCGGGTTAGCCTACTAAACACTTCGATTAGCCTACTTTGCACTCCGGTTAGTCTGTTTATGGTTAGCTCTCAATAATTGTAATGGGTTTTGCTTGTTTCAGTGATTTCGTTTCGTTTCGCTCGTTTCGGCCATTTCGGTTGTTTCAGTGGTTTCGTTTCGGTGGTTTCGTGTCGGTGTTTCGGGTTTTAGTACATGCCTCGGGAAAATTGTCGGAAAATAGACCTTTTTAGCTTGATACGTCATACATTGATCACGTGGTCTGAACTGGGTAAACAAACACGCGTTTCCCCCAAGTGAAGTATTGTGCGTGGATTTCGATATGGAGTATTTATACTCCCGTGTGTATAACTGCTTTACTATCTCTACTAACGAAAAGATATCTTTCCATAGTTTTCCCAGCGATAAAAAAATCGTCAAGGTAAGAGAAATTTAATCGCTAAAATACGATCTCAACTACGCTTTGCCTACGATTTACGGCAACATTATTGATTAACTTGAAACATTCATTTACTCAAGCTTGTTACATTGTCTCTTAAATGTATGGATTTCAAGAATTAGAAGAGATCCTAAGAACGATTTCAAGGTATTAGCTTATACCAAAGTTTGTTGGGAGCATTTCCAACAAGAGAATTTTGTGGGCTTTGACACAAGTTCAAGAGGACTGAAACCAATCGCTTGCCCATCAGTTTGCAGCTGGACGAAAATAGCTCCTGAGCGGTCGCTTCCAGAGAAGAAAAAACAGATAGAAGAGCTAAATGCTGTCCTTGACGTAAAGCTAACTGAAACGGCTTCAGAAGGTGAAGGCTAATTCGATCTAACTGCTTTTCGAGAGCTGCTCAAGAATATCTGCGAGCACCATTTCACTTGTATACCCGGCGTATCAAATCGAACGTTCGGTTTTCGCTCAATCGAACGCCGACTTCGCTCGTGTCTCGGCTCTGGGGGGCTTCGGTCGCGACACCCGAGGCTCGAGTATGACTTGTGATGTCAGAGTGGTTGCCCCCACTCCTCAGGAGTATGCGGTCCAATGGCCATATCACCTGCACTCACCCCTCATCTCCAGCCATCGTGACCATATGAGCCCGCCTCCCCCTCCGGCTCACCCGCTCCCACGTCGCTGTCGCTCACCATCCCCTTTCATCACTTCCGCACCCCGGCGGGGGTTGAGTGGCTCGTTCCCGGCTTGGCTAGTTTTCGTCAAAGAAGCCGTGTCAGTCACTATCCAAATGGATGTTTTTCTTCGCGCCCTCCGGGTGAAATGTGTCGGACATCGAAACGTCATCGAGTTCGTGAGTTCGTGAAAAGTGTTCGAGGTCGATCGCGGGTGTATACTACAATCAAAAAGTTACTCAAATAACAAATCCATCACTGAATACCTTGAAATCTCTTGTGGAAGTTGATTTAAAGGGAGGTATTATGTTTGTTTCACAGCTGAACACAGATTTACAGGATTCATTACCTTTTTCACAAACAATTTTCTAGGACTTTTTCAGGACTCAGATTGATCTGTCCAGGACTCTAAAATTCACATTAACCCTTTCACTCCCAAGATCTCAATATTATTTCTCCTTACTGTCTTCCATACATTTCTTATGATGCAAGTTCTAAGAATTCAGTTGTTACTTGAGTTTAACAGATTTTCAAAACATTCCAGGACCAGTTGTCTTACACAATAAAATTCCAGGACTTTCTAGGTTTTCCAGGACCCATACAAACCCTGAGTTTAAATATCTGATAAACAAATTCTCACAAGGAGTGGATTTCTTGAGGTACTTTCAGGAAATAAAGAAGTATCCAAGCTTAATGCTGGTGACAGTATTGTGGCAGATTAAGGCTTTGATATTGAAGAAGAGTAAAGAAAGTAGAAATTCAACTGAACGACCCTCCCTTCGTGAAAAAAACCCTAGTTTACTGCAAAGGAGGTCATAAGAAAGTGAGACATTTCTTTATTTTTAATACCCGACTAGTACTACCAATAAGTTCATTGGGTACCATCAATCAAGTCTGGACAGTTTGTTGCTTACTTTCAAACCTCATGAATACCATTTTAACTGATGAGTGTAACAGCTGTTCAGGAACTATATGTGTAACATTTCTACTTTGAGGATATTTTTACAAGTAAAAATTTGCCTCTTTGTTCTGTCTTTTGAGGAACAAAACTATTGTTGTTGTTTTTTTAGGGGAGGGAATCTGTCTGACTGTCACAACAACGTGAAATGACGAAATACTGCGTAATAGAGACGTTCCGCATAACTCCACTACGTATGCAAATCAACCACTGTTGTTGGAAACACCTACTACATATGCAAATTACAAAATAAACAATGAAAGACCGTTTGTTGTCATTAGCTCAACCGCTCAGACAATGTAAATTGTCAATGAATGAAAATTCAAACAATCTTCGTGACTATGACACCGATAATATTTTTACTTTGCACAGTCTTTTCTGTCTGATGAACGGCTTCGGGATCAAGCCGAGAATTTCACTTTTACCTTTCTTGAGTATACTGTGCTACCTGTTTGTCAAAAATGTACACAACGATGGGCTGAAACCATTGGGGATGGCCCGGTATGTCTTCTTCATTAGAATGAACATTAATAGTCCCATAGAAATAATTTTCTATTTTTCCTGTCATGCAACATGGCCGCCATGTAAAATTTCACACCAGAATCAAATTTGCATCATTAGAAGGTGTTTCCCACTACTACTTCTAGGGTTTTGGACAGTTCGTATGTAGAGGAACCCATGGAACCGGTTATGGGTAGAGTGGAATCTTAGGCTTATGTGGTCCTATGTATCCAGCTTGGAAACACCGTAAAAGGATGCTGGAGTGCAATCGGCGCTAAATAACTGGTGGTACTGTTTGGGTTCTAGTTGTTGTTTCTGGTTGACATCGTGTGCGCTTGTTTTGGTTGTGAATCTCTTTAAGCAGTTTGTTGAGCTCTCTCTCCGTGCTGGATGTCAGATCTCTACGTCCATCGGATCTTTCTTCAAGGGACCCGAAGATAAACAAAGCAAAAAGAAAGCAAGAGACATTGTTTACAAAATCAAATGTAACGATTGTGACGCTGTGTGTATCGACAAACAGGACACAAATTCGATCCAACAAACAGGACACAAATTTGATCTCGACGGCGCAGCCTTCTCCCGGTGGAACAAATATATAGAAAATGATAATAAATAAATTACCTTTATTTAGACATGCAGGTTGGGTTTAAAGCTAGTAGCTTGTGGGGCCGTTTATTCCCAATGTAATTTGAATTTGAAAGTGTTGGTTTTTGTGGAGGAAAAAATACCAGAGAACCCGGAGAAAAACCCTCAGAGCAAGGACGAACTCGACCCACATGTGATGTCGGGTCCAGGATTCGAACTCAGGGCACATTGGTAGGAGGCGAGCGCTCTCACCACTGCGCCATTCCTGTTCCTAGAATTAATTGTGGCGCTCCACCAAAGAGAAGAACTTACGGTAGTTAACGAGCAAGTCAGGTTTCCAAGTGTTTATCTTAATCTCAAGAATTTTTAGAACGTCTATAGACCGCTAATTTTGATTTAAACGCATTTTATGAATTTGTATCAGTACTTTTTCTATTATTTTTCGTTGTCCGCAGTCTTGCCCGCATTTTAATTGATGAAGGTCACTGAAGTGACCGAAACGTTAACATTTAATCTTATAAATCAGCGTCAACCCTGATTTAAATATTTATTACATTATCCTTCATTACGACCAAAGTTTTTTAGACATCGCTTTTCAAACATATGGTTGACATTTTAAAAACTCATTAATAATTTATATAAAAAAAATTCATTAAGAAAACACAAAGGAAATTAATTTTTACTGATTATCTTTTAATATCTGATAAAGACACAGCTAAATGTATGTCCAATTTTCTTGGCCAAAATAACCCAAATTCTAAATATCAGTGCAAGGAAGAAAAGATCTACATCAGAGGTTTTTGAAACCGTTCATAAAGCACTCCTGCTTGTTTATTAAACATTACACAAGACGTTTACTGTTTTTGTATACTTAAATCCTCTTTCATATTGTCAACAGGATTTAATGATACAATTGAAAAGGGTTTACACAAACCCATCATTTATGGAATAGGTAAGGCCACTGCAACATTGTCTCTTCTTTTTTAATTTTCTCTTGGGTAAACTGTATTCTTTATTTTAACATGATCTGGTTGTCCAAACGGCTGCCATATTAATTACATTAGGAAAAGGTTAAACGCAGTATAGGCACCTATATTAAAGGTCGTGCAGGACCCTCGCTCTTTAATAAATTTATTAAAAAGTTAGAAAAGGTGATAAATTTGCATCAATACAAATAAAGATAATTTGATGGAAAGGAGATTCAAAACTTGATTCGTTCTGTGTCAAACTTTATTTTTCAAAGTTTTCGGTTTTATATTCTCGTTTCACAATAAGTTCATAGCCACTTTGATTGGCTTTGGCTAATCTCAGACGAAAAAATCAGTTCTGTTTAAAGTCATTATAAGTTTGTTCAATTACTTTCAAAGCAAGCAAATTGTGATCAGCTGTTTTTCCTCTCATGTTGTTAATTAAATCTGATCCTATGGCATTACAGTGCGACGCGCCTTTATACCGTTGCCACCCAGCAAACTTTTTACAAGTGTCTTCTCGTAATATTATTTTTTTTGGACGAACACGCCTCCTAGCAAAGTTGAATAAGATCAAATAGATACTTGTAACATCGTGTTTTTCAACAAATTGCAGTAGAAACGTAAAATATTACAGGATGCCACATGTGAAAAAGTTTGTTGGGTGGCCATGGTACGGCGCCTTGCACCGTAATGAATCACAAACTATTCATCTTGCCTTTCTAAAAAATATGCAATATTTTGGTTTACGAAAACTTCATTCCTTGATCTCTCTTGGGGTGGGTATGTATATTTTTTATTATAGTTGCCTGCTGGATGGTCTGTATACTTTAGGGGAAATTGTCCCCAAGCTCAATAAGCTTTTTTTTTGTCCTGAATAAAATAATCTAGTTTATATATTACAAATATTGTCATGTAAAGTACTGTAAGTTCAATTTCTAAATCTGGTAATAAGGCATGTGCTGATAACTTGATGTAATCTTGCCTCTTAGCTACCTGCTTGACAAGGTACTGATACTGTAAGGAGAACTTTAACATAAATGGATGAAGATAATATGCACAATTTGTTTGAGATTAGCATTCTTATTATTGTTTCCTGTTTTCTATGTATGACTGAGGTACTGACATTCAGGATGGTGCAATTTACCCAGCATTATTTTTGGACAAGGGCCCTGATGAATGCGTACGACATTCCCGTATATTCGGAGGCGTTAAAGGAGTAAGCTAAGTTTTGTCACAATATAAGTATTTTTTTCATAAAATAGTTTAACTGTACAAAAACATGTTTAAGAGATAGCAAACCGCAATGGAAAATAATATGTTAAATCTTTTCCTTAAAAGCCCGTTTTATCCTGGTTGGCAATGTGTTACCTTATTGTTACTTATTTTCGCGGGAACTTAATTTCGCGAAAATGGAACGGGCATATTTCGCGGCACTTAATTTTCGCGATTTGGCGAAAAATACGTAATTAGCATAAAAAATACAATAGAAAACGTTTGAAATTAATTTTCACAGGTCTTTAATTTCGCGATTTTTTGAAAATCGCGAAAATTAAGTCCCGCGAAAATAAGTAACAATAATGTATGTCTGTTACAGAGCAAAGTAAGTGGACAAGATTAAATTACAGTTGAACCCCGCTATTTCGATCCGTCAGGGGAAATCACAGTTTAAAATAGCAGGAGTACGAAATAACCGATAGTAAATGACTGAAAGGCAAATCCAAGGGAAACGGGTTTTAGTTCGAAATAACGGGAAATTCGAAATAACCGAGTTCGAATTAGCGGGGTTCAACTGTATTTACAGATTTACGGTTATCCCAGTAGGATCTATTAACTTGGACCTGTACAACTAATCAATACTTTCTTTTTCCAGATGGCGGAAATTTACAGTTCAACTTATAAAGAAGTGCGAATCTTGCCATATGATTATCAGCAGAGCATGAAACCAGAACACATTCAGTTCTTTCGGGATGCCTCTGAGGAGGTCATACTTCAGGTAGGTCATAAAATGTCCATATTGAATGGCCTTGTTTCACAAAAACAAGGACTACTGAATTCACAAATTTGTCTGTCAAAAAAGCGACATTGACACATATTGACGGTGGTCAAGATTTTCCCATCTAGACTGGTTACATTTGCCGTGAAAAAGCTACAACCTATCACAGTTTGCACTGATTCGGCAATTTGACAGCTTAGACAACCAGATTGTAGCTATTTTTTAAATTTTTAATTATTTTTTATTACTTATACTTTATTTTTATACTATATTTTAATTATAACTATGCGTTTTTTACATGAGCCACCGACTCGGATAGAGGGGCACTTCATTCCCCCGTTCGACGGACGGTAAAAAGCTCTCGTGTCTACCCTCCTTCAAGAAAAGTCACAAAACACCGAAATCAGGGTCCCAATGGCAGGCGCCGGCGCCGGGGCTCAGGGAAATTTGTCACGGAGTCCAGCGCCCATTTTTTAGATGCCCAGAGCCCTGGAGCCGTGCTTTCCTAGGGTTTAAGGTTTTAGGGGCGAAATCCAACATGAGAAGTAAATTTTCTTAAACTTAACAGAGGCGGTGGAGCATTTTGGAACGTTGGGGAGGGCGGGGGGGGGGAGGGTGGAACTGTCCCAAAAATAAATACTCGGGAGGGTTTCATATTTTAAGCAACTTTTTTTCCGTTGTAGCAACTTTTTGTATTCTGACCAGTTTCTAGACCAAAGATTAAACAACTCGTTAGCAGACAAGACGTCATCGGTTTCTTCACGATTGTTCTCAGTGAAGAAATCCCTTTAATTTAACAAGTTTTGGCCTTAATTTTTTTTATGACAGACAGTTTAAAATATCCTACTTTATTTTGACGGGTTCTTCTTGTGTAGCTCTTTAATCGTCTTAGGGCAATAAAGTCTATTGTCTATGTAGTCGCCAATGTTGAAAATAACGTCAAAAACAATCTAAACAGTTTGTGGACCTCTGCTTGTGGCGTTCTGGAATTCGCGAAAAAAAGATCCTGCTGAAACAATTTGTGAAAAGATCACGAGACGGAAAATCTTAAAAAAAAAAAATTTTACGCTTCGCTCGCTATATTTTCGGCACCAAATCGTGGGGGGGGGGGGCTGAGCTACAGGGGGCTACAGCATATCCCCTGCCTCCTTGCTCCGCCGCCTATGTAAAGATGTTACTGAAAGGAGGGTAAAATTAGTCGGTATTAAGGGTTTGAATTTCACGTTACTTTTAATTTATAAAGCGTTCAAATTCTGCACGGCGGACAGCGTTCCACTTGTAACGCTTATCTTGAATTTATTGTTAGTTTGAGCTATCTATGGTTGTTGATGCCTCTTGATTTCTTTTGCTATTTTTACAGAATCTTTCTACATCTCCACATTGTGAACCCCCTGACTTTGTATCTAACACCAGAGCAACTTTTGATCATATTCTAACACATCCAAAGCCCTTGATCACTGTCTTTCCAGAAGGGAAGCCTCGTGTTTACAAGCGAGTGGATGGTGTCTGGACTTATGTTATGAGTTAAAGTACTTTTGTAAAAAATTGTCAATAAAAAGTAATTTGTTAATAAAATTTGATTGTGCGCAAAATGTAAACATCGCTCAGAGTGCCAAATAAAAGCGGAAAAGGAAGTTTCCAAACGTAATATGGAATTTAAATAGCATCGAACTCGGAAAAAAATCCGAGTTCCAGATGGGATTTGAACCCACGACCCTCCGTGTTCAAGGACGGATGCTCTACCACTGAGCTACTGGGACTCTGTGGTGAGTAAGGGTAAAATGTAGGCTTTTGACTGGAACCGCATCACGCGGTCACACAGCCAAATGACGACTGGCACAAATGACTCATAAGTGTATCACACAGTCACATTAAGGCATATCGAAGATGCAACCAACCAACCTCTAAAGTGAGTAACAAAAATATTAAATAAGATTTAAGGTGGCTCAACTGGATTTTCAAGGGGTAACACCGCTCAAGTTTGAGAATTCACTACGTCGCCAATAACAATGCTATCGAAAACGATCACCACAGTTGTATTAGATAAAGATGAAATTTTTTTATGACCATTGTTTTATTGACATCGGAGTTGCCACAGCGACGAAATGACGTCATTACGTTTTTACTTTCCTCGTATTGCTCGGCACCAGGAGATTTTTTCGGAAATCGCTCAAAGGAGCTTGTACCACACACAGCTGCCTCGATGTTGGCAAAGTTTTAACAAATTCTATGAGAGCGTTTTCGAAATATTTGGGGATGAAGTTTTCGGGCCTATAAAACAGTCAAAAACATACTAACGAGAAAATGGGGCAATATCTAAAAAAAACGACGCGCCTGTGAATTGCAATTTCATCTTATAGTAGTTTGATTCCATTTAAAATCATGTTTAAAATAGTGGTGGGGATTGCTTTGGTCGATTGCGAGAAAAAAGAATTTGATGGGCGTGCGTTTAGGTGCGCTTGTTGCCATTTTTGTTTATAATTTGGTCTATGCCTACATAAAAGATAATAAATTAAAAACCGCTCGATGAATTCTTTTTAAAATTTGACAAACACGAGGTTGTCATCATGTATAGCTTGCAAGTTTCAAGCTCATTGAAAACATTTAAGGCAATAAAATTGGGATTCCCATGTACTGATTTTTTCTCGAAGATTTCGTGTTTACAAGCAAGTGTCCTCATTATTTACGGGTATTGTTTTCAAGTGTCATATCTACGCACTGAAGTTATTCACGAAAACGTATTGGTAGCAGAATTAACCTTTATTTTGAGCAGGTATATTTAAAGTTCATTCGCCTCACTGTGAGGACGCGGCTCATGAGCAATATGTACAGGAAACGTCTTAATTTGAGGTGCAACACATTAACGTCGGAACGATCATAGACAAATGAGTCTTTTCTTCCAAAAATCAATAATTCATTAAGAAAAAGACAAATGAGGGACAGACTTCAAATCTGACAAAAGCACAGCTAAATTTTATGTCCAATTTTCTTGTCCAAAATAACTCAAAATCTAAATATCAGTGCAAGAATGAAAAGATCTACATCATAGGTTTTTGAAGCCGTTCAATAAACTCATAGTTCGTCCTTTATAATTATCAACGAGGTCCATAAACTTGATAAAGCACTCCTGCTCGTTTATTTAACAGGACGTTAATTGCTGCATTTCCCATGTGAATTTGGGCAGCAAACGCACGAAGGTTCTGATTTGCGAAAATGAGAGAAACCAAGAATAAACTCTGCTCGCCTCTTTTCTATAGTAGATTAATGGCGCTAGACACGCGTACGCTTTGTTATGCAGACGACCAATTGTTGAAATGTCAACTTATGAATAGTTTGTTTTTCGCTTTAGAATAAAAATGAGCGATATAAAGACATGATGTTTCAACGACAGCATGTCGCCATTAATTATTATTAAAATTATTATTATTATTATTATTATTATTATTATTATTATTATTATTATTATTATTATTATTATTATTATTACAAAAAAAAGAAAAAAAAAAAAAAAAAAATAAAATATAAAAAAAAAAAAAAAAAAAAAAAAAAAAAAAAAATAAGGGGGTGAAATATAAAAAAAAGGAGGAATAGTTGAAAAAAAAAAAAAGGAGTGGAGGCGGCCCCTACACCCCCACGAGAATATATCCCCCCCCCGCCCCCTTAGGGGGGAAAAAAAAAAACCCCCCCCCCCCCCCCCCTTTTCCTCTTGTTTTGAGGTTAATTAAAAAAAAATATTAATATTATTATTATTATTATTATTTTTATTTTTATTATTAATAAAAAAAAAGAAAAAAAAAAAAAATATATATTATTTTAAAAAAAAAAGAGAGGAGGTAAAAAAGATAAAAAAAATATATTTGAGTAGTTAGTTTTTTTTTTTATTATAATAATAAATTCAGACGTGGGGGGGGGGACAAAATATTTTTGTCATGAACCCCAGAATGGTTTCAAAACTAATACATGTAATAAAGTGTCAGTATTCAGATGTAGCCCTATTGGGTTTTGGGATGTTTATATTACATAAATAGCTACATGTATACCTTTTTCAGTGTGTGAAAAAAAACTGACTGCTTTCATGTTGGGCTAGTGGATTCAATAATTTTTTCCACTTGCTAGATAGTGAAATAACATTTATGGATTTTTTATTTTTTGATGTTGATTTTTCCAGAAAAACATGGGATTTTGGGTAAGCCTATAATGGTCGCACCTTGCCCAGTCTACCTGGGTCAGGCCAGGAAAAAATTAATCTTCTTTTTAATTTTGCAGAAAAAATGTCAGGCTTCATTTGAATGTTTTACATTGCTAGCTGTAGTTTAAAATGCTACTGAAGGCCATCCAACAACTGAAAATACATGTCTTAAAAATGTCAAACAGCTTTTTTATAAAATAGGCAAATGTCTGGTCAAAAAGTAGATCTTAAATGTCTCAGGTAATGAATGTATGTAGAGAGGAGGATGGGAATTGCTGAGATTGGCTGATCAAGAGAGCAATAACTATACCTGAACTTGTTATAATCCATAGTTTAACTCACCAGTAATTCAGAAAGTCCTAAGTTCTGAATTCTGTAAATCCTGTTTACACATTAGGCATTCTATTAATCCCACAAATAACCTGTATACCACAAAATGCAAAAGAAACGTAAATCTCTGTCTGGCAATACAGTACACATTATGGAAAGATACACATTTAAATTTAAGAAATGGTCTCATTTATCACACATTCCCAAAGAGGCAAATATAATTTTTCTTTGCGGCCTGAAATGACCACTTGGTCAATATTTTGACAAACATTTCCTTACGTATAAATAATAAAAGGATGCAATTCTAATCAATTTGAAGTAGCGTAACATTCAGATGACAAATATAAATAACAATTACATGCCTCGACGAACTGAGTGACATTACTATGATAATTATCGCCTCAAAATCTACAAGATCTATTTTTTTATCGCCGAGCTCGGCTTTAATTCCAGTTAGCTAAGTTTTAGCACGATTCTATCTTTAGCACTTTTATTAATCTTCACATAAATGCTAAAGACATAAGCTTAAGTTAGTCTTCAAAATAAAATTATAGTACAGAAACGCTTACCTCAGGTCACTGTAAGTTTCTGTTAGAAATGTTTGCGAAAAGCTTCCACCGTTTCTCCTCATTTTGTTAGGAAACAGTTTTAACCGGAAGTGTGAAGCCATTAGCCCTAAACGGAAGTGCGTTACGCGTGACGTAGGCTGTACATCCGGGGTAATCGTACACGAGGGAGAACGTTCTCGAACGTAGTGAACGACTGTATGGTTGTGAGGACGAAATGTTTTGAAGTGCTTCGTTTATTGTGGTGCTATTGGGACCAGGGTAACAATTTGGCGACCCTGCCAGGACATTACGGATCCCAAGTGAAAAGGGAATTTCTGGCGTTGTGGGAAGCAAAATACGTGGATTTTGAACGAGGAATATTCAGCGAGCAGGTCGAAACGATCGCGCAGACCACGAGGAATGGTGCAAGTTTGTGAGGGATTTGTAGTCAGATGCCAACGGTAAGAGTCACAGTTGAGTCACTGTGATAGTCTCCCCGTCGATAGTCGACTAAGGGTGCGGCCGTGTTTTGTGTGGTATTTAGTGCTGGGACTGGATGTTTGTGTTTTTCGCTGACTGTACGACGTGTTTTGATATCATGGAGCAATTCAACTGCAAGTTAGCGCATTTCACGATGAGGGCAAACTTGCCGAAATGATGGAAATATTAGGGATTGGACGAAGTAGTGGGGAAACGAAAATGCAGCTATCAAAATCAGAAAAGAAATAGATGGTAAAATGGAGAACGATGAAAAGGCTGCATATGCATGTCTGGACAGCTATTCGCATTTGTAAGGAACTGTCCCCCTCTCGAAAAACGGGTGGATTGACGAAGATCGAAAAGAACCAGTAGCTAACGGGGAAAAGGACGAAAAGATGGGCTCCGGGGGAAAAACAAACAAAGAGCAGGTTGCAGGACACAGAAAAATTTTGCCAACTGGCGGGATCAAAGGTCGCCCCATCCTTGCTGCGCAGAGAGTATAAACTTTCGGGACAGATTGGCGAGCCTGCAGACAGAGTGACCTTCGTGTCATATCATCAAATTGATTCGGGCCTTAAACGTGGATATAGAAGTGAATTGTTGATGCGGTTTTCGTCGTCTCGCCTATTCTTCAGTTGTGAGCATCTTCCTTCACGGCGTTCTTCGTGTCCACTATCGCGAAAACTGCATCTTGTATCAACAGCTGGCGACAGTATCCAACAAAACAACGGTCACCTCAGCAATTCTTCTCCGTCGCTGGACCTGCGTAACAAAGAATTTCATCGATCTGATGTGATTCCTGTCCCTTCCAGAAGACATTTGTTCCTTCACTGGGCTTCGTGCCTCGAACTCGCACCCTTCGCACCCCAGGCTCACTACGAGGAACTATAAACAAGTAATGAACTGCTTCCACAACACATGCAACAAACGCCAAAAAGTGACAAAAGTGAATCCTGCGATCCCCAAGGTTGAGGTGACAGAACCAGGGCCTGTGCGGATGGCCAACATCCTTTCTCGATGATCAGAGACGAGCTCAAAGGTCGAGAAACCCAAGGTGGTCAACAGCCCCGACTGGGTCGATCCCCCTCAAGCAGAGGCTGGTTACAGCCAAGGTATCCAAGTTGGGGTTGTCAGAGTTGAGGGGTGGAGGAGGGATGTGACATTTTTCTTGTGGTGCTCTACACATACTCGTGTGTATAGAAAAGGAACAGGGTAGTCGTCAGGGGCACCTTCCGGCGGGACACGATAGTCGACAGTCAGCTCAAGTCCCATCGTGTTGGCTGTGGCCAAGTTCTCAGGGTTCTTCATTTCATGTGGCCGTTCTGTGTCGGGCTTGTCCACTCGATCACATGTCCTTCCCTCCAACAGTAGCAAACTGACCCTACCACTGTGTCATCTCACACAACCACAGTAGTGGGATAGTGGGGAGATCACTGTAGGGGGATATGCATTCGTACTGTGGACCCCAGTCTCTTTGTTGGATCCTTTCTGTTAGGACATCTCCCTCTCTGCCATGGTAGTGGTCATACATAGTGGGTGGAGCTGTTTCGTCACTTTTCCCTTTCTTTCGGACATTTCTCACTATGGGAAGTACATGGGGATGTTCGTGTCCCAACTGTCACTCCTTCCTTCCTCCTCATTTTGTCCCTGGAACTTTCTTTATCGACTGCAAGCGTGACACCATCATACCACCCAAGCAGACCAAAGTCACCTCAGGGAATCAGACCTGTGGAAGACGCACATTCTTTTTGCGGATGAGGCACTCCTATGGTGGAGTCCTTCTGACTGTGGGGATCGTCGTCATCATCACACACAACATACATAGTACTTGGCTCTCGTCGCTCTTCTTCACACATTGCGAGTAGCGACCCACTAGGAGGTCAATCCTCAGACGGTAGAGGCCGTCCCACACATATCACATACCCCTGAGCCTCCTCTTGCTTCGGCTACTCTTCTGTGTGTGTCGATGTTCTCCTGCGTCGTGACAGCACATCAAACTTGCGTCCACTTCGGCCCACATTCGACTTTCATCTCTTCCTCTCCTCTCTGGACACCCTGTGTATGCCCTACCACATCCCATCAACCCCTCGGCAACCTTTCTCTTCCTCGGGCCTTCTCACCAACCCTTCCTTTTCCCGGCCTCTCGGTCCTTCTCTCTCTCCCCTGGGCCTTCCGGCTTCTGGACTCTTGCCTGTGTCACATTGCACCTCGCACACCCATCCTTCATCGGCCCTCCGAAGTGTATTTGTCTTCGTGTTGTTCGGGGTTCCCGACCCATCAGTACCTCCTTCACTCCTCTCCTCCCTTGTCGCAACTTTCTACCCCCTTCTTCCTATTTTGATTTGTGCTCCGGGTCACCCTACGACAGGCATGTCCACTCCGGCCCCCGTGGATGCTTTCGCCCTGGAGCTGCTCTCTCCTACCACTCCCTTTCTCCTCTTCCAGCGGTAGTCTCTTGTCATCTTCTCCGTGTTGTGGCGTCCCGCAGCTACCCCACCAAATCATCTCCACTCTGGCTGTCCCTCGGGGCGTTCTCCCCCTCTATTTCCTCTCCTCCCACTGTTTCCTGGGTGGGAGTTGGCTTCCACTTCCCTTTCCAGTCCATTCCTGACCATCTCTCCCCTTGACCCCACCTAAACTCCGCAGTCTCAGACTTTCGTCTCACACCCAATCTTGTCGCCCTCCCGAGACATCTGTTCTCCACCTTCATCCTCCTGTCCTTCTCCCACCGACCAGTCCGGGTGCCGTGGCTACGACAACAACAGGAGAGGAAACGGAGTAGCGAGACAACTTCTCCTCACGCCTTTCCTTCGGCATCTCGCGTCTCCCCAATCACCCACCTTCGTCACTGTACTCACTTATCATGGTCATCTGGGGTCCCACACTAGCCTTCAGAGCCTTCTTCCCCATATCAGAGGCCACATCTTCTTCTCGTCCTCCCTCGCTCCATCTTCCACTCCCTTCTCTCCTGTCTTCTTGGGAGAGTGGGGTCCTAGTGTGATCATCCCTCCGCTATCACATCCCTCCTCTCCCCTCCTCGTGAGATCCGCCTCCAAGGAACTAGGAGCTGTGTCATCTTCTCCCCCCCCGACGTCGTCGGCGCCGCCCTCTTCGCCCCTCCGCTGGGCGACTTGCTGTGGTCCCCGTGCCGTCCGCCGCGCGTTTCGGGTCCCACGTCTTGGGCGCTGCGGGGCTTGCTGCGGGGTCAGGCGGCACGGCACTCGTGCCGCTGTCGCGTTCGGTGTGCCCTGGGGCGGTTCTCGTCGCCGGGGTGGACAGGCGCGATCACGGGGTCGGTCCCTGTGTTGTCGGGCGGGCGGGGCGGGCTGGAACTGGAGGGGATTCTGCCCGTCTCCTTGTCGCCGTTCCGCGGGGTGCAGCGCGTGACTTTCCCATCTTGTGCGTTCAGGCGCAGTGAGGAGGTTTCGCTCTTCGTCAGACTGGCCCCTAGGGGTGGTTACTGGGGCCCCCCCTGTGGGCCTAGACCCGTGCGTCGCGGGGGGCCACTGTCGAGGGAGACTGGGGGGCGTCCTTCCCGCCTCCGGGCCACCCCTTCTCGCTGCTCCCACTGCTCCCCCCCAGTCACTGGATCGTCTCGTCCTCCTCCGGTGCGGTCGCCTCGTCTCCGCTTCTTTCGGCGTGCTCGTCCGTCTCCTCCTGCGTCCGATCCCGTTCACCCAGAGTGATCCCGGCCTGGGTGCCCGCTCCCGGCACTGCGCGTCCTCGGTCTCGTCGTAGAGGTTCTGGGCGTGTTGGCTGCAGCCTCAGCGTGTGTCCCGAGGTCTAGTGTGAGTTGTGTGTTTTTCGGTGACATTTTTCGGGCCCTCTGTGTGTGCATTTCGTCGGGGACGACACTTTCTTGCAGGGGGAGTTTGTTAGGAAACAGTTTTACCGGAAGTGTGAGCCAGCCCTAAACGGAAGTGCGTTACGCGTGACGTAGGCTAGTACATCCGGGGTAATCGTACACGAGGGAAGAACGTTCTCGACGTAGTGAAACGACTGTATGAGTTGTGAAGGACGAAAATACAATGTTTTGAAGTGCTATACGTTTATTGTGGTGCTATATGGGACCAGGGTAACAATTTCATATCAGTTCTTCTTTATCGGGAATACAAATAAAGGATATTGCATACCCTTTGTTTGGGGACTCGTGATCGCGTCAAGAAGAAAGAAAATCGACAAAACTATCCTATATAACTCAAAAACACTCAATCATCCCCGCCATTTTGAAATGCTCTAGTCATGAGCCCACAATAGACCCTTCTCCAAAATGGCGCCGGCCGAGAGAGGACTGGAAACTGGGGGTATAGAGTTTTCAATATGGCGGAAAGCAACAAGCAGGAAGTGCTGCCAAATCGAACTTTTATCAGGGATATTTTAGACCTTTCGAATGATTGGCTCGAAAGCAAGAGGGGGGAGAAAAAGGGGGACAAGTACTACCTGGAAACGTATCTGGAGGACGTCAAAATCTTGACTTCTGGTGATTGTTGCGTCGTTAAAGCTAAATGCTATCGCTCGATGAGGAAGACCGAATCGCCGCATAAACTAAGTATTGTATTTGACGTAGCGAGGTGTACTAGTACACTCATTGTTCTTGGAAAGCTGGGGCTGGCAAATGCCAGCATTTAGCTGCATTGTTTACCCATGTAACAGTAAAACTACGCGATGATGACTCGCCAACTTCCCACCTACAACAGTGGCATAAACCACGAGGTCCTTCGCTTGAACCACAAAGATGGTTTACCTCCGAGTTTGTGAAACCACGAATCGATCGAAAACCTCGTGAAGTAGCACCTAAAACTGTTCAGGAATATTTGTACGATCCTAGACCTATTGAACAACGACTGATTACTGAAAAACACATTCAACAGCTCGGAGAGAACATCTCAGTTGATAGTCCTACCACTTATGCTTCTTGGCTCCAATACTTTAACTAAGCAAGCCACCAAACTCTTCCATGGGGAAAATTTTTGCAAGGCTGTCCTTTGGCTAATCAGTTACGGGATATATATCCTCCGGGCTTTGTGGAGACTGTTTACAGTGAGGACCTTGAGGGAGTGTTTCACTTCCCCGGAAAGATTAGTTTACCAGAACATGTTAGGAAAGGTCCACCACCTACAATTCTAAAAGAAGAAAAATCTTTCCACAAAACATAATTTTATCCCCAGAAAAAGCATTAGAAATCGAGAAAAATACAAGAAAACAGCCAGGCTGCTCAGCTTGGTATCAAGAGCGAGCATTTAGAATCACTGCCTCAAGATTTGGAGAAGTTTGTTCTAGAAAAGCACCAGTCAATGACAAATTTCTACATAGTTTATTTTCTTCATCAGAAGTGCAAACTCAGGCCATGAAGTATGGTCTAGATATGGAACCAATGGTTGTCAAAGAGTTCAAGGAGTTGTCAGATCCTCAAGTTGAAGTTTTCAAATGTGGCTTGTTAGTTCATCCTGATATTTACTGGATGGGTTGCTCGCCGGATGGTATAATTTATGATCCTAATGAGAATCCATCGGTTGGAATTTTGGAAATTAAAAGCTTATTTTCAATGAAGGGAACGTCAGTTGAAGAATGTTTAGAACTGAAAAAAGACATTTGTATTCATCAAGATAAAAATGGCGACATAAGACTCAAACGAAATCATAAGTATTACTTTCAACTTCAAGGTCTAATGGGAATTTCGGGGTTGCTGTGGAGCAAATTCTGTATCCATACTAAGGAGGGGTCAGAAAATCTGTTTGTAGAAAAAATTGAATTTGATCCTGAGGTTTTCCACAAGATCACTTCTAAAGTTCATGAACTTTATTTTTCTCACTGCTTGCCTTACCTTTTAAGGCAATAAGCAGCTGATGATCCAAGGAGATGTGATGACAAATTTATAAACTTATCTTCAGAAACAGTTGTTGTGCAAATAAAGAACAGGAACAAACATTACAATATCTTTAATCAGTGTTACAGTTTTACAAAAGGAAAAGCTTGATATTTTGAATGTTAACATTTAACAATAAATTCCAGAAACCTATTGAATTAGAATGATCAGTCTTCTACATTATCCTGGTCGATGATAGGGGACTGAAATAATAATAGCATGCAACATACTGTCCATATCTGATTTAACACACCTGCCAAAGACAAGGGCACAACATTGGTAATGATTTTGTACATTTTGATTCTACTTATGGCCCTTTCCTCATGTATACGAACACTGGCTACTGACTGTGTATTTTCAACTTCTTCCTCATCAAACTGGCCTTTATCAGAAAGAAAAGAAGGAATATTTAAAGTTACTTCAATTGGATCCAGTAGATCTTTAATGTTGAATCCCTTGTCTGCCATGCAGTCGTCTCCTTTTTCCAACAGCTCTAGTATTCCACTTTGTTTTGTAATGTCTTTATCTGAAATACTCCCAGTGTAAAGATCAGAAATAACTGGAACACCTGAGGATGCAATTGCTAACAATCCCTTGGCAGTTGTAGTGTTTTTGTAAAGGAAAAACACTGACTTTGAGCGCGCAGGGATGATGGTTTGCAAATCTTGATTTCAGTACAGTCTAAAATGCATCTGGTGGCCGGGTACTTTTCTTTGAAGGCAATAGGCATAGTTTCCTCAATCAAGTCCTTGCTCTGCCAGATGGGAATAGATCCCAATTCAAAGTGACTTACTTTGACTTATGTCCAAAGCCGTAAGTGGGCATAGGGCCGGAGATTCAAAGTACAACAAGTTAATCCAAGAAAGTAATATTCTTGAAACTGTTGACCTTGATACTTTAAAAAGGTAAGCTAAATGCTCCTCCGGGAAGGCATGTCTTAATCTGACAAGAGTTAAAAACAATTCATCAAGCATCGACAAGCTACGAGGTCTCCCTTGACGTGGCTGATCAGGCTTATCATGCTGATTATTTTTATCATTATCAATGTCAGATCTCCAGTATTTCATACCGGTGTTCTTACATCTAGCGAAAATAAAATTAAACAGTTCCATAAACACAGTCCAGTTTACGATACCTGTGTAAAATCGAATTGACTGGTCCTGGTTACGAACGTTTTCAGCAGAAAAACACACATGTTTATGCTCCTTTAAGGCGCCGGCATCCTCGTGTTCTCGCTTGTCCTTTTCGAAATCCTCTAGTCTCTTACTAAGTTCTTTCAACTGTGCATTTTTCTCTTCGAGATCACTTTCAAGTTTGTCGACAAGGGCCTGCCTTAATTCGCAGTGCTCACAGCTTTTTCGTTGTCGTTTCTTTCGCGGTGCATCAAAAGCTTTACCTTTACGCTTTCCTTTGCTTGCTAATGTGCTCCGAGATCGTTTATCACTAGACCATTTAAAAACAGTCGGAACAGCACCTTTTTCAGAACGATTCTCTCTCCTTTTCGATCTTCGCTGACAGCGTAATCTTCCCCACAAAAGTGCTTTGAGCAGACACGCGTGTTCTCTGTAACAGCAAAATACTCTCCCTCATCTCGGCGAATTTTAGAAATCCACCGCTGTTTTTGCTCTCGTTTCTTTGTAAAGCTATTAAATCGAAGGTCCTTGTTCTTCTTTGAGTTAGCGTTACAAAACGGGACACAGCAATTATGCGGCATTTATAGGATTTGCATGAATCCTTCACAAAAGTGTTACGAATGGCAGAAATCCTTCGTGCGTTCAATATTTTGTAAACAAATCTATACCCCCAGTTTCCAGTCCTCTCTCGGCTAGAGGGGAAGGGGGCCGAAGCTTAACTTTTCCCCAGGCCCACTCCTTTCGTCTGAAAGAAATAAAATCCATCCTCGCCAAAAGCAATTAAAATAAAAAGAAACTGACAACGCTATCATAAAGAGCATACACTCAAGCCTTTGGCAAAATTTCTTTTATTTCAAATGTAAATGGTCGTTGAGTAGGAAGCCAACAAACTTTTCAATTGTATTTTTTTTTTGCCGTACTTTTTCAGGAAAAAGTAATAATGGCCATTTTTAAAAACACTATTTAAAAAACTACAACTCCGCTCAAAAAGATCCTAAGAGAAAGGTTCTAGTAAAGTTTTCAAGCGAATTTAAAGATGTGATCCGTTCTGGTCACGTGACCGATGACGTCATAGCAATGGGATTGATTAAAAAGTACTTAACATATAAGTATCTGCCAACATGTAATTTCTTGTTACCTCACATTTAATGCAACGCCATATACGCACTTGTACCCAGACTCCCATTTTTGGAAAATTGTTAACATAGCTCCCTTAATATTTTGTTCGGTACCTGGGCAGTCCGAAATGCCTCACACCAATCTGCTTCAAACTGCAATGACTGCTTTTTCCGTAACAAACTATTTTCGTCACAGTGAGCAAAAACGAACTTCTGAGTAAAGACAAGAAGTAGTTTATGGTAAGAGTTATTTCTATACGACGTACTACTCCTGGCATTGACGATTTTTCAGGTTTTTATTATAATTATATATTGTTTTTATAATTATTATCAATTTAATATAATAACCTGAATTCTACGCGCATTTTGATTGGTTCTTACTTATGATCTATCAGAGTACAGACACATGGATGACGTCATGCGGTGGTGTGACTCGCGCGCGTGATCAGAGTTCATAGTCCAAATCAGAGTTGTCGGCAAAGTTTTTCAAACTTGCGAGGCCACAACAAAGCAAAAAAGTTCAGCTGATATTAATTACAAATGTCCAGTGAGAAACAATACGCCAAGCATCGTTCACCTTTCGAAGCATTTAACTGGGCGAAACAAGCTTGAAGAAGACAGTGAATTATTCGAGAAATTATCCGAAATCTGTATGAAAGTTTGACCGATGTTGTGTAATTCGGACAACGCCACGGGAAACAAACGAATTGCGGTTGAACGCTTCGGTTATGTTTACAGATTTGAACAACTTTCCAAATCGGAATAAAGGTTAGTTTTTTCATTTACTTTCAATTGACCATTTTTCTGTTTATTCAATCGGATTAGCAGTGCTTCGTGTTAACGAAAACTTAATGGTGAAATCAAAACAACTTAGCTCATCTTTATGGCGGCATTGCTCAAACTGAAGTGTGCCGAAGTCTTGTGTTATTATATAAAACAAATAGATTCCATTTTGCCGTGGGTCTGTTCAGTTATAGATCACAGAAGACGTCAAAATGTGATATGAACATCAGTGACCCACTCTGCTAGCGCCTCGTGGGCCACTTCTCTGTTCATACCACATTTTGACGTCATCTGTGATCTATAACTGAACAGACGCACGACAAAATGGAATCTATTTGTTTTTTATATAATAACCTGAATTCTACGCGCATTTTGATTGGTTCTTACTTACGATCTATCAGAGTACAGACACATAGTTGACGTCACGCGGTGGTGTGACTCGAGCGCGTGATCAGAGTTCATAGTCCAAATCAGAGTTGTCGGCAAAGTTTTACAAACTTGCGGGGCCACAACAAAGCAAAAAGTTCAGCTTAATTACAAATCTTCAGTGAGAAACAATACGCCAAGCATCGTTCACCTTTCAAAGCATTTAACTGGGCGAAATAAGCTTGAAGAAGACAGTGAATTATTCGAGAAATTATCCGAAATCTCTATGAAAATTTGACCGATGTTGTACAGTTGGACGACGCCACGGAAAACAAACGAATTGCGGTTGAACGCTTCGGTTAATGCTTACAGATTTGAACAACTTTCCAAATCGGAATAAAGGTTAGTTTTTTCATTGACTTTCAATTGACCTTCATACCACATTTTGACGTCATCTGTGATCTATTACTGAACAGACGCACGGCAAAATGGAATCTATTTGTTAATTATATAATAACCTGAATTCTACGCGCATTTTGATTGGTTCTTACTTATGATCTATTAGAGTACAGACGCATAGATGACGTCACGGGGGGGGGGGGGCGGGCGGGGTGTTTAAAATAAAAAAAAAATTTTATATATAAAAAAAAAAAAAAAAAAATTTGCGGGGGTTTTTTTATATAAAAAAAAAAAAAAAAAAAAAAAAAAGGAAAAAAAAAAAAATCCCCCCCCCCGGGGCGTGTGGGCCAATTTTTTTTTTTTACCACATATTGACGTCATCTATGATATATAAAAAAAAAGACGCACGGCAAAAAGGAAAATATTTGTTAAAGAAAGGTGTCTACGCGCGCTCTGACTGGCTAAAAACCTATGTTTTATTAGAGTATAAAACATAGAAAAATCATGTTTTATTGTTTTTCGTCAGCTTTCCTCGAGTGCTTCGCGCGTCGTTGACTGTTCGTTGGCTATAACCACTCGTATCCAACAAGGGCGAATGGAATAATTGTTTTATTAAATCCCTTTTTAAGTTTAATAAATCCACTGGACATTTCATTTTGATGTAAACAAAGTAAGGCGGGAAAAATTGTGGCGCAGTGTCGTACTCTGTCTGTTGTGGTGTCTAAGAAGGTGAGCTGGTTATCTTCCTCAACCTTCTCGGTGAACTGTATGTTTAGGTTAATGGAATTAAGGTCGCGGGGGACACCTTAGGCTCATCATTATGCATTTATTTAAAGCGTATGCACGAAGTTCAACGACTAACATCGAGAACTTTACGACGAGATATTTGCATAAAAAATATCAGCATGCGCGCGTGATTTGATGTGTTTGCGTCTGGAATTGTTTGTCTCTTTGAAAACGCATTGTTCTCATCATAAAAGCGTGGAATATAATTACCATAATTACCATTTTGAAACCGTTTTTTGATCGGGACACCTTCGGAAATCTCAAAGCTTGGACTTTTCCGACAATTTTGTGGCAGAGAATTCAGCGCGGATATAGAACTTCATGAGCTGCCACTGCAGAGAGGTAAACTAGGAATACTGTAGTGTGTCATAACAGAGGCGGAATTTTAAAAGAGCGCTTTTAGAAAGAATTAGAAGGCATTCAATTAAAATTTGCGCATTTAAACCGCCATAACTTGTTGGAAAACGTTAAATTAAAAAATCCGCTTCTGTTATGACACTCTAGAGATATTGACTGATTAGTTTTTGACAAGATCACAGTGTGCTGTCTCCTACTCGTTCTACAAACTCTGCCAAGAAATCATGTTCTTCCCAATTTGGCAGTATCGTGGCTATAACATCGCCGTAGGTAAAATCTACCAAATAAAAGATGACATACATAATATTTTATCATTTCTTTATGTCTCTGTAAAATTTGAGCTTAATCGCATTCATAACAGCCGAGGAATAAGCGTTTTAAAATATGCAGGTCAAGCAAAATTTCGCTTCATGAATTTATTCATGCTGTATATATATATATCCCCCGCGACCTTAACATGATGATCGTGAAACTCTTGCACGTGATCTTTCTTAAGGCATGCATGGCTGTCGTCCACGTACCGGTACCACCATCGCGGAGGATGAACTGCAGTAGAGATTGCTCTTCCCTCTATGTGAGATCCCATGGCACAGCCAACGTTAGCTGGTAATAATGTTCCTGGTCAATTCTGTAAGGCACTTATATTCTTTTCGTTCTTTTTTTTTCTCGCTTTCTTTTTAGTGCAATCAGTCTTTGTAGTCGCCTTGAACTCATTTATTTACTTTTTTTTTCTTCCTTTTTGCTACTTTTCGTCTTAAATGTATGTATAGCTTCTTTATCTGTGATTATTTATGGGTTAGAGACTGTTGTGAGTGTTTTGTTGACAAATACACGCACGCACTGGCCGCACAATGAACGAGAAATTTTCAATACTGCACGAGGCGTAGCCGAGTGCAGTATTGAAAATTTCGAGTTCATTGTGCGGCCAGCAAGTGCGTGTATTTGTCAACAAAACACGAACTAACAGTCTCTAACCCTTTTAATATACAATCTGAGTACACTGCAAGAAAAACACGATTCACCGAACTTTGAACTAGACTTTTAATGAATAATAAGAAGAAGAATTTGAGTAGTACATAATTATACATGCAGGCTGTAAAGATCAATAATACAGAAATCCAAAATAAGCTGAAAAATAAATAAAGCTCAAAATGGTCTATTAAATTGTTCTTTAGCTGGAGTCGTTCATAAATACAGTCAGCGAGAAGCTTGTTCAAGGTGAGCCGATCGCTTTTACAATTGCAAGCCAGCAAGTCAATCGCACACAAAAAATTCAGCTTCAGTTTACCTTTGAAAATGAAAACACTCCAGGTTGTTTTCTTCTTGGTATTTTTTGGTATTGAATCGTTGATAATTTGAGGAATATCTTTTTCTTCCACTTTTGCAAGCCTTGAAGCTGAAGACATTTTCATGCAATAATGCACGATTTTTGTGCATTATTGTCAATTACTGCACTGTCGGAGTTTGCTGACGACAGGTAAAGGAAAATCACGTGATCGATTTTAACCAATGGCGCGCGTGGATTTTGGACAGTGAACGAAGATTGTATAGTAATGTTTCAAAAGACGCACAAGTCTGAGGCGATTGGAGCAAGCAAACTTTTTGAAGCGACAGAAGCGACAGAGATGATCGGGGCGATCATATGAGAATCAGCCTTAAGCAAGCATTATATATAAGCACTGTTAACGAGTATCGTAACTATTATTTTATATTATCTGTATTGTATTTTTTAAGTTCAGTTCTGTAAGTAACAACATTGTATGTAGCCGTCTTTTTCTTTTCCTTTTTTTTTTGTTTGTTTGCTATCAACTATTAAAAAAAAATGTTCCTGGTCTAAACGTTAACACAAGTCAGTGTGAAGCACAAATTTTACATTTTTAGTTCTGATAAACCAATCAATTTGCATTTATTTCACCCGCAATTACACAGTTATATTTTAAGTCGGTTTTCCTTCTTTTTACCATCCTAAAGTGCGTTGTAGAAATGAATTGGAGGCTAATAAAATAACTAATGCCTGGTTTATTAAGAGAATAATGTCCTTGGCTGAATGGTTACCCTCAAATTGACACAGCTTCTTGCCCTCGACTTCTCGGCCAACTGTTTATGTTTCAGACAATTTTTCAGTCTCCGTCATACTAGCCGCCCTATGGATTTTATTCACAGTAATTAAATCGAGTTTGTTTACTGATTAGGGTTCAGAATGAAAGTAGTCGTGAAAAGAAGACCATCTGATCGACAGGAGAAACTTTAGCCAGGAGACTGATACTGCAGGGCACATGTGTCTTGACAAAGGAAGTGTAGTTTGAATGTCATTTCAAACTGGTCTTGTTATTGGCAGAAGGATGCTTTAATTTCGTTACTGTTTACCTTTCTCAGAAGCATATGACAATCTTATCGCTCGTGAACGCCGCGCACTTCCTATTAAGTCGAAAATGAAGTAACTGCCTTTACGAACTTTTCAATGTGTCAACATAAACGTTTATTTGAAAAAACGAACTGTTAAAGAATTAGAGCGTAAGACGGATTTATGTGAGACAGGTATGAATACCTGTACATTCCTGTCTTGCATACTGGTCGTGCTGTCGGAGAGAATATTTTCTCGCTGTGAAGGTAAAGAATAGCTTTGATTCTTTTGCTATATAATGATTTAAAGCAGTGATTTTAGAAGGTTCTTCCTGAACAACAGGTAACGCAATGTCTGCAATTGTTAATACGAGTTGCAGGGTGATCTGTTATTGCTTTGGCCGCTTTGAAGTTGCTGTCA
The DNA here is from genome assembly GCF_052425735.1 of Oculina patagonica. Classification (NCBI taxonomy): domain Eukaryota; kingdom Metazoa; phylum Cnidaria; class Anthozoa; order Scleractinia; family Oculinidae; genus Oculina; species Oculina patagonica. Next base: position 14,213,405 of record NC_135769.1, on the reverse strand, counting down.
ATTTTCCGGATCATTTCAATTATCATTTACAGTGCTACACATTGCCGAAATATAATCAAGAGGGAAGTTAGCAGCTTAAAAGTAACAATGTAATTATAATCGTGAGTCATAAAGTACTTCTTTGTCAATTTTACTTTGCCATGTTTTCAGCCGTGAGTAGAATCAAAATTCACCAAATCATTCATAGCAACTAAAATATGAGCTACATGGAATGAAGTTTAAACAATCCACTTAAATATAAGTGACTTACTACAAATTTGGCTTAGTTACTTGGCTTAGAAGTGGCTGATAAAGGCGGAAACTTGTGTTTTATCATGGAAAAATCTCATGAAACAGATTTGAAACTTGGTATTCGGTTGTTTTTAATATCGTTTTTGTCTCATTCATTTTTATTATATCGGCAACTGTTGTTGACAATGTCACATAACCGCACCACACTCCTAGTTATTCGTAATTACTGTTCGTTGAGATTTCTAATTTTTGATTTTGCCGTTATGCAAAAAGGAATAAAAAAAATCTATTTTTTCTTGGATCTCAAGTCTTTATAATGTTCGATTTTGCAAGTAACTGATTTAAAAGTAAAGCGGCCTCAGTAACGCGCGTGTGACACTGATTATTTATAGTGACCATTAATTTTTGATCATCATCTTCGTCGGTTTTTCTCGTGTTATCAATAAGGAACAAAACGCTAGTGGTTGGCAGAGATATTTTGTGAAGGAAGTTACCGAGAGGGTCTATACCGAGATGTCTGCAAAGATTAACTATCAAGTTGTAAAAAAAAGTCTAAAAGAGAAACTGGAGAAGCATTCGATATGAAAAGTAATGGTTTCTTTTGATTTGTTTTTCTCTGAAAAGACAAGATTTCAGTAATTTTAATTAGTTAAAACTGGTGTTGAATCTCTTTTCAGGTTATTAAACTGATAATGATCTTGCATGCGATCGTTTATCTTTAAAAGGCGTTTATCCAGAAATACTGAAAGGCTCTGAAGCTGGAATATTACTGTGTATAAAGTTACTGTAATATTGTGCTTGCCAGCGTCCTTTTGAATTTGTTGTTGCTCAGTGATGGTGCCAAAGGGATGTAAATATTTGTTCTGCACACAATGCAAGATGTATAATTGGAATTCAAATTTTATACTAAGATTAGTTTTGACAGATTAAAAGCTTGTACTTACGTGCCCTTACTCCTTTATTGCAGGGTCTAATTCAAGTGTTTTAGCAAGTTTCTCTGAATCTTCCAGACTAACCACGAAAATGAGCTATCCTTTCAGTACTCCATGGTGCTTAAGTTGTACCGATTCCGCGCTTAAATCAACAATAGCAAGCAGTATTATTTTACCAAGTCAAACAAGTATTCAGTCAGACGGCACAGAATATTACATGCCTTCGTCGGTAACCATAACTGCTGTAGTGAGCCCCACAAGACAAGACGTCACTACTAAACCAGCACAGCGACTTCCACCTACGGCAGCACACCTAACCTCGTTTGGAATATTTTTAATAACGTTTGGTGGTGTGTTGTTTTCATTTATGATAATCTCTTTGATTTGGATATGCTGTGGAAGAGAAAGAAGGTAGGCAAGTCCTAAAAAGAGCTGGTGGTCCTAAAATAAAGGTCGTGCACAGTTCAGTTTGGCTTTCTTTTAAAGGGTATAATTAACAGTTATTCCACGAGCGCGTGTTGGATATGGGATGGTAAATACTCAATGAGTACAGTCGAAGCTCTCTTAACGGACACTCTCGTAAGCGGACAGCTCTACTTACGGCCACCTTGTTAGAAACCCCGTTTTTACTCCCATACAAACTCTGTATTTTTACATTCTCGTAAGCGGACATTCCCGTAAGCGGCCGCGGACACTTTCCGAGATTACGACTTAGACTTTTTCTTTGTTTTTAAGCTCCCGTAAGCGGACACCGCAAAGAAAATCATATAAAAAACCTCTGTATCTTGTATTAATCAACCACCTTCACATCGCCGTTCGTCACAATAATTTTACTGTAATTACAGTACCATATTTCAGTGTTTGTTTTGTCGTCATCCACGTCCGGTTACATTTCGAAACACCACTAACATGCATATTACCATTATGTTAGCTGAGCAAGCTCCCGTAAGCGGCCATCTATCCCCTATACCTCTAGTGGCCGCTTACAAGAACCATTCTCGTAAGCGGCCAGCTCCAGTTGCGGACACTTTTTTCGCGTCCCGAGGGTGTCCGCTTATGAGAGCTTCGACTCTATCTCATATCTCACGAGCGCAAGTAGTTGCAAGTGGAATAATTATTTTTAGTATTAAAAAGCATCCAAAGAATTGCCATCCATGTATTAAAACTCCCCAGTGAGCTGTTCTCATTTACGCGTTCGACTACCATGTTTGTTGTCCATGGTATATAGACTTTTTATTGAAAACTAGCAATGATATGTTGCAATTCCTGCGTTTTGATTGGTTAACAGACAATGGTATGTGAGCTCATATACCATTGACCACAAATTTGGTAGCCGATACAGGTGAACGAAAATACCTGAGGAGCTCAAATATTGCAATTCTTTGAGCGTTTTTAATAAAACAATTATTCAATTTTCAATGTATATAGTGTTTTTATAATATTCTATTAATTTTTAGGGAGGGCCACAGGTTTGTTAGCTTTGCTATTTAGTGTTACCCTCATTTAAATAAAGTCTTTATTATTATTATTCCACTCGCGCTTGTTGGATATGAAATCGTTGTAGCCAACTCGGCGCTACGCGCCTTGTTGACTATCTACCATCTCATATCCAACGCGCGCTCGTGGAATAATTGTTAATTATACTATGGCCTTTAAAACCAATCAAAACTCTGGATTTACATTATACTTTGTGTAAATCTTATAATTATACAGCCATGATTATTTTGCGTTTTTGCTTTTTCGATGACGTCTGATTGTGATGCGTATTTACCATACCCATGGCCGCTGTGTCTGTTTAAAATCTCATAAGGTCATTTTTCAAACAAGGCTGTAAGGAGTTAGAGTCTCAGATACAGTTTGTCCTATTTCCTTTGCTTAGTAGTTTAAATTTAGAAAATGGCATTAGTCAAGTTTCAGTTCATGTATCTGGTCTAAAATTTGCAACAGTTTACTAGAAAATTCAACGAACACCAAGTTAATAGTGTTGTTACGATGGAACAAACCGATCTTAGACTCTATTTATATCCTCTCATTTTTTAGACTGAAACTGGGCGTTCTTACAGTTTGAGGCTGAAAACGTTCTTAAGATGTTCTTACGTTACATGTTGTAACATTTTTTTAAATCGATGCAGAAATGACAAGAAACAAAGAGAAAGAGACCTAAGTTGAACTACAAACTGAAATGCTCTGCACAGTGTCATGCAATAAGAAAACTACATTTTTTGCAAATTGTACTGTTAGATCACAGTTTTGCAGTTTATTTACTTTACTTATTTATTGCTCAAAAAACAAATGGGAAAAATTAAGACGTTCTAACTCATATGACTCTAAGTCTGGGTACGGTCTTTAGTAGCATATTAAATTTGGTCAGTTTCATCCTCAACCTTCCTACAAGAAGGGCCGAAGGGGTAAAATGGGAACTAAGATTTGGGTAAATTTTCACTGTGGAAATTGGGTTTAGTTCACTGCGACTGAGAATCACAAACAAAAAAGTCGGACTGGGATTGGGGCAAACAATAGGCTAGGAAATGGGATTAAGGCAAAATTTGAGCTGGGAAATACGTTTTATAAGCCCCCCCCCCCCCCTTTTTCAGTACCCTCGTACGAGAAAAGGTTCTTATAAAAAAGAGTGTATTGATAAAGTAAGAGTCTTCAATTTCTCACCCTTTCCTACAGGAGTTCGAATCTTTGCATTATTGAGTAACTGTGTCATCAATGATTGATTTAAAACTGAGAGCGGTAGACTTTTTCATTTTTTTTTTTTTCAAAAAATGCTATGATCGGCATTTTTGGCTTTTTTTTGTTGTGATAAGGTAAGAAAGCTTCGTGTTCAATGATTTTATATAATAATTCCATTTGATATAATTAGTATTTTTTATTATTCAAAGATACCGTATTTATTCGATTAAGCGCCCTGGGCGCTTATTAAATTTTTGGACTTTGAGGGTGGGCGCTTATTCGAGGTGGGCGCTTATTCGAGGCTGGGCGCTTATTTAATTTTCACCATTTTTAGTCTTTTTAGCAAGTAGTACGTTTATTTTGCAGGAAAGCAATGTATAATAACTAAACATGAAGGTGTACGAAAGCTAAATTTTAAATGTTCATTGAAAGTTTCAGTAAAAAAACTAAAAAAACTCGGTCTTCGGGATAGTCTCTTAGTAGTGCTTAGTCAATTTTAATCTCAAATTCAACAACAATCAAAATTCCCCCTTGTGCCCTCATTTTAGGGGGGTTGGGGGTGGGAGCTTATTCGAGGCTGGGCGCTTATTAACTTTTCCTACCTACAGGGTGGGCGCTTATTCGAGGTGGGCGCTTATTCGAGGTTGGGCGCTTAATCGAATAAATACGGTAACTGTTTTATTTTGGCGCGTTACAAACAGTGCGACTACTCCAACCAGGGCCTTGTACGTTTACTTAACAATAGATTTACTACAAATTGTGGAACTACACCAGCGGCTGCATGCTATAGAAACAATAAATTTGTGATCATTTTTATTGTTGTAACATGCAAACACTATTAGTCAATTTGTAAAGAATTTGCTTGGGTGGCCTTAGTTGGAGTAGACACACTAAAAACATTTTCAACGTCATGAAGGGAATCATGGTCAAGTCTGATAATATTGTTCTCTTACTTCAGCCCTGAAGCACCTCATCCTCAAGTTAAACTTAAGCCATGGAGGTACGTACGTCTGCTGCTTCATACTAGTCAAGCGCTATCCTTCACATGGCTGGAACCAAATACATCGTAAAAAACATCCTTGGCAAACCTCAACCTTTCTCTTCAATTTAATTGATTAATAAATGCATACGTGAAAAGAAAAAGAAAGGAGAATCTATTTTGGCAGAATGGCTCAATGTATTCAGTTGCCAAGAGAAAATAAGTCCACGGACGTTCCGTTTTTTGCTCTTGATTTTGCTCATCATTTTCTTTTACGTGGCCGTGCGTGACTGATGGAGTCAGGGAGATGAGGATTTTATTTTTCTACAGGTATCAATCTAGATAAGCTTGCTAAGCTGGGCAATCTGCCGGAAAAGTCACCAATATAGAATTTGACTAGGGCCAGTTTTCCCAAGTGCTCTGGATATCACCTTTTAATACCACCTTTATATTAGTCGTTTTAAACCTTCTCATGCATTTCACCTTTGTTAACAGTCACCCACCTGACCACAAGGTAGATGACGTAGCTACTGAAATAAGTGATCTTCCCAACAGCTACCAGAACCGAGGCTTAAATAGGTTAGTATTGTTTGATGCATGCTAGTTATATTTGATCAGTATTTAATCTAAAAAAGGATTACAGATCTCGACTTTTTCTTTTTCTGAAATTTGGTCGTAGAGGACTCTCATAATACAGATCAGGTCCAGAAAAGGCAACGGAATATGTTTTGATCTTAAACAGGTTAAAATTGTTTTTAGAAACAGCCAGCATTTCTAAAAGTACAGTATGAAAGGATTATACAGCTCTATTTTTTCACACATCTGATTGTTTCCATCGTTCAATAATGGGTGTACATGTGACTATTGCAGCTTTATACAGACGACAGCATGGACTAGATCTGGTCTACAACTATGACCTCTACTAGTAGTCCAGCATTCCCAAGTAATTATGATATGCTAATGTCCGGTCTCATCCCATAATTCTAATTGTGAAGCAAATTGAGCTTTGTAAATGCGCTATATAAGAACCTAAATCATTCATTCATAATTTGATATAGTCAAAAGTGAATCTTGTAACCGACAAACCAACCACAAAACAGTTTTTCAACTAAGCTGACGAACGGCTGCAATCTTCTTTCTACAACGCAACGCACAGTTTAATTCTGGATATTAATTATCTCATTTCAACATTTGACTTTGTTTATGCTGATAATTTTCATTTTAGTTCGAGTCCAGGGAGCCCTTCAACTCCAAATACCAATGTTGGAAAAGCAACCGAACCATTTAGGTAAACTGAAATACCTATCAATAGACAATCAAACAGTTTCTGAACATTTGACGGAAAATATCTAGCGTTACAATAACGCTAGATTATTTCTGTTTCATTATTGTTCTGCCCACAGGGAGTCGCCACTAATCTAGGAATGCAATATCATCGATCGAGGTGAGGATACAGCGTTACAGCACAGTTTAGCAAATTCAGCATTAATTTATTTAATACACTCCTCACCAAGGCTGCATTCTGTGTATTTTTTCGTTTTACACGTGTAACTTAATATTTTGTTGCCTTTCTCCTTTTTTTATACAGATGTTCGAGTGAGACCAAGAAACACCTATATATCGCCAGTCAGTTGAAGGTCTTGACGCACTCCCATGTTTTACTGAAATACGGCCAATGTGACAGTGTCAGTAATAGTTGGTCTAATCTTCTTTGAACCTGTACGATTTGCGTAACAAAACGAAAAGAAACAATAAACAAGAAGAAACTTGAAACCGGGCGTTTAATGTTTTAACCACTGTTTTGGCAAGATGCGGCAGAGTCAAAACCTTTGAAAAAGCAGTCAATAAATTAATACAAAAGTCCTTTCATATAACAATTTTTGATAGAAAAGATAATCCTTTCTCATGTTATATGTATATTATGACAAATGAAACGGCTTTATTAGTTTAACCCATGGTGAGATTAAAGCTTTCGGCAGTTTTTAATGCTATAAATGTTTTGCGTTGTTTTAATTTAGTCGACTATAAAGTATACACCTTCTTTCGAATTCTGCAGATGCGATTGAGGCCACGAGGGCCAATTAACATGAAGACAAGGGAATGATGAAGTTTCGGCCATTTTGAAATAAGGTGTATAAAAAAAGCCTATCCCTTTTCTAACAATGTCAGGTAATGACACCGCGATGACGTCACATCATACTAAAATATGCGTTTTTTCGTGTTGGAAAGGGCAGTGGTAGTTAAAATCAGAAGAAATTTGTCGACATCGCAAAAATTAGATAAGATCAGTAGCCTCCATCTGAATTACATGAGCCAGCCCTTTTCTAACGTCTTATTTTTTCGCGAAAACGTTGCACCCGCGGTAGACCGCACGCAGCGCAATGCGATGATGATACTTCTTCCTTATTTTTTCGCATTATTTTTTAATTTTACAGCCCAGAGAGCGTGGTTAGTTCTTGAACGAATAGCCGTAAAGGTTAACAAAACCAAATTGATTCCAAGTCTGGTATAACAGCAAAAAAGACTAAGGCTTGCTTATCGTTAATTGCGGACACATTTGAAGATACAAATTTTGTCTTCGGGGCTTTGTGAAATGACAGCACCACTCAGAAGTAAAAATGTGGATTTTCTTCTCTGCGAGTTAATTATTGCGAACTCTTTTCAATAATTGCATTGCTTTTGGCTTTTAGACATTGTGAAATGAATAGGCCTCGAATAAAACCTCAAATTATCTTTACTCCAAGCAAGAAATCGTTAAAGCGTGCGCACGCCGATGGGTTGTCATCATCACTCAATCACCACGCAGAGATTCGTTCATCTTGCGTCATATTGACCAATCACCTTACAGGCATTTATCACATCTCCCGATACCCACTTGCGGGCATTCTGTCGGCATTCTGCACAACCCCCGATACTATTTGCGCGCCCATTTTGGTGAAATCGAGATTTTTGCTGTATACAGCTATTTCAATTAACGTTGTCCGGATCAAAGCTTAAAGACAAGACTGAAAGGCAGTATGGGTAGAAGAAGAGGGCAACTGCACGTGCTGAATACTAAAATATATAATTACATGACAAACGCAAATTTGCACGTTTTCTATTTCTTCAGACATGTGAAACAAGGTGGTTTTAGCTACACTGAATTTAAGAAGAATTTTCAAAACTCAGAACCAAGTGACAGTGAAGGTAAAGCTACAGAAAGTCCTCCTGAGAGGAAAAAACAAACTCGTGAATTCTCCACGTGCGATGATGCTTAATGAAGCTTATATGCAAATTTGTAGTGAATACCCAGAACGCCATACGGTCTTGCCTTTTAGCTTTTAGCTTTGACCGACAACGTTTATTGAAATAGCTGTATACTATATATACGCGCGGATTACAATGACGCGGGGGCAACTATATATACGCACGGATTACAATGATGCCTCCTCAAGTTTTGGCCTCTGTGCCAAAACCCTGCGGGGGCAGTAACTATTTACCTAGTCCAGTCCCTGAACTCTTTCTTTCGCGCGCCATTTAAGCCCCTATAAAAGGCGCGCGGAAGAGAGAGTTCAGGAACTGGACAATGATTCACCTCATTGTCAGTAAATGTGGTTGATATTTACCGAGCCGCGCACTATTCATCTCAAATTTGGTGAATATTATAATTGTTAATTATTAGCATATCTGAGATCCGCTCAGCATACGACAACAGTGCTGTCCTATCTATCGACTTCGCATAAAGAAAAATCAACACAGGAAACGAGCGAAGCCACGTAAGCAATACTGTTTTATCAATTTATTCAATTCATCAACTTTTGTGGTCTCCCTGTGCTCGCTATTTTGCTCATGCCTCGCATGCCTTCCTCGCATGTCTGCCTCGCCTTGGTAGAACAGTAAACCGTTAAAAAAATAAAACCATTAAAAAATAAATTCGTTGGACCAATTTCAACACTGGCGCAAGACATTTTCCTATGTATGATGAGTAACTTGCAGTTAGGTTTTTTTTGGTCAGCACGCTTAGTTGAGAGTGAGTTTAGAGGTGCGCCACGCAATGAAAATACAAAATAGAAAACTAAAAACTTCTTAAAAGTGAATAAATTAAGTTTAGCTTGAGTAAGAATTACCACGTGTTACTACTGCTTGAACAATAGCAAATGCGATTGGCGCTAAACTTGATAAGATAGAGGAGCTGTCAAAGAGAATAATTTTCTAAAGAGTGAGAAATTTAATAAGTTCATTTTAGGCACAATAAAGACTTGAGTAGTAATAGGTGAGTCAGACAAATAACACCTCAGAAGTAACCGCTTTTATCGCAGCTGGAGTTCGTTTTTTGACAAGTGTTAATGAGTCACGGTAAATTTCCCGACTTTGTTTACCCACGCGGAAAAAAAACAAAATTTGCATACCATGTTCAGGCAAGCCCTTGACATGTGCAAACATGCCTTGACTGTCACGTCACGCGACGCTTTTTTGACAGGTGGCGATGAGTCATGATATTACAACGTCTAAAAATATTATTCGGGTAAACCCCCGACACCCACGCACAAATTTGCATGCCGCTCGCGGCTTCATGTCAATTGAACATTTGCAGACATTGAAATATACACAAAGATGGGCCGAGGAAGAAATGGAGTTTTGATAACAAGTGGGAAAAAAAATTTAAAAGGTTTACTGGGCCACCTTTACAAACTTTTCAACATAAAAAAATTGCTAAAGAAAACAATCAAACAATGATTTTATTGTCAGAAGAGGCGACTGCACAGTTGAAAACTTTTGACAAAGAGCTTGTCGCAAACCTCTTGACAGGAAATTGACTCTTTTAAAACTGTTTTTTTTTGTACGTCTTAATATTTACCAGAAATTATTAAATTTAACAAACCTGTTTTTGTATTTATTGCTCCGTTTTTATTTGAAATTGCGGCCAAAATTTTGTCTCCTTTTGATGCTTCTAATGAAACCAGGTCCTGTTTTTAGAAATTAGAAACGGTTGGACTGATTGTGGCTGACCCCCTTCCACCATCTTCTGTTTGAACCTTGATAAACACCTGTACTTTATCATTTACAACATTATCATCTTTTTTACCTAAAATAAGAAACTGCCATTCTTCAATTTTTCCATCAACGGGCATAATAAAGTAATTTAAATTAAAATTAAATTTAACCGAATAAAAAACAACAGAACTTGGGTTAAAACTACCCCCAAGAGTAGTTGTACCATCGGTTCCATCATAAAAACCGTTTATGACAAAATTTGGTATTTTTACTATTTTTGATATTTTTGGAAAATAGTTTTTTAACTCGTATCCATTCATATCAATATCTGTTTGCATTTTTACTCCCCCATTTGATAAATCAATTTGAGGTAAATTTTTAAGGTTTTTTAACTCAAACCCATTCATATCAAGATTTGTTTCCAACAAGATGTCTCCACCTGAACTGATGAAAAGTTTTTCAAAAACATCGCTTGGCACGTCGGCCTGATAACCTTTTACACCATAAGCGATTAAATAAGCTTGCTCACTTGCTTTTGACCCCAAGTAACCAGGATTGGTTATATCAATAAAAAGTTTATTGTCTAAGCTTGACGCATTTTTTTGTGAGTGAATGATTGTTCTCGTATATTTTGGCGTGTGATTGTTGAATCTTTTTGTATGATAATTAACAGTGTTACTTCCAAAAGGTGACGAAGCACTTAAACTCCAGTTAAGATCACTTTCAGGAAAGAAAAATTCAAGGCAAAGAGTGTAATCACCAGGGAACAAGCCGGTGAGGCCGATTCTAAATCTTGAATTGAAACTGTCACCGGATTTTAGTAAATTAAAACGAAAAGCGTTTCTGAATGGACCAATTACAGCGCTATTATGAGTTAAAATCGTCAACAGTTGTTAATGAGTCAAAATTTGTAACTCCTGTGAAAGAAGATGCTGAAAAAAACAAATGTGAAAACAGATTTTCTTTTGCTCCTGAAGAAATTGAGTGAGTTGAAACATACTTTTCCATTGAAACCAACCGACAGGATTTGCAAGCTGTTTGATTGAATGGTCGTTCATTACCAAATTTTGATTAACAATGCCCATTTGTCCAGGGTCGCCTTTTGCTCCAGCGGGTCCTTGTGGACCAGCAGGACCAGTTGGGCCGGCATCTCCTTTCGGCCCTTTTGTTCCAGCAGGCCCAGTATGCCTAGGGCTTTCCACAAGTTGCTCGGCAACTTTTTGGCAACTTTTCATGTTTCGAGCAACTTTTTTCCTTTTCGAGCAACTTTTTTCCTCTCGAGCAACTTGTTGCATTTTGAGCAATTTCCAGACCGAAGATCTCCGAAGATTATCCGAGTGTTGTTCAAAGGCAATACGAACGTTTCCGAAGATTTCCGAAGTTTGCCGAAGATTTTCGAGGAACATCTGAAGACGTTCCAACTTTCGGCTCATTCTGCATTCTGAAAACTTAACTAAACACGTCAGCAAACATGACGTCATCGATATCTTCACGATTTTTCTCAGTTAAAGAAATCCTTGTTATTTAACAATTTTCCCCTTACAATGTTATTTAGATACTTCTTTTGCTGTAAAATTGCATAACCCTGCTTAGAAATCTTACCCTCAAAGGGAAATTAGCATATATTTAGAGAAATCCTCTTAATTAGAAGCAGCGTTTTGGATTTTGGAGCAACTTTAGAGCAACTTTTATTATCAGAAGCAACTTTTTTGTATTTTTGGAGCAACTTTTGAGCAACTTTTTGAGAAATTACGGGCAACTTTTTAGGAAATTTCGAGCAACTTGTGGAAAGCCCTAAGTATGCCCAGCAGGCCCTGTGGCACCAGCGGGACCAGTTGGACCTGTTTCACCTTTTGGACCCGCAGGGCCAGCAGGACCAGTTGCACCGACGGGGCCGGCAGAGCCAGTTGCACCTTGGGGCCCTTGTGGACCGGCAGGACCAGTAGAGCCAGTTGGGCCGCTGTCACCTTTATCGCCTTTTTCGCCGGACTGGGACTGAGTATGGCGGAGTGAAGACGTGCATTTTACGAGCTCCTGGCTTCTCCGTCTTCTCTCGTGCGCTCTTTGCTTCTGTATGGAATTTTCGTCTCTCTTTAAAAGAAAAAGCCGAGGAAGCAAAAGTCCAACAAATATCGAGACTGTATCGCCTGAATCAAAGCGATTAAGAGAAGAAGAAGAAGAATCAGTTTTACAAGACCTCGCGCCAGTCGCCATTTCTCCTTCAAGCAGCGATCCAGGCGACGAAGTCCTGTCTGCACTCAACATGGCAGACAAACTCGGGTCAAAAATGGACGAGATCCTCGTTAAGTTAAACCAACTAGACAGTATTGGTTGCCAAATAAAGTCGCTTCATGAATCGATGGATAGAATTAACCGAACTGTAAAAGGTTTAGAGAGCGAGTTTAACCGCTTAAAACAAGAGGTTACCGACGCGGCTCAGGAAACAAATAGCCTCAAAGACAGCGTCAAATTCCTTAATGACGAGGTTGAAGATGGGAAAATGAAACTCCAAGATTCTGACAAAAACACGCAGTTAGAATTGGAGAAATTACGCCTGCAACTACTAGATTACGAAATTTATGACCGTCGCGAAAACCTACGATTCTACGGCATTCCCGAGAGCGATGCGGACGAATCCACAGAAGATATCCTTATGGACTTCCTCGAGAGGAATCTAAACATGGAAAACGCTCGCTCCATCGAATTTCAACGCGTACATCGCATTGGGAAAAAGTCCATGTCCAACGAAAGCAAGCCGCGTGTCATAATAGCGCGTTTTCTACGCTTTAAAGATCGCGAAGCTGTCTTCGCTCGCCGACGCCACATTGATAAGGAGTCAGGTTATGGTATCGGTCCGGATTTCCCAAAAAAAGTCTTCGACATGAGAAGGAAGCTAACCCCCCAAATGGAAGTAGCCCGATCACAGGGGAAGAGAGCCGCTTTCAGCAGATCTGAACCATACAAACTTGTTATAGACGGTAAAGAAATAATGTAGACTCTACATATATCTAAATTCCATTACCTATGCGCGGTATTTAGTTATATTTACTCATATGAAGCAGGATCATTACGAATGAACGCGACAGGGTTGGCTATGGAGTCAGGAAAAGGTTAGTGTAGCTTTTTCCCCTTTTCCTCAGGCTTTTGACTCGACACTTACAGTAGCTTTTTTTTTCTGTTTATTTACCGTATTCGATACGCGCACTTTAAATGATTATTGTTGTTTCTCATAGAAGCGTTAGGAGCTCGCAAATTTGCATATTCTTTGCTTGTAACAATTAGGTGACACTTGGTCTCATTCACTCGTAGCATTCAACAGTCTTTTTCACACTGGCTACGTTTTTATTTTTTTCTTTTATGTTTCGTTTCGTGTGTGTTATTATGTCGACAAAACCACCGACCAATCAGAAACAAGGTATTAACGGGGTGACACAAGCATGTCTAACTGTAATTAACAACCAGTATCGTGATAAAGGAAAACAATGCAAATAACCTACAATTAAAAGCTCTCTCTCTCAATGTCCGTGGCATTCGCACTTTCGCAAAGAGAAAAGGAATTTTCAATTGGCTGACTAAACAAAATGCAGATATTTGCTTTCTTCAAGAGACATATAGTACCAAAGATATAGAAAATCAATGGAAATCGCAATGGCGCGGTGATTTCTTCTTCGCTCACGGCTCTCCTCATAGTCGTGGGGTCGCCATACTCATACGGAATACGTTTGATTTCGAACTTAAATCAGTTAAGTCGGACGAGGAAGGAAGATTTCTTCTTTTGGAGGTCATTATTCAAGACGTTCCTTTTTTGTTGTTAAATATATACGCACCAAATACGACAACTCAGCAATCTCAATTTTTTGAAAAACTATCCGATCTTATCAACGAAGAGGATCACTTCAAAGAATGCAAAATTTTACTCGGTGGAGATTTCAACGTGACTCTAAATCCCTCTCTCGACGGCTTAGGTGGGAATCCGACTCTTAAAGAGTCCGTTAAACGTTTAGATGACACGCTATTGGAGAATGAGTTGACTGATATTTGGCGAATTCGAAACCCCGCTCGTAGGAGTTTTACTTGGAGACAAAAATCTCCCTTTATCCAAAGACGACTAGACTACTGGTTCATCAGTGACCAATTGCAAGATGACGTAGCCACAGTCGACATTGTGCCTGCTATTAAAACCGACCACTCAGCGGTCGTTCTTGTAATAGATAGCATAGGCGAACAAAAACACGGCCCGTCCTTTTGGAAACTAAATAATAGCCTTCTAGAGGACAATAAATATGTCCTTATGATGCGTGAAAAGTTTCGAGAATGGAAGGCGGAAATTGAGTTCTGCAGCGACCCGAGAATAGTGTGGGATTGGATTAAACACAAGGCTCGCCAAGAAACTATCTCTTTTAGTAAGCAAAGAGCTCGCCAGAGAAGAGACACCATAAAAATAATTGAGACCAAATTAAGGAAATGCGATGAAGCAGTAGCTGCGTCTCCAACAAGAGAAAATATTGAGAATTTAGAAAGGGTAAAATTGGAATACGAAAACGAATACAATTACATCATAACAGGCTCAATTATTCGTTCACGTGCCACATGGTACGAGAAAGGTGAAAGGAATACAAAGTATTTCTTGAACCTAGAAAACAATAAAAAGAAAAAGAGCTCTGTAAGAAAGCTGTTACGGAAAAATGGAAAAGAGACCACAGACCCCAACACAATTGCGGACGAAATTTTTTCTTTCTATTCTGACCTATATGCTGAAAAAGCTGACGATACTGTCGACCTGTCGACATGCCCTTTCCTAAACTCTGCGTACATTCCCAAATTATCACCGGAAATGCGCGACACGTGCGAGGGCGAACTAACGTATGCCGAGTGTTTTAATGTTCTCTCTTCTTTTAAAAACAACAAAACGCCAGGAAACGATGGTTTGTCTGTGGAATTTTATAAAGTGTTTTGGCCTGAAATCGGGCGGAACTTGGTGGATTCCCTAAACTTTTCCTACCGTCATGGTGAACTCTCTACAACTCAGAAAGAAGCTGTAATCACTCTTATTGAGAAGAAAAACCGAGATAGGAGGCTGATTAAGAACTGGAGGCCAATCTCCTTAGTGAACGTCGACGTCAAGATCGGCTCAAAGGCGATCTCTAAAAGACTGGAGAAAGTCCTCCCCCACATTATTCACTATGATCAAAACGCATTCGTCAAGGGTCGGACTATTTTCGATGCAGTCCGTACTATCAATGATGTTATTGATTTCACAAAACTAAAAAGCTACAGAGGTATTCTGACTGCTATAGACTTTGAAAAAGCTTTTGATTCGCTTAATTGGGACTTTCTTTTAAAATCTTTAGAAACCTTTGGCTTCGGAAAATCTTTTATTGCCTGGATAAAAACATTTTATAATAACACATCGAGTTGTGTAATCAATAACGGTTTTGTCACTTCCTCCTTTCAACTCAAGCGGGGTGTTCGCCAGGGAGACCCACTTTCCCCATTTCTTTTTATTAGCGCTCTTGAGACCTTGGCAGTCAACATCCGCAATAATAAACAGATAAAGGGTATATCCGTCGATGGAAACGAATTAAAACTAACAATTTTTGCGGACGATATGACATCGTTTGTTCGTGACAGAGCCTCTTTCTTTGTTCTCATGAACACTGTCAAGCTTTTCGGCAGATACTCTGGTTTAAAAATGAACCACGAAAAAACTGAAATCCTTCCACTAGGTAATATGGTGCTACACCCCCAGGATTTCGGTGTGGAAGAGATTAAAGACGTTGTTAAGATTCTCGGTGTCTGTTTTACTAACGACCACCTATTGTTTGATAAAAGAAACTTCGAGTCAATTGAAAAAAGTGTCAAAGAATTTCTGCAAGGTTGGAGTTGGAGAGGCCTCACAATTATCGGCAGAATACAAGTAATCAAATCGTTCGTTATTCCAAAAATCCTATACCGCGCAGCTTTGGTTTCTTGTAAAAAAGATTTTATTAAAAAACTAAATTCGCTCATCTACACGTTCGTATGGAAAGGTAAAGATAAAATAAAACGAACGGCGCTTATTAATCCAGTTGAGAAAGGAGGTCTAAACATGCCTGATATCGGGTCAATGATCTCTGCACAGAGAATAATATGTATAAAAAGATATTTAGATCCGTACACCGCAGGCTGGAAATTTTTTTTAGATACGTATCTTAAAAGGGTGGGAGGCAAATTCCTATTTCATTGCAATTTTGACTTTGAAAGGCTATCGGTAGTTACTCCGATCTTCTATAAGGAATGTCTAATCCTATGGTCCTCTATGAATAAAACAGATCCCTCTACACTGGAAGAAATTTCTAATGAAGTAATATGGAACAACAAGTACATCTGTATTGAAGGTAAATCTGTCTTCAGCGCCAGAATACGTGAACATGGCTTATATAAAGTTGGCGAGCTCTACGACTGTGCGGGGGAGCTTGTGTTTAAAAAAGAACCTTTGCGATCGGCTCTTTCACCCATAGACACTTTCTTACTGTTCAGTATATACAAGGCTCTTCCATTACATTGGCGAAATACTTTATACGCAAACAGAGGTCTTATACCTTTTCACACACATCCACTAAATCTCTCCACTTTTCATATCAAAATTAACAACGAAGAAAACGAAGTAGAAAAATTGCAATCAAAATCTTTGTATAGCAGCCTGATCTCTAAAATTGTACATGCGCCCACTGCCATAAAGAAATACGAAGATCTTTTTAATACCGAGTCTTTTCAATTAAACTGGAAAGACATATTCCTTTTACCATTCCAAGTAACCTTGAGTACAAAACTACGCGAATTTCAGTACAAAATATTAAATAGGATTCTCTACACAAACAAGTCGCTACATAAATTCAAAATAGTCGACTCCCCAATATGTTACCTATGTAAAGCGGACATAGAAACTATAGAACACTTCTTTTTCTATTGTCCACGAGTTAGGATGTTCTGGAATGAAGTTGTGAACTTGTTTAGAGACCAATTAAAAGTCTCTAAGGACTTCGAGATCACAGATGTTTTATTTGGAATAAGTAATAAAGAAACTCACAGTTCTTTGATGAACTATATCATTCTTGAAGGCAAATATCTCCTGTATCTTTTCAAATTAAATGACAAATTTTTATCACCAAGACTTTTATTAGAACGTATTAAGAATACTTACAAACTGGAACGTTTCATTGCGAGAGAGAACAATAATCTAAATTACCATTATACGAAGTGGGAGCCTCTGCTCCCTCTATTATCACCTTAGGTTTAATGTCTAATTAAATCCTTTTTAATTGTCACCCTTTCTTTTTCTTTTTCTTATTCTTATTGTAGTAAATTAACCAAAAATTACCTGTATCTGTACCCGCTGTCGGAGGCAGTTTGTTTGTTTTTGTTTTTGTTTTTTTGTTTTTATTTGGTCCTTTCAATTTGTACTAAGTTTAAGTCACGTTGTGCAAGGCTTGTTTAATATTGTAATTCGTTTGTGTCTGTAGCATTGTCATTAGGTTCTTGTATGTATTATTGTCATTGTAATTTCTAAAAAAAAATAAAATACAAAAAAACGAACGAAACCTCTTGAGCCAGTTGGGCCTTGGGGGCCTTGAGGACCAGTGTCGCCTTTCGGGCCAGCGGGGCCAGTAGGACCACGAGAACCTTGTGGACCAGCAGGACCAGTAGGACCTTGGGGGCCTTGGGGGCCAGTGTCGCCTTTATGACCAGCAGGGCCAATCGAACCTCTTGGGCCAGGGGGGCCGGGAGGGCCAGTTGTTGATGAGCTGTCTGAAGGATGACCTGTGTCTCCGTTAAAAGCTCCCATTATATACATTCGTCAAAAATTTTTTTCGTAGTTTTTTTCTGGCCTGTCGTGATACAAAAAAGAGAATTTTGTTTTTGTTGCCAGATTAAGCAGATTTCTGTTTATGCCAAGCTCATCAGCAATACGGTTATTTTCTCTTGGAAGAAACGAAAAAATGCAAAAATGGCTGCAATTATCACGAATATTTTTCGGCACTTTGAAAAAACATTGAGAAAGATAAATGACGCTGCATTGCCGATGCCTCCCGTTTATGAAGGAATTGATGATTTCGTTTTGATTGCTTTCACAAACCATGTCGTCAAATATGACAATTTTTTGGTTATCATCTGTCAGCTCTTCAAGCGGAGGAACGTCTTGTGAGGCTTCAATGACTTCATAACCTGTTTCTGGATTGACTCTTTTTTCAAAATCGTCAAGAATCAACTGGTACTTTTCTTGATGAAGGTTTTTTGCGCAAAGAGAAATCTTGTCGTAAACCAAAAGCTCATAAAGCATGTGTAAAAGAATGTTTGTTTTTCCAGAGTTGCTTGGACCACAAACAAGCATGCGAAAGGTGTCTGATGGCATGCTTGGATGCTTTTGTTTGAAAGCACTTTGCGAATAAAACTCAGGATCGTAATTCGGAATCTTCATTTCTTAGTTGTTATATATATACGCAAAAAGATGTCGATGAAAAAATGGCAAACACTTGCTGAAAAAAAGGCCGCTGTTGAGCAGCAAAATGAAAAAATACTTACTGCAATGAAAAACAAAGCAATTGAAAAAGAATTCGGACAGCTTTCAGGTGAGGAGGTATTTAAACCGCTGACACGAAGGCTAGACCGCGCCTTTACCACGCAAATGAAAACTGATGCTGAAGAAGGCCCAAACTATAACCTGGATGATTTCGATCTTTACAACCCATTTGGTGAAGATTTCATGCCAGATGAAGAAACACCCCCGACAACTCCGCCGCCGTTACCAGAAGTGCCTGACTATTCGATGGTTGAATCTGACCAAGATTTCGAAGAGGAAACTCCAACATCATCACCACCATTACATCATCACCAGCCCCACCTCTTGCGGAAAAGGAAGATGATGATGATGATGATGATGCAGAAGGTGATGATGATGCAGAAGGGGGTGATGATGCAAAAAACGGAGATGCTACATCCTCGCAAGATTTGTCTCAGTCGGTTGAACGAGCCAAATGGGGAACACCACAAAAACCAGGAATTGAGGGATCAGAATCAACTGACCTGCAGGTGCTAAACACCATGTTAACGAAAAATAAAGAGAATCCCAGCTATTTTGTGAAAAGTCCGAAATCAAAATTTTACGGTTATACTCTTCCAGAGATAAAAAAAGCGCGAGACGAAATTTTAGAAAGAAGGGGAGAAAAGAAAGCAAAATCTTCTTTATTTTCTGAAAAAGAACCCCCGGATCAAGAGGGGAGCGGTGTTGTTGATGTTAACGACCTTGTTGACAGATTTTATATAAGCCTCGGTTCAATTGATGCAGGAAACACTTCGAAAAAGTTGCGAAGTCAAATAATTTTATTGCTGCAAATGTTAATGAAACAGAAAGTGCTGTCAACAGAAGAAGCAAAAAATTTTTTACATAAGTATAATATACGATGAAACATCTTAACCTTTTGCTCAACTCCTCGATTGCAAAAAAGAAAAATGCAAGAAATGAACCTCATGACTTTCAGATTTTTTTTAATCCACCGTTCAATTTAGACGCTTCAAAAAGATACAAAGCGGCTATGAATGAGCTTGTAACAATGAGCTATTCTTGGTTTAATGTTTCAGAAAAATATGACAACAACAAATTTAAATGGAAGAAAAAAAGTGACTCAGACTGGATTACTGTCACTATTCCTGAAGGAATGTATGATTACAAAGACCTAAACGACGCTTTTCAATCTCATACAGGAAAAACGGATGATTCGAAAGACATTTTCAAACTTTATTTTCACACCACGACATACAGGGTCATAATTCTGATTGCAAACGATTGCGAGCTTGATTTGAGCGAAGGCAATTTGTCGGAGCTTATTGGATTTAACAAAAAAATCTTAAACGTCATGAACAATGTTGGTGATCGTGTTCCGAACTTGACAAGAGGGGTAGACTGGATTTATATTCATTGCGACCTTATTTCAAGAGCTGTTGACACAGACGATGTTTTGTACACGTTGTCAACATCGACTCTCGAAATCTCTTACCCATTTTCGAAAGAGCCTCGTCGACTCTTGTGGCATCCGGTTAACAAATACCGAATTAACTCGGTAAGAATCAGAATTACTGATGGACATGGAAATGACCTTTTTCTGAACGATCAACTTGTCGCTTTGAGCATTGTTATCGAAGAGGAAGAATGATTTTTGAGAAAAGTATAGGATGAACCACCCAAGCGAGTGGACGCGATTTTACGACAGAGGTCGATACAGATATCGGCACAAAGGAACAGGGGTCGTAAGAGATACTTTAATGTCTATCGGAAAACGATTCGCAAAAAGCGGGAAAAAAAAGGCAGAAGAGGCTGTCAAAAAAGCAGCTGAAAAAGCAGCTGAAAAAGCTATTGAAAAAACGGCTGAAACCACCAAAAAAGTTGCTGAGCGTGGCGCGGAAAAAATTCAGCAAGTTTTAAAAAGAAAAAAAGTCTTTTACCTGATTCCCGAAAAAAGCTTGAAGAGTTGATGGAAAAAAAGGACTCAACCAAACGTCGAGACAAAAGCTTGAAAATATTTTAAGAAGAAAAGAAGTAAGGTTGAAGGTAAACCAAATCGTCTCAGAAAATTAAAATTTTTTGCGGATATATATACCTGGCTTTGCGAGGGATGTTCAGAAGCGGCAAGTTTTTGGAAAAAACTGAGTTTGTGCGGTTTGGGCTAGACAAGCCAATCAGCATTCCTGGAAACGCTCAGCACCAGACAAAAAATGGCTACAAATTTTCTGTGACTGACAGAGACAACTGGTTCGACTGGTACAACGCTTACATCCGAGCAGATTTCACATTCGAAGCGACCGCAGATGGGGCTGCTGTTGCAGGAGACACCCGTTCCGCGCCGATAAATGGATCTTTTTCTTTGTTAAATAAACTTGTGGTAAAATCTGCGGGAAAACCTTTTTATAACGTTGACAACGTTCACAAGCTGATATTTATCAAAAACTTGTTGGATTATTCTGATGACTTCTCCAGAAGCGTGACGAAAAGCCAGTTTTGGTATCTTGATACGGATGACAGTAATGTTACAGCAGCGGCCGCAACAAACCTTGGAATCCGACAAAGGGGGTTATTAGCCCACGCGGGTGCAACGGTCAACACTATTATTCCTCTCAACAGGTACCCTTTTTTTGAAGAGCTCAGTGACAAGCTTTTGCCACCAATGCAGCTTGAGCTTGAAATACAACTTCAGTCTGACGCAGAAATGATTTGGCAGAACGACGGCACAAACAGGCGAATTGTTGTAAGAACCCTTGAGCTGTGGGTTCCAATGCTTCGGTTCACGAGCGAAGGGCAAATGCTTGCGAATGAAGACTTTTTAAAACCAAGAAAGTAGACTTACATGAGTGAAATGGTGGAGCCCAGCAGCAGCCGACGTGCTGCTTTCGGAACTTGGCAGATAAATCCTGGAATTAAAAACGCAAAGCATGTCTTCATCTTCATCCAGCAGACCCGAAAAGTGAACGCTCTTACCCAGAACCCGTACTTTTTTGACACTTTTGACATTGACGGAGATGACTCAGCAAAGCTCGCCACTTGCAGGCTGCAGTACGGTACTTTCCAGTTTTATCCTGAGCTGGAGTATGACGAAAATTTCAAGCTGCGAATCCTCAACGACGTGATGAATTACCGTTACCGAAAGAATGATTACAATACAGGAGTTCAGCTGCAGACAAGCAACTTTAGCACACTTTACCCTTTTCTTTACTTCGACCTTCGAGAAAACAAAGATAACTTGACAAACGATCCGAAGCAGATTATTTTTCACTACAGGCTAAATGAAGCGGCAAATGCCCAGGATTAAACGATATTCGCTGCTATTCTGTACGAAAGCGAAATGGTTCTGAGGCAGGTGGGTAACGAACTGGTTGTGGTCTAAATTTTTTCACAAAATATATACAAGATGACTTCTTACTACCCGCGTAAGGTCATGCTTTCTGAGGGACAAAAAGAAAGCCTCGCCAAGGCGTTTTCGAACAAAACAGCAATTACACTGAGACTAAAGTACGAAGACATTTCCGGAGGAGTCGGAAGCACTTTGCATTTGACCGCCAGTCAAATCAAAAAAATCAAGCAAGCCGTCAGCGACAAAAGGGGAGTTGATCTGAAAATGAGCAAAACGCAGATCAAGAACTCACTCAAAATTGTTAAGGCCGCAGTTCTCGGAAAAGGGTTGCAGGTAAAACCGCCAAAAGGTGGCAATGGTATGAGAGTTATGCCTGCACACGTGATGCAAAGTCCACCTCCATTTATTGGAACTTGGGGAGAAAAAAAATGAATTTTAAGGACGTTCCATTAACTGATTTTGACCTGTTTGCGTGGTGTGATCAACTCAAAATCCCGATAAAAGGTGTTTTTTCAAGAAACGAATTTTTGCCAAAAAATCACTCTCCCTGCATAATCAACATGGACAACTTGGGCGGCCTTGGCACCCATTGGGTTTGTTGCTTTCAAAAAAGCGAAAAAGAAAGCTATGAGTACTTTGACTCTTTCGGCTTGCCTCCACCCGCAGAATGGGAAAATGAGCTTGTTCTAGAAGGAAAAAAGAGCTTTTTGCGAAACGACAACCAGCTTCAGTGGGAAAAAAGCGTGCGGTGCGGTTAGTACTGTTTGCTTTTTTTGAACGAACGAAACAAAGGGCGGTCGTTTAAAAAAATTCTTGAAATGTTTTCTGACGATTTGATGAAAAACGAGGATGTAGTTAAAAGGTATTTTTTAAGACAAGTATAGAATGGAGGTGTATTGCGTGAAAGAGAAGAGGTTCACCCCCAATGTGGAAGGAAGCGAAAAAATCGAAATGACAAAAAACGGCCGAAAAATGTTAAAAGTCAAATGCGCCAGTTGCGGAATAACCAAAACAAGATTCGTTTCAAACAAAACGGGGGCAGGCGTCGACATTCACAAAGCCATCGGCAAGTTGCCAAAACCAAAAAAAGGGTGGACGCTGCCGGGGCACAACTATACCGACCCTTACAATCCTCTTGAAAAGCAGCTGACATACGACCCTAAAACCGGGAAGATATTAAAAATCATGCAGCAACCAACAGGTGCGACAGACGCAGTTGCAATGCAACACGACGTTGATTATGCCGTATGCGCAGGCAAAAAAGACGAAAAAGGTTGCAAACATGTGGCAGACAAAAAAATGGTGAAAGCGCTTGACGCAGTTCCCAAAAACAAGCGCCAGTGGGGGCACACTTTGGCAAGAAACGTAATTGCATCAAAGCAGAAGGTTGGCTTAGGGGTTGGAGAAACCGTAAACAAAAAAATCGGAGAAAAAATTCCTGGTTTTCAGCAGGCGCAAGATCTTGCTGTGATGATTACAGGAGCCGTTGGTGGAGATAAAAAGCTTCTTGAAAAATATTGGTCAGGAGACATAGCCAAGGGCGCTTTTAACACCAAAACAGGTTTGTTCAGCAAAAAGTTTTGGACTCACCCTTCAGAAAACCAAGACCCTTCTTGCTCAGCCACAGTTTATAACAAAAAAACAGGAAAATGGGTTAACCATTATTGCGATTAAATCTGAAAATTTTTGCCCTCAAGTATAATGGCCACCGCTACCCAATACAGACGAGCCGAAATCAAGGCAATGAAACTGACCTTGGAAAATCAGCAGGCCCACTACGAAAAGATTTCCGCCAAATTCAAGCGCTGGCATACTCGCTGTCAGACAGCTTGCGCTTTAACGGGAGGTGCCGCGAAGATTCTTACCGGCTCAGGTCTCGCAGCTTCGCTTTCCGCTGTCGGCATTGTCGTTGGAGGGCCTTTGATTGCGACAGCGACCGTTCTTTCTCTCGCGGCAACCTCTATGAGCGTCACTGTCAAGTTTTTCTTGCGAAAAGCAAAAAAACACAAAAAAATACTTTCGATCGCTGAAGAAACTCTCTTGGCGATCAACTCTCTCACGTCTGCTGCCTTGGAAGACGGCAAAATTTCTGACAACGAATATCAAGAAATCGTCGGAAAGTACAGTGCCTTCTCTTCGAAAAAAACGAAACTGCGTTACTCAAATCACACTGACGGCGCGCGCTCCCACCAATCTTGAAAACTTTTCTCGGCAGCTTTTTTCGTTTTTTTACTTTTCGTCAGGTTTTTTGCTAGCTTTTCGATTATTTCTTCTTTTTTTGGCCAAGAATCGGGTAGCTTTTTGAAATAAAAATACAAAAAACAGACGTAGTTAACGTTTTTTGCATGCCTTTTGTATTCTTTTAACACATTTGCCAAAGAACGCAGCCTTGCCGGCTCAAAATCCAGCCAAGAAATGCCGTTTTTTTTTTCAAAACTGTTTTCAAATATGACAAGTTCGCCACCGGCGGAATCGATCTTCTTTCTGTCTCTTCCTGTTCTTTAAAATCTTGGCCTTCTTGAAAAACAATTGGTTCAAAAGACCTTTTTTTCAACAAATCAAAAAAATTTTCGATATCTTTTTTT
Source organism: Oculina patagonica (assembly GCF_052425735.1). Taxonomy (NCBI): domain Eukaryota; kingdom Metazoa; phylum Cnidaria; class Anthozoa; order Scleractinia; family Oculinidae; genus Oculina; species Oculina patagonica. Next base: position 14,189,143 of record NC_135769.1, on the reverse strand, counting down.
GTCAATGGTCTGTCAAGCACACCAGGGTCATCAACAAAATTTTTTTTTCTTCCATTGTTATATAGCAAATTTATGTTCAATTGATGAAAAAAAAAATTGGAGCAACATTATTACAGCCCCCGGGGCTACTGGAAAGGTATTTCTGCGATAAAAAAATTAGCTGCAGCCGCAAAGGTTTCTCAAGTTGTTGCAAAAGAATGGCTTACCAAGCAAGCTTTTTGGCAAATTTACCTGCCAGCACCACGATACGTTCCTCGCCCAAAATTCGATGTTTCTACTCCTAACCAAGTGCATCAAGCAGACATTCTTTTTCTTCCTCACGACAAATTGCCGCGCGGGCGAAAAGTTTACAAATACGCGTTGACTGTTGTGGACGTTGCCAGCCGTTACAAAGAGGCAGAGCCTCTAACCTCCAAAGATTCAACTGAGGTTGCAAAAGCTTTTCAGGTAATTTACCGGCGTAGTTCACTAAAATGGCCCCGAATGCTGCAAGTTGACCCCGGGCGCGAATTTATGGGAGCTGTTACCAAAGAAATGGAAAAACACAAAACAGCTATTCGACGTGGGCGTGTTACATTCACAGAGATCAAGCCATTGTTGAACGTTTCAACCGCACACTGGCAGAGCGCCTGTTCGATTATCAGTACAGTGTCGAGTTGACCCTGCCATCTGGCCAGCGGTCGACAGCGTGGGTTAAGAGGCTACCCGAAGTTATTGCCGCTCTGAACAACGAAGTTACACGGCTGACGGGCAAAAAACCCTCAGAAGCTATTAAATTAAAAGCCGTTGCTGCCAAGCCGTCGACTCCTTATTTGAGGCCTGTTGGTGAGAGCGAAAAAAAGCTCCCCTCCTCCGTGAATGTTAGATATTTGTACCAGCCGGGTGAGTTAGAAGGTGGCGGAAAACGCGCCACCGATCCAATCTGGTCTTTGAAAGTCTTTTCGCTTGAAAGAGCTGTAATGAAACCGAACGAACCTGTTTTGTATTACTTGCACGATGGCCCCAAGCGCGGCTTTGTGCGCGAGGAGCTGCTCGTCGTACCTCCTGATACCTCCCTTCCACCAGTCAATGCTAGCTAAAGGTGATATTCAATCGGTTCGGTATGTATTCTATCTTCAAGCACCCAACGTTTGTCGTAATAGGCGCTCAAACCCAGTTTTTCCTGCTCGTAAGTTACCATTTTTCCTTCTTTCATACGAAAGCCTCTGTTTTTTGCCATGTCAACGCTGCCTTCAAGAGCTGCATTAAAACGCTGCCAAGTTATTTTGTTTTGCGACTTTGATATACCCTTGGTACTAAACTTCTTTTTTTCACCCTCTCCCTCATCAATAAAATAACATTTTGAGGAAAGCGCAATCATCCGACTGCCCGTACACTCAAGCTTAAAGAGACCAGGGGTGCGGCCGCTCCACTTGTCCCACGACAGCCATTGTTTTTTTTGGGTCTCGAATTCTTGTTTTAGCTCAGGTTTTACGATGTCCTCAAGCTTCGAAGCAGAAAGGGCCATGTAACAGCTGTCCGTGTCCATCTGAATGAGCTCAAAGTCCTTTCTATCAAAGTACTTGTCTAAAAAGTCATAGTAAAACTTGAGCATGCGCAGCTTTGCTAACTGGTAAACCGCGATCCCAACTTGAAAAGGCCTGCGAATAGTTATCCGTGGCTTGCGACTTTCCAACTCGTACGCTTCACCGATTTCATCTAAGTCAACAAAATACGCGCTTCGTAGGGCTCTGCCAACCACTTTTTCGTCTTTTGTATAAATTACGTTTGTTTGTCTTTCTTGGGCCTCGATCAGTTTCCCGTAAGCACTGTTTCCCAACAGCTTAAATACGTCTGCCAGCAAGGCCTTGCTCTTATCAACATCGCCTGTTCTCCGTGCCTCTGTCACTTCTTCCACAAACCAGGGAAAAATCTTTTTTGGTTTATAGTCTATAGTTCGGTAAACGGCTGTTATCTCTGCCCCGTGTTCCACATACCAGCGCAGCAGTGGAGCATACAAAAGAATTTTTTTGGCAGAAAGAGCCCCAACGAGCTTTTTACCATCTCCACGATTTCTTTTTGTTTTTTTCAAGTATTCATACATGTGTTGTGGAACAGCTTCGCCTGGAACCTCTTTGTTGTAAAAGAATGGCGGCATCTCTTCAAACTTTTTCCACAATTTTTTTGGAATCTCAATGTCAACCTCAGCAAATCCAAACCATTTTTCTTCCCCGTTTTCGTGCTTAAGTTTTAGCGTAAGTGAACTGGCCTCTAGATCTTCAAATCCTGCATATTGGCGGACTACTGCTTTTCCGCAGGGCTTGTTTTCTAACATCGTTGACAAATAAAGAGCATTTGCGTCGTAACCGACAATGTTTTTACAAAAATTAGGTTCTTTATACTGATGGTCTCTTATTTTTGTGCCATCCACCTCATGATACCTTGTAAATACAATGCTCGGCCCCCCAACAACAGCTTCTTTTAACATTTCGTACGCTTCTTTGCATGGAGAATAAAGTTCAGCTCCTCTTTTAATAGAGCCACTAAGCAGGTAATGTAAGCTAACCCCTGGAATGCTGACAGCGTCTTTAAAAATGTCGATCCTCTTTTCAGCGTAAAAAGCTTTCATCTTTTCAAGAGCTTCCAGGCCAGGAGAAACGTCAAGATTGTTGTCATAGCGCAGCCAGTCAGCAAAGGTGCGCATGCCATTTTCCTCAAATGTGCGCTTACATCCCTCCCACTCATCTCTTGTAAGCACATATTGCCCTTTCAACTTCGAAAACCACGCTGGGTAGTTAGGAAGTCCAGGGTAGTCAAGCTTTTCAGGAGAGTCAAACCACTCGTAAGGAAACCAAGATTTCTTTGCCTCGCATTCATAAGCCTTAACCCACTTTTCCTAGCTTGTTCCTGGCCCAAGGTAGTTGATAATGTCAAGGAAACGAAATCCCTGAGTAAACAAAAACATGATTTTGTTACCATTTTTTGCCACTCTGACTTTGCCGGTTGTGTCGGCAAGGCGTTCTGCAAAGTGATTTTTGATCAGATTCAAATCGTAACTGCCAGAGTTAAAGCCGAGTACAGGAACTTGCTCGCACCATTCCTCGATTTTTCGTTGTTGTGCTTTTGGAAGCAGGTTTATGATGTCTTCTGGCATAGATTCTTCTCTTACGAGGGCGCAGATGTTTTTTCCTCGCCTTTCAAGCTCTTTCATAAACTTGCGGACCAGCTCCGCGGGGTCTCTTTCGCAGATGTGTGTGGGCTCTCTTTCAAGAGTGTCTCCTATGCTTACAGAAATCGGCACGTGCGCGTTTTCAATCGTGAGAAATGGAGTTACTTCCTTTCGCTGATTATTATCGCCATAAGACTCAAAATCATACAAGATTGCGTGCGGGTAGCAGTGCCATGGATCGACGCGTGGTGCGCGCGGTCCCAAAGGAACACTTTTTTTAACATAGCACGCCCAAGCCTCGATCACACGGTAGCCTTTCAGGCGTAGCCAACTGGTGCGTTTCATTGTGGCTAAATATCTGTCATGAATTGTTTTATCTTTGCGGACAAAGATTTTGTTACGATCTTGTGGGTAACATTTTATACACCCGTGCCAGTAGCAGCCGTGGTATTGCCATACAGTTTTTGAAATAGGATCGTACCCGTCGACAGGAAAGCGCTCAACCCAACACTCACCACCATGCCCACACCTTTCGTGGTGAATGTGAATTTTCAGCCTCTCGGATTCTTGGTCAAGCCAATGTAAAGATTCTTCGGAAGCTTGATTGGTTGGAGAAAAAGTCTTGTCAAAGTTTGCCGGCGGTTCTTCAACATTTTCTCCTAAACAAACCATTGTTGTTTTTCCTTGGCTGCAAGTTTGATAATGGCGTTTAAGGTTACAAACTTTTGTAAATTTTGCTTTGCAATGGGTGCATGCATACGTATTGGCTAACTTTTCAATATTTTTAATGACAAACGCGTGCCCTTCGTAAATGCCGATGGTCAAAATGTTCTTTAAATTAGCTGGAGAGTTTCTTTTTAAATGCCATACGACTTTTTCATTTTTTTCTCGCACAGGCTCATAAACACGGATGCCGAGCCAATCAGAAAAAGGGACACCCTGATTCAGATGCCTTTCAACTTCATCCAATTCATCAAAAGATGTTTTTAGGCAGTCGGTCGGCACAGTTTCGAGTTTAAAAAAACTCTTTGCGAGACCACGAGCTGCTGCTGTGCTTCGATGTGGGAGCGCTCCTTGATGCACAGCAATGCAACGCCATAGACACAAATTATCTTGATAGGTATCTAGCGCCACCATCGACCGGCCATGTGCAAGGTTGCGCAGCCAGTCTGGTAAGGGGCCAGTGCCTAACAGCGGTTGACGGTCAAGCACAACCTTTACATCAACATTAAAAAAGCTTTCAAACTTCCACTTTGTAGAAGGTCTTTTAATATTGTCAGGGGCCAGGCGTTTTGTCTCCTGTTCGGTCAACCATTTTTCCGCTGCAGAAAGCTTATTAATCCAAGGTGAGCCTTTGTTAATGTAGTAAACGATGACCGTATCATCATCAATGTTGCGTAACTGATACGAGTAACCATGCCTGATATAAAATGCTGTGTTTACCTTTTCTCGAATTTTTTCCATAAAGTTTGGTGTAAGGTCTTTTTCCAAACCTCTGATAAAGCGCCATCGAATAAAACGCCGGCCACTATTTTCCTCCCCCTCGTATTCCGCGACATCAAGAAGGTTTAAAATCTCATTCTGATAATTTGTTACCACCCGATTTTCGTGTGGTACAAAAGGATCAAATTCATTTTGAATGTTCTTCCTTTTTTGCTCCTTCTTTTCCTACCGACGAAGTCGCTAAGGGGGTTTTGGGTGATACATTTGTGAAAGCAACGGTTTTAGCAAACGCTCTTGCACTTCAAGAGGGATCGGCTCATCCAGTATATTACGGACAACTTCACGAAGTGGGCCCGACATTTGAGGCATTCGCTCAATTTGTTGCTCAACAAACTCGTCAAATTGACTTGCTTTGTTCGCGGTCAACAAGGTCTTGCGGAAAGCCATGTACCTAAAAAGCATAAATGTTCAATTGACATGAAGCCGCGAGCGGCATGCAAATTTGTGCGTGGGTGTCGGGGGTTTACCCGAATAATATTTTTAGACGTTGTAATACAGTGAATTCGTGTAACCCGTTTTTTATATGTTAATGAGTCGTATAATATTCTAATGTTTGTGTACAATAAAAAAAATACACGAGTGGTCAGAAGACCTCAAAGAAATCACTTTAATAGTTATACAGAAAATAAGTATAAACAGGAAGTGTCTTTCTTTCAGCACTTCAAGAACATGTTCAACCTAAATTGAAAAATTAGCGGTCTGGTTCAAAATACGCAGGATTTAGTCATTTCACGTTGTTGTTTTTCAGAAGACGGAAAATAAATTTGCCAAGGAGTAATAGAACACATGCACAGCTATTTTACTGCTCATTAAACCTTTGGTTTGCTAAACAAAAGTTGTTTGTCATCGTGATTTGCTAAAGCTCCCCATTGGATTGCGCGCGCAGAATTGCGTTACAGTCAAGTTTAATTTGTTTTTCTTCACGCGATGTTGAATATAAAATGTTTATTTAAAATCGCAAGACAATTCAAGGCATGATAATTTTTAAGCCCCGTTATGTTTTGGTTTTTACATATTGGTAAATGCTTGAATTTTAACCTGACTTCCACATGCAAATACTTACGATTTGTCTGTAATTTTCTCTTTTCTTGTACAGCTCATTAAAATATTACACGTGCATTAGCATATAAAAAACGGGTTACACGAATTCACTCTAATATCATGACTCATCGCCACCTGTCAAAAAAGCGTCGCGTGACGTGACAGTCAAGGCATGTTTGCACATGTCAAGGGCTTGCCTGAACATGGTATGCAAATTTTGTTTTTTTTCCGCGTGGGTAAACAAAGTCGGGAAATTTACCGTGACTCATTAACACTTGTCAAAAAACGAACTCCAGCTGCGATAAAAGCGGTTACTTCTGAAGTGTTATTTGTCTGACTCACCTATTACTACTACTTGCATTCGAAGGCGACGAGTTCGCCTATTTAGAAAAAAAAGACAAATCACTGTGCTGCACACGGAACCTCAGTCCGCTCCTACAGGTTTACAAAAGCGCGGATCGGCCCCCAGGAGAGCCGACAAATGCTTCATGGAAACATGCTATTTTAGTTATTAGGAGTTATGGTTCAAAATTTAGAATTCACCTGTCATGTTCAAAGATGAATATAAGCTAAGCACGTTTTAAAGGATAAATATAAACGTGTTAACACAAAATGTGCACATTCCCCGGGATGACAGTTTCCGTTTTATAAACTAGTGTCAGTACCTATCGGTAGAAATGCCAACGAGTACAACTAGAGAGAAGAAGGGAGGATAATTGTAAATGTTTGGCTGAAAGTACGCTTTATGATTTTGGTCCGATCAATAAACATTGCGCGTTTTCTTTAAAAATCTTGAATGTTTCTGGAATAAAATTAAATGCAATTTTGTGAAAGCTAAATGAGGAAAAAGTTCTAAAATAATACCAAAGTATTAAAGATTTAGTGAGAAATCTTGTAAACTCCATGCTTTTTGAGAGTTTCAAGCCATTGTTGTTCGATGCCGCTATCTGTATTTTGAAAAGGTTTCTGCTGTTTTAAAGATGATTTCCAGTCCGTACTGCGCAGACTCGGGGTTTGTTTACGTTTTTGTTTTGAATTCGTTGAAACGTTACACTTCGGTGACAGCATACATGACGTTTTTTAGTCCGCCATTACAGTTCGTTTCGTTCAAGAAGTTCCGATGAGCTAAAACGTCGGTTTGAAATAGCGTCAAGGTTCTTCTACTCGTTATTATTTGTTCTGCAAGGATATCTGGCTTTAATAATGAAGAAAAAGGTAAGTTTGTCGCGGAATTTTTAGTTTTGCTTGTAAACATTCCCTTCGTGTGGGCTCACATAAACATTGCAGCCGAGATTGCGCAGTACGGACTGGAATTCATCTTTAAAGTCCTTAAAGTCTTAATCAAAGTTGTTCTGACCCACTGAACTCAGAAAATAAATAACCAAAGAAAAAGCAAACTTTTACAAAGATTTGCCCAAACAAATCATTTCAAACTTTCCACACTGCAGTTAAATCCACTCCAACAAATTTGAGGTTCCATCTTTGTGGCCAAAGATGGAACAAGTTTATTTTATTTTACTACCACCGTTCCGAGAATAACTCATCACGCGCAATGCGTGACGTCTCAAATGTCACGTTAAACTGTTGTTGTTGAGACAACTTTTAGGAAAATTCGAGGCCCGGTTGTCCGAGAAAAAAAAAGCTAAACAATCCAGTAAAAAAATGAAGTATAGGGCATTTATTTTAAAAATTCGAGAAACGAAAAAAAACTTTAAATAGCTCTCTTTTGATCGATACAATCCACGACACTAAATCCGTTTCCGTGTTGTTTTCATAGCCAGACCTAACTTAATTACGCATGCAAATGTGTATCACTTCGAAATTTTCGAAGCTTTGGAAATTTGGAAGCTTTGTAATGCATTTCTTGCCTTCATCTTAAATAAAATTAAATTCTAAACAAAAATTAATTCAATGTTCTTTCGTATTTCAATATCTAGTTCGGGAATTTTGGCTTTTTGAAGCGAACAGATTTGAAACCTCTTTGAGACAGTTGCCAATGCACCATGCACGTGCTAAACAAATTAGAAGCGCGCTGATTGGCCAAACTACAACAAAGTGATCACGTGCTGAACAGATTCTGCTGAATGGATTGGCTAAAAACATCAGAAATTGTGTTTTCGACAACTTCCGCCTACATCCTAAAATGGTCAAAAAAATATCACTGACGGAACCGGATTACGCGAAAATCGAGCTGAAAGATCTGAGATTTTTTCTGCATAGCCCTCTCGTTGGCAATAAAGTTGTGTTAGAACAAATTGAGATCGCAAATGCAATCCTCCCCCCGTAGAAAAGGCGCGCTTATTTAGTATGCTCTTTTAAAAACTTGCATTATCCAAACAGAGTTGAGTGGTCCTGCACCTGAATCCTTCCAAATTCTTCAGTGATCCTCCCTTTTGAGCTCTCAGTTACGACTGATCCCTCTTCTGTTCATCTCTAATTCAAGTGATCCCCCCCCCCAAAAAAAAAAATCCTCAGCTCCCCACCGGTCCCTTAAAGACAACGATTTTTAATTATTTTCACTAAACAGCGCCAGAATGGTTCAAAATCGGCACAAGAGACAAGAAAACGACACATTTGAGATAGGAAAACAATTTCAAATTACATTTTTTTTACGATCAGTGACTTTCCCATACAATTCTCTATATACACAAGCTGTCCCATACACCACGTTTTTTGAGCTTAGGGAGCCTGTGACCAAATCTCACAATAACTCCCCCCTCCCCCCCCCCCCGGGACAATAACACACAACCAACAATAGGTAAGTGATCTTTATTTATCTTGCTTACAGTTTATTGTAATTTATGAACACAAGGTCTCGAATTCGGCGATTTATGCAGCATTTGTTTCGATCGTTCGAGTCAAACCGACAACGTCCGTTGCAAATTATTAACGAAGCCATCGCTTGGTCTGCCTGTGGTAAAATCGTCCGAACGTTACATACGACAACAAGAAGCTTAAAGCTTAAAGCTTAAAACCGGGCGGTTAATGTTTAACTACTTGATAAGGCAAGTACAGCAAAAACGTTTAAAATAGCATTTAATTAAGTAACACACGATTCTGTGGTTGTTTGTCCATGCTTGGACAAATTCCTGCTTAGTCTTTTAAATTTTTATTTTGTTCTGAATACTGAATAACCTCGGTATTATTTTGCACTTAAAATTTTTGAACATAAAATTTTGAACTGCTTCTAAAAAGAGAACCATGAAAAAAAGTCAAAGGTAGCGCGATACAATCAAGCAGATTTTTATTCAACCCCCCACCTCCCCCTGTTTCCCCTTTTCTTAGCCATTCACCTTCGAACCTCCCCTTACACTCCCCCATCCGCTGCAGGCTTTGACTCTACTCTCTCCCAACACACATTCACACTTCTCCCCCGCCCTCCTCAGCACTTTGGTGGTGGCACCAGCCGAGCAGCAGTTTGTGGGTGAGTAACTGTGACACAAATCCGAGGTTTGCATAAGTTATGCAGTTTCCGTGAGTTGTAGTAGTGTGTCAAAATGTCCTTCATCACATTAGCTGCTTTTGTCAACATGCCTGGATAAATGACTGATTAGGTTGAAAACGTTTGGTGTGTTCATAATCTTGAATAAATGAACTCAAACCAGTTGAATGGCATTTACAAATGATCTCCGTGCAAAACCGACAAACAATTAGAAAGAATTCGTTAAAAACAAAGAAGCGTTTAAGGTTTTTAAAAAATTGTATTATACCAAAACAACAAAAAAAAGAAATTAAAAAAATTAGAAAGCTTTTAAGCTTTCAAACACGTGAGCTCTTTAAGTCAAGTTGATTTTTTGATCGAAAAGCCTGCCTATCTGCTGCATTTTAGGATGCAGTCACGCAAACGCCAGTTCTAACTTGCGTGATTCATTGCAGATAATTTCTCCATCGCCGATCGGTTCCGACTGAAACTCAGAACCCTTGAAAAAAACATAAACTTCTCGCTAAAAAGAGCAGAGTAACCAGAAAAATACAGTATTCGCTACTGGTTGAACAAAGCAAATCACCTAAATATCAAGAAAAAAAATTATTCAAAACACAATTTCAAATAAAGATAATAAAAAAAGGCTAGTATGCATTAGATCTTTCCGGCCCTTTGCCCACTTAGGGCTTATGGCCATAAGTCATGCATTAGATCACGCGTATCATGCAGATAACACCACACGGTGTGTCTTAAATCTAATAGATGCTGTTCGTTTCAAAACCTTGAAAACCAATAAAACTATTCATTTAAATATCAACAATAACAGAAAATCTTTAAAACAAAATTACAAAAGAAAATAAAAAAGACTAAAAAAGGGCATGCATTAGATCACGCCTAACAGATGCTGTTCGTTTTAAATTCCTAAAATCCCAACTAAATGTGAAAAAAGAAAAAAAAGATTCAAGATGAGGCCAAGAAACATTTGAATGGCATTACCGTAAAATTTTGAATACTTAAAAAGCCGTGAAATTAACATGCCGTGATAAAATTTAATTAACTACCGCGCCAAAGGGCAAGTTTTCATTTTGCCGTCAATTATTTCACTCGATGGCTTTACCGATTCTTTTAAAAACTCCATTCTAGCTTGTAGAAATTATTATATAATTACTTTACATTTCCATTTTGTTTTCTGAGCTCTTGAAAAGTGTGCGAGTAAAGTTTTTACATCAAGAACTAAAATAAGGTTGTTTTGTTGTGCAAACATTCAATTCGTCTGTGACAGACAACTTTGTCGAGCCAACGATGCATGGATGAAAATGCATGGACAAAATGGACACAATTCTTGCTAAATGGAAAATATCTTCAAAGTGGGGTCTGGCCGAAAAGTTCTTAGGCTACCAGCCGTTTTCAAAAGCAGAAGCTTGCTGCAAAAAAACATTGCGTGACTGACGTAATGGCTTTTCAGGTACAAAAAGTCGAACGCTTGAATAACACAAAATTTTAAATAGGAGAGTGATCAAATAGCTCCTGCTGAGTAAACATCAAAAGTGCGTGATTTGTATCCTGGCCAAGAAAGCGGCCGAGTGAACTACTGAGACAAACATGGTAAATACGGTGCCTCAATCTATAAATAGATGTTGTTTGTTTCAAAAGCCTGAAAACCCCAACTTAACGTGAAAAAAAATAAATGAAACATGAAAAAAAGTTTCAGATGAATTTTTATTCAAGATGGGGTCAGGAAAAATTTTGAAAGGAATAAAGAAAAAGAAAATTTCAAAACCATGAAATTTTGTAGCCGTGGTAGAATTTAATTACATGCAATTACCTAAACCAGGATTTCATTTTGTAGTCCATTTGTTTTACTTGCTGGCTTTCACGGATCCTTTCAAAAATTCCATCATAGTTCGTAGAAATACTATACATTACCATTTTGTTTTCTGAAGTCTTGGGAGGTGTGTAAGAAAAGCTTTTACATCAAGAACAAAAATAAGATTATTTCGCTGTGCAAACATTCAATCGTCTCTGATACGCGACTTTGCCGGCTCAACTGTACACGGATGAAAATGGACACAATTTTTTCTATTAAATGGAGAGCATCTTCAAAGTATTCCGGCTCAAAAATTCTTTGGCTACCAGCCCTTTTTTTGTCTCGTGTCGTCATGACGACGTTGTCATGACGACACGAGATAATTCTACAGGGGGAGAACTGCATTCCATGCGTGTTTGCTTTCTGAGGTCGCCGAATTTTCCCGCCACGTCAATATTTTTCCCGCCATGACAACATTTGCTTTGTGAGGCCGCGGAATTTTCCCGCCATGTTGTGATCGTATGCCGCCGGAATTTCATATCAAAGAAATAATGTTTCTTTACAAAGGTCGCATTTAACGCGCTGGTTTATCAAACAGTAAGTTAGGAGTATTTCAGTATTGTAAAGGGCTTATTATGTAAAAATACAGGCACGCTAAAAAGAGATGACGATTTTTTCTGAACTTGCAGCAAACGAGCAAATTTTAAGTGGTCCAACAGGCAATAAAAATGGAACAGAAATAAGCTCCCTTTTAGCTGGCAACAGTGCCTATCCGCTAACGAACTGGCTAGTGAAACCCTTCCCGGACAGAGGACGCCTGACTCAGGAGCAGCGAAAGTTTAAAACCTAAAGTTCGGTGCGCTACGATCTGTAGTGGAACGAGCATTTGGCATGTTGAAAGTTCGTTGGAGAATTGCGTTGAAAAAGGTTGAACAAAAAACGAGCATCCTTAAAAAGACTATGATTGCTACGTGACTTTTGCACAACTTTGTATTGAAAGGGGTGACCTTTGTGGCATGAACAACAACAATTTAATAACAGAAGATAAACGATTAGATAAAGACAATTATTTTGATGCCAAATCTTTAAAAATGTCAACTGTGGCGTTTGTTTGTTCAAATCTTGCGTTGTGCAGTTCCATACTTTTTCCCACATTTCAATAAAAGAACTCTGCCAGTCTGGAGTCGTACGTTTTTGCCTTTCTTTTTTCAGGCGGTTCTGATTCATCGAGAGAAACATTTACACTTTCAATTAATCAATCAATTTTATTTCCATTTTGGTCACTACATGTTACATAAATTTCGATTTGCAAAGCCTCGTTAGGTAAAGGTAGAACTCAATGTATGACCGAAAGAGGGAAATTATATTTGATGAGTTTTCTTAGGATTGAAGAGCAGAAATCTAAAGCGCAAAACATACATTGTTTTTTATTTTTTTGACCCGAAGATTGACCTGAGTCAAGAGGCACTACATGTAGCTTCATATATCCTGCTGTGAATTCCACGCTACAATGAACACAACTTTTATAGACGACAACAACAGCCTTTTCAGTGCATGAATGAAGCTCTAAAGAGGAATACACGTAGATGTGACGCATTTTTTTTTCTTTAAATTAGCTGTACGCTTTTCAATTTTGGATATATTTGAGCTGCAGCCAGCAGTTATCAAGAAAATACAGACAAGTTTTACGTTCTTAAAATAACATTCCGCTAACCTTTGCCGACAAGATTGTACTGAAAATCAATGAAATTAATTGTAACTCAGCAGAAAACGCGTAGACGAAGAATGAAATACACCAGGTTATTACAAACGCATAATACAATGTACTAACCGAAAGAGAGAAATTATATTGATGAGTTTTAGAACGGATCTGAAAAGCAGAAGTGTCTTATAATCAACAAGATGTCATTAGATGGACCTGCCTGTAAATTTTTCGTTGTCGTTGTTGTGCATATAACGCTAGTATACCGCAACTTGAATTGAGCGAGAAAAGCAGTTTTTAACATGAAGCTCTAAAATCTCTTTGGAGTGTCTTGTCTTGTGGTCGCTTGTAAAGTTTTAATTTGTGCAATTGTGAGATGTATCAGAATAACAGCTTCACTTTGCCAATTTAAAGAATAGCGTGCTTTCATTTGATATCTATTATTTTATCTTGAGAGTTTTGGAAAGTAGTTGAAAATCATTTCTGCTTACAACGCGTAGGAAAATGGTGGAGGTTTCAACAGGATATTTACTGTTACAACTGTATTTATAGAGATTACAGTCGTGGAATATAGCAGATATAGCTTTTATGTCAACGTAACTAGTATACCTAATGGTAAAAATGTTACGTTGCTGAAAGAGAGGACGATGTAAATATCAGTTGTTCGATCTGTAAGCATTGTTCTTATCTTTGTGTAGACAACTTTTTTTTAAATTTAGCCGCGGCAACAGATTGTATCGGGGTTAAAGAGGGATTGTAATCTAAGCAATTAGTTGGCGGTTCGGGATTGAATGTCAAAGTTAATCTTGCACACATATAGCACATGTCGTTTGAACAAAAGGTTTGAATCGTTTGAATCGTAAGTCGATTGAATATCCAACCATTTTAAAGTTATGACCAGTTATGGTACAGCATAGTAAGCTCTGTGTAGAAGTTAAAGTCTCTCTTTAAAAGTAAGACTTGTGCGAGTTAAACACTACTACATAGTTTATTGCGTACGTTCGCGCGGAATCACGTGCCCGGGGGGGCTACTCAAAAACGTTTTATACGGGGAGGCTCTGCCCCAAGTTCTAACCCCTTACCCTTTTATATACCATTTTTCACAGAAATTGTACCCCTTTCGTATACCTTTAACTGAAAAAAGGTACCCCTTTCATATACCTAAGAGACATGGCGTGGACTTGAAATAGGACGTTTTCTTGTCATTTTTATGTAGCGCTTAATAAATTAAGATAATACGACCATAAATTGCGTCCTTCGAAATATTTTACGTGTCAAGCAAGATCGAATGTTTTCTATTAAGCAGAACCTAGCAGAATATTTCATTCAGTAGATTTCATCCAATAAGCAGGCCAGAGTCTAAGCGCGGGCCGGCCGAAAATAGCGAAGAAAATGACTGTAATTTACACGTTCTTCAGCCGCTGAGTTGTAGCTTTGGCCTTACAAAAACATTAAGACCGGCTCAAGAGTGACCAAAACCAAATTTCTCCTCACAATATCAATACTAAATCAGGAGAATAGGTTATAAGAATTAACAAAATCATCACCACTCGCATGTCATTATCACTTAACAGGATAAGCGTTCACAAATAAACACCCAAAGCGATATCTCATATAGCGTGAAGAAAGCACATGGAAGTCATAGTATAAGTATACAGTAGAATGTATGCTTAGTGAACCAAAGTGCAATAAAGCGTTTTTCCACAGCTAAGTATCTGTCTGTCATCTTTTTCTGCTGTTATTGGAGTCCTATAACTGATCAACGGCCAGATGCTGAAGTGTACTTTGAATTTTGTTTTTTTATGTTACATACACGATTTTCAATTTTTGATATCTTTGCAAGCAATAAATAGACGTGAAAAGCGATCATCTCTTTTTTAAATAAACTCTAAAAAGTGACACGAGACACTAAGCCCAGAGGGCTTTTGATTTTTAAAGCAGTTATGCGTGAAGCTTGCTGCAAAATCATTGCGTGACTGACGTAGCAGTTTTCAATAAAAAAATAATTGCTTGGACGTGTCAAAAAAATCACCGGTTTCGCAAACCAGTACTCAAACGCTTGAATAACTAAAAAATATATATTTCACGCTTAAGAGAATTGAGGGTATTAGATAAAATTTAAACGAGAATGACGTAGTGGTTTTCATCTATAAATAGTTTGGAGTCAAGCTTGGACATGTCCATTCTCGTACCTCGAGTCTTCGTCCCTTCTGCGCAGGCTTGACCGTTGGTCAAAGGGAACGAAGACCCTGGGTACGAGGATGGGACATGTCAAAACAGTCCGTGTCCGGTTTCGCAATATGAATATTCAGTATTCAGTCTCGTTCCGAGTCAAACCCTCGAATAACACAAAAATATATATATTTCATACTAAACAGAGAGCAGAGTTTTCGTGATATCTTTGGAACGATTTACCGAAAAATCTACTTCTAAACAAAGAATTCGAAAAAGCAGCCATCTCAAAAAGAAACAGTGTTTAGTTTCTGGTTCGCTGAACGATAGGCGTAATGGTGTAATCGATAAGAAGCGGAAAGTTTGAGGAGAAATGATTTGAAGAACATGTTTTTACTAGGTTGTTTGCTTTGCTGAGACGTGTCAACATTGTGGTTACAAGCGTTCTTCTGATTGGATAGTAGTCCCCCGCTGTGTAAATAGTTCACATCCAACTCAAAACAACATCGTGAGAAACGAAACTAAAAAAGAGAAGCGTTCAAGCTTCGCTCGAAAAACCATGGATGGTAAAAAGGCACATTTATCCATGAAAAACCAAAGTTATCCGCTGCTTTCGGAAAGCACTCACACAAGTCATATAAACGCCAGTGCTTGCTTACGCGACTCATATGGCGGGTTCCCCATCGCCGTTCGGTTCCAATTAGCTCAAAACGCATGAATAAAATAATAATAATAATAATAATACTCTTCCGCTAAAAATAGCGGAGCATCCAGAAAATTGCAGGGATTGGCTCCTGGCCGAATAAAACGAGTCAGATAAACGTACATCAAGAATAAAAGAAAATGTGTATCAAAAACATCACACGGTGCCTCAATCTATAAATAGATGTTGTTCATTTCAAAAGCCTAAAAATCGCAACTCAACGTAAACAAATGAAAGAAACATGAAAAAAAAAAATTTCAGATGAATTTGTATTCAAGATTAGGTCAAGAAACATTTTGAAAGGCATTAAAATTTCGAAAATTTCAAAACCGTGAACTTTTGCATGGCGTGTAGAGTAGAATTTTATTTAATTACATGTAATTACCCGCACCAAGATTTCATTTTGCAGACCATTTGTTTTACTCGATGGCCTTACGGATCGTTTCAAAAATTCCATCATAGTTCGTAGAAATACTATACATTACCATTTTGTTTTCTGAACGGTCTTGGAAAGTGTGTAAGTAAACACTGAAGTAAAGCTGTTACATCAAGAATCAAAATAAGATTATTTTGCTGTGCAAACATTGAATCGTCTCTGATACGCGACTTTGTCGGCTCAAAAATGAAATGAAAATGGACATAATTTGGAAAGCATCTTCAAAGTATTCTGGAGATTTAAATTCTGGTCCGTCTTCATATGTAAATTTGAAATTTGAATATCCATCTGGTTCCAGATCTCGCCCAAGCTATTTATGGCCAGGTTACCTGTTATCTCCCTCATGGTGAAGTTTGCTGAAGTTTGCTAGATTCTACTCAGAAGTTTGGAATCTGGTGTTCACGATGCCCGAAATCGAAACCCTAGATGATGAGGTAATGATTTCCTTTATCATATTTGTTCAACTAGCTGTGTAGTGACGTTTTAATCTCTTCGGCTGGTACATACTAGTTATGCAACGCTTTCGAGTGGTATACTTAACAATTATCCTGCGAAATCGCGCGGAATATCGCCTGATACTTAGCCGACGAGGCCGTAGGCCGAGTCGGCTAAAATCAGACGATATTCCGCAAGATTGAGCAGGATAATTGTTTTATTATTCAACAAATTGTCAACGAAACACATTTTGCACATAGAAAAACTGTTATTATGCAGCACTTTGCAAGATTTCGGACGAATCTTCACAACCTACGAATATCGCAGGATATCTGTTATGTACGGATGACAGATATCGTTAACATTTTGACCATATATGGGCAGCGCGCGCATCTGTTGAATAATAATATGGAATATCCCACGAGTCACTTGTATTTTCTCGGTATACATACGAGCCTTTAGGCGAGTGTGTATACGAAGAAAATACAAGTGACAAGTGGGATATTCCATAGTATACCACGAGAAAGTGTTGTGTAACTATTTTATACCATGCCATAGAAAATACGCTCACTAAATTTCATCGAGAATAAGATCGCAGCGCACGATGGGAAGGTTGGGTTGAATACCGTCGAATATACAACGGCTTTCCTGTATTCTGATTGGCTGTATTTTCTATGGCATGGTATAAATATGGATATAAAACGTACAGTATGTTGCCCTATTACCTGACACTTTTTGCACTAACCGAAATATCTAACCTCAAAACAGCACTTACGAGCTGAAACTTACCCACAATGTAGCTTCCACTGCTGGTAAGTAGGTCGTGGAGTTTTAACTTCTAAATCTCTTTGGCTTCTTTGTAATCACGGAAAGAGTTGGTCAAATTCAGTGCCCTAATTCCGGACGAGTTGCCCTAATTCCGGACGATTGTTACGAGGAAAATACTCCCTTTCTCTCGGAAATATTATTCCCGATCATGGCAAAATATAAGTAATTAGGGCTAAATAAAGAATTATTCGTTTGAAAAATTGTCTTTCAGGCAAAATTTAAGGCATTTTTCTTTCAATTTTAGCGAGGTAATCGTCAGGCCATTGACATAAACAATGTTCAGTGAATGTTTCGGCCACTTGAAACAAAGTTCGCCAAGAAAGATTAAACAATACCAAAACAGGTATTGAAGCTTAAAAACAGCACAGACAGTTACAAAAATGCTTGTTTTTCAAAACCTATTCCATAAAATTGTTTTCAAATAGGTAAACAAGTTTGCTGTAGGTATGTGTCCGGAATTAGGCACACCTCATCAAAAATTCAACTTAACTCTTTGGTGACGGTGCTTGGAAATTAAGAGCAAAAACCGAAAATTTATTATATGCTGATAAACCTAGTCCTTTTACCTTTACTTTAATATATTTATAAATATAATCTATCGCGCACTTTGCGAGAGCAGAGCGCTTTATTGAAACGATGTAGTTTGACGCGCTGTAAAAATCGCATTTAAGAAGAAAAATTTTTTACCTACCTCCACGAAAACTTGAATTTTCCCGTCTAAACGGAGCGCAGCTCGGCCAAGAAAAGAGCAAACGAAAGCAGACTAATCGCTAAGTCTTCTGAACGTTTAGTTTAACTTAATTTTACCCCAATTTTTGTTACGACGATATATGAAATTGTTAAGTCGAAGTGTCCAGAAATAGGGGTGTCCGGGAAATAGGGCAACATACTGTACTAGCTAGCAATTAAGAGGCACACAGGTAATTTGCCTGATGAATCAATCGATCTATTCCACAATTGATTCTACAGTTGTTTCAATATCCATTGTTGAATCAAACGTGTATGATTTCACAGAAATCAGCTGAAGACTCAAAGCGCTTGAATGCGGCATATTCGAAGAATCAATACGTGAAATATTATTTTGTTCATGCGAGGAATCCAACGTTTTTCGAGAAACAATGTGAAGAATCACGTGCGAAAAACATGAAATCTCGTGTAGAATCAAACGGTGAATTTGAAGAATCAAGTAGCCATTAAATCAAAACCTGAAAGTTTGGAGAATATTGCATAAGCTTAAATGTTTATTTTAAAAAATCCATTTTGGTGGCAGTCACAAAGTAGGTAAGTATGTTATGTAAAAAGTTACCCCTGCTTTAAGCAATCCAATGTTTCCGCATAAGCTGCAGCAGTGGGCATTGGACTCTCCTGAGTAGTCTACTCATCTGGAACATCCATCAATCTTCGATGGTTGACAGTTGAAGTTCCTGTGACTTAAAAGGACTACAAATGAAACACTTGTGGTACCATCTATGCTGCCCATGACATCACTGAGCATGCGTGCATATAAACAAATCAGATATTTCCTCTGAGCATTCATAGGTGCGTAAAGGTACATGTACCCTTCTATCAGTTGCGTGAATGATATTGCGTACACAATTTGGCTGAATCAAATCCAAATGATTCTACACATGGTTGTAAACTTGGGTAATAAATCGTGTGATTCCGCATAGGATTCCCTCGAAGAATAATTGTATAAATAAATATTTTAGCCTGTTGTTTGATTCTACATACCTGTGTAATAAGTCACTGATTTAGTTGAAGCCATCGCATTTTAATATTTCCTGGTCACGGAGGCATGAATGAAAATTACCGCATTTTACGGATTACTGCAGTGCTGGCTCAATTTCCTGATGTGTGAAGGAAACAGACTAAGGACCGGCGAAGAAGTTCTGATTTATTGATATATGGGGGTAAAGTGCGAATGGTAATAAGAGGAGCTTTCGACTGCTGACTTTCGTCGCGCAAACGCTGCCGACAAGCAGCATTGGGCGAATTGTCTTCCTTTAATAGAATCAACATTCATCTGTTGAATCGAGCATTGGAATAAATTTTCATTTGACAAACCACCTGAAGAATCAGGCATATAATTATGCAGTGGAAAGTCAAATGCATGTGGTAGGTTGAAAAAAATTAGAATGTTTTTATGACGTTGTTGTTTAGGCATGCAGCAGCTTTCACTCTGTTTCGCAAATATATTCCACGTTTTATTTAAATTACTGTTTGCATGTTTAGTAGCTACTGTCGATTGCATCTACCTGTGAACGCACGCGCCAAAAACATGTTTTCAAATGATGTCAAACGTCAGCGTTTCAGGTGTCAAACTTTGAAGTTTAGCAGCTCGCAACGGCAACTTAAAATTCAACACATTTTGGTTTTGAAATGGCAGAAAGATTAGATATAGAAACTTCTTTTGAGAAACTGATGCTGATCTGTGTCGATATGCATACACAGGTTCACTTGAATCATTTCTAGTGTAAAGTTTCGACCGTACTCAGTGTTTATGGTGAGTATTTTGAGTGCAAAAGTTCGCGTTTCGGTCGGCAAAACTTCACAGTTGCGCACCTGAAACGCTGACGTTTGACGTCATTTGAAAACATGTTTTCAGCGCGTGCATTCACAGGTAGATGCAATCGACAGTACTGTAGTTTATAAGACTCAAACAACAGTGTAGCCGCACAGTCAAGTGGTAACTGCCTCGCTTCTGTAGCCATGCATTCTTGGATAACATCTTTTGAGTTTTGATGGCGAAGTATATTCTCTGAAAAACTGCAGCTGGTCGATGTTGTCATCCCGCTTGATTCTACAGTCAATTTAAGCCTTCAGAGGAAATCGCGAAGGTTGGAATTATACGGAAGATAAAGTTATCCATGGTTGAAAGTAGTAGGAAAATGACCTGGAGGGGAATTGAAAAGATTCGAGTTAGCGGAAGGTTCGAATTATCGGGATCCAACTGGATTTATTTTACAGGATACACAATTATTATTTTCCGAATACAACAGCCAAGTATTCTTCTTTTGCGGGGAATGATAAGTAATAATACGTGTGATTCCCGCTTGATTCCACAGACCTGTGAAATACACAATTCAAGATCGTAAGTGTTTGATTATACAGACAACAAAATTGTTTTCCAAATACAATGACATATTCTACTATTGTGGAGAATCATAAGTAATAATTCGTATGATTCTACAACTGTGCCGAACCAAACGCAAGAATCAAATGTGTGATTCGTCAGGCAAATTACCTGTGTTAATGTGTTTAAGTAAGCTTATATCATACAAGAAGTTAACAACAGAAGGATCCCTTCTACACTGACACTGAGACCTCTTAATTGAATAAGTGTTAAATGCAGTAACAACTAACGCCACTACGCTTTTCCTCAAGAAGATAAAGTAATCCATCATTTTCTCTTAAACCATACACTGTGCACAATGTAAGCTTATTATTGTTTTTGTCCTCCAGAATCTCGATGAGATTGATGAGACCCTAACTGAAAGACTCGTAGGTTTGACAGAGATGTTTCCGGAGTCTGTATGTAAAGGCACCAGTGTCGCTGCAAAGGGAATGGTTAGTGGTGCAAAGTGGCTCTACAACTTTACTGGAAAAACAATATGGATTGTGAGTACATCATTTGTGATACTCGCTTTGCCAGTCATCTTTGAAGTGGAAAGAGTACAAACAGAGGAGGCACAACTTCAACAGCAAAGACAGGTGACTTGAGAATGTATCTTAGAAAAATCTAAGCAAGCTTGTTAGTTAGGCTTTCCAAGGGGGGTAGCCATGTCACAATCTCCCATGTTTCTGATAATATCGCTGTAGTTTTTCTCCCTATTGTGTTGCTGTTGAATTGTATCGCTGTCACATTTCAGTGCCTTAATGATGTCGCTTGTTGCTGTTAAAATGTTCCTGTGTCAGCAGTATTCAGGGTCATGTTGCTTGTCACTTTTACCCCTTGAAAGGCCGCATCAGTCAGCTGGCTTGTGGTATCTACATAATTACCCCACCTTTGTTTTCTCCTCACTTGTGGTCAAGGAGAGAGAGACCCTGGATGTGGCTGTTCACATTGCACTCAAAATCTGGGTTCTTTTCAATTTCTGTTCTGAAGGAGGGGTGGCAGGGTGTTTTTATTGATGCTGCAACAAATCTGGTTTGTTTTAAATCCTGGGCAAGCATAGTCAAACTACTCACTCTATTTAGATTTGAATTCAGATCCTGGAAATGGATTTGCTGGCAAAGAATGCTACATCATATTTGACATTTCAAAGAAAAGAAAACTTTTGTTCACAAAGAATTTGGCAACTAAAAAAAAAAACACCCTGCGAGCAGAGCCATTTTAAACTTCCCTGCGGTTGAGATTTGGGAAGTAGAAAGATGCTCTGCATAAATCGTGTCATTTCTTTGAAGTCGCTGCAGCCCCAAAGTTTGGGCTAGTCAGCCCGGATTAAACAAGTCTTTACTGCGTGGGCATTAATTTTTTTTGGAAAAACTGATGGTCAAGATGGAGCCCACAGTACGCTCTCGAAAGCACTAGAGCTGACAATTGCTCATGCCATCGGCTACCCTCTGTGCATGCGTGCATTTGTGGACCTCGTTTTTGTTCGCAAACCAAAAAGAAATTTAATGGTAAATATTGCACATCTCTACCATAAAGTCACTAATACGACCTCAACCTCTGTATGACTGAAGGAATTCACACGCTCTTTGAAGAAAAGAACTTGTAAAACAAACACTTTTTTTTTTTTTTTTTTTTTTTTTTGTTTTTGTTTGCAAACATTTATTGAACAGTTCAAAAAAATTTACATTTAGTTACTATTTACAACCACGAATAAACAAAAGGACAGCTTAGATTACATTGACTTGTAAGTACAGACTAAAATAAAGAAAGGAAAAAATCAAAAAGAATGCAAAAGTAAAAAGGGCTCTATCTGGTAAGATTTTTTTTTTTTTTTTTTTGTGATACATGGTTGCGGAAAATTGTAACGTTTTTTTTACTTATTAATTTGTGGAAATGGTGCTACGTATTCATGATTTGTGATTTGCACGTACTCTTTTCATAATGTTACTTTTGAGGAAAGCAAGGAAGGCTTCGAAATAGTACTGTTCTTGTTCTCTTGAAGCAGAGTAGATGTAATACTTGGCGATTATCAGGCAGAGGTTTAAACAAGTGTTGGCCAAAGTTGTTTGTGAAGCCGTATATTATGGTTTTGTCGTTCAAGTCAATAAAATCGTCGTTTTTAACATTCCACCAGTGGGAAAAGGTTTGCCGAGATTGACGTCCGGGCAAGAAACAAAAAGATGTTGTAAGGTTTGTTTTTGCTCGCAGACATGACATTTATCTGTTGAATGATCTTATCTCTGAAAAGGGTTGCATTAGTTGGCAAGATATAATGTATAATTTTGAATTGGAATATAGCGGCCTAATATCCTTGGTCACTTTAAAAGGAATGCTGTATATAGTTTTAATAGTTTTCTTATCAAGTTTGCTTGCCACATTCTTTGTTCTGCTGTGGGAGGTATGAATTTCAGCCCGATTAGAAGTTTCGGCTATTTAATGAAAGCTTGTCTAAAGGAATTTTCTCTGCATATTCTAAACAAGTGGGTGCGTCGGTGTCAGTTCTTTTAACAAGCGGATCCAGTTTTGGGGGATAGAGTTGCATAAGCCATAATAAGTAAGAAAATTGTTTTGATGGCGAACTTGCGGCAAAATTTATCAAATGTCAGGAAGTTGTTTTCGTAGAAAAGTCTTTGATTTTGGTATTCCTCGCATGCCAACTATGGTAATAAACAGAGAAGCCTTCGATCTTAATAAACCGATTGTTCCACAGAATTCATTGAGAATCTGTTCTTTGTTTGCTGGAGTATGATTATTTATGATTTGCCAAATGCTTAAGGCATCCTTATAAAATTGTATAGGTATATCTATTTGAGGTATAAATATAGTTGCATTCTAGTAGGAAAATACCTCCTACCTGTTTTAATAGTGTGAGAGGTATATATATATGTAATATATGTAAAACAAACACTTTGTTCACACTCTTGTGTGTGATCCTGCACGCCATTCCCCACGCGCATGCTTACAGTAAGTGGTCTTCACGCGCTAAACGCGCAAGCACCGCCTAAACCTGGCACATGCTCAACAAAGATATGACGCCATTCTTGCAGAGCCCTTTCTTCGCAAGTATATCAGTGGAAAAGAAAGGGCTCTGCTCTCAGGGTGCCAAATGGGACGCAAACGTTGGTTAGTACAGTACATGCAAAAATAATGCCACATCACGAAAATTGAACTGAAACTAGTGGATGAGTTGCTTAAATCTGGGAATTTGGAGATAATTTTCCTTTAAGTTCTTTTTCCTTTAGGAGAGAGGCCCTGGGACAAGGTTGTGTTTTCTAGTGAATTTTTTAGCCACTTTCTCATCATGAATGGCCGCTTACAGGAATATGCCTGTCTATGGGAATTTGTAAATTCAGAGTTTATATGGGAGTTAAAGTTTTCAGATTTGTATCACGGCTTTGTGAGTAGTGCTGTTTGGTTAGGAGTCTATATCTCTATAGGAGTCTATAGTTTTTAACCTGTATAAGTTTCTTTAAAACAGCTTTCTTTCACAAATTTGACGTCTATATTGCAATTGTACAGAAGTGTGACATGACAGAGGCTAAAAGGTCTGGCTAGTCATTTTTGTGTGGACTTCAAAGTCTAAACATTGTTATGATGCAGTTTTTTTCCGATTGGGGGGTCACTTTCCGTGATAACTGGGGTTAGTGCTTAGTGATACGTAGTGATCGGAGAATCCAAAGTTTCAGTGAGATAGGCAGCAAAGGCAGTGAACCCAGAAATTTGATCATTATCGAGTAAGTCGCACTTTATTCTTGAATCTACAAGCCTTTTTTGACACAACTTTCGAAGAGGGTGTGGTGGCTGGAAAATATACATCAAGGAGCAACTTCAAAGGCAGCGGTGGTGAAGATGAAAAATGAAATGAAAATCGCGACGGCTAAAATCTGCATATCTAACGAACTGAACAACTGCGATCCTAGGTCACGTTTCTTTTTTCACACTTTTAAGTCACTTTCAGCCGTGTTTGTTTTAGCATGGTTGATTCGCATATTAAAACGAATCAAATGCCTGGTTTTTCATGTCTTTCAGCCACACACAATGAATGCATGACGAGTCATATCAAAACAAGTTCGCTGATCATGTTGTTTTACATGTCTTGGACTCCGGGATATAATTCACCTGCTCCATTTCTCTCAAGCAATATATATATAACATAAGACCAATGTCAAATTCAGAACTGCCCAAAAACATTGTCACGAAAAGTATAAAAAAATAATTAATAACACGGAACCGTAGAATATACATGTCCAAACCGTGTGACAAAATGATGTAATTGTTGGTTGAAATTATGTCTTTTGCCGCCTCTCTAAACACCGACTCCAAAGTTAATTAAAAGTGAATATTTCGTGAAGAGAAATTATATTTCTCCGCCTTTCTACGCAAGCTACTAAGAATTTTTTTGTGAAAGTTTATTGAAATGTTCTTATTCCAGAAAGGTTAAAAAAAACAAAGCATTGAAAGAAAATAAGTTTATCGATGAGTTGTTTACACAAGCCTTAGACAAAATGTCTGGCAATGTGAGACAGTTCACGTGCTCCACGCAACATTTCTTTTTTTATAAAAATAGTATCCTATCTTGCTAGCGTAAGGGGAGGCTTTTGGTTTCAATAACTAATTTTCTTGTAGGATTCTAGGTTTTTATTTGCATGAAAAAAAAAATGGCATTTGTTGTAAAGGACTTGACAGGGGGTGGGGAGGGGAGGTACTCTGATCTGAATTGGACAGAAAAGTCACAGTCTTTTCCAGGCTCCTGTCTTTTCTTAATGCGGATTTTGATATCATTGAAAAAATGCCGATGTTTTTAGCCGTCAATGTCTTGTGTTTAGGGATACCTCATTTAAAGTCACTGTAGACTTATTTATCATGTTTATCTACGTTGACGTTGCAAAATAGGGTTATAATAGGGTTATAGTAGGGGTAACAAAAGTTTTAATCATGCCCTAACCCTACCCCTAACCCTAACCCTAACCCTAACCCTAACCCTAACCCTAACCCTAGGTTTTTTAACGACGATGGGTGATGTCCCAGGTTTTACCAATTAACATTGCACTATATTGGAGCTTGGCCGACAATCTATCCTTTGCAGCTTTTTTTTTTAGTGGTGGTGGTGTGGGGGGATGTGAGGGCCCTCTATTTTTTTCGATTGAGGAGTGCAGGAAAGAACAGTGAGAGAACTGGATGCCAGTGCAAAACAGTAGGTGTGAGGGGGCGGGAGCAAAAAATAGCTCTATTTTCCTTTTGCTTGCTCTTCCCCCTTGCTTCACTCTCACGTTCCCTTCGCTTGCCGATTCTCTCGCTTTTTTTGCGTTGAAAAATATAGAGGCTGTGGACAGTCTAAGAATGCAAGTAAAAGCTGAACATTTGTTTTTGTTTGTTGGCAGATTCTTCTTGGTCCTGGCAGTACAGGTGCAGCAATGGGACTGCCTCCAGGTTACCCTGCTCCACAGTCACAGAGAAATTAAAGCTACATACAATTATTTTGCAAAAACATTGCTTAAATTTTTTTTCATGAACATCGCCAAACCACTGTAATATTTGAAGATACTACTTTGACAGATTTTTTCAGATATGGCATTGGGTTTGAGATACAACAACCTTATGTTGTTCATTGCATTTACTAAAAGTTAACAATTAAATAATGCCCCTCACACCATGGTGTGTCTGTTATTCTATCTCATTCTGAGTATGCCACCTTATGTAAGAACACCCCACCACCCAATGAATAAATGAATGGGGACACTATATAAATTTAAATACTAAGACATACTAAAATAAGGATAAAATTGGTGAAAAATCGCTAAAATTAGTTTAAAATATTTCGAATAGGTATATACACAAATAATAAATAAATAAATAAATAAATATAAATAAATCTACCACTACATAAAATTCAAGTACTGCAAAAGTCATTAGCAGTGCCCAAGTCAAGCTTACGAATTACAAATTAGGAATTACAAATTTCTTTAGTACGTAAGACCCACTCACCTAGAAAGTAACGACCACGCTTGATGTTCCGATTTCAACCAACCTGTGAGCGTTCTTTCCTGTCACGAAAAAAGGGCGCCTGATTGCTGTTTTTTTTTAGATTTCAAGAGGTGCAATAGCCTAATGGTTAGTGTGCTGGACTCTGAATCAAGCGGTCCGGGTTCGAGCCCTGGCCGGGGTCACTGTGTTGTGTTATTGGGCAAGACACTTTACTTTCACAGTGCCTCTCTCCACCCAGGTGTATAAATGGGTACGGGTGACATAATGCTGGGAGAGAACCCTGCGATGGACTAGCATCCCATTCATGGGGGAGTATAAATATTCCTAGCCGCTTAATGCTACGGAAACCGGGATGAGCTCCGGCAGTATGGGCCCCATGGCTCGAGGCTTCCCTTTCTTGATTGCATGCATCAGTTGCTTTCTGTAACTAGACCATCTCACTATAACATGCAGCACTTATATGTTCATGAATGTGAATTTTGTTCACAAGAAATGTATTAACGGACGTGCTAGAAAAATGGCGAGAAGTCTTCTCAATGTAGATGACATTACAACCTGTGTGTGCAAATTTATAGACACGACTCAAAAGAAGTCCTTCAATATGAAGTCTCTCACACTAAAGTTACGTTACAGAACAAAATCTACTGCAACTGCAGCTGTCTATTCTTCAGATCTTACTTAGCTGTTTCCGGCAGTCAACTCTTGTCTCGCAGGACCCTTGCTCATTACAGTCAACTCTCGTTATAGCGGACACGCTTGGAGCGTCGTTAAGTGACCGTTATAGCGAGAGTCCGTAATGGCGGGAGTCATTTTTAGTCAAACCTCTTTCACCAGGGAACTGGATTTTGTCTGTAATAGCGAGTGTCCGCAATAGCGGGGTGTCCGCAAGGCGAGAGTTGACTGTAATAAATTTATAAGCCAAATTTCTTGACGGGGTGCTATCTTGTAAAGCTTTAATTCTTTATGTTTTGAACACCGATTTCTCAAAAATTTATCAAGGATATTAAGTGATGATGAAATTACATCATGATTGTCCTTTTACTGAGAGATGACCGTTGACTGTGATGTTACAAGCTCTGAAAAGTTTGACTGCAGATAATGCGATTTTGTGTCCAAGTTTTCAGCCAGAACAGAGCACCGAATTAAATGATTTTATAACCTCTTTTGTGGTTTAACAAGAACGAAATTTTCGATTTCAAAAACTGCTAGAAGTTAATTGCTTCTAAGAGAGTTAAAAATCTGAAATCCTAACTTGAGTGAGTGAGTGAGAGACTTTATTTAATGAGGGTGACTCTCATGTAAATGTGTTCTCGCATAAACCTTAAGTTGCGCAACATCATAATTGCAAACAAAATGCTGACGTTGCTTATTATGGTCTATATGATCAAAACAAAATCCAAAATAACAATCTTTATTCAATAAGCTTTCAGAAAATATATACTTTATTGGGGTTACCATTGATGGTTTGCACACAATTTGACTTGGAACGAAAACGCCAATTTTCCTTCCGTGATTCCTTAAATAAACAACGCGACGGTATTAAAGTCGGCCGTAAGAGATGCGTATCAGATGTCACCATGTCCTTTTCAAATCAATTCGCTTAAAGTGCATATGAAGTAAAAAATAATTGCTGCTTATTTTGAAGGCTTTTTAAAATTAAGAAGAATGGCCTTTTCCGTTTTGAAATATCTTTTTTATTTAGAGATATTAACGTTTTTTATGCAAATGAGGAAAGTGATGACGTCACAAATCGTTCCCTGTCTCAACAAAATGTTGAAGTAGTCGCCGTAGTTCTATTATGAGTTTCCTTGTCTGAAGTGTTTAAGTGAGTTTGTCTCATTGACGTGTTGTAGTGAGTTTGTCTCACCGAGATATTCTAGTGCGTTTGTCTCGCTGTAGTTCTATTGTGAGTTTCCTCTCTAAGTGTTATAGTGAGTCTACCTCGTTGATGTGTCGTAGTGAGTTTGTCTCGCCGAGATGTTCTAGTGCGTTTGTCTCTCTGAAGCGTTTTATCATTTTGTCTCACCCAAATGTCATTGTGAGTTTGTCTTTCTAGGATATTTATATTGTGCGTTTGTCTTGTTACCAGAGCTTTTTTGTCCGCTTGCGGCGATGTTAAGAGCTGAGAGTTTATCTCGTTGAAGAACTGTTATTGTGTTTTGTCTCGCTTTAGAGTGCTAGAGTGAATTTGTCTCGCTTCATGTGTTTTAGCGATTTTGTCCGGCCGTGTGCTAATTTTTTACCTTCTTTAGTTTAAGAATGTTAATGCATTAAAAGACAAGGTAGAGCGGTTGGAATCAACCCTGACACGTACTAGCGTTACGTCGGCCCTCGATACTGTGCGTCAGCTGGCCAGCCGTCCTACTCCCCTGGTTGACCGGTACGCCCTTATTGCTGCTCTTGAACAGTTGGCAGATGTTTCAGGGGAGACCCCGATCGCAAGAGATTCGATGCGATCTTTAAACAGTGCAGACCACTTGTCGATGAACCCCGCCTTGCCGCCATTATCATCAATTTGTTGGGTGACAAGGAAGAGAAACTGGTAGCGGGCCAGATGCATAAGCTTTTGAAATCAAGCAATCCGTCTTCGTCGCCACGTGGTCCTGTCCTTCCATTTGGCCAAGGTTCTCAGCCGGGTCCCAGTTCTTGGGGCCCTATGTTCTCAACCGGCTTCAGAGGCCGTAGAGGCGAGCGCTCGGGTCCCTTACGGGGCAAATGCTTCAATTGTAAGAGTGTAGTGCACTTTATTGCCAATTGCCCTTTGAATAAGAGGAAATAATAAAGATGTCCTGTTTGTGTGTCGTTTTTTCTCTTGTGTGTCTAGTTGTATTCTCGTTTCCCCGCACGAGCTAGGCTTCCCCGAAGGGGTTATCTTATACCCTTCATTGCTCTGTCCCTGGACGGGGTATTTCGGGGTTGCTTCGCTTTGGGGTTTTCTCCCCTCATAGTTCGCTTCATTTCCTTTCAGGGGAATTGTAAACGTTTAAAGACATTTCATTTCAACCCAGAAGAAGCTGCGCTCCAGCGTGTTTCCGTTAGCTGGTGTGATTGGAAGGGTAAACCCCAAGGCGTCGTAACCCCGGTACCCTCGGTTCAGTTGGTTTCCTCGCTCATGGCTAAAGCTTCACCTAGTCTTCTTTCATTCCGAAACCCGGACGCTTTTGTAGCTGGGGAGTTGCACAGGCATGTTGACGCGTGGGAGGAAATCCTCGCCCAGCATCCAAAACAAGATGAGATTTTATCATACATCAAATATAAAGTTAACGTTAAGGACTTTTTCACCCGCTTTCGAGGGATTTTCAAGGAACATTTTACGATTCTCCCTGCCCGCCAAGAGCAGAGTTCCAAGCAATAACAAATCGTGTCTTGGCTTTGGGGATTTCATTTCTTCTACAATCTTGGAACGTGTTAAAAACGGATCTCTCTCAGTCTGGGGAAGGGTTGGTGAAGACGATCCCCCTCATCTTGTTATGCCATTGACTATAGAACCCTCTAAGCCAAGGTTATGCCACGATGAACGCTTTCTCAATTTGTGGATAAGAGATTTGCCTCTCAAGTTGGATTACATATCTGATTTACCTCGTTATGTCGAAAAATACCATTTCCAAACAACTATGGATGATAAAAGTGGTTATGACCACGTTGAAATTTCCGAAGAGAGTAGAAAATATTTTGGCCTACAATGGCAAGGCTGGTATTTTGTTTATAATACTATCCCTTTTGGCTGGAAGGGCAGTGCATACGTCTACCACTCTATTGGTATGGCTGCTACTAGCTACATTAGATCCCTGGGAGTGCCATGTAGCCAGTATGTTGATGACAGATATGTTGGACAGCTTTCTCCTCCCCCTGAATCACGTGCGTCTGCGGAGGATTGGTCGGATTTAGAGTTTGCCAATGCTGCCATTTTCATAGCTGCTTTTGATCTTATTTCTTTGGGATATTTTATTGGCCTATAAGTCTTCGCTTATCCCTGCTCGAGAAGTCAAATTCCTTGGATTCTTGGTTGACTCTCAACTTTGCGCCTTCCTTTTACCGGAGGATAAGAAGATTAAGTTTGCAACTTTACGTGAGCACATCTTAGCCAACCGGGAGGTCTCAGTTAAGACCCTCCAGCGTCTGGCGGGTAAAATATCTTCTTTTTGTATCGCGGTCCCTGCGGCCTTGCTCTATGCGAGGGACATTTTCCGGTCCACTGCTAGCTTCACTAGGTCTTCGCGTTTAGTTCGGGTGACGGGAGCCCTCAAGAGGAAATAGAACATTGGCGCTTCCTTGACAGTTGGGAAGGTTGTCTGCTGTGGCTTAATGAAGAACACGTTGTGGTCAAGATTTCCTCTGATGCTTCGAATTTTGGTTGGGGAGGTTTTATCGTGTCTCCGGGTTTGCCGCCTTTTGAAGTTCGCGATTACTGGACCAGCGATACTAGATCTCACCCGATTGTCGTTAAAGAAGCCCTCGCCTTTGTTAATACCTTGCAAGCTGGTAAATCCCTCGTTACCAATGAGCGTGTGGATGCTCACAGCGACAGTTTGGCTTTTTTACAGTCTTGGGAGGAACAAGGCGGTAGAAATGCGCAGCTCAATGACGCTCTCAAAAAGTTGCACGAAACAGCCTTCGCGCTCAACGCAGTAATTTCGCTCAAGTATGTCCCATCTTCTGCCAATCCAGCCGATCCGCCGTCCCGCGTCTTGTCGGATCTGGATTACACGCTTTCTAGGAAAGCTTGGCGAGAACAAGAACAGAAGTTTGGTCCTCATACAATTGACCTCATGTCTCTGGATTCCAACTCTCAGATTGATAGCAAGGGCAAAACGTTAAGGCACTTCACCCCCTTTTGGGGATTCTTCTTTTCCCTTCACGTAATGCAAGTTTTGAAACTCGCCCACTTCCATGGGACTTTTTTGCCTTCAGAGTTGCGAGTGGAAAGTAGACATTTTCCACTTTTTCTCTCTCAGTCCAGGCGACCCAGAATTTGGAGACCGGCTGTCCCATGTCTGCAATGTGCCTATCTCAACGATGATTCGTTTAACTTTTGTCAGAGGTGTGGATTTAGAAGAGATCTAGTTGTTGTGGATAACGCTCAAGACCTGATAAAAATCGACTTTAAAGATATTGAGGACTGTATTTCGGAACTCAAGGAGATCAGGTCCAACAAACCTTATGAGAAACAAAAGTCCTCTACTCACCGGGAGCTGGTTAGATTTCTGGCATCTTAACCCACTCCCAAGTCTCTCTCCTCTGCCTCCCCTGGGGACATTCAGAAATTTATCGTTTGGAAGGACAAGTCAGGCCGAACAAAAGTCCATCAGATGTCATGTCCACAAGCGGGCCAAACTCGACCTTCCTCTTTTCCTTCCAGAAAGGAAAAAAATATTCGTATTTTCCTCGGCATGAATTGCAAATTCGCATTACAACTCGGGAAACCAGCCCTTTGTCCACGTTCATCCTCCATTTTGAACTAAATTTAAACTTAATATAAAATTGCCAGGTTACCAAGGGAGTTTACACCAATTTAATTGAATTAATTGAATTTCAACTCCCATCTCCAGCAGACCGCTATTAGTCGTTCATTGCATTCACGACTTAAAAATGGATACAAACTCTTTACTGTGATATCGAAAGTTGCGTAATGAACAACGGATGGATGAGTGAATGTTTTAAAATTGAGAGAGCCGTGCGGCAAGGCTGCCCTCTTTCTCCATATTTATTTGTCCTTGCCGTCGAAGTTTTAGCTAGCGCAATCCGAAGTGACCAACATATTAAAGGAATTTTAGTCAACCAAAAAGAAATCAAATTAAGCCAATGTGCTGACGACACGACATTATTCTTGACGGCTCAAAAGACGCGCTTGAAACCTCGCTCGATGTTATCGGAAAATTAAGCAAGATATCTGGTCTCAGACTCAATAATAAAAAAACCGAAGCATTGTGAATAGGTTCAAAAGCAAAAAGTCAAGACATTATGTTTCTCGAGAAAGGTTTCAGATGGCAGCAGTTAAAAATCAAAACATTAGGCGTGTGGCTCTCAATAGAACCCGAATTCGATTCGGGTAAAGCTGAATTTTAACGAAAAAAAAGAGAAGGTTCAAAATTTACGAAGGCTAAGCTTACTTGGAAAAATCGCTATATTAAAAGGGCTAATTTCTTCACAGCTTCTTCATGTTCTTTCCCCTCTCCCAACAAACCACCAGGCTATCAAAGAACTGAATGGAGCTTTCTATCATTTCCTCTGGGACGGGAAACCAGTAAAAAATAAAAGAAACATTATGATTAACGATTACAGTAATGGTGGGCTTAAAATGATTGACCTTTTCTCTTTAAATAAATCTTTGAAAACTATTTGGATTAAAAAATATCTTGACAAAACAAACTTTAGACTTGAACCAAGTCGCCCTCTATTTATTGGCGAGCGAAGCAAGCCGAAAAGCGTCGCGAAGCGACGACCGTAAATCGCGCGTCGAAGGACTTTGAGAAAGTCTAAACAAACTTAGGAAAATGGAAACTTTTCTTTGAACGAGAACTTGGAAGATATGGTGGAGAAGCTGTTTTTCTTAGAAATTTAAACTTAAACAGATATCAAGCATCACTTCTCATCTACCAATATCTTCATTAATGAAATCCTGATGATCTGGGCCGAGGTTAATTACACTGACAATATCTCCTCCTTACAACATTACCAATCACAGTCTCTATGAAATAATTCTCTGATCAGAATAGACAGCAAACCCATCTATTTTCGAAGAATTTCTTATTAAATACGGACTCAAAGCCTGCCCTTTAGCATTCGGGGGGATTATTGCCACGCTGAAAAATCTAAGAAAACGTCTCAAAGAAAACATCTTTAAGATGGAAAGATCTTTAAGATGGTTCAGATCATATCTTACCAATAGACAGCAAAGTGTTTTGATAAACGGAGAATCATCAGAGCCACATACCATCACACTTGGCGTGCCACAAGGCAGCATCTTGGGCCCCTTGCTGTTTAATGTGTACATTAATAGCCTGCCAAATGCTGTTAAAAAGACCCGGATGATTTTGTATGCTGATGATGCTGTTCTCTTTTGCGACGCATCAACACGTCAAGAACTTCAAATTGCTCTGGAACGTGAATTCGCTAAAATAAGTCATTGGTACACTGACAACAGGTTGACTATAAATGTCAAGAAGACCAAACTTATGCTGGCAGGCAGTAAAAGGATGTTGTCCTTATTTGAAGACTTTGAGTTTCAATCAAATGGTACACAAATCGATCGCGTGCAGTCATTCAAATATCTGGGAGTAACAATGGATGCAAAATGGAGCTGGAAGCCACATACGGGGCCACATATCAGCAATTTGCTAAAGAAACTAGGTTATCGACTCTCTCTGTTTAATCGCATATTTCATATGTTAGACAATAGAACTCGCATAGCCTTCTACAAGGCTAGTGCTGCCACACCTAGACTATGCCGACACAGTATGGGGAGATCAACCCGGTCTAAAATCAGAAATGGAAAAATTGCAAAGTTTTCAGAACAAATTTGCGAAAAAAAAATTAAATTAGGCAAAATGTCTTCTTCAGAAGCTCTGAAGTCATTGAATTGGCTCCCTCTGGCTGGAAGACGTCTTTCTCACCGATGCACAGCCGTACAAAATGCAATCAAAGGAGACATTCCGCAACATTTTGAAAGTTTTAAATCGACATTAAGAGGTTTACATGGCTACAACACTAGACATGGATACCTACCTAGACTGCCTAAACCTAAAACGGAAAGAGAGTATCCTACTTCCGCTTTACAAATGACTGGATGTCTCTCCCAGTATTTTTAAGAAAGCCGATGCCATGCGCGATTTTTAAGAAAAACCTTACAAGGTTCTTACTAGATAAACATTTTTTAGGACAGTAGATAGTTATTTTATATTTTAGATCAGTGACATTTGTACTTCCTTTTAGTTTTTAATACTTTTTTATTTCCCATTTTTAACCTTAGTTAGTAGTATTTTAATTCTTGTCCTTGTTTTTAATCTCAGTTAGCATACAACATAGGTTTTGTCTTTTTATTGTATTTTAGATTTTAATGTATTTTAATGTTTAACATTTATTTTCTCAGAGGACCCTCCTGAAAACCACCCCCTAGGTGATTGGAGGCCTCCTCTTAAAATATTATTTATTATTATTATTATTATTATTATTATTATTATTATTATTATTATTATTATTATTATTATTATAGATAGCCCCGAAAAAGATGAGATTGAACCATTCATTAAAATTTTCCTCAAGGCAAAAAAACCCAGCAACTTAACGTACAAAATTCTAATTGCAACTAAAAGCGAAACACCGGAAACTTCTCAGGCGAAATGGCACGAAGATTGCGACTTGGAAAAAGGGGAAATTGACTGGAAAAGAGCTTTTCAATCTACAAAGAATTGCACAAAAAGTACCAAACTTATAATATTCCAATTTAAATTTCTTCATCGACTTCTACCTACAAATTCCTTTTTACATAAGATTAGAGTCAAAGACAGTGACCGCTGTTCCTTTTGCGAAAAGGAAACAGAAACTTTGCTCCACCTTTTTTG
This sequence comes from Oculina patagonica, assembly GCF_052425735.1. NCBI lineage: Eukaryota > Metazoa > Cnidaria > Anthozoa > Scleractinia > Oculinidae > Oculina > Oculina patagonica. The sequence goes on along the minus strand of NC_135769.1, from coordinate 14,154,283 downwards.
GAATTGCAATCAGACCACTCGTTTTTGGGAAAGCTTTTTTAAATGGCTTCAGACATCCCTATGTACGCAGAAAAAAAAGTGAGAAGCTTCTGCTTATTACTCCGCCGGAGGCCAGGAGCTTGATTTCTTTGTAGTCACAAATCTGCAAAATTGCGCAATCGAGTGACGTAGTCCCATTGTGCTTTCGGATGCTTTGCGTACCATCTGCTTGACCTCGACAGGGAAAATCAGGGGGTGGAAGAGGAATTATCGGAACTGACGTATTCATTATTCCTTCACATTTTTCACGACTTATTCATCATTCATTTTCAGACTTTTCTTGTTATTCATTATTCCCTATTGCCTAAAGGTAATGTATGAGATGGGGGTGGAATTTGATCGACAGTGCCTAAAAAATGCATTTGCCCTCCATTGTCATCAGATATTTTTATACTGCCCCCCTTCGTAATCCTAATTTTTATATGACCCCCTCTCCAAAAAAATGACAACGTATCAAGCTGAATTTCGAATGCCAGACAAAATTGCAGTTTAAAGTGATAACAAAAGTACTGTAGTGTATTAATGGGACGTGATTGTTACTGTGTCGATAACTGTGACTCAGCTTTAATTGCTTGCTACCAGATAGTTTAATAGTGGGATGGATTTGATGCTGCTTGATACATAAGAAAGTAGGGGAGTCCGGCGGCATGCTCCCCCGGGAAAATTTTCATTTTTTGAGCCCCAGAAACGCTATTTTAGGCATTCTGTTAAAAGTTTTGCACTATTTTAGATGCCCATCATACAAAACTTAAAGGTAATTATTTTGAGTGTCCCACCCTCTCTTTGGCCTGAAGATAAGAAGATAGTGTTTGAGCACGGTGAATAACCACTATTCATTATTCCTTTACTGGAAATTACTTATTCATTATTCCAAGCATTGAACCTTAAATATTCCTTATTCATTTTCTGTTTTAGCCAGTTATTCATTATTCCCCTTCCACCTGTGACAACGGTTTTTGCGTCTGTGACACGGGATTTGTTGCTCAAAACTCTTTACGGGTGAACGGGCGATGAGAGGCCTTTCTTCGGCTGAAACTGTCGGCGAATTGGACTGAACGAACTGAACTGGGGATAGCTCAGAGCAACCACGCTTGCTGCGAGAGAGGAACTTGTCACGGGTTCCAAAGTACCGAGGGATCTGCTACACTGGAAACAGGACACAAGAACTTGGACTTCACAGGTTTATTCTTCGTCTCGGCGTAAATCTTCTATGTAACTCCACGAGATGTAAATCGACTTTACAATGATAACAGCGCTCAATATATACTAACGCTAAGCCTGATTGCATCATACAAAGTACAATTAAAAGAAGGCTGAATAAAGTCAGCTTACAACACAAAAGCAAAGCGAATAAGTTCAGCTGGTAAGTTCGTAGACTAAAGTACAGCTAAATAAAATTTAGTTAGAAGCATTTTAAGCTAAAAACAAGATTGAATAGAGTCGGCTTATTTGAAATCGTAAACTAACCAAACTCAATTATGAACAAAAGCTAAAACAAAAGATACATCTGTCGAATGTATATTCAACCTTGAAAGCTGCCTAAATTCGAATTGTTTTCGATAATGGACAAAACGAAAATTGAAATTAACTTCTTTTATATTTTTCCCTTGAATACAACCCCAGTTTAAACAGCGACAACCCACACGCGTGAATATTTACCTAAAGTACAAAAGTAGTTTACCTAAGCATAAAAATCGCTGTTGCCTACAAAACTCATATTTGCACAGTTTCCTGGTAAAGCTAACTCTAAAAGAGTAAAGGTCCTATTTTATAATAATTTGCCTTAACATTGTTAAATCTCTCCTGACACACCCCCGAGGGAAAAGTTGCCATTGAAGTCATTGATGCCGAGTCTTTTGTGCCACGGAACGGATTAAAAACTTTCAAGGTCTTGTTTGTTATGCTAAACACGTAAACTTCCCTCTTTGGGGCAAGTACTGATTGCTAAAACCTTGCTAGTGTGAAGAAATCCATCTTTCTTTCGGGGCCGCGAAGACTGTCACCGGACGCAGTGTGTTTGGAATACAAATCATGGACTTGATCAAGGACTTTCTGTGGCTTCTCGAGACTTCAGAAAGCAAGTTGTTATGTATAGTATTGCTTTGAATTTCAGATGGAATTTTTAGAAGGATCAGTAAAAGTAGTCAAAAAATATAATGCAAAAGCCGTCCGCTACAGTACAAGAAATGCTTTTGCGTGAATAAATTTAATTAAGCGTGCGAGACTGCGAGTAGGAGGGTTGTTTCACGAGTTTTGAAATTGAGGCTTTTGAATACACTTCTTTGCTTCATCTTCTATGAAAATTAATCTGAAATAACGTTTCTGTCAAGTTTTTTTCATTTGTCCATCTTTAGTTCGGTATTTTAGGTTTTGAAGGGACATCGATCTTTGTTTCGAGACAGACACGGTGTTATCTGATCATCTTTCAACGGCGACCAGACTTAAATTTATAAAAGATTTAATAAATTAATTACTCCAGTACTCCAGAAAAATGCAAACAAATAGTTTCATTAATAGTAAGGTAATTGAAGAGCGTAGAAAGTACTACCAATTCAGTTTCTGGAAGGAACCATGTAGTTTCCAGAGTTGTGTAATTACTCCGGCTGGAGGCCAGGAGTAGTATCAAAGGCTCCTTGGAGCAACCTCATGGTAATGGAGCGTGCGCAGTCGGTTCATAATCTGGCAGGCGTTTGAAGTCGTTTTTTTTTTTTTTCGGCAAATTGTACCAGACTCACTCTGCCCAGCTGGCTCCTTTGTCAGGTTCACGTAATATTTGATGTTTATTAGAGATCACTCGTTTAACCTAAACACTCTGCGTTCTGTTTAGAGCAAAAGTGTGTCATTCGAGTGTTCTACCAGAAGAGAGGACTGAATAATCAGATAGCGAAACCCAAAGACCGCTTTGATATGCCCAAGCTATTTAAAACTATCACTACGTCAGACCCATGCCACGCGATCGCAGCTGAGTGGCCTGCAGCTATAAATAAGCATTTTAAAATAATTACGAATATTTTGTGGTCTGTTTGTGTGAAATATGTATTTTTGTGTTAGTCAGGCGTTTGGCTCGGAGCGAGTACAAGTGGTACAATTTACCCGGAACGTGTTGAATATTGCAAAACAGCGACTTTTTCGCGGATATTCCAATTTTTTTAGTTTATTTTGGGAATTGAAACGTAAATTGCAAGCTCAGCAAGAATGTGTTAAGGCACGGAATATTCGTCATCGCGTCAGGGGAATTACCTGCGCAGTTAGGTATGCTCTATTTATAAAGTGGAACCCCGATATAACGATCCTCGATATAACGATATTCCCGATATAACGATGAATATTCTATGTCCCGGCAAAAGTTACAGTAAAATGTATGGGACGGAACCCCGATATAACGATCGTCGATATAACGATATTCGCGGTATAATTACGATGAATAATCAATGTCCCAGCAAAAGTTACAGTAAAATGTATGGGACGGAACCCCGATATAACGATCTTCGATATAACGATATTTCCGATATAACGATGAGAATTTGGCGGACCGAACGTAAAATCCTCCCGATATAACGATATTATCAGTACACTGTCACATTTTATTTGCAAAACATCGAATTTAATCCAATAACATTACGGTAATCGAGTCATCTGTATCGTTTCTAAAAACAGCTTTGTACGATGATATACGAATATAGGCATATTTTTATCCCCTAAAAATTTTTAATCTGTTCGGATTTCCTAGCTGAAAGTCTAGTGATCCGAAAGTTATAGGGATCAAAACTTACCTTTTCGAAAAAATTCCAGCCAGAGAAGGGCTCCCGAAAATTCTAGGTGACCTTTTTAGAGTAAAAATCCGTTAAAAATAATCAATTATACCATTTTTTAGATATTCGAAAATCCTAGGAAAGGCAGGCAAGCAAAATAATTTACAATGAATGTTCCGAAAATTCTAGATCTCAAATCGTCTTCCGAACAGATATTTTTAACGAAATATTCCGTTGGGTGCACCTGCTTTATCCAGCCAGACATGTTGTTTAAAGCAAAAGATGACGTGGTGAAGGAAATTCATGTCACGCACACTCCGTGACTGACACAAACATGACTTGTGTGTTTCTGAAGTGACTGCCTTTGTAAAGATTTTTTAGTGTTAGTTTGTTGGAAGGTGTTTTTAGCAGCATGAATAACAGCCAATCATACTTATTCTGTAAGATGTAAATAGGTAGCGCTGTTGTCTCTAGTTGAGCCGAAACTTGATAGTTTTTTTTCCCTTTTAAACTCCAAGTTCACTCCTTGACTGGTCCGTGATAGACACTACGGACATAGTGTAGTGTCAATTAATTCATATTTCATTCCGTTGAAAATAAACATTTCTTCAAGTTTTGTGTGATTAAAGTGTAATTTAATATTTTCTTATTAAATTAAAGGGCATTTTTACACTGTAATGACATCGCACCTGTCATTTTACTTTAATTTATTTTCTGTATCTACATCCATACTTAAATCAATAACAGGCCAAAAATCCACTCCGCAAAGAGACGAACAGCAGCACGTCTTAGCACGAGCACGAAAAAATATCCTTTGTCATTTGCGTGTATAACAGCACTTCTCAGCACTTCAATACGAAAAACATGTCCTTTGTCATGTGCGCGTGTATAACAGCACTTCTCGGCACTTCAATACGAAAAGCATGTGCTTTGTCGTGTCACATTTACCGAACAGCTTCCGAACGATTGGTGAAACCTTAAAGTGCATTTATATATCCTGCTTGTTTTGTACAAAAATACAACAGAGGAAGGAACGCTTAGTACCTTTTCTCCAGGATGGTAAAGTTGCATTCTTCCTGCGCCTGATCGATTCTCCGTTGTCCAAATGAACTGATCTTTCTGATCAAAGAGGTTCAACAACCTTTGCTTTGAAGCCCATTTCTTTCCACTTGAGTATTTTCCGGAACATTTTCTCTTCGTTTGTAAGGTCTGCAAAGGTGTATTTAGATCGAGGATGAAGCGAAAGGAACGAAAAACCACCTTTGAGAATTTCGGCCCGACATGCCATTTTGAATGTTCATCTCTGCACTCAAGCAACCCCCCAGATATATGAACAGAACACAAGGGCGGGGAGGCAGGGGAAAACCGGACCTTTCTGTCAGCACGTTTACCGTTTAATGCATGAATTAATTGCGGTTTTATATCGGAATGGAGTGAGTGAGTGAGTCCATGAGTGAAATAAATCGTCATTTTTAATACCTCATTACCATTCGGTAAAAATGGGCTTGATTTCTTTGTAGTCACAAATCTGCAAAATTGCGCAATCGAGTGACGTAATCCCATTGTGCTTTGCGTACCATCTGCTTGACCTCGACAGGGAAAAGTCGCCATTGCAAGTGAAGTCATTGATGCGGAGTCTTTTGTGCCACGGAACGGATTACAAACTTTCAAGGTCTTGTTTGTTATGCTAAACACGTAAACTTCCCTCTCTGGGGCAAGTACAGATTGCTAAAACCTTGGTAGTGTTAAGAAATCCATCTTTCTTTCGGGGCCGCGAAGACTGTGTCGCGACGTACTTATCAGTGTGTTTTGAATACAAATCATGGACTTGATCAAGGACTTTCTGCGGCTTCTCGAGACTTCAGAAAGCAAATGTTATGTATATTATTGCTTTGAATTTTAGATGACATTTTTACAAGGATCAGTAAAAGAAGTCAAGTAAAAAATTATAATGCAAAAGCCGTCCGCTGCAGTACAAGAAATGCTTTTGCGTGAATAAATTTAATTAAGCGTGCAAGGGTTGTTTCACGAGTTTTAAAATTGACGCTTTGAGACCTTTTGAATACATTTATTTGCTTCACCTTCTATGAAAATTAATCTGAAATAACGTTTCTTTCAAGTTTCTTTCATTTGTCCATCTTTAGTTCGGTATTTTAGGTTTTGAAGATCTAGACATCGATCTGTTTCGAGACAGACGCGGTGTTATCTGATCATCTTTCAACGGCGACCAGACTTTTAGTTTTGTGTTTTATAAAAGATATAAAAAATTACTCCAGTACTCCAGAAAAATGCAAACAAGTAGTTTGATTAATAGTTAAGTAAATGAAGAGCGTAGAAAGTATTACCAATTCAGTTTTTGGAAGGAACCATGTAGTTTCAGAGTTGTGTAAACAATATTCCAGTCTCCTTCGCAGCCGCTATTTGGTGGTCACGCAACGCTTCCGTGATTCGTAAATAACTCCCGAAAAACGCTTTTCTGCACCAAGAAGTACCACATTGAGATGGTTTTATATTTTGACAAGTCTTCATTAGCGAGTCCTTACTCCAGCGGAACGAAATCCCGGTTTAAGACGTTTAACGATTCCCCGATATAACGATATGGTTTCGCCAGTCCCTTGGTACATCATTTATATATCGGGGTTCCACAGTATTGTCTAAGTTTACTGGTCATTTTGTTTATTTGTTTGCATTTAAGTCTTCACACTGTAAAACCATGTCTATATTCCTAGTTTTATCTAGGCAGCTTTTCTTTATTCTTTATAGGGAAGATATCTGTTTACAAACATTGTCTCTGTTATTTAAATGTTCGATAAATGTCCAACAAGTTTACACAAAAGCAGATTAATAACGATAGGTGACGTCAACGATATCTTTGCTATTGTATTTTATGTTAGCCTCTTATACCCGGGAGTTCCGATACGTACCCAATCCCCTCCCTAATCCTCCACCCCTATGTCACTTCCAGGGCCGGAGTGAACGCTCTGCTAGCGTCTTGTTAACAAATAGATTCCATTTTGCCGTGCGTCTGTTCAGTTTTCTATAATAACCTGAATTCTACGCGCATTTTGATTGGTTCTTACTTATGATCTATTGGAGTACAGACACATAGTTGACGTCACGCGGTGGTGTGACTCGCGCGCGTGATCAGAGTTCATATTCCAAATCAGAGTTGTCGGCAAAGTTTTTCAAACTTGCGGAGCCACAACAAAGCAAAAAAGTTCAGCTAAATTACAAATCTTCAGTGAGAAACAATACGCCAAGCATCGTTCACCTTTCGAAGCATTTAACTGGGCAAGCTTGAAGAAGACAGTGAATTATTTGATAAATTATTCGAAATCTGTATGAAAGTTTGACCGATGTTGTACAGTTGGACGACGCCACGAGAAACCAACGAATTGCGGTTGAACGCTTCGGTTAATGCTTACAGATTTAAACTTTCCAAATCGGAATAAAGGTTAGTTTTTTCATTGACTTTCAATTGACCATTTTTCTGTTTATTCAATCGGATTAACTCAATAACAGTGCTTCGTGTTAACGAAAACTTAATAGCGGCGGCATTGCTCACACTGAAGTGTGCTGAAGTCTTGTGTTATTATATAAAACAAATAGATTCCATTTTGCCGTGGGTATGTTCGGTTATAGATCACAGAAGACGTCAAAATGTGGTATTGGACTGTCCACAGCTCTCTATTTTTTTCGTGTTTTTTCGATCGATGAGCGGGCGGTGAGAACGGCGAAAGAACTGGACGCCAGCGCAAAACGGAAGAAGCAAGGGGGTGGGGGCGGGAAGCGAAAAAAAGAACACGAGAGAAGTGCATAGAGAAGCACGAGGCACATCCGAGTGCTTCTCGCACTTCTCGAGTGTTCTTAAAAATTTTCAAGTGCTTATATAACTCAACAATGCTCGAGAAGAAAGTTTATCGTTTAAGTTTATTTTATATTAAAGAAATTGCGCGCGCTAAAACTCGTGAGGTAAGCAGCATGCATTATTTAACAAATAGATTCCATTTTGCCGTGCATCTGTTCAGTTATAGATCACAGATGACGTCAAAATGTGGTATGAACAGAGAAGTGGCCCACGAGGCGCTAGCCGAGTGGGTCACTGATGTTCATACCATGGAATCTATTTGTTTTATCAGAAGCATATAACCCCATATGCTTCTGGTTTTATATAATAACACAAGACTTCGGCACACTTCAGTTTGAGCAATGCCGCGTAAAGATGAGCTAAGTTGTTTTGATTTCACTATTAAGCTTAAGTTTTCGTTAACACGAAGCACTGTTATATATAATCCGATTAATTAAATAAACAGAAAAATGGTCAATTGAAAGTCAATGAAAAAACTAACCTTTATTCCGATTTGGAAAGTTGTTCAAATCTGTAAACATAACCGAAGCGTTCAACTTCAATTTGTTTGTTTCCCGTGGCGTTGTCCAATTGCACAACATCGGTCAAACTTTCATACAGATTTCGGATAATTTCTCGAATAATTCACTGTCTTCTTCAAGCTTGTTTCGCCCAGTTAAATGCTTTGAAATGTGAACGATGCTTGGCGTATTGTTTCTCACTTGACATTTGTAATTAATATAAGCTGAACTTTTTTGCTTTGTTGTGGCCTCGCAAGTTTGAAAAACTTTGCCGACAACTCTGATCACGCGCGCGAGTCACACCACCGCGTGACGTCATCCATGTGTCTGTACTCTAATCGATCATAAGTAAGAACCAATCAAAATGCGCGTAGAATTCAGTTTATTATATAATTAACAAATAGATTCAATTTTGCCGTGCGTCTGTTCAGTTATAGATCACAGAAGACGTCAAAATGTGGTAAGAACAACAGTGACCCACTCGCCTAGCGGCTCCTGGGCCACTTTATTTGTTCTTACCACATTTTGACGTCATCTGTGATCTATCTCATGCTTTTTCCTTATATGGCTATCGTGATACGTATTATCCACTTGTATACTTTCATTTAAATTTTAGGAGCCGTTAAGTTTTATCTCTCTCCAGCTCTGGCCTTGTAGAAGACTAGTCGACTAGTCGAAATATCGGCCAAATAAATTGTCCAATACAAGTGTCGTCGTACTAGTCGTGCATTTAAAATTACTGACAATTAGAGACGTTTGTATGGATTTTGAACCATGTTTCAAGGTCCATAACTTCGTTTCTGTTCATGCTGAACGCATCAAAATTGGTCAAATGACCAATCACACCGTGCTCTTCCATGTGGTCAGAGTAAATTGATGTGGTGGTGTCAGATTATCGATAATGTAAAATTTGAAACTCGCCCGGGCTTGCAACCTTGGAACGGCCAATCCTGCCAAGGACAAGTTCAGTAACCTTCATTTTTTATTGCTACATGCTAACATGCTAAGATACAACTTTGCCATAGCCACCTTATATTTTTGAAAACTTAATGATTTATTTGGCCTTACAAGGCAATGAGCATGTGATCGCTATCTGCAAATGGTAGCCAATGAGAGAACCAATTAGATTTACAAACAGTATTTACAATTGAAAACAAACTATATGGTGTATGGTTAGAGACATCTTACATATATAAATAATGTACTTGTAGATTGTATATTACACTTGTTACACTTAAGTGAGTCATCAGTAAGTTATGAACATAATTATAATCAAACACCAGTACTTTTTGTTTGCTTTCTCTAGTTCCCAAGAAAGTATTACAACATTTAAGGAACAAACTTTATTATAATACTTACTTCCATAAAAGCTCTAGTAAGAATCGAGGTTTAATAATTTCCATTATTAAAGATCTTTTTAAGAAGAGGGGTGGGGGACTTGATAGAGTGGGGTCTTACTTGGACTGCCCATAGCCCTCTATTTTTTCGTGTTTTTTTTTTTTCAATCAATGAGCACGGGGTGAGAACGGCAAGAGAACTGGACGCCAGCGTTGAAAAATCAAGAGGCTGTGGACAGTCTAGGTCTTACTAGAGGATGTTTTACTATTGTAGTGCTTGTTGACTAACACACTTTCAAAAAATGGAAAAAATAATATTCAAACTTAATGTCATTGGTGCTTTCCTTACTGTCTTGTTCATAATTCGACATGATCTACCATTTAGGGAAATTATGGAGACTTAATAGAGCTTTTGGGGTATTTAATTTTGACAGCCACTTTCTGCCTACTTAGATATGCTTGATTTGTTGAAGTGTATCACTCTTACAAAGAAACAAAATTGAACTGTGTATGGTTAATACCAATGTCTGCACTTACACATAGTTTACTTAGTAGAACAATTATCTTGCTACTCTGCGGCCTTGTTTTTGACTTTGTAATGTGTCAAGTTCCTTCTCCATCACATTGCAGTCTGCCGTGCTAGCAGCCATCTATTTAAAAATTAAAAAAGGAAATATTGTTTGCTGATGTACCATTTATAAGCCTTGCAATGAAAGGCCTTTCACATACTTTTACTTACACCCCCAGCAGCAATGAATAAACATAAAATCTAGCAGACAAGTTATGAGAAGACTGAAAATTATAAAATACATTAGGCCTTTTTATGTTTCCTTGAAATTGAATTTGTCTTGTAAAAATATGACATAATCATTGGGATAACCTGCTAACCTAGAGTCTCCACATCCCTCACATTAACCTAAAGTTGATAAATTATGGTACATGGAAATAAACAGCCAAAGTGGATTTTGAACGCTGCAATGGCGTTAAATTGTATGCCAATTAATCTTAGAGTGCCTGGTTATTCAGTTTTTTTGAGAAAAAAATATCTACGGTTAAATAGTATTGTCTAAAAACATGTTGTCTAAAAAATACTGTCTAAAAAATTAATACGCTTTTGTTGCACTTGATGGGGCCATGTGGTTGCCAAGTCTTTCTGTCAGTTTTGTGGTCATTTTGGAGTAGTAAGTTTACTCACCACATTAATTAATGTGAAATTGTGAGACCCAAAACTAAACACAACACATATTGTAGACATTCTTATTCTTAGGGCATTTTAACCTTAATAAAAATAAAAAACACACTGCGGTGACAAACATGACAAGACAATACCCAGTACCCGATGACAGTTTCAGGACATAAAGGACGAAGGATAATCCAAATAAATTCATTGTGTCCAACAATTCAGACAACAAATGAGGATCTTGATAAATAGAATGTTATATTTCGGTATAAGCTATACCATCATCAGACTAATAAAATTAACATACAAGCTAGATCTTAAATACTAAGAGAGGCTTATTATATCAAACGCCTAGCACCTTCCCTGAACAATGGACTAAAATCCAGCAGAGAACTCTATCTATTCTTCTGAGTAAACTTATTGTTTCCGTCTCCTCACTCACAGTATTTAAGATCTAGCTTGTATCTAAACGCAGTAACACACTCCAGAGCTACGTTTTGGGATCAGGCAGTTTATTAAGATCCTACACTTACATACAACATGAACGATATGGAAATCAAAATACAATCTCAGAAATAAACCTACGATAACTAAAGGCCCAACGGTCTGAAATTATACCACTGAAATTATAAAATTTTTAAATTACGGAAAAACTACAATACATAGATAAAATCATAACTGCCATGGAAGTGGGAGGGTGGGGAAGCTAAAATGCTGACTAAAAGTGCGATAATAAACTAATAATTGCGAATGCTGATGCTGTAATGCTCGGTAGTAAGACTAATAATGAAATAGCTAGATTACTACAAAGTATCAAGTACAAAGTATGTTGCAATATCCCTTAGTGACTTATACGTAAAATTTTGAACATTATTGGCTTGCAGTAGTCTTATGACTTTCATGTATAAAAATTGCTCAATCGATAAAATTAGACTGCACCTTGCCTGAACCCAGCTGTGAACATTCGAGTGGTTGTCATGTCTAGATTCATATTAATAGTATTAATATTCAACGTTAATTTTATTAGTCTGATGATGGTATAGCTTACACCGAAATATAACATTCTATTTATCAAGATCCTCATTTGCTGTCTGAATTGTTGGACACAATGAATTTATTCAGATTATCCTTCGTCCTTTATGACAAGACAATGCATGTCGGAAAAAACTTTGATTTAAGAACTTAACGTTTCATGTTACAACATACCGTAAAATTCCGGTTGTAAGCCCACCCGCTTATAAGCCCCCCCGGTTAAAGGCCCATCAACCTGGAAACAAAAAAATACATCCGGTTATAAGCCCCCCCGGATATAAGCCCCCCTCTACCGGATGACAGTACTGAACAGGGATAAATGTTGCTTTTTTGTGTGTTTTTAACTTAAAAACGTATTTTGATCAACACTCCTGAGGCTCGTTTCGAAACGTTTTTTTCCTTCCGCTTATAAGCCCTCCCGAATATAAGCCCCTCCACTTATAAGCTCACCCAAAAACCCTTACGAAGTTGTATAAGCCCAGGGCTTATAACCGGAATTCTACGGTACATCTTCAGAAGTGACCGTTAAAAAGATTACAATAAGATTTAAACGTGAAATAAAGACTGGTACCTAATCTAAAAATAATGACAATGTTGTTAATTAACAACAAACAGACTTAAAAATCTGCAGGAGAAAAATAAATATTATGGCTAGTAGAGAAAAAGTTTCTCACTGCCAACGTTTTCATTTAAGGCCGGTTTTAAATCGCGAATCAACAATGTCTCCTTTATTTTACAATGTGTATCTGATCGTCCTGTTGCTAGAATGTTAAAGTGATCCCATTTGATGTTGTGACCTGTTGATGTGATGTGATCTGCAATGGCTGATACGTGACAGTTCTTCGATAGTGCTTTAAAATGTTCAGTTTTCCTTTCGTGTAATCAACGCTTCGTTTTTCCAATATAAAAATCATTACAGTCCCAGCAACTTGCCTTGTAAACAACTTTGGACATTTGAGAGTGGCTGAGTCTGTCCTTGTAAGGGGAAAAAGACTTAATACGGTGAGTGTTTTGGAAAATAATTTTAAGATTGAAACAACCATGGAATTTAAAGACACAAGATTTAATTTGCTTTGTAATTATTTTACTTTGGAAACCTAAATAGGGCAAAACGATGAAAATTTCTTTTTTGGGGTCAGTGGTAATTGGGTCTTGAGATTTATTTTTTGTCTGTTCACTACATCGTTCATGTTATAAGTAATAATACCACAGGGATAACCATTGTTACCCAGGATTTACAACATAGCCTGTGCATATCTCTGTGGGTGCTTTTGCCTAAATCACAAAATCATTTTACAGTAAACATTAAGTATAAAACTAGTTCCTTTAGCAATTTCATGTTAACTTGCTATTTACAGTGATGCCTAGATACCCAAGTTCAGTTTCACAGAATGCATGCTTGTGTTCTAGTGGATTTTGTTTAGTTGAGATGCATAAAATTTTACATTTTGAGGGATTTAATTCCATTTGCCATCAATGTTGCCACTGTTCTATTCTGTTTTTAATCTTTATTGCTGACAATGACATAAAATAATGCATCAGCAAAGAGCTTTACCTCAGAATGTATTCCATTAGGTAGGTTGTGTATTTAGGTTAAAAACAGTAGGGGGCCCAGAAATGTTCCCTGTGGAACTACATACATACATACATACATACATACATACTTTATTATCTTTCCCCATGGGGGCTTTTCGAAGATAATATGCTACTAAAATCAATAATATTACATTCTACTAAAATTAAAATTTAGATAATCTAATAATAATAATGATAATAATCTAATTTAGATAATCACGAATTTAAAAACTCTTCAATTAATTTACGTTTCAATGCCTTTTTAAAAATTGAAATAGATCTACTGAGTTTTAAAGTAAGGTCCAATGAGTTCCAGATGGTAGTTGTCCTGTAATAAAATGTTCTTTGGCCAGTAGCAGTTCTGAATAGAGGAATGTTTAATTGTTGAGAGCTCCTTGTGGTACTCGTGCTTATGTCTGCACGTTTGATAAAAATAGAGGTCAAATAGTCAGGAGCACATCCCGTCATGCACTTGAAGGCTACAGTGGCGCTTCGATAGTAAAGCTGGCTTGATACTGGTAGCCATTCTAATTCTTTTAGTATGGGCGTGACGTGATTGAATTTCTGTGCACCACTTACAATTCTACAAGCAAAGTTCTGTACAGATTCAATGCAGCTTATCAATGTTACATTTAGAGGAGTTCGCCCACACATTTGAGCAATAAAACAATTTACTAAAAACTAGGGCATAAATAACTGTATTAAGAGTTATTCTATCAAAAGCATGTTTAACTCGATTTATTTGTCCAAGGCGAGACATGCAGGAGGAAACAGTGTAAACAATGTGATCATTGAAAGTTAAGTGGGGATCCAGTGTCACGCCCAGGTCCTTTGCCGCCTGGACTGGTACAAGTTCCTTTCCTAGCAATGATAACGTGAAATCAAGTAGTTTGGGAAGCATTTGTCTGCTACCAAATACCATGAGTTTAGTCTTATCCGGGTTCAACAGAAGGTAGTTATTGAAACACCAGTTTCGCACGTTCAGTAAATCCTCGTTCATGTCGGTTATTGCATTTATTTGGAGGTGACTGGGGAAACTTGAGATGACCTTCACAAACTACCGTTTGGTAACATCCAGTAAGCAAATATTTCACCCAAGTGAGCAGGGTTCCATGGATTCCTTAATACTCAAATTTATTAAATATTCGATGGTGAGGGACTTTATCAAAGGCTTTCGTAAAGTCAAAAACTGCAGCAGGCACCAAATTGTTTTGTTGGTTTGATTTGGTGGTGAGGATTAGTTGGAGTTCGGTTGATCTCTTAGAACTAAAGCCATAAGCCATTCAAATGTTTCATTCAAAAACAGCTTTTCCTATAGTGGCGCCATCTTGTGGAACAGTCTTCCTATTAACGTAAGACAAGCAGAGTCCCTTGGGCAATTTAAAGATCTAATTTGAACGAGTACTCTAGGGCACCGCATTCGTGGAGAGCAGCTTTTTATATATTTTTATGTTTCCCTTCTCTCTATATATATATATTCATATTAGATTGTCAATTGTATTATTATTTAGCTGATGATTTGACCATGTTTTTAAATAAAGATTATCCTATCCTATCCTAGGACCTTAATGGCAAATCTTAGCTTAACAGGCTCATAATCACTTGGTTCTTACTGTAGGGTTTAACTGTATCCAACAAGAGACACAGGACTTCATCTCCTTTCCAAATAAGAAACTTCAAGCAGTTTATTACCGTGCAGTTAATGTTCGACAACCTCTTTCAGTTCTTTGGCTAGAAAAGGACGGTGCCGCACAGTAAAAAAGCTTTAGAAAAGCAGTCACTTGAGAAACACACAAGTCGTGTTTGAGTGAGTCACGGAGTGTGCGTCCTTCACTGCATCATCTCTTGCTTTAAACCACATGTCTGGCCGGATAAATTCCTACTTACGCGTGCAAATATTTATTTTGTTCCGAATGTTCAATAAAATAAACCCAAAACAGTTCATAAATGGCATTATAAAGAAGTCCATTTCATGTCAAAGTAAAGAGTAGACTGAAGCCATCCCGTTGTATTTCTCTGTTTAGTGTTGTCCGACGAGCTTTTGCAAGTATAAATAGAGCATACCTGACTGCATGATGTTTAAACAGGTAATTCCCCTGGTGCGATGATGTGTGTCCCGTGCCTTGACACATTCATGCTGAGCTTGCAACAATTCCCAAAATAAACTCAAAACAAGAATTGAAATATTGAGAAAACAAGTCGTTGTTTTGCAATATTCAACACGTTCCAGGTAAATTGCATGACTTGTACTCGCTCCGAGCCAAACGCCTCAATAACACAAAAATACATATTTCACATACATACATACATACATACATACATACATACATACATACATACATACATACATACATACACACACCCACCCACCCACCCACACACACACACACACACACACACACACACATAGCTTTTAAAGGCAGGTCTCGTACGGGCAACCATAAAGGCTGGTGTGGACCTGCCATTAAATAATACACTAACAAACAGAGCGCAGAGTATTTGTAAATATTTTTAAAATATGTGAATGATTATTTATTATAGAGCTACAGGTGAGCGATCGCGTGGCATAGTGATAGTTTTAAATAACTTGGACATGTCCAAGCTGTCTTTGGTTTTGCTAGGAATGGGCTACGCATGGTTAATAAAAGAGTTGAAAATACATCATGGAGCAAAGCATTTGTTGCAAAATTTGAAGATAAAAAAATTTGATGAAACAAGGCATGCGTTTTAGCAAAGCTTCCCAGGGGGAGCCAAAGGACCATAGAGCAGAGACCCATAACCATAGAAGAAAGAAAATCATGCATGCATAGAGCTGATAGAAATAAGAAAACCACACATTTCATTTTTCATGGTCAACATGGCTAGTGGCATGGTTTGCAGGTGTGTGCGCCCTCCGTACATCTGTACGTCATAAAACGATCCAATCCATCATCACTGTTATTAATTGTTATTAATTGATTAAACTCATAGATGAACTTGGGGAGGGTGCCTTAGATATGGTATACATAACAACCCTGAGAGCAGCAACCATCAGGCACTGTCACACTTGAAATCAGTGGAACTGTACTTACGTGTACCAACCCAAATACTTATCAAATTCATTTGCTTACTCAACAAAAAGGTGGTAGGAGTGGGTGCAGAAAAGCATGGCTTGACTCAAGCACGCTGCCAAACAGACAACTACATGTGGCTAAGATGCCCCCACGAAAGGACCCTGATATCAATGACTGCCACAAGTGCTGCTAAACAAAATTGGCTCGAGTCTAACTTAGCCTAAAGTTTAAGAGTTTAGATTACATATATGACTGGGTAACATCTACAGCCTTTCTAGCTCAAATTAATTTGCCTCACCATGTCTAAAAGAACTTCAATCTTGTACTTGAGGAAATTGTTTTCCTCTTTAAGCTGTGCATTTTGTTTTTGTAATCTGCTGACTTCCACTCCATCTTTGGAACTGCTTTGTGAACCTGGTTCTGAAAAATCATTAACACGTATTTATAATACCTTTTAACATAAACCTTGTTCTAATAACCATTAATTCAATGCCCCACAGGGCTTTGGTCAAGAGGCCAAAGCCTGAGAAGGCATTTTTAGTGATCCCTGTGTATAAGTAGTATCAAACAGTGCCCACAGCCAGTAGCCAGAAAAAATCTTGACTTCACCTTGGTTGAAGTGAGGGTGCAAGAAGTAATCATATAATGATGACATAACAATAGCGCTTACCCAGGGGGGGTACTCCAGCTTGTAAATGACGGGGATGATCGAAGGATTCTTTTGGGTTTTAAATTTTCGATTCCAGGTGACATAACAATAGTGCTTTTCCCCATGGGTTATTGGGTAATGATGACGTTTTAACTCTTCATTTCACAAGGTCTCAAAGAGGAAAGACACAGAATTTACTTGCCCAAGAATGAGTACAAACATTTCTACAAATTTGTCCACGATTAACAATAAGCAAGACTGAGTTCAAAACTGAGATTTGTCAGACAGAGATTTGCTTGGTCTAGAAGCAAGCAAGCTTTGTAGCACGCTGACAGGTCCTGACAGGCTGGAATATCTTGTCACGATTAAGCAATTTTGATCATGAAAAAATGCTATGTAAGTCCTGGTTCACACTAGCGACATAACGACATAACGACATGGACATAACGACATAAAGAAAAGTTCAGATCTTTCCTTATGTCGTTATGCTTATGTCATTATGTTCCAACTATGTCGTTATGTTTTGTTGTTCATACTGGTGACATAAAACATAATGTGAGGTCTTTTTTGCATTTGCGTGACCTTGCCGTTATGTCGCTAGTGTGAACCAGGCCTAACACCAGTTAACAAGCTTTTAAAAGAGTTCTAAAAAAATAGGTTTGTCACATAATCAATAATTTCGATAAAACTCCTATAGTTAGTCAACTTGCCTGCAATCCATTCGCCATCTTGAAAACTAAGCTCATGACGGCCTAGTTTTAACTTCACAAGGGCATTATTGACCGATTCTGCCAACTCTCCAGTACCAGCCAGGCTTAAATTTGACTTGCTTAGAGTTGTATTCCCTGCATCAAGTCTTCTTTTTGGAGGTTTGTTATTCCTTTTGAAAAACGGCATCTTGTTGGATCTTGTTGTGGTAAATTCTCGTTCTCAGAGCCCGCGTCCCCCTAGACCAGCGGTCGAGAAATCCGTAGATACGTCGATACGTCATGTAGTTATCAGATAGCGGTTTGACACGGCATGTACTAAAACGCGAAAGAACGAAACGAAATATAGTTTATTTAACCACGAAGAGCTCAGGAGCCGTAGCTCGTTAAAACGCTCTCGTGAAATAAAAAGGTCTAAAAATTACAAATAAAAGACGGTTAAAAGGTAAAAAGTGTATCTGTACCACCGAAACGAAACGACCGAAACAACCGAAACGGCCGAAACGAGCGAAACGAGACGAAATCACCGAAACAAGCAAAACCCATTACAATTATTGAGAGCTAACCGTAAACAGGCTAACCGGAGTGCATAGTAGGCTAACCTAAGTGAAACGTAGGCTAACCGGAGTGTGTAGTAGGCTAACCGGAGTGTATAGTAGGCTATCCGGGGTTTATAGTAGGCTAAAGGGAGTGTAAAGTAGGCTAAACGGGGTGTATAGTACGGTAAGTGACGGAATTCTTGAAGTTTTGCTTGTTTCGGCGATTTCGTTTCGTTTCGCTCGTTTCGGTTGTTTCGGCGGTTTCGTTTCGCTCGTTTCGGCGGTTTCGGTCGTTTCGTTTCGGTGGTTTCGTTTCGTCGTTTCGGGTTTTAGTATATGCCGTTTGACACGGCTGTGCAGAGCCTAGCCTGCGTTCATTCTTGGTTTTCACGTGACGTCATCAAAATTCTAAAACCCAAAATCGCAAGACCCCTGAGATTTTATCCTTTACTGCCTAATAGACTTTCTTAATATATATCTTGTTGAGGGCTTTTAGCTCGATAGCATTCGCCATTTTTAAGAAAGAGCTTTTTGAATTTCGGAGTTTCACGCCACACGAGATCAAAGATGGCCGCCAGAAGGCTGTCACGTTTTGTTAAAAAAATGCCTTATTCTGCAATTTGTAACAATCTGAACAGTTGAGGTTTAGCGAGAAGTGTTTATGTGAATGTTAACTTGTTCATGAGGGTGATCCGACCGCTTTTTGTAGCAGTATTTAATGCCAGATGTTTTCATTGATTTCCGGCCGCCATGTTGGAGCCCAACTGCTTGGGCTCCAACATGGCGGTTCCATACTGTGCTCTCTAAATTTGCGAGAAACAATTTGACGGATAACTCAAGTACGGAATAACGAACAGACCTGAAACTTGGACAAGTAGTTTATATAATAGTTTTCTACAACTTGTATTATTCTTGATTTTTTTTACTCAATAGTTTTGGATTTATTTTTACGCCGCGTGACAGTGAAAACCCCGTATAGTGGGTTCAACGCAGGCTATGCAGAGCCCTACTCAACTATACAGGGCTAAACACAGCCCTACACAACTATGCACGGCTATAAGCTGCTATACAGAGCCCTACACAACTATGCACGGCTATAAGCTGCTATACAACTATGCACGGCTATAAGCTGCTATACAGAGCCCTACACAACTATGCACGGCTATAAGCTGCTATACAGAGCCCTACACAACTATGCACGGCTATAAGCTGCTATACAGAGCCCTACACAACTATCAGCAAGGCTATACAAAGCCCTGCAACGCTAACTCGCAACATTACGCTCGCGCGTCCAGGCCATGTTGAACAGAGACAAGAAGCAAGGCTGACACTACGTAGAAATGAAAAAACCTTAACGGGACAACGACATGATAGAGTCCAAACTGAAAGTCAAAAATCCAAACTCTGTACAGCTGTTTTGACCTGATTGCCGTAATGATTCGATTTAGCGCCCGGGGCGCTTATTTACGGACAGGGCGCTTATTCGGGACAGGGCGCTTATTTAATTTTTTGAGAAACAGTCAAAAGTTCAAAACAAAACTTTAATAAATATTAAAATAGCTAACAAAACACAAACTGTAACAGTAAAAAATTGTTGAAAGGTTAGTTACTTTTAAAAGAATTGTTCATTTTAGCAGTAAATATATACAAGTACGGTACGGTGAATGTTGATGAGTTTATCTATTCGACGTCGATATGACTTCAGTAGAGGCAGTTATCCACAATAGGAAAGCTTATTACAATAGAGGCGCTTATAAGAATGGGGGCGCTTATAAGAATGGGGGGCGCTTATTAACAAAAACACATTCGAAGGGGGGCGCTTATTGGAAGGAGGGCGCTAAATCGAATCATTATGGTGGGTCTCGTTCAGCAGAGTGTATGCCGCACAGAATAGAACAACCAGCGCAAAGACAGTTGTCTATAACTGAAGTACTCGTGGTAATGACAATCCGGATGGGCTCAAATTCAAACACCCACCCATTGATCATAGCCGCCTGACTATTACTCAATAGGTCAAGAATTCGAAATATCATGTCGTTGTCTCGATAAGGAAAGTGAGAATATAGAGGGGAAAAAAAAAAACAGAACTATCCTTAACAGAACTCTGGGAAGGTGTTGCGCGAAAAATCGACGGCGACCCTGTTACGCGGATCAACTTTCTAAATATTCGTCATCTTGAGTTGTGAGTTTTTAACTTGGGTTCAAAAACTCGCAACGGAGTTGCCGTGTCTTAAGTTGCGCAAAAAATCGTCCGGTACCATGTTACACGGTGAACGATTTTTTAGCGATTAATACTGCAAAACTTGGTATCGCCGATATAGCAAAGAAAGTCAGCGCCTTTAGAATACCAAACTTACCAAAAACAATCCGCTATAAAGTATTACTTCTCTGCGTAAGTGTATGGTTACCAAAGAGGTAGTTTTCTACTTATTGTTATACCGTTTGTAATGAGCAAACTGAACGAGTCGAATTTCTGATATCGTTTTTATAGGCTTTGCTAAAAAAAAGCGACTTAAAACAGACGTGTATTCGCTGTGTATAGCCGTTAAGCTTTATCATCTCGAAATTTCTGGTGTCACGTTACCTCGACTCTCTTTAAGGCGGACACCTCTCTAAGACGGACGGTTGGGGCCAGTCCCGACGGTGTCCGTTTTAGAGAGAGTTTTTTTTTTATTTTTTATTTTTTTATTCATCCACAACACAAAGTACAAAACATACAATTACAAATGGTTACAAATTGTTGCTAGCCTAAAACAGCCGCGCAATTGCTGTTTTGGCAATTAATATGTTCTTACTTACTTAATAATATATTACTTACAATAATAATTCCAAATACTCTCTGTTAATAATTTACATAAAGTTACATGTATACAAAAAAAAAAAGGTAATGAAAATGAGAAACCAAATAAAAAAGGGGATCACAGGCGTCCCAAACTCACGATTCGAGAAATCGATCGAACAAACGATCCATGAAATCACACGAATGATCCACGCGAGCGCACGAATGACCCATGCAAGCGCACGAGTGAGCCACCCTCAGCGCATCGAGCGGGACGCGACCGCCCGAAGCCGCGCGGCGCCGCGCCACAATTCAGACCGCCGGAGACTCGAGCACTCCACAAGACCCTGCACGGAGTCCAAAACAACGTCTCTCTCTTAGAGAGAGTTGACTGTACACACATTCTCGTCCCCAGAGGCCGCGATACTGGTGCTGACCAGAAGGATCGCGGCTAGGGCTTTCCACAAGTTGCTCGAAATTTCCTAAAAAGTTGCCCGTAATTTCTCAAAAGTTGCTCAAAAGTTGCTCCAAAATCAAGTTGCTTCTGATAATAAGTTGCTCTGTTGCTCCATCCAAAACGCTCTTCTATTGGGATTTCTCAATTCTATTCCCTTTGGGGTGATTTCTGCAGGGTTATGCAATTTTAAGTCTATTGTGGGGAAGTAGGATTTTACTGAGAATCGTGAGATTCGTGACGTCATGGACGTGTTAGTGTTCAGGCAGAATGAGCGAGTTGGAACGTCTTCGATGTTCCTCGAATCTCGGCACTTCGGAATCTTCGGAAACGTTCGATTGCCTTTGAACAACACTCGGATAATCTTCGGGATCTTCGTCTGGAATTCTCAAAGAACAAGTTGCTCGAGGGAAAAAGTTGCTCGAAAAGGAAAAGTTGCTCGAAACATGAAAGTTGCAAAAAGTTGCCGAGCACTTGTGGAAACCCTAATCGCGGCCTCTAGGGACGAGAATGCACTCATCCGACACTAGAATCGAAGGGAATGGAATGAGTATGGAGCAGTTTTGGCGGGAACTGCGCACGCGTGCGACGTGAAGGTCTGTATGCAGTCTGCGATCCCCGGCCCCCATTTCAAGATAGATTCTCGTTCCCAGAGCCAGCGTCCCCCTAGACCAGCTGTCTAGGGGGACGCGGGCTCTGGGAACGAGAATGAGATAGAGATAAGAGCAAAAAACGATGTTAGACCCTTTAGTGACAGAAAGGGCGAATTACAGACAGGGCTGTCTTGCCAGAACCGGTATTACTCTGACCATCTATGCTATAACAACAGGCATTCAAGAGCCAGTGTTGCCAAACTGCTGAAAAAGTACAAAGCAACGTGTTTCATTGGAGTTAACAACAAAAATCAATTTGCATCTAAAACTGTAAAAGGTGAAAGAAAAGCAAAAAAAAAAACGAAGAAGCTGTTGAAAAACATTTGTATCTCACTGGGACTGAAATGGCAGTAACACAAAAGTAGCACCAAGTTAAAAAAAGATTAAGACGGAATCCACTAGGAAGTCGAGTAATATTAGGGACAAAAATCAATTCAGAAATTAATCTTATTGCGTATTCCCCCAAGGTGATGTAAGTAAATCCGTGATCACAACAACAATTTCTTTAGAGTGTGAATAGTTCAGTTGGGCAAATCTCACGTGTCCATTTGTCTCGCGTTCAGTGGTTCAGCGGAACTTCAAGGTGTGTTGTTAGAAAGATTTCTCGTAGATATTTGAGAGTAACACAAAGCTGCAATAGAGGGTCTATTTCCAATACTACTCGAAGTCCTGGCGGATTTCCTCTTAATGATTTCTAAATTTATAGATTTTTCACTTCAAAGATTTCATGTTTTAAAGTAACCACGTTAACAGGTCTTCTTCTTTGTTTTATCAAACTATGGAAATTATCTTAACAAAAACTGTTGCATTTTTAAAAAAAATAAACCAGTTTTAGTGTCAAAGTATAGGAAATGTGGCAACTTGTCTTTTGTTGAGGTGCAATATAGGTTTCCCAGATTTTTAAGTTGTGAAAGGTGAAAGCTGATTGAAGCAGTTTAGATACATCATTTAAATTTTATTCAAAATCGATTCTAAGAAAGGTGCTATGCACTGTTTCGAGTTAACCAAGTATCCACCAGAAATCAAGTCCACCTTAATGAATAATTTATTTGGTAGATACGTTCTGTACAGTTAACGTGTTACGAAAATGATGAGTTTGATCATATATAACTTCTCCCTAAAACCTTATTGAGTCGGTTATTTATCGCGTGTGTGATTTGTCGTGGCTGGCGCTCGATGTGCTTGTCGACCTTTGTTCATTGCTTTTAAATAGTTTATCACGTTTCTCCCAAAAGAGAATTGTTTTTCTCAACGGGAAGCTCTAGGCAACTGTAAATAATTTAACAAAAAGGTCCTGGAAACTAAATGTTTCCGGTGTTGTTATGGTGACGAAAATATTTTAAAACTTTAAAAGCAATGTTATGATATATGTTAATTGAGTTCCGCCTGCAAGAACCAATATTTAGACGCAAAAGTTGACGTTAACGCTTATTGCCTAGCCAAAATAAGCGTGAAGTATGAACCGTTTTTAAATAGACGTAAAAAAGAAGGCGGAGAACACATACGTTTAGGATGGAGGCGTACCTGTTTGATGCAAATGCGTGTAACAACAACACTGGACTGAGTTGTGAAGATGTTGTTAAAGTGTCAGGGATTTTTCGCTCTTCGCTTGCTAACCCTGAACATGCTATAGAAGAAGCAAGATCCTTTGCCGATAGATTGAGTCCAACGGATGAAACACTGCATCAGTTTATTTCCAAGATTGCCCGTCACAGTTATTCTAGTTATGACAACTGTGTTGAAGAATCACGGTCATCGCAATTTAACACCAGAACAGAAACAAATAAAGCGGCACAAAATACTCATGATCACTTCACTCGTCCACACCGCGAGCAAACCTTCGAGCAAAAGAATATTTGCTGCCACGGCAAGCTTTGTACTCACATGCTAGATTTAATTATCCTATCTATGGCCGCCGCGACAAATTTCACAGCAACAGTCAGAGAAAAAAGTTGGAACTATACGGACAAAAGTCTTCTCACTGAGTCATCGCACGACGAATCCAAAAAAATGGGAAACTTTTTTAGGGGTTTCTCCCTGAGAATATGGAAAAGAGGGATTAAAAGTGTTGGGCTTTTTAGCGAGAAAACAGCTGAGGCAGTGCCTCGAGATGATGAAAGAGCTAACAGTGATGACACTACTATTATTATTGATAATAATAACAAAGAAGCGCAAGACAAAGATGAACTCAGAGAAGTACACTCCGGCAAGCAAAATGAAACTATTAAATGCACGGAAAAAGGAAGTAGTCCTTCGATGGAAAGATCATCACCGAGTACTGTGAAACAGGTCACAGAAAACACGAATATAGACAACTTCTGCACTAGCACAGGTGGCACGTCACAAACTGACACATGTTTCTCGATAAACACATGTCTGAAGTCCGACTTGGTTGATGACATAACAGGAAACGCAGAAGAGTATTCCATAGCAACAGTAAAGAAACTGCAGCATGAAAAAGAAATACGTACACTAAGGGAGGAAAGAAACGTTCTCCGAACTCAAGCAGAGAGCTTAATCAAAGAGAACAGGGAGATTAAGGTATCTTTAGGAAAAGTGAAAACAGAAAAAGGTAAACTAACTCGGGAATACAAACAACTAAAGGCACAGTTCGACGAGCACGAGCGAAGTACCCGGCAACACACAATTATGCTTAATACTCGTTTGGAGCGACTGCAACATGCAAAGCTGGCAGCTGATCAAGGCTGCTTAAAATTAAGCCTTAAACAAGAACGTCTTGTTGTGTACGAACAGCATGTTACCCTAATTTGCCAGCGGTTAATGAAAACAGTAAGAAGGGAGCTGGAACAAACGCAAGATTTGTTTGATATTGCGAAGGCGAAGTGTAGCTGTAGCACGATAAAACCTACACAGTGGAATGAAGATACAATTGATGGGGAGGGATTAACCATGTATGAAGCACATCACCGACTTGAGAAACAAGTCCTAAAACTGATTTATAGATACAGAGCTGTTATACAGCTACTCAGTACTGAAGCCAAAGCAGATAACAGCTATAAAGACGGACCAAAAAGTCTCTTTTCCATGATAGAAGCGGGGAAGCTAGATCCATTTTCAGAATGTGAACATTTTGAGCCACATTGCGCCCCAAAGGCAGAGTCAGATTCGAGTTGTTAACTACCGTGGCGTCTCAGCTCGTGATACCAGAGGCCATGAATTGTTAAACAGGGAAAATCGTCAGACGCCTGATGTACAAACGTCCAGAGATCGCCTTAACGTTGGCAAAGAAAACGAAGAAAAGACACAGGCAAGGCGTCGGAGGCCAGGGGGGAGAGGAGGGGGCATTTACGTGCAAACGAGAAGTAGATGATAAAACTGAAATAGAACAAACAATTGACTTCAGATAACACATGTAATCAACGCAATTCCCCTGACACAGTAAATCACGGTGAGGGGTCAGGGATCATGCAGATTCATTCTGGGCCTCAGTCAGAGCTGCTTTATACAAAGAGCTTTGACGAAATAGGGAAATACTGAGTGCTTTGCATGCAGGCAAAACAAAGACGAGAATGAATCTATGCCAACCGGCAGGAGCCGTGGAAGACCGTCCGATTTCTATATATCATGTTTAAAGCACTCTACTTTCCGTAAAACAACAATAAAAATAGCAAACAACAAACAAACCAACGTTTTTCATAAAGAGTCTTTAGAAGAGGAGCGTTAAGGTGTTTAAATATGACAGTCAAACAGAGCTGGTTCAAAATAGCGCAAATTTATGCATGACATTGTTTCACTGTTCATTATTTTACACTGTCCCTTATTAACATTCCCGCTAAGATATGAACTTCATTTTCTTGAGTCAAAATACATTTCACTAAGATTGTTCTCCACCTCTCTATCACGCAAAATAACGCGCTTTCGTCCATTTTCCCGCCATGCTTTTTCCGCGTTCAACGATCGAAAGTTAAAATTTTACTCATAGGCTGTGCTCATTCGTGAAATATTGTTTTTACCACTAGAAAATTTCTATATAACAATATAGTATCTATGTACACCCTCTATATATTTTCGGGCCAACAAGTGGGTAATTTGATTATTAACTATTTTTTGGCTTTTTTGACGTCTGATCTGTAGTAAATTTAGCAGTTTTTTAAAAAATTTCAAAATTACACGAGAATTATTACTATTATTACTATTACTTTGTAGCTTTTAACTAAGCCATTTTTAAGTTGTCGTGCGATTTTCGATCCACTTATATAGCAGTAAAGTGAAGAAAAAAAATAATATGAAAAACAATTTTTTTAAAAATTCCGAAGATAACAACTGTTTTCTCTTCATCATTTTCATTATTAATTAAGATTTTTTGGTATACCTGTTTTCGTTTAGCTTGACGCAACTGAAAAATTGGCAAAAACTTCTTACGAGTACATACTTAAAAAGTACAAGTTAAAGTTGAATTAATTCCAGAAAAGGAGGTAGGAAAGAACTTATCTCGATCAGTTATATTAAATGCAATGTGGTTGATCAGTCTCTATATTCTCATTAACTTTTCCTTTTTGTTAAAAAAGATTAAAAACATCTGTCGCCGATAGAACATACTAGTCTAGTTGACAAGAAAGCCACACTGTACGGCGAAGTGCACTTCATCGCGAAGAATCCGGAGCTTTTTAGAAAATAAAAACGGCCTAGATATAATGTCGTTCGAAAAAAACAAGCGAAAAAAGTCAGGTGGGATAGTG
This sequence comes from Oculina patagonica, assembly GCF_052425735.1. NCBI lineage: Eukaryota > Metazoa > Cnidaria > Anthozoa > Scleractinia > Oculinidae > Oculina > Oculina patagonica. The sequence goes on along the minus strand of NC_135769.1, from coordinate 14,127,466 downwards.
GATTTAGTTTACGGGGATGACACAGAAGCGTTTTTAGACGAACTAGTCAATGATGACTTTTTAGACTGGCATTCCAGTGAGCCTGATAACGAGGGTACTACTGCGACAGCCAAACATCAAACAGACAAACAAAACTTGGAAGCTTTGTTGACTACCAATGACAAAAACATCAAGCCGGCAAGCAAAGCTTTGGAGACACTGGAGGGAGAACAACCAAGCACAGAAACACCAACTCGAGCAAAACTTCCTACAACTTACGCTCCGCAGAAAAGGTGGACGCGATTCCCGACTAGAGTTCCAACCGCTCAAGATCACTTGACACAGAAAAGTTCTTTGCGAAACGAGGGTTGTGCCGAGCACTCAAGTACAAGTAAAGATGGCGCCGCTTCTTCAGTCGAAAATGATATTTTGGATGCTTCCAACCTCTTAAGTCGAATGGAACTTAACCGGTCTGATGTCTGGGAGGATGAACCGGACAGTAAGTTTGAAGAAAGGCACAAGAAAATGGAAACTTATCTGGAGAATCTGCGGCAAGATGACCGAAAGAAAAGGAAGATGAGGACGGATGAAACACTGCGGCGACGGAATTCAGATAGTTCCGTGGAATCAGTGACGACTAATGGATCGTCTTCTTCATCTTCTTCTTGTCCTTCTCAGCAGCAAAGTCTTGACATGAGATATGTCTCGGCATGCACTGTAGAGGAAGTTATTGATTGTAAAATGAAGGACGTAGAAGAAAAGTTTAACAATAATATCTGCGATGCTTGGATTGACGACGTTGAACTTGCGTTGATGTTAATTAAGAGGAAATCTAAAGAAAGGGATCTAAAAAATGATAAAGCCAAGAACTTGGTAAACATCATCTTGGAACAAAAATAGAACAAACATATTCTTTAAATCACTTGTATGTTAAGTCTATAAACATAAGGGAAATCTTATTTCAAATATCAAGTTGGTTCGGCCATGACCACTTCTTGTTAGTTACAAATGTTTCGCTTCAGATATCACGCATCATTGTTGCGGTAACGATATGTTATATGACAAAAGCAATACATAGCAGGTTTTTGAAAGAAATGAAAAACTGCGGGCAACATCATTACCCGGATTTTGTTGAAATTGTTTGTGTAACACCTTTGTGGCTGACTTAAACTCAACAAAGTTACGTAAAAATCTGTCGTTAAAATAAAACACCACCTTAAACAATTTAGGTGAGTCTGGAAGTAAAACTTAAAGCACAAAATATTTTTATTTCCCGAAAGGTTTCTTTGTTGTAAAAGTAAATCAACTTCTTAAAATAACTTAAGTTCCATAACACCTGTTATGTAGATGAGTAGTTCAGCAGGGAATTTGAGCAGAAAAATAAACATGTATGGACGAAGGTGAGAATCAGGCACGAAGCTTGCTGCCACACTGTCAATGAATTTTGGAAAACTCGCTCAAAAAAAAAAAAAAAAAAAGCGGACGTACTTTAAAAAATACCTGTTGCTTAATTTAAAATCAAAAACGTTAAACCACGGTCTTCTACCTTGATTTTTTTTCTCCTAATCCTCCTGTTTCTAACCCCTGTATTTTAATTTTTTCTTTAGCTTAAATACCACATGGGGTTAAGGCATGAGGTTTGTAATATTCGCTACCACTTTGGTACTCTCTGATTGTAAATCCTCGAACGTTATTGGCGGCTGAGCTCAAGCAATCCTCGTAATACATCGGCGTTCTTCTCCTCGTAAAAAATGGAAAAGCTTCGTTTGGTTCACAATTTGCTTGTGGTTTTATTGGTAATGGTTGCTTATCTTAAGCCTACCCTCGCCGACACAACCAGAGAATGTGTGACACCAACAAGAATGCACGAGGGGAAGGGAGTGAAAGGCTGCAGGGGAGAGGGAAGGGGAGTAAAAAAGGTAGAGAGCTATTGAGCCCACAATCCTTATTGTTCAGCTGCGTTACCCATGATAGCGGAATGAAGGAGAGGGGAGGGTAAGGTGTGGGATGCACAAGAGGAGGGACTGAAAGGGTGAAATGCTAAGGAGAGGGGAGGGTAAGGAGTGGGATGCACAAGAGGAGGGACTGAAAGGGTGAAATGCTAAGGAGAGGGGAGGGTAAGGTGTGGGATGTACAAAAAGAGGAACTGAAAGGGTGAAATGCTTAGGAGAGGGGAGGGTAAGGTGTGGGATGTACAAGAGGAGGGAGTGAAAGGGTGAAATGCTAAGGAGAGGGGAGGGTAAGGTGTGGGATGCACAAGAGGAGGGACTGAAAGGGAAAAAGGCTAAGGAGAGGGGAGGGTAAGGTGTGGGATGCACAAGAGGAGGGACTGAAAGGGACAAAGGCTAAGGAGAGGGTAGGGTAAGGTGTGGGATGCACAAGAGGAGGAACTGAAAGGGTGAAAGGCTAAGGAGAGGGGAAGGTAAGGTGTGGGATGTACAAGAGGAGGAACTGAAAGGGACAAAGGCTAAGGAGAGGGTAGGGTAAGGTGTGGGATACACAAGAGGAGGGACTGAAAGGGTGAAAGGCTAAGGAGAGGGGAAGGTAAGGTGTGGGATGCACAAGAGGAGGAACTGAAAGGGACAAATGCTAAGGAGAGGGTAGGGTAAGGTGTGGGATCCAACAACAACCGCACAAGAGGAGGGATCCTGAAAGGGTGAAAGGCTAAGGAGAGGGGAAGGCCAAAAAAATAATATTTTTTAAAAATTTTTTATTGTTCTAAGGTGTGGGATACACAAGAGGAGGAACTGAAAGGGACAAAGGCTAAGGCAGAGGGGAGGGTAAGGTGTGGGATGTACAAGAGGAGAAACGAACTGAAAGGGACAAGGGCTAAGGAGAGGGGAAGGTAAGGTGTGGGATGCACAAGAGGAGGGACTGAAAGGGACAAAGGCTAAGGAGAGGGTAGGGTAATGTGTGGGATGCACAAGAGGAGGGACTGAAAGGGTGAAAGGCTAAGGAGAGGGGAAGGTAAGGTGTGGGATGCACAAGAGGAGGAACTGAAAGGGACAAATGCTAAGGAGAGGGGAGGGTAATGTATTTATGTGGGATGCACAAGAGAAGGTAACTGAAATTTGGGTGAAAGGCTAAGGAGAGGGGAAGGTAAGGTGTGGGATGCACAAGAGGAGGAACTGAAAGGGACAAATGCTAAGGAGAGGGTAGGGTAAGGTGTGGGATGTACAAGAGGAGGGACTGAAAGGGTGAAAGGCTAAGGAGAGGGGAAGGTAAGGTGTGGGATGTACAAGAGGAGGAACTGAAAGGGACAAAGGCTAAGGAGAGGGGAGGGTAAGGTGTGGGATGTACAAGAGGAGGCACTGAAAGGGTGAAAGGCATAGGAAAGGGGAGGGTAAGGTGTGGGATGTACAAGAGGGGGAGTGAAAGTGTGAAAGGCTAAGGAGAGGGGAGGGTAAGGTGTGGGATGTACAAGAGGAGGGACTGAAAGGGTGAAATGCTAAGGAGAGGGGAGGGTAAGGTGGGGCATGTACAAGAGGAGGGAGTGAAAGGGTGAAAGGCTAAGGAGAGGGGAGGGTTGGACTAAAATCTATGCTTGGTTGAATTGTTTTCTTGCCGGAACATCTATTTAATGTTTTACGAGTACTTTGCACTTCGTTAAGTGTGAAATATATTTCCATGGTCGTGTAACTCAAGTGTTAATTTGTCTCGGGGCGAAGGCTAAATATTCTTGTAGCAGATCAGAAACGTCTTAACCAACCACGGGCTGAGAGGGGTGGTCTTCAACTTCTCAGCGAGTAGGTTGTGCCCGACATTATTATAGGGCTTTGGATAAGTCCATTGTGAAGAGCCTGACTGCTATATATATTATTGGTGTTATCTAATGCATTAAAATGCTATGCTTTAGCAAGGCATTTACACAGTTTCTGCCAGTTCGAAACGCGAACTGATTACGGGGTTAAAAACGACTCGATCTCATTTTACAGAAAGTATAATAAACCAATCTTTCCAAAAGCCCGTGCGATGACAGGTGTCACATTTCTTTTTCTGAAATCAGCAGCTCCCTTGGGAATATCTACCTTAGGTAGCAGGTTGATATTAGCCTTTTTCCATTATCGCGGCCAGGTTTGCGTTGATAAAGACATTCTAGATATAATAAAAATATTGGTAAAGCCTTCCCTTCTATCCTTAGCACATGGCATATCCAGTTCCAACACCTTCTGATATTTTTTATGCAATGCTTCACGAAGTATTTACAATATTTTGTCATGGCAGGATCTGCGTCAACGAAAAACGTAGACCGTTCCTGGATGTCTTCGATGGAAGGATTGAGAAGAACAGTGCGTATGTGAAACGAGACCGAGGAGCAGTTGGAATTACCAAGAACCCATCAACACTACTGATAGGCTGCGTAGCAAGCGTTCCCTTATGAAGATCGAAAAGGAAAGGGCGGAGGCAAACGCATTTCGTTCGCACGATGACCGGGGGGGGGGGGGTACCCAAAAACGTTTTGTACGGGGAGGCTCCGCCCCGAGCTCTTACCCCTGACCCTTTTATATAACATTTTGACAGAAATTGTACCCCTTTTGTATACTTTTTAATGAAAAAAGGTACCCCTTTCATATACCTGAAAGACATGGTATAGACTTAGAACATTGTCATTTTCATGAAGCTCTTAATAAATTGAAATAAAACAGCCATAAATTGCATCCGTTTGAAATATTTTAATAAGCGCCCCTTTGAAAACCTAAATGACTGATTTCCAGATCCTTTAGTATACCTAAACTTGTGAAATCCCTACCCTTTTATATACCTTAAGCCTGAAAAAGGTACCCCTTTCGGGCGGAGCCTCCCCGTATAGGCCATTTTAGGGACTACCCCCCGGGGGTACGAGAATGCTTGCTGCGCAGGCTACACTACTGAGATGGATGGTGGTCAGACTGAACAAAGAAACGAAATAGGCATTGAATTTTTTTCTCATCTTCATTAACTCACTATCAAACTACAGACAGTTAAGAGTTGTAACAACGTCCGACGTGTGGAAGATTTGCCGCGCAGACACTATAGTAACATAAGTAGGCATAGACGTTTCGGGGTGTGGCGGTGAACCCAGGAAAATAGTAATGCAAGTCTGCACCCTTGCAAACACAAGGCCGACACATCCTACAGCTCAGACAGTATAAAGCCAAGTAAGGTTGCAAGGGAATCTTCATTCCCAACTATAGGGCGCGGTAATGTCACTTTTTTTGTTTTTAAAAGAAGTCAGGGTTAATTAAACAAGGACTGTCCGATTCGGGGAGTATTGCCTCTGAAATTAAAAAGCTAACTTTCTCTCAAACCACATAATTTTATATGTGTTTGTGAGTTAGATTTACAAGTAGGGTAACTTAATTCCCAAGAGGAGATTCCTTACTATCTTATGCAAATTAAAGACTGCAGTTTCAGAAAGTATAATCTCTCTTGTTTACAAATTCTTTTTTATGTTATTATTACTACTGTTAGTTCTATAACAATAAAAAGAAGAAAAAAAAAAAGAAAAGGCAAGTCTTACTGGACACCATCTACTGCTTCGCAAGCGAAACTAACTAAATAATCACATCCCCAGTAGCCTGACAGAGGAAAATTCTGACTGGTGTGGTTAATTTTTTTTGTAAAAATAGACATTTGCTTTTCATTAAATTTTGTAGATTTCAATTTGTAATTAAATTTCTTTCACTCATCATCATCACTTACTACTATATTTTCGGAATATACTAAACATTTTTTCAAATAATTTATAACATTGAATGGCTAAGATAAATCATGGTAAGTGTAGAATTCAGTCTATTTTTAATAAACTTAATTTCTGACTGATTTTCTACTCTTATACTTTGCAGAAGATATAGCCTTTACCGAAAACAAGAGTTCGATTTGGGGTTTCAGTTCGAGTGCTCACCAGGCAAACCAGATTGACTATGAGGTTAAAGTTTAACGTACACTCAGTTGAACTCTTAACTCAAACTCACGAAACGGACAATCACCAGTTACTGCGGCGACATACAACATTTGTTGCTAATAGCTGTAAAACTACCTAACCGTTTGATTGGAAATCTGTGATCAACTGTCTATTTGATGAGGTTGCAATAAATAGCGCATGCATTTGAGTAAGGCCATTGGTGTACGAGAATGACTTGTTATCCCAGGTGCACTCTTGAATCATGAGCTCTAATCATGATACTACAGTGCACCGTCCTGTAGCTGAACAGATGCTCCTAATTAACTGTCAATCATTTTCATAGTAACTAAAAAAAACATTCATATAGCTAAGAGTTCATATATAGCAACGTCCAAATCACTGTGAGAGCATTTCGGAAGCCACGTTGTCCATAACGTCCAACAGAATGTTCGCATGGTGAGGTGAAAATGTCAATGATGGTCTAAAGCGTATGCTGGCTTCTCCACAGCCTCCACCCATCTCCACACCTAAGAACAGAACAAAGTTAAAAACAGAGTCACAACCAAATCTACATTTTAGACACACTACAGAGACAGCTGTGAGACATAATATTATCGGAAGGACAAGTTATGAATTTGTCAAAATACGAAACACTTGCTGGATCAAAGAACAATATTCAAATGAGAAGCACAAAATGCTTACGGTTTTTTATTTGAATATACACGAGAAACAAATCGATAATGCAAAACGACCTAATGTTCACGCCAATGTTTAAATAACTCATGCCAGATAAAAATATAACCTCCTGGTTGTAACTTCACAACCTTTCCAGACAACAACCTCTGGGTAACAAACTTGGGATGACGAAAATAATTTAAAACCAACTTACCACTGGACTTCATTCTTGAAAGGAATTCCGCTCGAACACTTGCATCTGCACAGTCAATAGCACAGAAAGTTCCCACGCCTCGGGCACGAGAAAACAGTACAGGATATTTCTCCTACAGGTTAATAAGCGTTAAAAAATCCAATAAACAAATGAGCATTTGAGTCCTAGCCTGCGTGCAGCCGACTGTCCCGCAGGAAGGAAATAGGAGACTATTGATTAACTGTCTGGGTGTATTTTGTGTTCTATGCGGCGATTTCTTGTTGAGTTAAACTAAACAAGGCCAAATAACATCTAGATAACTGACATCCAGTACTTGGCATTGAACATTTTGTAGAAAAGCTGCAATGTCTCTGAAAATAACCAAAATGGGTTTAATAAGAACTCATGGAAAAAATATTTACGAACTTGCATTTTCCATTTGAACTTCGGCGTAATATTTTCGCAATACTTTTGCTAATTTAGCTCTACCGGAGAAACACAATTCAAGTGAACGATGTTTCGTTTCTCGTAAGACAAAAAAGCTCTCTTTATATCTTCGCAGGCTTTTAGCCAGTTGGGAGTTCAGGAGTCCTATGGACGCCCACTTTTCAGAGAAAATTAATATGAATAACTGTATACAGAGGGTTTTTTTTTAGCAACTTTGGAAACCTTTCGATACCTTTGCACTCATAACTGCAGAAAAACACCTTGCATGCTCCTCAGGCCCTCCTATGGGGACAGGCCAGGTCAGGCCTGATAAAAATTTTAGAATCCCACTTTTTAAAACCTGGCTAAAAGCCTGTATCTTCTCCTTATGCCTTTACTTCTAAATCCAATTGTTTTGGCTGCATTTTGTCACATTCATAACAAATAGACACGCCAATCAGGAATGTAGTAAAATATAAGCATTCCGCCAGTGATTACCTGAATGTTTTCCAGGCCATGCAGCAACACCTTGCCAGTTTCCTGTACTCTCTGAAGCAAGCCTTCTTCTTGGATTACTTTAACGACCTCTTTTAAAAGTACAAGTTTGCTTTGATCCCCCATCCACGTGTTAAAAATACGCATTGGCTGCAAAACAAAGTACATCAAGTTACTGATAATGATTATATTCGGTTCCATACGGTGATGGAAATCACAAGTAGGACTCGATGCACGATATATACAAACTAAATCTTATCAAGCTTTTTGAAAATATTGTAACCGAGAAAACTCCTGAATCGACCTCACCGGCATTTGTTAACGTGGACACACGGACCATACAACCTTAGAGGACAAAAAACGTCGGTTGTCGCACGGTTCTCAACGTACTTTTCAAAGAACTCAATCCAGTACAGAGGCGCTGTGCTGTGAAACTTCGTTTCAAAAAAATCTTTGTGACTCTCTTAACTTTAAGCAGTTTTGTAGAAAAGTGAAAATGGACCCATTAGTTAAGGAACTTAACTTTGGCAGTTTGTCGGTTCAGTCGACTCTAAAACACATGTACGATTTTAAATTCTCAATTTTAATCACTTATAGTACCGTTTATTCAAATTTATTACAATGTAATATCAATTCGTCTGAAGGTAATTAGTCATAACATAAATTAGTTCATAAATACATGATCCTACAAGCATGTATATGCTTTTAGACAGAAGTGTTTAAATAAAGGTATCATTCATCATTATTATTATGTGAATTCTTGCTGTATACGCCTGAAGGGCGGGGTCCAAACCATGGTCCTGGGGCACAACAGTATGAAAGCGTTTTGGAAAAGTTCCGTTTTCGCTGTCCACACTACACAACCTAGCCATCGTTTTAAACCGTTTTCAAAAAGCTCCGTTTTCGGTGACAGAAACGCCATTTTAATGCCGGTGGACGGTTGGCCAATCCGGAGAAAAAAAGGTGCGTTTTTAAATTTAACGGATTAGTGTGATAGGAGCCTTGATGTGACCTCAGCCATTTTGTCATGGTTTATGAACTAAGGTTGCAGGTCTCTGAAACAATAGAGTCTTTCAACAAACGTGAAACAATTTTAGAATGTAACATAAAGTAGAGTGTGATCTAACCCAAACAGTTAAACATGCACAGTACTGGGACAAATTTAAACTTTAGCAGTTTGAATTGAATTCAGGTTTTTTCTTTTTGTAGTTTATCGATGCACATCATCTGGTTGTACTAACAGTCTTTTATGATGTTGTTTATGCTGTCTGTTTCACAAAAAAAATGTTCCTTGGTCATTTCATATCTGTGCCAGAGACAACTAACAGACAAATAAAATAAACCTGTATTCATTTTATGTTGAGTTTTTTTTCTTGGAATTTGCCGAACGTGATTCGACACAACAACTGCAAAACATGTTTTGTGAATGTCATAAACAATTGTATGTGGTTTTTGTGATATCCAGAATAATAAAGGTCGAGGTAAGTGTTATCAGCCTCGGCTTTTGGCTTTGCTCTCGGAAAACTGTTCGCTTCTCGGAACAGATAATGTGTGGGCATATTTTCGCGCCAAATGGAGGCCATTGTTTATATATCATGATAATATCAAAATTGTCCACATATCTACATAAATACATTGCTTATTACTCTCTTAACTTTAGTTAAGGCTGTCATTCACAAACCAAAAAAAGTATTTCATTTGTACTATGTCATTTTTCTTGTAACTTTCATATACTTATTCAGTCAATGATTCGCATACGGTATTGGGATTGTCTGGGCTTAATGTAAGTTATCGTTTAAAATTAGGGTTTAAAATTATTATGGTTAAGGTGTTGGTTAGGGTTAGAGTTTAAAGGCAGTGTTAGGGTAACCTTGTTGCTCAGGATAAGGGTTCAAGTAAGGGGTTCATGTAAAGGAGTACGTTAGTAGTTGGAGTTAGGGATTTAGGGTTGGGGTAAAGGTTAGGTGTTTGGGATAACGACTAGAGGTTTAGGGTTACGGTTAGTAAACCATTAGTGTCAGAGTAATTGTTAGGGTAAGGGTTAGGGTAAAGGCTAGGATGAACGAACTGGCAAGTACCATTGAAGGAAACATTCCAGCTACATTAATTATTCTGATAATATCATGAATTATCACATTATCACAGGGAAGCGAAAAAAACATTCCAACTTAATTTAACATTCTGATAATATCATGATATATCACTCTATGACTTAAAGAAGAACAAATTTCAACTTTATTATACTTCTGATTATATCATGATTCATCTCCCTATCGCTGGGAGAAGAACAAATTCCAACTTCATTATATTTCTAATAATATCATGATTTATCACCCTATCACTGGGAGATAAACGAATTCCAACTTCATTATATTTCTGATATCATGATTTATCACTCTATCACTGGAAGAAAAACAAATTCTGACTTCACAAAATATTCTGATAATATCATGATTTATCACTCTATCACTGGGAGAAGAACGAATTCTAACTTAATTAAATATTCTGCTAATATCATGATTTATCACTCTATCATTGGGAGAAGAAGGAACTCAAAACTAATTAAATATTCTGATAATATCATGATTAATCACTATCATATCATGATTTATCATTCTTTCACTGGGAGAAGAAGGAATTCACTTATTGCGGTTTTCAGAGAAATGCAAACTCTGATATTCAAACTCCAACTAACGATCGAGTTTTTCGCTGCCATCAATCATAATTATGGCGACAGTCAACAAACCATGAAAACGGAAACAAACAAAATGGATCGAAATCTACCAATCACTACTGACAGACGTGACCTTTTGACCTGGTTGAAGTGAGCTCCTGTTTCTTGAGAGGTCCGCTAAGAAGATTGACGGCAGCAAAAAGTGTAAACCGTTGTCAAAGATTGAATTTCAGAGTTTGTATTTCACTGAAAACCGCAATAATTAAATGTTCTGATAATATCATGATAAGATATCTTTCTATGAGAAAAATCCATTGCAGAATATCAAAAAATCAACCCCTTATATCACCAAGGATATATCATGATAGTAGCAACATCCCTTAAAAGAGACATAAGAAAAAACATGATATATCATAGGTGATGAATAGTCCTGATATAATACGCAATACTGTCACCTCTCACCAGAATTAACTGTAAGTTAACCGTTAGCCAATGAGAAGACAGATAGTGACTACAATGTATGATAAACAATTATTATATCCCATGACGCTTTTAGGTGTCTCGGTATTAGCTTTTAACATCTTTTACTTTCTTGGTATACTTTCATAACTGCTGGTTCGATGAACAAAATCTTTTATGATCAAATAAAGTAAATAATAATAAAAAATAGTTCAAGTTTTCGTTTAATCATTGAAAAATTCAATAACTGACCTGCGCAACTCGGACTTCTGGCTTGTGGTAGAAGCCACCAATCAGCATCTTCTTTGAGAAGGTCACAATGTCAGGGGGTTCATCAAGGCCCCAGTGTTGGTGAGCCCTTGAAAAAAGGTTTTTTAAGATTATTTTTTGTGGACATGTATGTTAATGCACCAAAGTAGTTAAATGTAACAATGTAAAATTCTTGGTATGGTCACTGATTTTTTGGAGGGGGAGTACCTCCCTGTAAAGCGAATTTAACTAGCCCAGATAAAGCAATTCAAAAGGGAGGCAGCATGGCCTTTGTAATCTGAAATGTTGTGGGTTCAAGTCATCCATCATGGCACTTATACCTGGATTGGTTCTCAGTTGTCACAAGTCCAAATCATCGGTCAAGATTTGTATATAGCCAACTGGTCTGCCTTTGGCAAGTTTGGATTTTTTACCATGTTAAGTTTAATTTTTAAATAGATTTAGCCAAGCCTAAAAACATAGCTGCCCAGTAATTTACTTTGCCCTTTATTTAAATGACTGAATTCACTGATCATAGACATTAAAAAATAGATCATGAGCCTGTGATCCAATTAAAAAACCATTTTCCGGTCAGCGGTCATATTTATAAAACACATTACCTCGATGAGTTATACACCTAAGCCCATGATATGGTCGACAGCTGTCAATTGACCATAACGTGGATGCCCAGTATCAAAGAGGTAAGGGTTTATCTATTCATGGTTTTCCTATTTCTGTGGATTTTCTATGGGTATGGGGCTCCACGCTGTGGTCCTTTGGGCCGCTGTGGAGCTGCGCTAAAATCTTTGTTTCCTCTGTTTTAGTGCCATGCCTGTCGTCATCGCTATGTTGCAAGTTGCAAGGAAAATTGCCTCATGTAACATGTCCTTTCAGAACTGAAAATTTGCTATGATTTAGCATTCACACAGAATAAAATAAAAATCTTTAAAATCTGTGACTAGGATGAGAATTGATTGCCTTACAAGTTATGAAAGCAACTTTATTCGATCCTGGACCTTGTTTCTCCCCCCCCCAATCTCTCTCCTGGCTTAGCAACAAGTTACCTACTCAAATAGCAAACAGATGAATACTACAAGGAGTGAGTAATAGAAATGCTAACAAGCACATAGAGAATGCCTTTACCTAATTACCTCCCCCGAATTAAGGTCTTTGAAATCAACGCAACTTAAATTAACGTGAATCAGAGGCCTGGAAAAAATTTCTTTTAAATAAAGAAAACAAACACAAGGGATGGGTCAGTAAGTATCAAGCAAGAAAAAACTGGAAATATTGCAGATGACCTATCTTTAAGACTTTAAATTGTTAAAGATTAAAAATCAAAGATCTCTTCGAGATATCGACTTTTTTTTGCATGAAGTTAGTATGAGTAGAAGGTTTATCCTGGGCATTGTTGTTCGAACATATCATGGAAGAGTTCAAACGTCTTTCAGTTCAAGCATTTTTTTTTATTTTTGCGGAGGAAATGCTGTATTTGTCAGTCGTGACGGCTGGGCGCTTTGCGACTCTTATACTTTGGCTTGGTTAAAAATGGTTAACTTTGACGTTTGCCTTAAATCGAAATAGTTGTTTCCTTTCGAGTTAGAAAGATTTCTACTCGGCTTAATGCAGGGTTCCCGATAAAGGTTACGCACAACAGAGTTACCTTTTGTCTCGTCACGCAATCTTAACCCCACATTGAGAAGTAAATTTTTGTTTGGATATTACCAAAAGCCGCTTCTCCTCGCGTTATTCTTTACCTTACGGCTACACATGCCTTTTCAAATGACTACATTTCCAGTAAAACAGTTGCTGTTTTTTTTTCTGATGGCGATGCATTAACTTCGGAACAGAAGCAAAAACTTTTAGCGTTTACTGCTTCCACTGGAAGTAATTTCACAACAGGCTACAAAAACACTTGTAAATATTACTTCACACCTGCATTGAATGATGTTGCAATTCTAAATTGTGCAACTCACTGCAGGGTTTTTATTAAGAATTGTTATAGCAGGAGAATAGTTTAAAGTAACCGGAGAATGAATTTTAAAGGTTCCACATCTTTATAAAAAATAGTTACAGGTCTTTGAAATTTAGCCAGAGAATTCTATTTAGTAGAAGGATAATTCTCCGATCTCCGATGCCTAATGAACACCAACTCAGCAGAAATAAACAATTGTCACAAAATGAGTTCCCTTTGGTTAACTATTAGCAACTTGTGTTGTGTGTGAAAGACTTGTTCCAGTACAAATTTGTGTTGTTAATCGTTTTAAACTTCTTTGCTTTCAAGGGCTGAACCCCTCACATTCTTAATTGGTTATGTCACGAATAAAGATTTGGGCTACTCACGTTTTTAATTGTTATATAACGTTTGTAAATTTGACAAGTCACGTTTTTACTACAAGAACGGAAGTGTTGAAGCACAACTAGTACTATAGAGTGACACTAAGTATTCCCTTGAGAAATTTAAGTTTTAGTGTGTGAAAGACTTGTACCAGTACAAATTTGGGTTGTTAATCGTTCTAGGTTAAATAAATATTAGCGCCTAAAGACTTGTAGCAGTACAAACTGCGTTCTTAATTGTTTAAACTTAGTTGCCTTTGAGCGCTGAACCCCTTACATTCTTAATTGGTTATGTCACGTAAGATTAAGGCTACTCACGTTTTTAATTGTTATATAACGTTTGTAAATTTGACAAGTCACGTTTTTTCTACAAGAACGGAAGTGTTGAAGCACAACTATAGAGTGACACTTTACAAGTCACGCGCTTTGATCACCCACGGCGGAAAGTATTCCCTTGAGAAATGGGCAATTCCAGAAAATATCCATACACCATGACGGACAGCTTCAATATTTTAACCCCCCCTTGCCTTCGGAAATTCCAAAATGCATTACCCACCCCCATGCCCTCGGAATTCCATAATCCTTAACCCCCCCTCCCGTTCGGATTTTTCCTTTTTTCTTTAACTCCTTTACAATTCCCGGCAGGGTTCGCAAATATGCCCAATTTGGCGTATTTTACATCAAATTTTTTCAAATGACTCGATCTGTTACAGAGTGAAAATGTAAAAAAAATGAGTTTTTTCCTTACTCTCGTTCAACAGATACAACCTACATTATTTAACTTTACATTGCCCCAAACTGGTACAGAACATTAAAATAACAATATCGTGTTATATTCGTGTGTACTTTCGGAAGATAATACGATCGAGTGCATTGACATATCCGCCATCTTGAATTTGAGCCTTCGAGGTCAGCAGTCGCTCCCAATCCCACGTGCTTCAAAATGGCGTCTCGAAGCGTGGCAAAATAGTTTCGCGCTCCACTGAATGTGCTGATGAATATGTTGTGGATCCGCTTTGACAAGAAAAAAGAGTGAATGAAGACATTCATCAACGTTAAGGCCTCTGGAGCTTGATGTACAACCCACATTTTATTGGTTTTCTTTTGTAAATGAAAGCAAACACAAGCTTGATCGATCGATACTTGTCTTGTATCTTCTTGTATCCTGCTTCTGCGACGCTGTCGTCAGTTCGTTATTTACAAATGAGTAATCCACAAAATTAGCATTTTAAGGAACACACTTTTGTCTGTCTCCTCTGGAAATCCAAGATATTTAATAAAATTTAAAAAAAAAAAAAAAAAAAAAAATTTATAAAATTTATTTACCCTCGGAGCTGACGGGGGCTGGCTAGGCCCCTAGCAAAACATATGCTAATATGCCGAGAAAATAAATTACAAATGTAAAAATTTATACAGAACGAAAAATTCATTAATAAATAAGTATTAAATTAAATTAAAATTAAAAAGGGACTATCTAGCTGCGCACAGCATTACGAAAGGCCTGTAGTGTAGCAATTGTTCTTACTCGGTCTGGCAGTTGATTCCAGGCGTTCGCCGCCCAGTATCCCCCCATGCCCTAACCCCCCTTGCCCTCAGAATTCCAAAAAGCCGTCCGTCGTGGTGTATGGATATTTTCTGGAACTGCCCAATTAAAACAGTCCCTTGAGAGTTTACAAGAATGTGGTTCGAGATAGAACAACTTACCCACTATTCTCCTTCTTTTCCTTGATAACAAACAAAAAAGTCGAAAAAAAAGTATAGAGGAGAAAAGGATAATTTTTTTTAGTTTCTATCTGTGTTCGGACAGTACCCAGTATTTGGAATGTATTTAAGACGGAATCCATTAAGAAGTCGAGTAATATTTATTTAAGTTGGACAAGTACCAGAATAATTTAAATCCTATTGCGTTATTTCCTACCCTTAATAAAAGGTAAAGATGTAAGTAGTTATCCGTGATAACACAACAACAATTTCTTATCAGAGTCTGGGAAATGAATTTCAAAGTTCACAAGGTATAGGCAAAATCTCACGTGTAGCCATTTTGTAAATTCGTCTTAAGCAATTCAGTGGAATTAAGCGGAACTTCGAAATTTGTTTTCAATGTTTGGTGTCGTTAGAAAAGATTTCTTTTGATAAGATATTTGAAGCAGTAACAAAAAAGTTCGCAATAAGGTGGAAATAATTCTGGTAAAACAATTTCTTATCAGAGTCTGAGAAAATGATATTCAAAGTGCACAAGCTATGGGAAAAAGCTCACATCTTTTAAGCGCTTCATGGGAATTCAGTGGAACTTATGAAATTTGTTTTCGATGTTTGGTGTTATTAGAAAAGATTTCTTTCGATAAGATATTTGAAGTAGTAACACAAAAGCTTGCAATCAGGTGTAAATACAAATGTAGTTTTGGTACATAATTTTGTCCAATAGCTAATGTCGTGGAAATTAAAGCTCCCAAGAAATAACACAAATTAAATCAACACAAATTTTGATAATTCACATTAATTTTATGAAGTGTTAATTTCCTATAATAACGTGTATAATATACATGAAAAAGTTACTAGATTCTGATTGGCTAAGAGCAGTGTAGTTCAGTTGTAACACCAGTGCAAAAAGTGTAACACCAGTCAGTGCAATAGTCAATTGACAGCTGTCAAAACAAGGTTTCTGCTGACCAGTATCACATGGCCGTATCACAGGCTCAGGTGTACACCACATTGAGGTCATGTGTTTTTTTGACGCTGACTGCTGACCAATTTACTTTTTACCATTGTATCACAGACTCAAATTTTTTCATGTTTATATTATTAATAAGTAATTATACGGTTTTTCTCGTTCAATTTAAAATTAATTTGCACTCGTGAGTTTTTGAAAAAGCTGAAAGTGCACTCGCCGAAGCGGCTTGAGCAATTTCAGCTTTTTCAAAAACTCACTTGTGCAAATTATTTCCAAATTGAACTCAAAACCGTATGATTACCTATACTAATCAGACGAAGTGAGAGCAGAAAGAAGCAACATACCAGAATTTACCAGTACTTCCACAGCCTGTTTGCACTTCATCAACAATCAACAGAGCATCAAACTGTCAACAAAAATATTAACATAGAGTAATTCATCAAGACAGATAAAGTAATGAGATGTCAAAAAAAGCTATTGTTGTTCATTGAGAAACTCGCAAGAAGAGCTGAGGATTGAAATGCACCAATGACATCGTACCATTATACTATATAAATGGTGTTAAATGGCCTTGATGAAAACTAGCAGTAAGCAGTTGGAACATTGTGATCTAGATCTCAATTGTCTGAATCATGACATAAGAACTGGGTGATTCAAGAAAAATATCAATATCCTACCGCAAGTGGTATCAATATTTTACGCCCCCCCGCCCCCCACCCTGTTGCCTTCTGAATGTTTGAAATGCTCTATCCTGGCTTTTAAACATTATATGTGTCTTAATATGTTTTTCACCTCTTTAAAAATCCTGTTCAAAATTCTTATAAGAAAATCAATAACTTAAGGAACATGCATCAGGTTTGATTCATGAACTACAATCTTGGACAAAACCAGTTGACACATAGGCATTTCACACATTTTTCACAAATGACTCCACTTGCAAGCGGTTTAAAATATCTTATCCCTCTCCCCCCTTACTCAATGTTGTTTCTTGAGGATCATGATTGCCGCTAGACCGGGTTTTTTTAAAAATACTAAAGCATTAACAACATTGAAATGGGGGGAGGGGGGTTGAAAAACTGAACTCTGTTGGCTAAATAAGTGAAAAATTTGCTTAGTGTTTCAACAGTTTTGTCCAAGATTGTGTAAACAATACTTTGGCTAATAAGTAGAAAACGCGTTAAAGTTCTGCCATTAAACTCCTTAAGCTTTTTGTACCCTTTGAGTTCTTTACCAAAAACTGCTCGTTGCCATGACAAGCTTTAATGAATCCATGAAATCATCAATTACAATGGTTTTCGGATGCTTGTAACCAATCGAGTCAAAAGAACTTTCACTGATTCTACTTAGTCAGAGTCTTTTCAAGTATTTGAATAGGAAATGGCTTTATTAAGGGGCCTATGCAGGTTTTCTTTAAATGTCTACATTTTCAAACTTCAGATAAAATTCAAAGTTTGGTTTCTACGTGCGTCATTGATGGTAATTATAACAATTTGTAACGCTAATAGCTGTCGATACACTGTGTACATTCAAACGAACAGAGTGCAATTCACACAAAGAAGTCATAAAACGAAACGTTCAGTACAGAGAACAAGCCATTACGTAACATATTCACCATTCCATAGGAAAAGAACGAAAATGCATCAAGTTACAGACGTTTTTTGAGTAGCAATGGCGTCAGGCCACGTCTCAAGCATGACAAAATGGAAGCGGCGTGACAAACTGGCAGTTAATAACAGACTATTGCTAATGACTCAGTTTCTATGTACTAAATGAGACTTTTCTCTCTCAATTCGCACCAATTACCCTTAGTTGTCTGCTACAACTATGAATTAGCGTAAACAATGTGATTCTGAACGATTAACAAGGGAATTTTTAGTGATTTGAACGGTTAACACACGGTTAACACCGATTAACAGCTATTAATAAAAGATACCTTGACATCTTCTATTCTTTACAAAAGACTTGCCCGTTAGCCGTTGAAAACCTTTGTTAACCGTAGTTTTTCGCTTCATTTGTGTTAAGCATTCAAAGTTAATCGCCTGTTGCAAAAATTCATCTATATTATTGCTTTCTAAATTTAAGGGGAGAATTGAACATTTTGAAAATTGCGGGATTCAGTGTTAATATCCTGCAGGTTAGTGCGGGATATTGTAACGTGACCCCTGATACCTGGCTATTTTTTAATTGATCTATTATTGCAAAATGTTCTCTCTATATAATTTAGAACTGGATTCTTTGATCAAATACTTTTTAAATGACTACAACACGTCCACTGGTCTTCAAAAGAGCTTGCCCTGCTATTATAGTAGCATCTTCGACCGCCCTAGAAAAAATCATGCGTGCGCCATTGACCTAGAAGTCTCTTTTTTCTCTGTAAAATTTAGGTGAGCAATATTTTGGAGGTGTAAATTATTTTTACAAAAGCAACTCGGAGAGTTTTAAATATATATGGGTTCTTAGCTCATCGACATATCGCAATGCCTCAAAATTCCTGAAAAGCAGTTTACACAATCTTGGACAAAACCAGTTGACACATACGCATTTCACGCATTTTTCACAAATGACTCCACTTGCAAGCGGGTTAAAATATCTTATCCCCCTCCCCCCTTACTCAATGTTGTTTCTCGAGGATTGCGGCTCGACAGGCTTTGTTTTAAAAACACTAAAGCATTAACAACATTGAAATGGGGGGAGGGGGGTTGAAAAACTGAACTCTGTTGGCTAAATAAGTGGAAATTTGCTTAGTGTTTCAACAGTTTTGTCCAAGATTGTAGCAAAGTCAATGAATAATTAGCATTATCAAATGCAATTTTCACTCATCTTTCCCCTCTAGCAATACAGATCTAAAACACCCCATGCTATCAGAATCCTATTCCTTAAACACCTTTCATGCCTTCAGAATTTAACTCCACAGATTACCTCCACCTGACACCGCGGCAGAACGTCTACGCATGCGCTGAATTTAGCACTTCCGGTCTTCCGGTCACCTTTCCAGTCACTCAACGGGCTTCACTCGCTACGCTTTCGGATCGGTTGAAGGTCAGTCGTGGCCCACGTTTTAGTTGTTTTGCTTTGTGAATTGCAGTGTTTTAATCTGCTGTCTTGGATTACAAACTAAATATGACCGAAACAATACTCGATAGATTTAGAAAAGGTAAGTCGTGGATTCGTTGAGGCTTTGATTCTGAATTTGAGCAGCAGATGAGCTTAAATAAGCTTAGGTTTAAGCTTATTACACAAGGCGAGAAGGCAGAGTTTTACTTGCCAGTTTTTCTCGATCGATTAACCTTGACTAAATTCATACTTTCCTATCCAGTAATTGGTTGCATGTTTGTGTATTTTTTAGCTTTAATTGTTTTCAGTTCTACATTTATTTAACCTAACACTTCGGCCTAAAAAATGACAGCACGCAGTCGCTTCGTTTGTTTTTCGTTCAGCAGAGGTATAAAAACTTTATAAAGTTTTTTTTTCAAAAAAAAACTTTAAAAAGTTTTTATACCTCTGCTGAACGAAAAACAAACGAAGCGACTGCGTGCTGTCATTTTTTAGGCCGAAGTGTAATTAAAAATCGGACCTCACTACCGGGTGTTACTAACACCCGGTAGTGAGGTCCGATTTTTAATTATTCGGTTTTTGGTTTAAAGCAAGTTTTTAAACTAGACTTTGATTCTGTTTTTCCTTTTAGATTGAGGAGAGATAACCGGTACGATAGTTTGAAAGTTTGGTTAATTGAACGCCATGTGCGAATCTGCAAGTTTCATGTTCGCGCGTGAGGCAGCCACACGGACTGGAAATGTGGAAAACATCCGCCAAATAGACGAATATTTGACCTTGTGAGGAGGATTAAGAAAATCAAATTACCTTTGTCTAGAATGGAACCACAATTTAAACTTGTTTAGCTTCTCGGCTAACAGCTTTCAATCCAGCAAAAACTCCAGGTAGTCCGCGAGTATCGAAGACTCAGTTCATTCATGTTGAACCAAGCAAACACTGAGCAAATGTTGTTTTCTTTCTTGTTTTGTGACTTTTTTCTCAGTGAAGGCAAGAATTATCGATAGCCTAAACTTGAAAGTTCAGTGGTTCTTTATTTTGGTTTTATGTTGTTTTTCTTTCTCATTTGTCGCGCCTTAATTTGCGAGCAATTAAAGCGGGCAAAGTGATAGACACAGTCAAACGAAAATGCCGCTGTCGACTGTCGAGCGCTTGCGACCTGTAAACTTCAAGCATCATTCTCAATGTTGGTGCAAGCAGGAAACCCTATGGTGCAAAAGTATGAAGCTACAAAAATAAATAAACTTTTGAATTAGACCATTATTTTCCTTAAGTTTCTTTGCTATTTCTTAAGTTTTGTGTTTAAACTTCGCGCGACGGGAATTTTGTATTTACGCGACTGGATTACATAGTCAACCGGAAATACAAAACTGACCGGATGTTAATTTTCCACTCATGGGCAGTGCGTTTTGCCGCGGTGTCCCTCCACCTTGCCCTGGAATACCAAAATGTCACAAGTGGTAAGGGTATGTCTTGTATAATAAAGTCTCGTTCTTGTAGAATCGCCTCTGTCACTTCATAAAACTTGGCTTGGATTGACCGTATTCTATCCTGAACTCGTTCCCTTCTATACACCCTAAAACTGCAAATAACTGAGAGCATAGGTGGCCACGAGTGTTGATCTCTCACTGAAGGCTGCCATTGTGTTCGATCTAAGGGTAAAATGATTGTTTTTCGTAGGTCTTCGCTCATACCAGGCGATCGGGACAATCATATGTGAACCCCCTGATCACTTCCACTTGCTTCCATCGCCTGTGATCGTCTCAGTACAAACGATTGATGGGACAGAAACGATCGGGGCGTTCATATGAGAACCAGCCTTGATGCACCTTCTCCAGACTTCAATAACCCTGGGTACCAGAAGAAAAGGTAAACCTCTGGCACCCAGGGTAGATTTTCATGTACTGTGTGTTAATTACAAAATGATAAATGTCTTAAAATAAGCACCTCTTTAGCAATCTTTTGAAGAGATTTAAAGAAGTCTGCACTTGCATGGTTATCTCCTGAAAACAATAAACAAGGTTTGATATAATAGAGTGTCACTGTGAGTTTCAGTATTATCAACACTGAACAAACAGTATCAATTCAGTGTGGACGGAGCCTTAAAAACATGTACCGATATATTTTAGCAGTGCTATACAGTAGCCAGGCCGAAGGGCTGGAGCGGAGCCCCATTACTGAAGAAAATGCACAGAAATAGGAAAAAGATGCATTTGATTTTTCTTGGTCATCATGACTAATGGCATGGCTCTTGGGCACCTGCGCCTACCATCCAAAGACGAAGTCGCGCAACATGGCGGCCATACATGTACTCCAGAAATAGGTTAAATGTCAAGGTTAACATCAGCTAACATCTTTGAGATTGCACATCCATGTAGCCTGCGAGCAGGCTCTCTATTTGGGGGCAACATCCATATTGAACTCTTCACGTTGCCCCAATAGAGAGCCTGCTCGCAGGCTAACATCCATGTTATGACCAAGATGTCTGCTGACCAGTAACACATGTCTATATCGTGTGTTCTGCTGATCAGATACCAGTAATGGTTTTTCTATTGGACCGTGGTCTCAAATCC
Organism: Oculina patagonica; assembly: GCF_052425735.1. Lineage (NCBI taxonomy): Eukaryota > Metazoa > Cnidaria > Anthozoa > Scleractinia > Oculinidae > Oculina > Oculina patagonica. The sequence continues at coordinate 14,105,800 of NC_135769.1, read as the reverse complement.
TAATTTTGCCTGTCTATGGTCAGTGAATTCAGATATTGAAATAAAGGGCAAAGTTATAAATTACCGGGGAGCTCCGCTTTTTAGCTTGACTAAATCTGTTTGTTAATAGTATTTAAGATTCTACAATTTAATTAACCATGCCTTCTGCTGGTCACATCATTATTTTTTTAACTTCTCACCTCCCTCAGCTTGAATAGGCTCCACAATTATTCCTGCAACAGGTTTGCCAGCATTATTACTACTAATTATTGCTTGACGAGCCTAGAGGAAACAACACAAAACAAAATAATGAATGATGTAACAGACATTTGAGAGAATATACATGTGTACGAACTGCCATTGAAACTTGATGATGGATGGATGAAATGCGTGATCTCAATGGAGTAAGAACATTTCGTGCAGAACTGTTAATCTAAATTTGCATTGTCATGCAACCAAAATATAACTGACTAAGCCAGAAATATTTTGGCCTAATTCAAAACCATTCTCAAAGATATATTGGGGCAAAAGTTTAGGAATAGGCAAAGAAGGGAGTATAACCACGCTGAAGGTACGACCTCCCAGGGGTTTCGGGGGCATGCTCTCCCAGGAAAATTTTAAAATTTGGGCCTGTTAAAATGCATTTCCTGCATTCTGGAGGAAAAATTAGATTATCGGTATTTCTACAAAGCCCTACTGTACAATATTTGTCAATTTATTCAGCTAGCGTATGTAAATTCTTTTAAACTTGTTGATATACTTGATTCTTGCCAATAGTGATAAGTCTTGAACAAGTTTTTTAACCACCGATGGCCAGTTTTCATTTTCATACCACTAATGGCCAGAAAACCAGCAAAATTGACATTTTAAATTTCAATCGAGACGTAGGGCCGATTCGCACTAGCAGACAAGTTTAGTAACAATCGGTAGATTTTATCATTTATGTGTCAATTGTTGTAGAGAACAAGTGTGCATACCTTTTTTGAGGTGCACAATGAACTTGTCCAACAATTCATGACAACAAAGAAGCACTTTGTCTCATGGTTGGTCCATGTTGCATGGGCGATACATTTTGTCAAACAATCCCAATAACAAGTGCAAACAACATGTCTGGACTGGCTGGGGACAAATTTTGTTAAAACAAAACAAAAAACTTCAAAGGGACCATTGTCCTACCTCTAGGCAGGACAATAAATTCATGACAGTTGGCATTCTCAAGCCCCTTGTAATGCCAGATAACAATATGCTGTTGATTGGCTATTGTGTTTGGCCCAAATTGGCCCTAAAAACAACACACACTCAAAAACCGTGATGTGGCTCTCACTATCATAATTCAGGCACAACATCTATCCGCAACAGGCAAGAAATGTTTATAAGTGAAGTGTTTGCCCAATGTAAGAATGAGAAAAGAAAAAGTTATCTTGAGATGACTTATTATTCCACTGCATGAAAACATGTGTACTTAAAATACAAATTTTTTACCATGTGGTACTTTTTATTTGATGTTTGTCCAAGACGGCCATGCTGAAAAATGTACAGGGATGCCAGAAGCACATGCAAAGCTATTGAACTAATAATTTCACCTTTTGTTTTCTTCAAGTTTTCTCTGACTTGTCGCAACAATTTTGTTTGGTAAAAAATGTCATGACATTTCAAACTTGTCCGCTAGTGCGAATCGGCCCGTTGTTTAAAGACGGACAGAAATAATCCACTTTCAAAAAAGAAATTGTCAATTCACTCTTGATAGGAATGCCTGAGCTGTTTTGACTGTAATATAAGGTAGCTAAAATTTCTTACCATCTCAAGGCATCTCTCCTCTTCTGCTTTGTTCTCTATTTCATGTTTCTCTAATGGATACTTCAGATAAGGAAAGGGTGCCTTTGGCCAATCAAACACTGGAATATCTACTCTTGCCATGGCTTTTGACCGAGTTGTGGAAAGAGCACCTGCAAACAACCAAATTATAAGACCACTACCAATCATGTCTAACAACTACTCTGCGAGCTCGAGGTCTCCATTGGCTGATAGCTGGCAAGGGCATCACAATTGACCTCGTGTTAATCAGGTTAATATCAAAGCTGATAGAATCCAAGAGGAAGCAGACTAACATCCCAGTTCTCCAGTGATAAAGATCAAAACTTTTTAGGCCAGAAGGTAGCAAGAATACGAAGGCAGAAAAAATGAAAAGAAAAAAAATTGGAATGGTTCTGCAAAAAATGTGCATGGGCCAAATTAAAGTAATAAAGTATTGTACATGATTACATGAAATCTTTATCAAAATCTTGCTACAGTGTGCAAAAGTACATTTCTAGCAACGTCTAGAAAAAATTTTAACACCCTAGCACCAAAAATTCAATTTAGCTTGTTTTTTCCCAGTCCCAGTCACCAAATCCTAGCTCCAGTGCCTACAATTCCATTTTTCCTGATCAGCCACAAAAAAGCAAATCTTAGCTCCCATTTTAACCCTTCAGGACACTTTTCTATTCAGCATCAATAAATGTAGGTACCTGTTGAGCCAATAAGCTTGCAAGTCTGGCAAAATTCAGTCTGGGTTATGTTTTAAGTTCATCAGTTTTTAACTTCTTTGTTACTTACATAAGTACGTGACCCCTAAAATATAACCATCACATTGTTCTTAACAAAAAAAATAGTGAAATCATTTCTTCAAGAAAATGCATCCTTCAGTATTACTTTTTTCCATTTTTCTGCTTGAAAATACATTGATACCATAAGAAAAAAAAAATTGATGATCACTCCAGGTTATTAGAGGGTCCATATCAATCTTACCTAATGTTCGACCATGGAATCCTTTCTCAAATGCCAGGATTGATAAAGGTGGCGTGCCAGGAACCTAATGCAGTTAACAAGTGATCATAATAAACAGGAACTTATTAATTCCAGTTAAATAATAAATTATCTGCACAACCAAGCAAGTCCTGCTTAGGCATGGGATGGAAGTTAAATGATGTACATTTTAACCCTCGGACGTACAAGGGGGGGGGGGGGGTGGATGCCACCCCCCCATAAGGTTTTTTCCAAATTTTGAAAAAACGATTTACTCTACAATGCTTAAACTTTCAGTAGCTGTTCATTCATCCTTTGTGGAAATTTTGATATGTCAACCATGTGTCCCTGGTGTGTGACGTTGCCATGGCAATGTCATAAATACAAGCAGGTCTTGCCAAAAATGGTCAGAAATACATGTAAACTGTAAACCTGCTGTTACTGTACGTCTATTAAGTCCATCCAAGACAGTAACACAAGCTTCCCAGTAGTGAGTACGTACAGCACACCAGAAGATCAAAAATTTAATGTCCACTAGCCCAAGGCTTGTAGTAAATAGAACCACTTGCCACTGCCAGGGCTAGTTGTGTTATAAGTAGAGCTTTTCTTGATAGCCTAATTTCATCTTCCAACTAAAACTTCGGTTCAGTCTTCTTCAGTACGGCAGGCATGTTACAGGAGATGCACATTTAAATATAAATAGCTAGCTATATAGATGATGTACAGAGAACAGAAAACTGTGAACCAATTGAAGGCACGGCTGCAAGAATGGCACTTGGTTTCTTTACCATTTTAAAGGTGCTCAAAAATGGCTGGATTTTGGCATGTGAACTTCCTTTTACATGAGAAACATTGTCACAAAGTTTTTTTTGCTGGATTGTGCTTCGTTTTGGAGAAATAAAGTATGCAAATAACTTCATTAAAAGAAAGCCGCTTCTAAATGCTGAGTTTTTTGCATACTTTATTTCTCAAAAACAAAGTGCAAACCAGCGCAAAAAACTTCGAAACAATGTTTCTCATGAAAAAGGAAGTTCCCATGTCAAAATTTTGCTATTTTTGAGCACGTTTAAAAATGCCCCAAAAACCAGTGTCATTCATGACATCATGCCTTCAATTTTTGTTTCATCGATCGTCTCACTCCAAATTATGCCCTAAATAGCAGTTCTTAGGCACTGCGCGAGAAAGATATTGTGACACCTTGCCATAATTATTTGACATTTGCTGGTCAGTTATGAGCCAACTTTGCTCCAAACTACTCAAGACAGCATTTGCAACATGAAAGCATGCCTTTCTTTCCACCAACATTGCATTTCATGATATTTCGGCTTGGGCATAAGTGTCCAACCACTTTAGACTTTTCCTTTTTTTTCACTTTCCTTTTTCTCCTTTTCTTTTTTTTTTTTTTTTCTCGTTGCTGGCCTTCCCTGGGCTTCTTTCGGGTTCCTGGTCCATCCACAGGTCCTGTGCTCCTGTGCCAGGGTGGGGGGCTTTTCTCTTCTGTCTGGGCCTTGGTTCCCTCTTCTTCGGTGGCTGTGTGCTTTGGTCGTTACGTCAGGGGAGCAGGTCGTTCGCCTGGCCGGTGGCGCTGCCCATTGGTCGGGGGGTTTCCCCGGATGTCCTTCTTTCTTGATGGAAGGAGGTATACGAATAGGTGACATACGTTCTGCCCAAACATGTTTGTAAAGTCAAAATCGTTTCTCTGCAACACTGTTGTGACTTTCCTGCTGTCCAGACATACTACATTATTACAATCGTATTGTTGGAGAAGTGTTGTTAAACATAATTGGGTAAACATCAACCTCTTTACTGATATTCTGGTTTTCTCAGACATACACGGTTACAGCACAGGTAGTACAATAGATCTAGAAGTATTATTATCGGCAATAAAAACTGAAAAATCTAAATTAAAGTGAAATTTTACCTTATTTTTCATGCAACTGTCCAAATCATCTATGGTAGGTTCAGGATCACCACGTTGCTTGGACTGTTAAAAAACAATTATTAGAAATAACTGTTGAGCACCTGTAAAAACGTGCAATAAAATAATAAAATAATAATAATAACAATAATTATAATAATTTATAATGTGCTTATAACCAACAAGAATGATCAAAAGCAGTCATAATTGCATTAAAAGTAAAAATAAAATGCAATAATTTATTAATGATGTCACTTAGAAAATTAATGACAACAAATGACACTACAGGAGAAAAAGAAGCATAATTTTGAATAATTCATAAGAGTCAATATGTGTTGAGTACATGTTTTACCATTCAACTTGTGCATGCTGTAGACTGTACATGTAAAAGGAGAAATATGAGATTGAGCCTGGCCTTACAACCTACCATGAAATTCATGAAAGTCAGTTTAAATGCATTTTCCACTGAGCATGTCCCACACGCCATTGTTGTTACCTCTGGCAGTCCTGGAGGAGCCACCTTTTGAAGAAAGTAATAATTATTTGCAATTAATTTTTACAGTCAATTTTATGTTTATTTATACTGTGCAAAAATTGCGAAGTTTGTTGGGAAATTGGTTACTATGTTACATAATAGTTTATAACATGGCGAGTTAGAGAATCAAATTGCAACTTCAAAACAAAGTTCTTAACTTCAGCCCAACTGAACTTTGCAAGTTTGCTAGTTGAGGAGGAACAAGTCATGGCAATGTCTGCACTTGATATGGTTTTATGTCAAAATCAAAGATCTCTTTGAGATACCGACTATTTTACATGAGGTACAAATACCTATGAGTAGGAAAAATGATAATGTTGAAAGCGAATTGCGATGCATTAAAACAGCCTCGGTATGCATTGCAAGTGTTTGTCATTGTTTTGATTTTGTAAAAAACAATAAAAACGTTCTCTAGAACATTTTTTTCCTTGATTAGTTCTTATAAGGTTTTTTTGTCATGTGATTAAGGCAATGCTCCTACTCAGCCAAACTGTAAGAACCAGGCCAACTTGGCCTTTGTTCATTTTTCTCTTTCCTTTTCATCCTTTGTTTGTGTTTTCGTCTAAAGTCTAGTAGTGCTGTGTTTTCCTTTAGTTCTTCATATATAATAGCAGAAACCCATAAGGGTTGAAACGTGTAACGCGCGCACACAGCGTTTGAATATTCATTTTCCTAAGTACTATATTTGGAAACACGAAGAATTTGTACACGAATGCTTTATACACGAAATGACACACGCAACATAATTTTTGGTTTTGCGGTAAGTTGCTTGAATTTCGACCTAAAGGCCATAAATTTCTTACGGAAACTAAAGGAATACATGTACATTAAGTGTATCGAAGCGAAGTTCTCTAGACTACTTTAAGAAGATGAAACAGGAGAATTTAACCAAATCTAACTTTATTTAACCAAGCTTGTTCAAAAACAAGATTATTCCATCGAGCGTGAGCTAGTGCACGCTGTGAATTTAATCCAAATATAGTAATTTTGATTGGTTAAATCGCTCTCATGATTTTCCAAATATGGTACAAATATGGTCCAAATAACGCTTTGTACAATGCGAATCATAGGGAGTTACGTGTTTCAACCCTTATAGGTTTCTGATAATAGTTATACAACGCTTTCGAGTGGTATAGGTAAAGTCTGTCTCCGAGCCATGAGGCCCATACAGCCGGAGCTTATCCTGGTTTCCGTAGCATTAAGCGACTAGGAGTATTGCTACTCCCCCCTGGATGGGATGCTAGTCCATCGCAGGGTTACCCCCCAGCAGTAAATTCGCCGGTACCCATTTATACACCTGGGTGGAGAGAGGCACTGTGAGAGTAAAGTGTCTTGCCCAAGAACACAACGCAGCGCCCCGGCCAGGCCTCGAACCCGGGCTGTTCGACTCGGAGTCGAGCGCGCTAACCATTAGGCCACCGTGCCTCCCATTTCGAGTGGTATACTTAACAATTATTCCACGAGCGCATGTTGCATAATATTATGAGATGGTAGATAGCCAACGAGGCGGGTAGCGCCGAGCTGGCTATAATGATCTCATATCCTACAAGCGCGAGTGGAATAATTGTTTTATTAAAAACGCCAAAAGAATTGAAATAATTATTTTAACTCCCAAGCTGCTTTCGTTGACGCATATTAGCTACCAAATTTGTGGCCAATGGTATATGAGCTCATATACCATCACCTGTTAACCAATCAGAACACAGGAATTGCAATATACCAGGTTTGTGTGAGGGATAAATGTGATGCCTGCTTTTGAATCGAAACTTGTCGTGTCGCAAGAATTTATTTTTGAACATGAATCAAAAATGCAAAACGTGAATGAAAGTAACATCAAAAATAAAAAATAAAGACGCCTGTAAAAGCATTACTCTTTCTTTAGTCATCCGAAAATGAAGAAAGCGAAATCTCTCTGCCGCCGAGGATTTCTTATCTTTATTATAGTGCATGAATGTACGCCGCCCGGCGCGCCAGGTTGTAAATAAAGGTCGCGATGGTCACGTTTGTCATGCTTTCTTGTAATGTGTAGTCATGAAAACGAATGGATTAAAAGTCTGTTTTTTAACATGGCGAACGTTTATTAAGATCGAATAAAAGTTTCACAGAAGGTTCAGGAATTTTTGGCTTTTATTTGCGGGAAATGTGTTATTTTTCGGGCGACAAACGCCGACAACTGTGATAATGCAAATGACTGCTATACCGTTCAGCTACATTTTTGCTGATAAGAATTATTTCGAGCCGATCAAAATAGCTATTTTCGGTCAATTCTAAATCTGACGCTAGGTTCGTGATTAGTGTTTAGTAATATGATTTTTACGGCTCGATAGTAGTCCAGCCTTTATATATTCCGTAACATGTTTCACAATTTGGTCGTCACGAAGGGTTGTCGTTTTCCGCTTAATTTTAGCCCTCTGCACTTCAGCCATCCTTTAACTGATCCACAGTGTAGTTCTCTGCTTCACTTTCAAATTTCGAGCTAGGAACGCCATCATCTTGCGTGCGGCCGCCGGCGGCTGGGCTTTTCTTCTTCGCTCTTGTGTGTCTGGTCGTGGGGGGCTCTCGGTCGTCTGTCGCCGTGGGTGTCCGGGCCTCTGTCGGGCGGGGCCTCCCCGGGCTCCGTGGGCTCCGTCGCCCTGTCGTCGTGCGCCCTTGTCCACCCCTCTCTGTCCGCGTCGTCCCGGCCCCGCCCAGTTTCTGTCGCGCTCGGCCTGTCCGCGTCGGGTCCCGGGTGCCGCCCGTGCTTTCCCTCGCTCGCTGTGGGTCTGGGCCGTTGTGTGTGTCGCGCGTCTCCTCGCGTTCTGTCTCCCTCTCGTGCTCCCGTCGGGCCGGTGCCCGGTGTCTCTCTCTCGCGCCCGTTCTTCTTCTTCTTCGTCTCTCTTCTGTTTCCTTCTCCCGGTTCGTCCGGTGTCTGCTTCTCCCTCCCTCTCTCCCTTCGTCTCGTTCTCTGCCCGTTCTTGGTTCTCCTGGGTCGTTTCTGTCCGGAGTGTGTCTCCAGCCATAGAAAATACACTAAATTTCGGCAAGAATAAGATTGCAGCACACGATGGGAAGGTTGGGTTGAATGTACCATCGAATATACAGTGGCTTTCCTGTATTCTGATTGGCTGTATTTTCTAAAGCATGGTATTAAGACCTGTATATAAAATTATTACTTTATTCTACATAACATACAAGATATGCATGTTAGCAACAATTTTGGGAACTAGTGCTAATTATGTTATACATGTAGTTGGCAATAAATTATTTTGAAAAAGAAAATTATTCCCATTATTTGGTAAGCAGGCAACCTACTATAAGTAATGTAGGTAACTAAGAAATTTATGGAACAGTAAAAAAATGTAATCTTCTTGTTAAAATATAAATAAACTACACAAAAGAACATATTGAAACATGAAATCAACTTACACTTATCAGTGCATCTTTTAAATCTTGGAGGAATGAGACAGGTGGATAAAGGCCCAAGGCTGCACGGTTGACAAAAGATGACTACAACAAAACAAAGGGAAAAATGTACAGGTAAGATATTAATGTTCCTTACAAATAACACAGATAACTTGCACAGCCAACCCTTTTTTTATTGCAATACAAAATGTGAATGCAGACTACAGACTTTAGGGATTGTGTTTTAACCCATAGTTACAAACTATGGTTTTCCCCTTTATAACATAGAGGGCAAAATTACTGAATGCTGATTGGCTGAGACAGAGGGCATTTTCCCTTAATTTTTGGTAATTGCGTAGGGCAAAATTACTTGATCCTGATTGGACAAACATGAAAATTGCTCGTTTCTGATTGGCTGATCGCGCTGCACTTCGTTGGCTTCAAGACGGCCAAAGTTTCAGTTTCTGCAGATAAGAGATGAAAATGGAATGGAAACGGGGTGATGGCTTGAAACAAAGAACCGAAAGCTGAAAAAGAAGATTATTACAGTTGAAAACGGTAAAAAAATTGCATCAGACACTTGCGAGTGTGTGACAATTCAAACTCATTCACAGCGGCTGGCAAATGACATCTCCGTTTCACTTCTATCATATTTAAGACTCATCACCAGCAACCCAGGATATAAAGGAGGACATATATATAGTTTGTTCTGTGAAAGAAGGTCACATTTTACCGGGCAAATTACTTTTACAAGTTTGTTTGAGGTCGTTGTTTGCTGTTATCTACAGGTGTATGTTGAGGACTGACATGTGAAGCCGCTCGTAGAGGAAAGCTTCAAAATGTGCAAATAGGTCAATAAAATTAAGCTTACGTTTATATTGTGTGTTCGCTTGTTTAGTTGTTAATAGCTTTTTTTTTTTATTATTTTCATGACTTTCATACCTTTCATTGCATACAACTGTCAGCCTTTAAGCTTATTCTCTTCCGAACGTCAAGATTTGCTCGATTATGAGGAACGTTTTCGTTTCGCAAGCCAAATTAAGCTTCGCGCTGTACAGTTTTATTTTTAGCATTGACAATTTTCAGAAACTTTGCCCTCTATGTCATAGACAAGTAATCACATGTTTCGTCGTAAAATTTAGAATTAATATCACTTGTGTTTTCAGAAGTTTAGAAATTGCCTTTGTCGCTTCGCGACTCTGGCAATTTCTACAACTTCTGAAAACATGCGTGATATTAATCCTTAATTTTACTTGGCCCCATGCGATTACCTAATATACTAAATGAGCAATTGAACTGTTCTATTTGAAATCTACAGATATAAAGGTATTCAGTAATCTCTGTGTATGTTGAAAGCTGTCAAAGACAACCAACTTTCACACGATGATGACCAGTATACAGCAACCATCCAGCCAAACTAAAATAAAAGTATTAATTATAATAAAAGCTTTGCCTGAAAAACCTGACAAAATAAATAAATTCAAAACTTTTAGCAAGACAATTGCTTCGGTTTGCCTGTTACATGTACTAGTTGTTGAAGTTGCTAAAAAGATTTAAGTTTTTCATAAGCGACCAGCTCAAGTTTCGACCATGTTTTTCCAAATTCCAGAAGTGGTCGCTTGAGAGAGCTCTGACTGTATTTTAATTATTCATACCATATTCTTTGGATCTTGTAGCGCTTTGATTAAAGCAGGATGATTGTAACCTGTTTTTGTAACAAATGACAAAATTAAACAAGGCTTTAACTTTAAGAACATGAAGGTTAATGCATGGGAGATGATAAGCAATTCAAGATGTAGGCATTGATTTGTCATGGGCATCAACCGGTTCTGTTGCGCACAGCTGACCAACTGAGATGTGATAGAGATCAAGTTTATAAAACTAGCACAACAAGAAGTCCCCAGGGTGTCTGGAAAACCCGAATAGCGAATAGCGAAAAGTCGCGAATAGCGAATAGTACGAATAGTGCGAATAGTCGCGAATAGTGACGAATAGTCGCGAATAGTGGCGAATAGTGACGAATAGTCGCGAATAGTGACGAATAGTGACGAATGGTCGCGAATAGTGACGAATAGTGACGAATTAGAGACATGAAGTTCCCAGTACCATGCAACAACGTGAGATTTTCCGTCTAAAATGGACGTTTGGTAGGAGAGAAGTTATAAATGATAAATGGAATTTTTTATGTTTTATACTGTTGAAAAAGTGTCTTCATTAGCTTATTATTGTGGGTTTTTTTTTCGTGCCGGTGATCGACAGCTCCAGGCAGAGTCCAAATAAGAAAGGGGAATAAAATTAATGCAAGCAAGCGTTGCGTGACGAGCCTAACAACGGCTGCGAATAAGACTGGCTTTGGCGTTGTTGTTTTTTATAACACAACTTCTATTGTCTTTTCACATCCATAAACTAATTACAGAACACTTTTCCCTCATTTGTATTTTATTGTTTTGCTGATAGAACGTCCCTCGGATCGCGATTCATGAGAACGAAATGTGAGTAAATACAGTTTATGATTGGTCGGCATTGAGATACAGGCTTAATAGATCAATAACAGTGATTCATATAGTTACATTTTGACTTGCACTCTTTTTTAGAGTGAGCGGACAAGCATATGATATATAGTTTGCTTCAACTTCTAGATTGCTCTGTGCGTGTGGCGGTAAATTTTGTAGAAACCTTGTAGACTTACATCTATTCACAGCGACTATTTACTGCTATTCGTCACTATTCTCGACTATTCCACGACCATTCGTCACTATTCGTGACTATTCGTGACTATTCGTAACTATTCGCGACTATTCGTCACTTTTTGCGACTATTCGTCACTATTCGCACTATCCGCACTATTCGCTATTCGCGACTATTCGCTATTCGGGTTTTCCAGACACCCGAAGTCCCCATGAAGAACATACACAAAGCAAAATACCCCTGGGAATTTAGTAAGGAGTAATACAAAGCATTATAACAAAAAGGAAAAATGGATCATGGTATGACATGATCATAACTGACACTCATCCACCTTTGAAATCATATCATAGTGTAGTACACATGATGTAAGGTTTACTGTACATCTTATATAACATAAAATTACACAGTGCTGTTTTGAAGTGCAAAAAACAGTCACTCTGTCCCTACTTTTGATCACAGAGTAACCAACTGATGACAAGAGAGTAATCACTAACCTAATGGCATGGAGGCAATCTGTTGAAAAACATCCAACAAAACGTTGCCATCGGCATCAACAATGAAGTTCCCTCTACTCTTCTCAAAATCAGCAAAATATGACATGCCCTTAGTCAGCTGTGGAAGAAAAAGCAACATACCAGTAATTTATGTATATTATGTAACAGCGTGCTGAACTTGTTATCCAGAAGTCCCGGTTCAAGTTCTCCTCCTTGCTGCTAGATGGATTTGTATTGTTTACAGTGGTCCCAAACTCAACTTCTCCTCTCGCCAGTTGAGATCTCTAACAATGTTCTGATTCTGTTTGATTTACAAAATTCTGCACTCTATAACAAACACATCAAGAATATCCTTTCTTTGAGTATGGAAGTTTATTGCTAAGCGCCATTCAAACTAACTGGACATGCACATTTTAAAGTAGGTAATAAACTTCTCCCACCAACAAACTCCTCAAAAAAAGGGAAAAAAGTGTCAGGTGCCAGATGTATAAGTAAATGAACCCTCTAAACTAACTTGTCAATGTGGCTGCAATATTGGAGGCCACCTTTAATCTGGCTGCTAAAGAATATTCTAAGTAGCTTTTGAAAGCATCAGACAACCAGTACCCAATCACCTGAATAAGCTCCCCCAGGACGCCATAACAATTGGATATCGGTCCGAAAAATTAAAGCACCAAAAAGTTACTCAATGGGAAGCTGTGAACGTCAAAAAGGTAACCCACAGGCCACCCAAACTCAAAACCCAAACATATGATCACAAACAATAGAATTGCAGTAATCAACCAGGTAAAATCTCCACAATGGAATGTCCAAATTTGAGGACTTAGGGATCCTGCAGTGCTTGTGATTATGCACACCCAATACATGAATTTCTTAATGAAGAAGAATCTGCTATTAATAGCAGAAAATCATTGTTAACACAAAAAACCTCGCAATTTGAAGGGAAATATTTGGAACTTTCACAAGGAACAAAAGACTCACTGCTGTCGCCATTTGTGATTCCACTAGCAACATCCAAAGCAGTGGAAAAGGCTGTCACACACAAGTCAGATGTATTTTTCTCACATGTGGCTGCACTAGACACACTGGCTGATGAAACAAGAGGCGCCTACTCCACTGGAAAAATTGTCATGCCAGAATCAGGAAAAACACGAGAAAGCTCACTGGAAAAGACTTGAGAGTGGCCTTCACAGTCAGCCCAGTGATTACAGTCTTCTACTCTGAAACAATTTATCTATGGCTCGCATGTTCACTGAACCATACAACATTGACGATCATTTCATGCACCTAGCCTTTCAGGATGCAAAACAAGCGTAGGCTCTTAGAGCATTTCAACTTACCTGCATTTGTGACAGCTCATTAAGCAGCTCCTGTCAAGAAAGACAATTCATTACACAAAAATTAAAAATGCTACCATCAGACATTTGACAAGTCTCTTACATTGTCACAATTATAAAAGGGAAAAGGGTCACATTGTTCCTCTGAGACATAGTACAAAGAAAGATGATTAAACAAGCTCCTTAACCATTTCACACTGCACTTGTAATAATAATTATTATTTCTAAGAAATAGAAAAAAAGCAAGTCAAGGGTTGTCACCTTGGAGCGTGGTCCAGGAATTGAAGTCTTCACTTCTGGTTTGTCATACTCCAGAGATCCTGAACTGAACTGGGCCGCTACCACCTGTACACTACAACGCACTAAAAACAACCACAATTTTCTTTTTAATGCATGATCATTATATTTTACATCTCTAACCTGACCTTAACTCATAAACAGCACAAACAATGAACATTATTATCAACGGAAGATGTTCTATAAGGGCCGAATCGCACTAGCGGACAAATTTTGTAACAAATGGTAGATTTCATCATTAATGAGTCACTTGTTGCAGAACACAAGTGCGATTACGTTTTTCGAGACCTACAACTTGTCCAACATTTTAGGAAAATAAAGAAGCAGCTGTCTTATGATTGGTCCGCGTTGCACGCGCGATACATTTTGTCAAACAATTGCAAAAACAAGTGCGTACGACTTGTTGGACAAGGGCAAATTTTGTCAAAACGGACAAATCATCAAAGGGGCCGAAGTCCTGCCTCGAGGCAGGACATTTCATGACAAGTCGCATTCCCATGCCCTCGTAATGCCAGATAACAATACGTTGTTGATTGGTTATTGTGTTTGGCCCAAACTGGACCTACATGTAATAACAACACGCACACCAAAATGTTTGCGATAGTATGCACCGTGATGTGGCTCTCACTATCATAATTTAGCCGCAAAATCTTTCCGCGATGGGCAAGGCATGTTTATAAGCGAAGTATTTGCCCAATGTAAGAATGAGAAAAGAAAAAGTTATCTTGAGACGACTCATTATTCCACTGCATGAGAACACGCGTGCTCTAAATACAAATTTTTTTAGAATTTTTTTACCGCGTGGTACTGCATATTAAATGTTTGCCCAAGACGGCCGTGCTGAGAAATGTACAGGGATGCCAAAAGCACGTGCAAAGCTATTGTACTAATAATTTCACCTTTTGTTCTCTTCAAGATGTCTCTGACTTGTCGCGACAATTTTGTTTTTGTCAAAAATGACATGACATTTAAAACTTGTCCGCTAGTGCGATTCGGCCCTAAGAATGCATCCTAATTCCTTGAGGTCTAGAAAAGTACACAACTCCAGAGAAGAGAAGTAAATTTTAAGTTCTAAACAGTCATTTCTTTTTCTGACACCTTTTAGCACTGTCTTAAGCACCTCCATTTACAACAAGTACACGTTCTTAATGAAATTTTGCTGTATGAAAGATCAATTAAGTAACAACAAAACAAGAGAACAAAGGCAAAGTTGCTTGACAGTTAAATTCAACTGACAAACAATTTGCATATCTGGGGTACTGGACTTCTACAGTTTTAAGCCATGTTCTAAAGCCATGTTCAATACATCTACCAATTGCAGTGGCTCTATTCTACACTAATGCTTAACAAAATCATCCACACTGGCACAGGGTTGTCAAAATGATTTGAAGTAGCAGGAGATACATGGAAAGTAGACAGCACGCAGGGGCTGGAGGCCCCCATCATGCAGGGGTCTGAGGGCCTCACAGGCCTCCTGCAGGGTAGAGGGGCAGTGCTTGTATTGGGGTCTAGGGGGCAAAGCTACCGGGAGCAAAATGGATTTGAGATTTTTACACTAGCTGAAATTGCCTCTCTTCAGAGCAATTCTAACATTAAGTCTCATTTTCTAAGGGTTCAAAATAAATCACGGCTTTTAGACTGAATTTGTGGGTTTTTTGTCAAGGCGCATTTTTACCTAGCCTGTTCTTTTTTCTCACTTTCCAAGATTTGCGTTGTGTACTGCTACACAAAATCAATGGAAATGTTGCCTAATAAGTGACCAAAATCTTCCTAAATTGAAATTTCACTTTCTTCCTTGAGAAACTTTTCAATTATAACCTGATTTTAAAAGGATTTTGCGCATATCCCATGCTTTGAGCTGCTAAAATCTTGAGATTATCACAATCTTTATATTTAAATTAACATGTTTTTCAGATGTTTGTTTAAGCATGAACTATACAACTTAATTTGTCTTAATTAACGCTTTTTCAGGTGTTTGTTTAAGCATGAAAATTATATACAACTTTGTCTAGACAAAAACGGCTTTTTAACGGCTTTTTAATTTTGGTATTTTTCGTTTGTCTAGACAAATTGTAGCATTTCTTCACTCACAAACATGGGAAATCCACCCTGTTGAGCAATATGAATACAAAACTGACTATAATCTGAATGAATGGAAATGCTTAAAACAACCTGCACTAAACAAGACTTTGGGTAAAAAATCTTGCTTTATACACATGCACAAATATGCATAAAGGCGGTAATGGACCGGTTTTTCTAGACAAATGAAAGTTTACAGTCGTTCACGGTGAGCACGAATCCTCTTGATTTGCATTCTTCAAATTTCCATTAACTTGCCAGAATCTCCAGAATTCAGAAGTTCAAAAGTTCAGAGTTCAAATCAGGAACTCTTGCGACAGGATGTAGGAAGCACCCACAATATCCTTACGTCATAGGCATTCACACGTCCAATACACACTACTTTAAATTAGCTATTTTAAAGAAACCCTGTCTAAAGGCCTGGCTAATCTAGGAAACACTGTTGCAGAAACATTGTTCCTTGTAATTCCAAGGTGGCTAAATTAGTGTGAAGCAAGGAAATGTTTTGCTGCCCAGATGCCTAAACAAGGTAACAATGTTCTATAGAGACAAAATGTCACACATGCCCATAATAAAGAAGTGTGCTGTTGCTAGGAACATTTTTAATGAACAACCTGGAAACTAGTAAGGAGGCATTAAAGCTGGATAGGCCATGTGCTTAAAATGGCATTTAATTCTAAAAATTCCAAAACAGCAGTCCATTGGACACCTGAAGGGAAAAGGCAGTGCGGAAAACCAAAGACAACTTCGAGGAGAACCCAGGGGGGGTTCTTGCAGTATACATGACGGGGAGGTCAGACGTATTTTTTTGGGTTGAAAATTTACACACTCAGTATTTTTTTTGAGTCAAGAGATCTGTCATGTATTTTTTTAGGTCTTAAAGTCTGTTTGATTGAATAAATCAGTATCGGGGTGCTAGGTCTTGTACTTTTTGGGGTAGAAAATTTTGATGCCAGGTATTTTTTTGGGTGTAAAATTTCAAGCTCATGTTTTTTTTTGGGTTTGCAATATGAAGCTCCGTTGGACTCCCCTGTCATGTATACTGCAAGTACCCCCCTGGGGAGGAGAAACTGAATTACAGATTTCAAGTGGAGCCCGTTTTATGAGGTCCAAATAGGCGTTGAAATAATATTATTTCTGTAGAGCTGTACGTTTCTACACATTCCATGATTCCTAATCATAAGTGGGTAGCTCTGGAAATCATGCGAGTTTAAAATAAAGAGTTTAAAATAAAACGTAGAGGCGTAGAAGCGTAGAAGCGTAGAGTTAAGAATGAAAATGTAGAGCCGTAGAAGCGTAGAGTTTAGAATGAAAACGTAGAGCCGTAGAACCATAGAGTTTAGAATGAACTGAAAACGTAGAGCCGTAGAAAGGTAGAGCTATTCTAAACTGTACGCTTCTACGACACTACGTTCTTATTCTAAACTGTGCACTTCTGCGGGTCTACGTTTTTATCCCAAATTGTACACTTCTACAAGTCTATGTTTTCATTCTGAACTGCACGCTTTTACAGCACTTCATTTTATATTGACGATAAAAACAAGGTTTGAGAACAGACAAAATTAATTTTCATTTGTATAACACAAGGAAGAATAGAATTCAATGTAAACGTAGAGATATAGAAGCGTAGCTCTAGTTTATAAGAATTAAAAATGTAGACCCGTAGACGTGTCGAGTTAAAAGTTTAGAATGAAAACGTAAGGACGTAGAAGTGTGCAGTTTAGAATGAAAACGTTGCGCTGTAGAAGTGTAGAGTTTAGAACGAAAACGTTGAGCCATAGAACCGTAGAGTTTAGAATGAAAACGCTGGGCTGTAGAAGCGTAGGGTTTGGAATGGAAAAATAGAGCCGTAGAAGTGTACAGTTTAGAATAAAAACGTAGAGCCGTAGAAGTGTACAGTTTAGAATGAAAATGCATGTAGAGCCATAGAAGCGAAGAGTTTACAATGACAACGTAGAGTCGTAGAAGTGTACAGTTTAGAATGAAAATGCATGTAGAGCCATAGAAGCGAAGAGTTTACAATGACAACGTAGAGCCTTAGAAGTGTAGAGTTTAGAATGAAAACGTAGAGCCGTAGAACTGTAGTGTTTTGAATGAAAACGTAGAGCCGTAGAAGCGTAGAGTTTAGAATGAAAACGTAGAGCCGTAGAAGCGTAGAGTTTAGAAAGAAAATGTAGAGCCGTAGAACCGTAGAGTTTAAAATGAAAACGTTAGGCTGTAGAAGCGTAGAGTTTAGAATGAAAACGTAGAGCCGTAGAAGCTTAGAGTTTAGAATGAAGACGTAGAGCCGTAGAAGCGTGGAGTTTAGAATGAAAACGTAGAGCTTTGAAGTGAAGAGTTTAGAAAGAAAACGTAAAGCATTGATAACGAAAAGTTTAGAATGAAAATGCCTGTACTAATCTACGGCTATACGCATTTTTTAAGAGCTACTGTCTTATCTGTGAAATCTGTATTAAGTAGAAGCGTAGAGCTCTATGAAAATTTCTACGCCTATTCGGACCTCATAAAATGTGCCGGGTATAACAGATTTTGCTTCTAAATTCACTTTACCCATGGTGTTTTTTATTTCAACAAAGAAAAATGTATGCTGTGTGAGTTTTTTGGGTTTTTGTGTTCTGGTCATGTGACTTACCATGTCTACCGAAAATAAAGGCAATCTCCAATAGAACAGACATGACCAAAACCTAAACCCAGGATACTAAGGGAGCCCAAGATATGATGGTTACTTAACAGGGCTGTACCTAGGATTTTTTGTCTGCAGGGGCAAACTCCGCTAAACTCTGCTTTGGGGGCAAACTTCAATATAGCGACAAGAAATAGCCCAGCAAAATCAAACACTATGTTAGAAATTTAGTTTTCCTGGCGGGGGCAACAGCCCCCCCCCCCCCCGGCTAGGTTCCGCCCTGGTTAGAAACCATCCTTAAAGTGTATATGACATGAAAAATATTTTCTGCTTATTTGAAAGGCCTTTCGAAATACAGAAGAATGGCGTTTTTCTTTTCAAAATATCTTTTTTCGTTTCAGAGATATTGACCTTTTTGTATTATGCAAATTAGATCAGTGATGAAGTCATAAGATTTGACTCTAAATCAAAGTCTCTTCGAGATATCGACGTTTTTGCATGAAGTATGAGTCGAAGGTTTATCCTGTGCATTGTTCTTCGAACTTATCATTACAGTTTCTTTGTAGTTTAGTTTAACAATTTCCTATCTTCGCGGAGGAAATGCAGCCATATAATTTTGTCAAAAATGGCTCGTCTGCGCCTGGTATTTATACACATATTCCTTAACATTACACAAATAAACAGTGCAAATTTCACCGAGATCTGACAATTCTATACTTTAAATTGCAAGGACCTTTCGAGGCAGTCGATTACGGCAGCGAAATTAGCAAATGAAACAGCAAAATATGCGTTCCACGCTTTGTTTTTGCGACGCCATATTTGAATTGTTATAGGTAGACCGCTGTTCAATGTGTTCAAGGCCGTATCGTTACGATTGCTCCACGAAAAAAAAAAAAATACGGATATTTCCGACTACTGTCGGGCTGCGCTTTGCCCCCCCGTCGTCGGCGTCGGTCCTCCTCCCCACTAGTGGGGGGGGCCCTCGCCCCGGCTGGGGGCTTGGCGTCTCGTCACTCAGCTGCGTTTTGTCTGGCTCTGCGGGGTCGGATTCGCCCAGAATCAGCCATATAGTGGCTTCCGTGGGGTTCTTCTGCTCGGTCGTCGCATGTTGTCGATTCACACACTCACGCAGGTCTCCGCCTGGCTGGCGATCCCTCCTAAGCTGAAGCCCCCATCTCTTGCATTGTTTTACTTCATCTTGGAGCGAGTTTTTGGTTGGTTTATTTTTGCGTTTGTATTTTTACGATGTAAGTGCTAGTGATTATTTATTCGTGTTTTAGTTACGCAATCCATTGTTTGTGCGCGCTTTTATAGATCGCCTTTCGCACCGTGCGTTGAGATAAGAAAGCTGACATGTCACTTTTAAAATTGTTATATAACGTTTGTAAAGTGACAAGTCACGTTTTTTTCCACGAGATCGCATGCGCAAGTGATCACCCACAGCGGAAAGAAATCCCTTGAGAAATTAAAAAAGTCCCTTGAGAGTTTACAAATATGTGGTTCCAAATTTTGTTCACATAACCCCTATTCTACGTTTTTAGCTTGTAAACAAGCAAAAACGTCAAAAAAATGGTAAAATACTGAATAAACAATATCTCTTAAACTATTAAAGCAGTGTTCTTGGAACTTGGCACCACAAATGTGCATCACAAAAGAACCAAAATGTTACTCTTAGGGCTGTTGCCATGACAACAGTTTTGCCGCTGGTGCTGTCTCAATAAAAACTGAAATTCCCAGTTTTTGTCTTAAACCAAGAACCATCTAGCGCAGCCAAACCAATGGTGGGAATTAAGGCAATATGGGGACTATGTCTGTTCTAAGCAGGACCCTTTGTCTCACTTTAGAGGTCAGATATGGGGATATTTGTCTTTTTGACAGGGAGAGACTGGAGCTGAAAGAGATGCTATGGCAACAATACTAAGGGTGTCATTTTGTTCCTTTTGTGATGCACATTTGTGGTGCCAAGTTTCAAGAACACTGCTTCAATAGTTTTAGAGATATTGTTTATTCAGTATTTTACCATTTTTTAGAGTCAAATCTTATGACGTCATCACTGATCTAATTTGCATAATACAAAAACGTCAATATCTCTAAAACGAAAAAAGATATTTCGAAAAGAAAAACGCCATTCTTCTGTATTTCAAAAGGCCTTTCAAATAAGCAGAAAATATTTTTCATGTCATATACACTTTAACAACCATTTTGAAGTTAAGTGCCTTCCCCCTTAACACACCCCAAGGCTGTGCTCTAGCGGTGCCCGGTGGCCTCAGGCGACTAGCATTTGGTCTCGGGCGACAAAAAAATAAAATTGATCGCCCGGCCGGGCACCCGGCCCTCTTGTTCGCCGGTCCACACTGTAGTATAGCAGGAGATTGACTGTAAAATTATGCTTTTGGCTGATTGATAATGTTATTTGCGGGGAAATAGCCTTCCACACATAAGGAGTCAAATGTTTACGCTTGCCTGCACTGTCATGTTTGTTCCACATGATTTAACACCAGTTAGACTTTGCACATGACAAACTGCACGAACTTAAAAAAATATGCGTTGAAATCTTGAGTTTTTTCCTTGAGATGATTTAGTTTTCATTTATTTTGGTATTGTAGTGTTGTGACATCTGTCAATCATACGAGCACACGGTCAAAACTGAACTCCCGCTTCCCTTGTAGTCGTCGCGAGCATGGAGTCAATAAATCAGACTTGTGTTTAACTTGCGGTGGTTTTATTTAAACGGTACAACACCACACCTGGCGACGAGGATCCACGGAGCGTATCCAGTAAGAGAATTCAAGTCCCAAAGCGCGGACAAAGCAATTCAAGTCCCGAAGTGCGGACAACACAACTCAAATCCCAAAGCGCGGACAAGATAATCCTGACAAAGATTTGACAAAATGGCAGTTTCGCTTCCGACTTTCCCGGCTTTCCAAGTACACCTAGACGGCAATGTGGGTCCAAGGTGGAAGAAATGGCTAGCCAGATTCGAGAATCTAATTGTAGGAATGGGTATCGAAGAGGCAAAACAAAAACGTGCTCTTCTGCTACATTACAGCGGTCCCGAAGTCGACGAGATCTTCGGCATGCTTGAAGGCACCGGCGAAGATAAAGATTACATAACGGCCGTCGAAAAAACTTACTGCTCACTTCAATCCCCAAGTCAACACGACTTACGAGGTCTACAATTTCAGGAAAGCTCAGCAAAACGAAAGCGAGAGTTTGGACAGTTTTCATACAAGACTTCGAACTCTTGCGAAGACCTGCGAATTTGCAAATGCCGATAAAGAAATCAAGGAGCAAATTATTCTAAGCTGCAAGTCAAATGCACTGAGGCGGAAAGCACTACGTGAAGACCTTGATTTAACTGCTCTTTTAAAAGCTGGCAGAGCCCTGGAGCTCAGTGATATGCAAGCTAAAGAAGTGGAGAGTGACAAAACGACGGTGAACACTGTAAATCACAAAAAGATGAGCGACAGGCGTCCAAAGAAAGGCAAAGGTCGCCGATGAGAGGAACACAGCGAATCACGCAAGGAATTACACAAGACTGAAGAGTCATCAAAATGCAGAAATTGCGGTGGCGCTTACCCCCACAAAGACTCCTGCGCTGCTAAAAACAAGAAGTGCACCTCCTGTGGCAAGTTCAATCATTTTGCTAAAGTTTGTAGAACAGTTCCACCCGGTTCGGTGAAACCTGTGACGGAAGAAGAAGACACAGATGAGGAAGACTACGTATACGCAATAGGAGAGAACAAATTAAACAACCCATGTGCAGTTTGGAGATCGATGGAGAATACGTAGAACTGATGCTGGATTCCGGAGCTTCAGTTAATCTCATTGACGAAGTCACCTACCAAAGAATCTACAAAGGCAAAGCAAAACCTCTAGAACAATCCAAACGGCGAATTTTCTCTTATGGATCACCCACACCCCTACCCCTGCTAGGAACCATTCACGCCAAGATAACTGCAAAATCCAACAGCACGTCAGCCACTCTGCACATTGTTAAAGAAAAAAAAAAAAAAAAAAAAAAAAAAAAAAAAAAAAAAAAAAAAAAAAAAAAAAAAAAAAAACAAAAATTGATGTAGTAGACTTAAAGCAGTTCAGGAAATCTCCTAGGATATGACACTGCGCAAAGGCTAGAACTCCTAAAGATTGTCAACCAAGTCGGAGAAGACAAAACTAGTCCCCAGTACCTGGCGAGCGGCGAATTTGAAAATCTGTTTGGCGGCATCGGCAAAGTGAAAGGAAAGGTAGCCAAGCTTCACATAGACCCGGATGTGCAGCCCAAACAACAACCACGCCGCCGAATCCCCTTTCATGTACATGTATGGCAAGACGTGGAAAAGGAGCTGGAGAGACTAGAGAGCTTAGACATCATCGAAAAGGTGACAGGCCCAACCCCATGGGTAAGCCCCATTGTAGTGGTCCCAAAAAGCTCTGAAGAAGTCAGATTATGCGTAGACATGCGAGAAGCTAACAAGGCGGTAAAGCGTGAAAAGCACCTGATGCCGACCATAGATGACCTAGTCGCCGATCTAAACGGTGCAACCGTCTTCAGCAAGCTAGACCTCTCCTCCGGATACCATCAACTTGAGCTAGAACCAGAGAGTCGCCACATCACGACATTTAGCACTCATGTAGGTCTGAGGAGGTACAAACGTCTGATGTTCGGAATAAACGCTGCATCAGAGATCTTCCAGAATGCAATCGAGGAAGTACCTACAGGCCTACCGGGATGCAAGAATATCTCTGACGACATCATCGTGTTTGGAGCAACCACGGCAGAGCATGACCAGACTCCAACAATATGATGTACGCCTGAAGAAGGAGAAATGCAGTTTCTCGAAGAGCGAATCACGGCACCGTTACGGGCTCTCACCAAGAAGGAGACACCTTGGCAGTGGTCAGACGAACAGCAACATGCGTTTGACAAACTCAAGGACAGTCTGACTAAGAACCATGTCATGTCATACTTCAATCCTGCTCAAGAGACCGAAGTAACTGTCGACGCAAGCCCTGTCAGTCTTGGAGGAATACTAGCGCAGGACGGCAAGGTTATCAGCTACGCGAGTCGAGCACTCAGTGACGTGGAAACCAGATACTCACAAACAGAGAGGGAAATGCTAGCGATCGTGCCAGAAGTATCACCAACACCAGCTAGACAGCACACCCTGCAGGAAACTCAGAAGACTATGGCAGAGAGAGATGCAGAACAGAAGTCAAAGATCAAGGCGTATGCAGACTCGAAACTGGGCACGAAACCAAGCAATATCAAACCAGGAGATACAGTGCTTGTGAGACAACCAAAGAAAAACAAACTTAGCACTCCTTTTAACCCAGAACCCCTTGTTGTTGAGGAAAAGAAAGGATCTATGGTTACAGCTAGCGACGGTTTCAAGTCCATAACGCGAAACTCATCCATGTTTAAAATCATCCCTAAAGAACTGAGAGCTGAAGGAGATCGCAGAGAACAGGAAGAACCAGAGGACTTACCTGCTGAACAAACCGAAGTTTCGACACAAGATGAAGATCCAAACCCCCCAAGCCCAAAGGCATGCTTATCATTTGTTGATGTTATTGTAAAGTTATTTGATCTTGTTAGCTGACATATATGATTGTAAGTTTATTATCAAGAAGGGGAGAGGATGTAGTGTTGTGACATCTGTCAATCATACGAGCACGCGGTCAAAAGTGAACTCTCGCTTCCCTTGTAGTCGTCGCGAGCATGGAGTCAATAAATCAGACTTGTTTGTAACTTGTGGTGGTTTTATTTAAACGGTACAATACCACAGGTATATCAATAGTTTTTGTTTGTGCAGTGCGTTAGTGTTTACGTAAAATGAAATTCTTCGTATATGCAAATTTCTGCCTCTTCGGCTTCGTCTGCATATGTTTACATAGGAATAGCGACTGTTTCCCTCCAAATATTTATAAAAAATAAATTTTATTTAGATTAAAAAGAAATTATTTTTTTTTAGAATTATTTTGGTAAACTCAAAAAAAAATTCTTAATGATATTAGGATTTATAAGATATTTACATTACAATTAAAAATAAAAGGATTTTTGTAGGATGTATTACAAGTTTGTCAAAATGCAGTCGCCGCTAAAAATAGTAACAAACAACTCCGCCGTGTGTGAAATTATTACCTTTGGTGAATTGCAAAGAAAACAAATATAAGATTGTTTGAATTTCTGCAAGTTTAAATCAATCCGTTTAAATTCTTGCAGCGTTCTTAATTTTTTTTTACACTTGACAAATTAACCGCTGAAACAAGAAAACTTGTAATTAATTGTTTTAGCCTTAACTTCTCTGGCGTACTTTTATGAAACTAGATAAAGTAAGGAATTTTTGCAAAAAGGACTAAATTTTCCCATTTTGGCGCAAAAATTTTCAATGGATTTTATATGACAGCATACCGGAATTCGCACTTTTTCGACTTGCAAAGCCGCTATATTTACTGAGTGGAATATTAAATTATTCTATGAATCGGAAATGCCGTGTTTATTTTTTGTAAGAGAGACTAAGCAAGATGAGAAGGCAGTAATGCATTAACCTGCCACTTGTTTAGGGTTTGACCATAATGTGATCGTTGGAAATAAAACTTATCGTGGCTTTAAAACAACCATCTCTTACAAACTCTCTGTTAACATTGATGTTATGTTGTGTTACTGACAAAGTCAAAGTTGTTCAAAATGACAAGAAGCAACAAAGATATATTTAATAGTGTGTGCTGTTAAATAAAATTAACAAGAAATCTTAATTGGTTGTATGATTTAAATTCATTATTTAATTAACTGTTAACTTATTCCTCGCGAAGCGAGGCCGAAGGCCTAGCGTAGCGGGGTGTATAATTTTGTCCCTCAAAGGGCTCAGGCGGGATGAAATCTCGTGTGGAGTTTACGGTCATATATATATATTTGTGAGCTTGGTGTATGGCGGAAATGACGTCACACGGCCGCGCGCTGGTGGCCTAATGGTAAGGCGTCGAACTTGAAATCAGATCTTCGGGACTGAGGGCAGGGGTTCGAATCCGGCTAAGGTTTTTTTTTTTTTTTTTTTTTTGTGGGTTAGAATGCTGAGCCTTTCATTTTTATCGTTTTTCTTTTCGGATAAAAATAACACTGATTTCCACATAATACTCCTGAAATAAATGTCCAAAATGCGAATATCCAATAATTTGTCGATGATTTTGAAAATAGCCTGCGCTTCCCAACGCTTTATACCTCTTTAGGAACCAGAAAGAGCCGCCATTTTCAAAGCGGAGTAGACCCTGGAAACGAGGGTGTCGCAGCCATGTCCGTTACTAGGCAACAATAACAAATCACCGGTTAAAACCGGTTATCACTCCTTATTTATAACACCCCCCCCCCCCTCCCTCCCCAACCCAGAGCTTCGCGAGGCCCTGCGAGTCACGTATTACTAGTTAAACCATGACAATATTTCACAGCCTTGACACCGGCATCACAATATATTACATACCGAAAGGGGCGCGCAAAGTGAATGCCCTATGTTTTTTTTTCCTTCCCCCGCGAAAAAACCCAGCAGTTAGCCCTATAAGAACTGTGAACCTCAAATAATGCCCAGGCCAGCGTTCGAACCACAAGATTTCGAGTTTTGACATAATCATTAGCAGATACGTCAGCTATTGTTCTGATGCTAAAGTTAGAAAAGTAAAAATTAGGGTTTCTGCCATTCACGCGCGTCATTTGCTACATTAGTTATTTTATTAACCCTTGAATTTCCCGCTATGGATGTCTTACCTCCAGTTTGTTTGGTCAAGTTATGTAACGTCCTCCCAATATGTGCTCTTGATCGTAAGAGAGCCATTTCTCTTGAAGATGCCTTCGCCTAGCTAATCGAAGCTCCACATGCACAAGCCGGGATTTCACCGGATTTCACAACATCTTCTCTTGACCAAGGCCTCCCGGGGCCTCCCGACCCAGATCCTATTTGCCACCACAAATGTGAGCAGGACTGGGTACTTGCGGTCTGACAAGATGGCGGACGTCCGTGCCACGAAGGTTGGATGGACAAGTGTTCATTCAGCAATCACGAAAGGTGACTTTAGTGGGTTTTTGAAGGCAGTGGATGTGTGGACAGAAAGACCCCACGTTTTAAATCGTCGTCTTATGGGCGCGCTTCTCGTTAAAAGAGCGTCGTTTAATCGTTTGACCAGTAAAGATCTGGAGAGATTGCTTGTTGATCTCGGTACTGACACGAAACACGTGATATCAGAACGTGAAGATATTGATGTACGTACTAAATCTTATGCTGAAGAAGCTAAAGAACTCAAAAGCCACGGAGAAGACAGTTGTTTGGGAACACATGAGGGAGATACAGATACAGTCATTGTTCGAAAGTTATTACCCAAACAGATGAACAGAAAAGATGCGATTTTCGAGTTGGTTTTGTTAGGTAAGCTTATGTGTAAGTTTTTATTTTCTAGTAGACTTGCTCCAAGTCGCTCGTTTGATTCGCAGGAGACTGGATATGGAAGACGGAGGGCGCGTGTGGGCATGAAAAACAAAATGGCGGAGGATTGTGGCCGAACGAGCAACTCACCTGCAGTGCGCCAATTCTGAAAATGTGGCGTCACCGGTGGATTTTTCCACCGGAGAGGGTGACCCTATTCGGCGGAATGGCGGAATGGGGAAGGGGAATATTCTAAAACGCGGAATGACGGAATATCCTAAAACGTGAAATGGCGGAATATTCTAAAACGCGAAATGACGGAATATTCTAAAACGCGGAATTGTGAAACATTAAAAAAGAAGCAACAACAGCAACAAAAACAAACAAACAAAAGGAAATTATAACTGCTACCTTTCTCAGACGGCGGTTAATGCTAAGAATGTCGCTAAGAATGATTGAGGTACTTTAACTTGTGGATATAATATTTCGTTGCCATGACAGAAAAACCAACTTGTTTACAATGGCTGCTAGCCATAGAAAATCAGCAAACAGTAAATATATCCCATAAACGAAGGGTTCTCTATATATCTTCTTAATCTTTCGAGGACATTGATCTCGAGCCGGGATTTTGAGGTAGGATACTCAAGTGATTGAGTGAGGATTTTGTTAATTTACTGAGCACTCGTCTCACTGGAGACAATAAAACATATAAGGGCATTTCCACAGTTACAGACGTTACATTCAGAGTCATTTTTGAAACTTAAAAAGAATAGGAAGAGGTTGTCCAATGTTACATTGATTATCATGTTTGTGCCTACTGATGCATTAATTGAGTTATAAATGTTTTCCACCTGACTGGCCTATATGTTAAAATAGAGCAAAAAACACACCGTTACGGACGTAACATAAAAACAACCACATGAGCAAGAGCACTGGTATTAATGGAAAATTCCTGTGAAGTGTCGGGGCTTATTGCATGAACTGCTCCAAACATTTGAAGTACAGTATTGTGCAAAAGTAATGCAAACGAATTTCGACGAATTTCCAGGCTTTTCGGAGCTTTTCGAAGAAATTTCGCTCGCAGCGATATTTCTTCGAAATTTTAACGAATTATCGTGACACCTATTGTTTGGAACGGCGCGAAATGTCGAAGGCGTAGTTCGCTCACCTCGACAATTCGTTGCGATCTTTCGCGCGATAGCTCGCTCATCTCGAAAATTCGCTGCGATCTTTCGCACGATAGTTCGCTAACCTCGACAATTCGCTGCGATCTTTCGCATGATAGTTCGCTAACCTCGACAATTCGCTGCGATCTTTCACGCGACATTTCTTTCTGTCGGTCTTTGTGTTTACGGCAAAGTTCACTGTAAGAAAATACACGATGTTACGTTCTCCACAGCTAGCTTGAGAACATGGGCGAAATCTTTTTGTAAATTCATATTACAATCTATACCAAAGGTTAAAACAAACTTACCTGGCTAGTTTCCAGCAAGAACTTAACCTGTTAACAAGAGTCAAAGCGATTCCACAAAATGTGACCTCTCGTGAAAACATTCCTTTAATAGGACTTGCCATTTTGAACAAGCTCTCTCTTTTTGGGAAAAAGTGAACAGCTCTGCTCTTTCAGTTTGTAATTTCTTAACTTCATTCAACATTTTTCTCTTTTCCAAGGCAGAACTTTTGATAGACGTCAAAAGCTAGCAAAAGCTCCCTGCGTCGCGTACCTCGGTACAGCATATCGAAGTTTTGTGGTTTTGCGATCTCGGGTTTCAAGTTACAAGCGAAATAATTCCATGCGTCAAGCGATAGTTTGGAGTCAATTTGAGTAAACTTTTTTGAAGGCAGAGTATTTCACTGATTGAATAAACTTTATTTACGTTGTAAAACCCAGGATTTTTCTTGTTTTGAAATCATTACGGGACGCTTGATTAAAATACAAATCAACGCGGCCGACAAATTATCGCACGTGTGCTGAATTTGCATACGGTCACGTAATTTAGGTCAAAAGACAACTGCCAACAGAGCACGTGCTTGCTGCAGCGGCGGACGCAAATTTCGCTGCTCCGGTAAAATGTCGAACTAAAAACGGATTTAAGCTCTCGAAGCTCGAAAAAGTAATGATGGAAAAGAAAGAAACTATTAACGACGACGCACAAAGAGAAAGAAGCAGAAAACGACTAAGAGAAGCAGGCTCACAAACCGATGAAGAAGCCGGCTACGATTCAGACCAAAATGGCGACCGAATAGAACCATTAAAATCAAGCCAAGAATGGCAAGATGACATTACAAAGAAGATCAACAAGCTTCTCAACATCTTCCCACTTTTTGAAGACTTCAAAGAAGAACTGAAGTCACTAAAAGAAGAGAATGACAAGTTGCGAAAACTGGTTAAAGCAACAGACAATGAAGTGAAGACTTTAAAGACGACGTAAGACACTTTCGCCACCGACCTGCTTAACATTCAAGACCAGCTCAACAAAGCAAACCTTGACCTAGAAGAGCAAAAGCGGCGCAACATTAAGCTAGAAGCTCAATCTAGAAGAAGCAATATTAAGTTCTTCAATGTACCAGAATCCGAAACAGATGGCAGCAACAAGGAAACAGAAAAGGTTTTAAAAAGTCTTCTACGAAATGAGCTAAAAATTTCTAAAGGGGCGGTCGACAACCTTGAGTTCGAGCGGGTTCATCGTATTCCAACGCGTCGAAACACACTGACAGATCAGGCAGATGCAAACAAACCTCGACCTATTATAGCTAAGATGTCGTTCTTTAAAGATAAAGGCCGCATTTTCCAACACGTCAAGAACATCAATCCAGCCCTAAAGATTGGCGTGGCGGACGACTTTCCAAAAGAGATAGAAGATATGAGGAAAGAGCTACTACCCGTATTAAAGAAAGCCAAGAAACAAAACAAGCGGGCATCCTTCAATGTTGATAAACTTATCATCGACGGACATATTTATCGCGGCCCTGAAACAAAGAAACTGCCTTTATACGCAAACATTTTGTCCACTTAAGACCAAGCTTCAATATTTCCAGGTTAGTAAGCCCGCAGATGATAGCGGGCTTCGAGAGCTTTACCGCACGGTAAGCTCTTGTTATTCCAAGGAAGTCGTTAAGTCTTTAGATTTCAAAATTCCGACTTCCTTGCTCATCCTTTATATAAAGTAGTTTGGCTCCAGTACTATTCGAAAGCGTCCGTCGCCTTTGCTTTCCCAAAATACTTAAACTGGTGCTTATTTATTTTTTGGTGTTTTGTGCAATTTCTTGTCGTTTTGTTTTCGCTCGTTTAAAAGTTATAAGCACTTGGATACTTTGCTCAAAAATTTGCATTTCAACTAATTCTCAAGGGTATATAAAAGTAGATAATAACAGAATCCTTGATACGCGTAAACATTCTTCTCTTCAAAGCGCAATAATGTTCAGTATTAGCCATGGCAACGCCACTTAGATTATCATTTCTGTCAATTAACGCAAGAGGTTTAAACCAGGCGCGAAAGAGGAGACAAGTTTTTCGCTGGGCCCACAACAGTAAAGCGGATATAATATTTTTACAAGAAACCTACTCCACGAAAAGTGTAGAAGAAATATGGAGATCAGAATGGGGTGGCAAAGTCCATTACAGCCATGGATCTAGTCATTCCCGAGGTGTGATGATTTTATTTAACCCGAAACTCGACTTTCAAGTAGATAATAGTATCGCTGACAAACACGGCAGATACCTGATGCTTGAAACCACTATTCACGATTCTACTTTCTTGTTATGCAATGTTTATGCTCCAAATGACAATTCATCGCAAAATACTTTCTTTTCCAACCTAAATAACACCCTTAAACAATACACAAACTTGCAAATTATTTTAGGCGGCGACCTCAACTGCGCACTAACACTCACTCACTCACTGCCCATTGTGCCCACTGGCACGTAGGGCAGCAACAAAGGTCCTCCACTGCTGTCTGTCTTTGGCGCACTAACACCGCTAGACAAAACCGGCGGCACCTCTATTGAAAGGAAAAGGCCAGTAATTAGAGAAATAAATAGTTTATGCAGTAATCATAAATTGCAAGACGTTTGGAGAAGCCAACATCCAAATCAATCACAATTCACGTGGCGTAATCATTCATTAAAAATTCAATGCCGATTGGATTATTGGCTTGTCTCTAAAAATCTTTCTTCATCTCTACTTAAGACAGATATTACAAGTCCCACCTTCTCCGATCACTCGGCAATTAGTTTTGTTCTTCAGTCCGAGGAATACACTAAGCGCGGCCCAGGCTTCTGGATATAATCTACGGGTTCACTCAAGATCTTCCTCGTCGCCTTGGTTTAAACCTCTGTTTAATCATTGCTAAATTTTATATCTATAATGCGTCACGGAGAGAAGAAGAGTATATCTGGGAAGCTTTTTTTTGCTATGCTTAAAAGTCACCTTGAAATTGAAAAGCATAAATCCAAATCACAAATAAGTATTTGAGCATCTTATTGTTTGTTTGTTTGTCTTGTTTATTTTTCGCTTTTATTTTTATTTTATTTTATTTTTTTTATTTTTTTTTATTTTTTATTTTTTATTTTATTTTATTTTTTTTTTGTTTTCGCTTACTTCTGGCCTTCCTTGTATCATGTAGCATTGTACAAATAACGTAGCCTTATTGTATATGTAGTAGTGTGTAGCATTAAAGTGTAATCGTAGCTTTAGTTTGTTAAAACATAAGTCTCGTAAATATTGTAAGCATAGTTAATGTGAGTTCCGCGTCTTAATTTTTTTGTAATATTATATACATTTATATATGTAAGTATTAGTATGTTTGTGTTGTAAATAAAAAAAAAATAAATAAATAAATAAAAAAAAAAGACAACTGCCGTGGGAATACACTGTCACTCTGGATCCTTCTTAGAATGGGAGTAATGAATTGGAATAAGAGTAATTTTCCCTACCTTCCGGGAAAAACTTTCGATCCACAGACTTTGATAATCGAAAAGTTTATGCCTGATGGAATTCACGGCGGATGGAGGATTCACAAAGTTTTTTTTTTTTACTTTCGCTTCGACGCTTGAAGAAAATAATAAACAACTTGAATTAATTGAAACTCATGCCCGCTTCTTTGCCTACTACCGACGACGAACTTGTTTCCCACTAAAGTTAACGAGAAATACTTTGCACATCGCTATAATTTTGCCTTTAATTCTGAAAATACCTTAAGTGGAAATAGCGGCCGTGTGGCAGTGTTCCGACAGGCCGGAAGCGAGATGTTTATCAAGTCATTGCGTTACGCATTTGTTAGACTTGCCACAAGTCGACCTCACGAGTTTTCACAGTAAATAAGCGAGCGAAGCGAGCCTTTTAGATCGCGAAGCGGCCGTGCGAGTGACGAAGTCGCGAGAGGTATAATAAACAAGACGAAGGACTTTATTGAAAGTCTGCGCATTTGTTTACGACCTGCATAACAGCAAGTGAACACAGACAATTCCGGCTGTCGCTTTTTTCCGCCAAAAACGACTTCACATTTCTCTCAAAAGACTGACATTTTCTAATGTAAATTATTCAAGTTTTTTTCTTATTCAGGTTTCAGATTAGAAATAAACAATTCGACCTCGTCTTAAACAGTGTTATTTTATTCAATCGACTGTTTTTGATTGCTGTCATTCGAGGCCGTTCGATACTTCAAAATGCGGATTGAAGTGTTTTCCTTTATAGCGATGCTGTTTGCTTACGATAATTCGTTGATATATCGGTCTTTTGTCTAGTGAAATATCGCTCAAAGCGTCGCGAATTGTCGTTGTTGAACGACAATTCGTTCCTTCGATCTAGCGAAATATCGCTCATAGCGTCGCGAATTGTCGTTGTGGTAACGACAATTCGTTGAATTATCGGCCTTTGTTCTAGCGAAATATCGCTCAAAGCGTTGCGAATTTCATCCCGAATTAGTGAGCGATAATTCGAAGAAATGTCGGGAAAACAAAGAACGAAATTCGCGCTTTTCGTTTGCATTACTTTTGCACAATACTGTATAGTAGTTGTGTGAACCAAAAAGCTTCATTTCATTTAAACTCACTTTTGCAATTATACAATGCTATGTGAACTTTAACGTTACGGACGTTACAGCCAATGTTACGGACGTTACACTGTGTGAATTATATTATTTTGTATTGTAGGCCACATTTTTTTGGACATAAAAGTTTAAAATGGCTTGTATTTAACATTTTATAAATCAAACTGGTTGTTACTTTATGTTAAAGGTGTGAAATGTCCCAACACAGTGTGAAGGACACTACATGCATTTTACATAAAGTACTCAGCCTTGAGCATGAGCATGCTCAAACTATCTAAGCCCACAGACATATACTGGACTCCAGTGGGTATAATCCATTCCTTCCTTAAAACACTGCTTTCTTTGAGAATTCACATAAATTATCCAAAATTGCCTTTAACTGTGGCAGAAAACAGTGGATGCTATCAGCTCCATTAACTGAGCATCACTATCAGCACTTAGTGCTTATGTCAATCGTTGATTCCATTATCAGTTTTGGCCATCCGTAGCATATCAGGTCTCAAGTTAACAATGCGTGCGTGCATGTGCTTTTATATACCAGTCTTTGTTCTACTAGCACGCAAGACACGCTATCTACTGTCACTCGTAAGTTTGCTTTTAGTATGCCTCGTGCTACAAGAAATCGTCGCCGTGCCTCCAACCCTGCAGTCAATCCGGCTTCCATGGAGCTGGATCAACTCTTGGCTTTACCGCACCAGAGTTTGGTGTTGCTAGCTTCGGCTCGACATTTAGTGACAACTGGTTCAAAGGCACGCCTCGCCGAACGGATTCACGCTTTCGAACACGCGAACCCACCACCTGCTGGCCCCAACGACGCCGTTGGCCCAAATAACGTTCCTCCACCGGCCTTGATGGTTAACGTCGGTGCAAATCCTGCCCTAGCGACTGCTTTTTCTGACGAACAGATTACCCAGCTGCGATCGCTTATCTCGGCAGCCGTTCGTAGCGAGCGTGTTGGCTCGCAGCAGCCTCCAAGTCCGGCTGCAAGTTCATTGCTTTCTCCAGCGTCTCCGCAACGACAGCCTCCTTCGACGGCTATTCAAACTCGCCCGCCTCATGTCCCGATTGATTTAAACAACGCTTCAACAGGAGCCGAACAGTTACAACATGGCGTCACTCAACTTTCTGCACTCGGTCCCAGTCCCCTCTCAGCCAACTTGTTGGGAACGCCTGGCACTTCTGCCCTTGCTCACAATCTACCACCGCTTCCGCAAAAAATCCAGCAGCGGATCATCAAACGTGAGTACATAGATTTTGCTGATCTACTGTCTGACAACCTATACCCTCACCCTTCTTTGGCCGCACAGAACCAATTTAAATTAGAGGTCAACGCCCAAGACCCCTCATCCCTGGCTTTTGTACCCTCCCATCAACGGAAACGCAAGGTCGACGGCATTCATTCCTGGTTGGAGGCCTGGAATATTTACCTACGAACAGTCCTTCACCACTTCCCTCTCCTTGCCCCTGATCTCCTGGCCTACCAAGATCAGATCTGTAAGTTCAGCCGGAAATTTAGAGCATGGATTATGTACGACACAGCTTTCCGCTACATGGCCGCCACTAACCCATCGGTGTCTTGGGCCCACATCAACGACCAGCTCTACAATGATATCTTGAAAGAGGAAACGCTCCCCTTTTGCATTTCTTGCCATTCTTACGGCCATCGCACTTTAAATTGCCCGACTCGTACGCAAGCCAACCAGTCCTTTCGTCGCCTCGCAGCCCAAGCTCAGCCATTCACTTCTGGGTCAGCCTCCTCTACAACCAGCACCCCCAAGCCACCTGCCCACACTCAGCAGGTCAACCTCTCTTCCCCTTCACCAAACTTCACCTGCAGGGATTTCAACCGTCGTTTCTGCCGTCGCACCAACTGCCAATTCCTTCACATCTGCAGTATCCAAGGTTGTGGCGGCAACCATCCCAGTGCTCAGTGCCCAAAAGGAGTACTGTAATAATCTGTCCTCCAATCTTTCCCACCTTCCTCCATCAACTCCTGTTTGCATACCCAACTTGGCTCAAGAATTAAAGCACTATCCTGACCGACAATTCGCTTCAGATCTGCTCCATGACCTGCAATTTGGCTGTCGTATTGGCTACCAGGGCCCCCGTCACCACAGGATTACTCCAAATTTGAAATCCACCCTCCTTCACCCTGAAGCAGTTACCGCGGCACTCCAGAAAGAGATCAGTAGAGGCCACACAGCAGGTCCCTTCTCATCTCTCCCCCTTCCAACCCTACAATGCTCACCTCTAGGGGTTGTTCCTAAAAAGGACGGCTCTTGGCGTATCATCATGGATCTTTCCTCACCCGAGGCTCTTCCATCAATGACTTCATCAGTAAAGAGGATTACACCTTACACTACGCTTCCTTCGATCAAGCCCTATCCCTAGTAGCTTCTTTTGGCACCGGTGCTCTAATGGCTAAGCTCGACCTCAAGCACGCGTTTCGTCTATGCCCTGTGTCTCCCATGGACCGAGATCTCCTCGGCATGCATTGGCAAGGAAAATTCTATGTGGACCTCCGCCTACCGTTTGGTCTCCGTTCCTCGTCGTTCCTATTTAATCGTTTGGCCGATGCCTTCAAGTGGACACTAAAGAACAACTATGCCATCTCAGCTCTTATGCACTACCTTGACGACTACTTTACCGTAGGTCCACCACTTTCGCCATCATGTGCATCTCAAGTCCAAACCATGGTCAAAACCGCTGATTGTCTGGGCATCCCCCTGGCCCCCGACAAACTGGAGGGTCCAACCACTCAGCTGGTGTTTCTCGGTATACTCATCAACTCCAATCTTATGGAATGATCCTTACCTCCCGACAAACTCTCGGAGCTTTTAGCTGAACTTCAGGCCTGGTCCTCTTGTAAAAAATGCATCAAAAGGGAACTCCTCTCCCTCATCGGTAAACTCAACTTCGCCTGTCGAATCATCCCAGCTGGTCGCATATTCCTCCGGCGCCTGATTGACCTGAGTACAACGGCTCGCCTTCCCCACCATCATATATCCCTAAATGCTGAAGCGCGCCGGGATGTAGCTTGGTGGCTGAAGTTTCTCCCACTCTGGAATGGCCGCGCTATTATTCCTGATCCATTCTGGTCAAGATCTCCGGACCTCGAGCTCTTCCCCGACGCTTCTGGAGGTCTTGGTTTTGGCATCTATTTTCAAGGCCATTGGCTCAATGGTTCCTGGCCTCCTAACTTGGCGGACCGCTCTATCCAGTGGAAGAAGCTGTACCCCATAGTTCTTGCTTGCCTCCTATGGGGTCCACTGTGGAGGATCAAGAAATTGTTATTTCACTGTGACAACCAATCAGTTGTGGATATTTGGGCAAAAGGGTTCCTCCCGTAACCCCCTCCTCATGCACCTTGTTCGGTCAATATTCTTTTGTGCTGCTTCCCACCCATTTTCAGTTCTTGTTTCCCACATTCATGGAACTGACAACTCCATTGCTGACGCTTTGTCCCGTTTTCAGATGCTCCGCTTCCGCCAACTCGCCCCTCAGGCAGACTGGGAACAGACTGCAGCTCCCCCTCAGCCAAGACCCTCTGGAGGGTCGCTTAGCTTTTCTCCAGTCGCAAGCCATCGCACCCTCCACACGCTGTGCTTACCAAGCTGGAATTCGCAGGTATTCTACCTTCTGCTACTCCAGACAATGGGATCCATTCCCTGCATCTGAATTACAGCTACGATATTTTGCATCTCACTATGTCGGTCATGCGTCAGTTGAAAGGAGCACTGTCAGCTGACCCCCAGTTTGCCTCGCAAGACAAACTCATGCTCTGGTCAGCCTTCACTTTGGCCTTCTTTGGTTTTTTACGTTCAAGTGAGTTCATCTCACCATCTTCAACTTATTTCAACTCCCTCATTCACTTGTCTTATTCAGACATAAGTTTTACCTCTGATGGATCCTTAACAATGCAGCTAAAATCATCCAAAACCGATCCCTTCCGGAAGGGTTGTTCCATCATACTTGCTCCTTCTGGCCGCTCGGTTTGTGCAGTACGGGCCATGCATCGTTACCTGGCGCATCAGCCACCCCGGAGTGCCACCCCGCTTTACCTCTTCTCTACTGGGCAATTTCTCACCAGTGACAAAGTCACTTCAATCCTGCGCATCCTGCTCCAACGTTTAGGCTTTGCCACAGAGTGTTATGCATCCCACAGTTTCCGCATTGGGGCTGCTACAACTGCTGCAGAGGCCGGCCTTCCCCCCTGGCTTATCCAAACCCTTGGCCGATGGTCCAGCAACTGCTACACCCAATATATAAGGACACCTGCTTCAATCCTCCAATCAGTCCCTGCCCAGCTGGCCACCACACATAGTTCTCCACTTCAATCTTGGGATCCAGGCATTGTGATGGCTTCGAGCTGCTAAAGTAACTAAACAGAGGCGAAATAGCGAACACAACTGACTTTACTCAATCAAGATGGCGGGGCAAAACGCTACACGATTCACAATGCATGATGGTACCGGAAGTCTGTACACCGCTGGCGACCGGAAGTACATAAATCACTAACTAAATATCATCACATCCCTCTCCTCCTAATGAGAAAGAGAAACACTGTCCATAGCGACTAACAACGGTTAACATGATGATTCAACAACGCTATGACAACAACAAAAAAAACTAAGTCTAGACACAGTTCTTGTTCTTGAGCTAACAGTGCTCTTCAGCGATAAATTAAATGTCCAGTCTCTCGGGGGCTTTAATGACTCTTCCGCTACGGGTTACATAACTGCCTGGGTCTGTCGAGACTTGATTTCCAGGGGTGTCTTGGATGCCAACAGCTGCGCTGCTGGGAGCATGAGACACGATCTGTCCACCCAGCTCTGGGCTGATTTCTTGGTTACCTTGTGGGACCTCCCGTATGTGGGTTCTATTGCACCTTAGCTCTCCTCCAGCTGGGGTTGTTACCATGTACGAGCGTGGTACTGTTGTGAGCCTTTCTTTTACTTCGGCTGGCTTCCATTTCAGTGTTGCTGGATCTTGAATTGTTACTTTTTGACCTGAAGCAAGCTCTGAGAGATGCCTAGCAGACCTGTCATGGTAGTACCTTTGAAGCTCCTGCCTCTCCTCTAGTCTGGTCCCAACTGCTTCGTTTGAGACATCTCTTGGGATTTTCCTCGGGAGGTTGTCTTGTATTGGTCGACCTAAGAGAAGTTCAGCAGGTGACGGCAGCTTGTGATCGATAGGTGTGGCTCTTAGGCAAAGGAGGCCCATGTCAGGATCTTGTGTTTTTGCCTTGAGAAGAATGGTTTTGACTGACTTCACTTGGCTCTCAATAAAGCCGTTGCTGCGTGGATAGTGTGGAGAGCTAGTAACATGCTGAAAACCAAAGTCTCTTGCAAAAGCTTCGAACGCTTGGCTGTTGTAGTGGGGCCCATTATCGGATCTCACGACCTTTGGGATTCCTTGCTTGCTGAAGATCTGTTTCATAATTTTGACTACTGTTTGGCTGTTGCTTTGACCTCTTGGTATCGGCCTGACAAATGGATATTTCGAGTAATAGTCGGCGACTATTAGGTGATCTGAACCCTCCAAGGTGAAGATGTCTGTGCCAATGGTGTGCCATGCCCTTGGGGGTACTTCTGTAGGGATAAGTGGTTCTTTTTGCTGGCTTGGTTGTAGCTCCTGGCATGTGATGCAACTCTTGGTTATCTCGACTATGTCTTTATTTAGCCCTCTCCAATACACCGAGGTCCTAGCTCTGAGTTTGGTCTTCTCGGTTCCTTGATGCGCTGAATGAAGCCTTGTTAAGATCTCTCTTTGTAGCGCGGGGGGAATGATGATGCGGTGACCTTTCATGGCTATCCCATCTTCTACAGCGAGTTCATCGCGGAAGGGCCAATATGGCTTCAGGAGTGCTGGGACTTGCTGGATGGTCGAGGGCCAGCCAAGATGAACCATTTCTTTCAACGCATTAAGCTCAGGGTCTGCAGCTGTCTCATCTCGGATTCTCTGGAGCATGTCTTCGCTGAATTGTGGATAGATTCCATGCACTTCCACATTCATTCCTGGGATAGCTTCCTTTTCTTCTGGTGATAATCTGGAGAGTGCATCGGCAACTTCCATACTCTTGCCTGGCTGGTAGCGGATTACAAGGTCATACGGTTGGAGCCTCAGTAACATCCGCTGAAGACGCGGGGGTGCGGCAGTCAGGTGCTTCAGGTGGATACTCTCGAGGGGCTTGTGGTCGGAGTGGACAGTAAAACTGTGGCCAAACAGGTAGGTGTGGAATTTCTCACAACCATACACAACGGCAAGAAGCTCTCTTTCGATGTTTGCATATCTGGTCTCCACATCAGTGAGCGCTTTACTTGCAAAGGCTACAGATTTGCTATCCTGCATGAGAGTGGCACCCAGGCCTTTCAGTGAAGCATCAACCTGAAGGATGATCTCCTTCCTTGGATCAAAATAGTTAAGGGTGACTTCATTACTGACAGAGTCCTTGACCTTTTCGAAGGCATCTTGATGTGCGAGGCTCCACTGGAACAGGTATTAATTTTTTCTTTCAGGAGCTCTCTAAGTGGAGCTGTCAGAGAGCTGAGGTTTGGGATGAATGGACCCATATAATTTGCCAAACCTAAGAAGGTCTGCAGTTCTTGTCGGCTAGTTGGGGACGACATTTGTTTTAATGCTGAGACTTTGCTTGGGTCTGGTTGGATTCCTTCTTTGCCACAGACAACACCATAGAATTTGATCTTCTCTTGTTTCACAAAGCATTTCTCAGGATTTAACTTCAGGCCTGTTCCTTGGCATCGTTCTAACATCGCGTGCATGTTGCGATCGTGTTCCTCAGTGGTCTTGCCGAACACTACGATGTCATCTGCAATTCCTGCGACTCCTTTGCATCCTTCAAATGTTTGGTCTATTTTGGTTTGAAAGATGTCTTGTGACATTTTCAATCCAAAGGGCATTCGGTTAAATCTGTATCGCCCGAAAGGAGAATTGAAAGTGGTAAGGTAGCTTGACTCCTTGTCAAGGACAACATTCCAATACCCGCATTTTGCGTCTACAATGGAGAAAACTGTAGCCCCTGTCAGCTTTGGCATGATCTCTTCTAGGGTAGGGGTGACATGATGCTCTCTTTGAATGGCTGCATTAAGATCCTTGGGGTCCAGGCAGAGCCTCAACCTCCCGTTCTGTTTCCGCCGGTAGACCAGGCTGTTGACCCATGATGTGGGTTCACCTTCTTCAATTTTAGTGATGATGCCGTTCTTAACCATATCGTCCAATTCGCTCTTGATGTCGTCCCGGAGACTGATTGGCACACGTCGCGGTGGGTGGACCACTGGTGGGACGCTGGGATCTAGGGTAATATGGTATTCTCCTTGAAATTTTCCGATGCCATTGAAACAATCGGGGTATTGAGCAATCAAATCTTGTTTATTTCTGATAGGAGGGGGCTCCTTTGGCTGCTCTGGAGGGTTGGCGATTGATCTTGCATCAGAGGCATTGCTGGTGTAGAGGTGTTCTGCCTGTATGGTGCAGTTGAATTTCAACAGGTTCAGATCAGGGGAGGTTGGCAAGCCTAGAATTGCTGGACCCGGGGTGTCAGTGACATAGAAAGATGCAGTGGAGTTCTCATCTCCGTATGAGCAGGGGATAGTGACTATGCCATGGTGGTTGATCCGTGAACCTCCATACGCAGTAAGCACAACATTCGAGGGTGACAGGGCGTTGGGCTTGACTTTGCCATCTCTTTCAATTTGGTGTGGGAACATCTCACGGTAAAGCCTCATGGGAAGTATGTTGCCTTGAGCACCTGTGTCAAGCTTGGCTTTTAGTGTGGTCTTCCTATAAGAGCTTTGTGGTAGACTCACTTGAATTGAGACAAATATTTCGTCTAGACCTTGGGCCTGCATGTGTCAGGTTTGCAATGGTGATAGACTCAAAATTGATATCTTCAAAGGAAGATGTGGCAGCAGCACTCTCTGAACCTTCCACGGTGTGAATCTGATGTCTGCGGGCTTTTGTTTGACAGACCTCTACAAAGTGACCCAGCTTTTTACAATAGAGACATGTCTGACCACGCGGTGGACACCTGGCGGACGCGTCATGGGAACGACCACAGTTTCTACATGGCTTTGTCTTCTTGGGAGGTTTGGAAAATGGCTGATTTGGTACAGGATACTTTTGGTGTTGGGTATCCTGTGCTCCCTTCTCTTTGTCCCGTTTTTGTACAAGGTGTATGGAACCATCTACATTATCAGGTGCCATGGCTGTGAGCTGAGCTTGAGAAGATTCAAAAGATCTTGCAATCTCAATGGCTTTATCCAAGGTAAGCTTGGCTCCTTTCGAGATCAACTTTTCTCTGACCTTAAGTGAGTTCGTTCCAAAAACTATTCGGTCTCTAATCATTTCGTCTGGATCTTTGAAATCACAGTCCTGAGCTAGCATTCGTAATGCTGTAATGAATTTCTCTGCTGTTTCCGAGGTGTCTTGGGTTCGACTGTGAAATTTAAATCTTGCAAATACTGGGTTTGATTTAGGACTTACGTGATTCTCAAAACGATCGTAGTATGTTTGTAGCTTCTTGCGGTCGTCCACGGAGATGCCAGTCCATGTGTTGTAGATGTCTCTTCCTTTCTGACCGACCCAAATGAGCAAATAGCTGCACTTTTCTGCTTCATTTTTTGATTTGAGGGGTCCCGTAAACATAAGCTCCACGTGCTGCTTGAAACGACGCCAGTTTTCTTTCAGGTTGTCGCCTTCCCATTGCATGACCGGGCATTCTAAACCGCTTAATGCCATGCTCTTCAGAGTTGTAGTTTACTTCTGACACCATGTGATGGCTTCGAGCTGCTAAAGTAACTAAACAGAGGCGAAATAGCGAACACAACTGACTTTACTCAATCAAGATGGTGGGGCAAAACGCTACACGATTCACAATGCATGATGGTACCGGAAGTCTGTACACCGCTGGCGACCGGAAGTACATAAATCACTAACTAAATATCATCACAGGCATAGGACAGTGTAGACCTTTGTAAATTTGTGTTTACTAATGTATTGTCCTGGCAGTATTTGGGGCATAATTTGGGTGCACACCTTCCACTTAGCCATCGCCCGTGGCAGGTTGGGTGGGTCCCTTAGCCCACCTTATCTTTAGCTACCTAGCTGGGTCGGGGGGCTTCATTCTCTGGGTGAGTTCGCTAACCACCCCATTCATTCACTGGGCGAGCCCGCGAACCGCCCAAGGGTTGCTGTCGCCATTCACTTTCTCTGGGTGTGTCCGCTAACCGCCCAAGTTTGTGCTTTGGGGTTTGTGTCCGCTAACCGCCCCACTTAGTTTGCAGGGTGCTGTTCGCTAACCACCCAATTACGCTTCTCAGGGTGTGTTTCTACCACCCTTGCTTGTTGCTATCCCAGGGAGCACCCAGTGTCCATAGTCCCATTTACTGCCAGTGTTGTGTTGTCTTTATTTGTAAATATGAGAGCGAATTTGTTGTTAAATGGTTGTTTTAAGAATGGAAAAAGATTGTGTAAACGTTACGGACGTTACGTAACGTCTGTCAAGTGTAAAGCGAAAATTTTTTCGCAGAGTCAGTCGAGCGCGAAGCGAAAAAATAAATTACTGCGCGAGGGGAGGTCGTCTCGCCCTCCCCCCACCTCCCCCCGCGCGGTAATTTATTTTTTCGCTTCGCGCTTGACGGACTCTGCAAAAAAAATAGGGACTGCTCGTAGTCTAAGTACACTCCAGCATGTAGCCATTGAACAGTTATAGGCCTCCGATAACAGCAGAAAAAGAATACAGACAGATAGTCAGTACAAATTCTAACTTCTCTAAGCTAGCTAGTCAACTAAAGTAAAGGCACACGTGGTTCGACTACTACGGTCTATTACATCTTTGAAATCGACAAAAACTTACCGGTTTTATGTGTGCAAAAAGGGCGGTAGGGA
Organism: Oculina patagonica; assembly: GCF_052425735.1. Classification (NCBI taxonomy): domain Eukaryota; kingdom Metazoa; phylum Cnidaria; class Anthozoa; order Scleractinia; family Oculinidae; genus Oculina; species Oculina patagonica. The sequence continues at coordinate 14,063,320 of NC_135769.1, read as the reverse complement.
TTTTTGTGAAAAATGGATATTGACAAAAATCACTCGCCATTTTGCATGTAGATTTGTTTTCATATTTGAATCTTTGTCCTGTATTTAATTCTGCGGGTTTCAACTTCGTTTGCAAGAAATAACATATGCAAAAGGTCTGATTTTCTAGTCAGCGTTTTTCGAAGTCTCTTTGTTCTATTAAAACAAAGAAGCTACTTATGATGCGGACTAGAAAAACCTAGGTTTTTGCATATGTTACTTCTTAGAAACGGAGCAGAAGCTGGTGAAAATAAATCCGCCATTACAATGTTCCACTTATGTAAAGAAACCCACATGCGAATTTTGGAGTTGTTTTGGCAAGGTTCATTTTTGACTAAAATCACTACCGCCCTTTTTGCACCAAGCCCTTCAACTATAAACTGAACAATCACAGTTGCACACTGCATTTGCTGTTCTCCCCCCCCCCCCCCACCCCCTCTGGATGTCCATTTTCCATTTCTTTTATTAAAGAGTGTTTGTATTATTTCAGAAAGAAGCCAAAAAAGAGTTTGCTTTATTCCTCTTTCACTTACCAAGAAAGATGGGTTTGTAAGCTACCACGATTGTTTGAACAAGTCTAAATCATACAGTCTACTTTACCAGCTAGTGTCTCATAAAGGACAGCCTGCCACAAGGTACATGTACTTTTAGCATTTTCATCATATAATTGTAATCAAAAGCCCTTTGGGCTTCAGTAAATAGAAAGAAGTATGTTCATAAATAATAAAAGTAAAAGAATGGTTAGACAGCATTACTGGTGTTCATTTAGTGGTAAGAATTTTGTAGTTTTTAAGCGATTTTAAGATGTTTCATGCTGCCATGATTTGTAAGTAATTTTTTCATCTCGAATACATGTAACTGCCTTTCTGCCATCAGTGCTATTGAACTAATGGCAGTGTCAGAGGTACAGAATGAAAAACTCTCTTTCCAGAGTAATTTATGATATTTTTAAGACTTTGTTCAGTCTCTGTTTTTTGCAAGCTCCTTAAATGACAATTGGCGTTTTACAATTCATTTTTGGGGAAATGTTAGATTTATAGTAAATCTTTAGTTAAGTCCAACAATTTTTTTCGACAAAAGTAGTCCTCTGAAGGTATTGTATAACCTTAAACAGCAAGAATGTTATCTAGAACTTTTGAAATAAAAATTTACCTGCATATGTTGGCGCTCGCTAGAAACCCTCCTAGCACGGCATCAATGGTTAATTTTGCTTTGTGTTTAAGTAAAAAAAGAATACGTACCTTGAAAAGGTTCTTTCTTTCTATACCTAATAACTTCTGTTAAGACATATCCTTAGACTTCCTCATTGTGTAATATATTTACAGAAGAACTATGAGAACTGTGATCACCAAAACTGTCTTAGAAATGTTAAACATTAACACATTGAAAAATGATAGAAAAAGAGATAGTGTTTTCGTCAGTTTGTTTACTACATCATGAACATTCTGGGCAAATTTTTTTTAGCTGTGCACAATTTTTTCAGTTACACTGAAACGTAATGCTTGCTGGGGACTTTTAACATCGAACTGGTTATAAGCCCTGTACAACTTTGTAAGGGTTTTTGGGTGGGCTAATAAACGAAGGGGGATTGGTTATAACTGGACTGAAAAAAAGTTTCAAAACCAATCACGGCAGTGTTGATCAAAATACGTTTTGAAGTTAAAAGACATAATGAAATAACATTGAGACCTGTTCAGTACTGTCATCCGGCAGAGGGGGCTTATAACTGGATGTATTTTTTTGTTTCCAGGTAGATGGGCCTATAATATTAAACAGAATTTTACGGTATATTGAAAATTGAAAAGCATAAATCTAAAACAAAGACTTAGATCATGTAAAACAACATTACAGAAAAACATTTTAATTTTAAATGTGACTTACCATGTCATATTAAACATTACATAACAAATTAATAACATTCCATAAAAAAATAATGACCAGCACAGGGACACAAATATAAATATGTAAACGCAAGAGAAACTGATTTCAATTGAGGTAACTACGAAAGGCTTACCGACTGTCCTCTCACTTGCCTGACAGTTTAAAAATGCACCAATAGCGGCAACAAAGTTCAAAACGCAGATAAGCATAATAAGAACCCAAACTTGTTCCATACAACTTGGTATTTTGCAATGCAAAACTCAACGCGCGTGTTTCTGAAAGGGGATCTATCTAAAGAATTGCCAATATTTAACCTCAGGCACTAAATATTTGGTAACAATAGATTGCGTGACTTACACTGAAACACAAGGCAATAATCCTTTTTTGTCTTTTTATATTTCTACTTCTGCTTCATGCAAAATAGTCGGTAGATCTCTAAGACAGGGTTCATACTTGTCTTAAAAACCCTTGAATTTCAGGAGTTTGATTTCAAGGCCTTGACCGTACTTGAAATTGGTTTTTGGTCCTTGAAAGTCCTTGATTTTTTTATTAAACGTCAAAAGTCTTCAAGGCAATGAGAAGACCGCCAAAATAGGTGATTTTTTTTAGTTCTTCAGGGAGCACATCATTCAACGGCACAGCAGACTGGAAATCGTTGGTTTGAGGTAAATTTCATAAAAAAAGTCCTTGAAATTTCCAAAAAGGGTACTGGAAAGTTCTTGAATTAAAGTCCTTGAATTTTTGGCCTGAAAAAGTGTACGAACCCTGCTAAGAGATCTTTGATATAAAAAAAGATATTAGTTTAAAACTTAAAGAGCTCAGGTTAATGTATATCCATCCAACAATACCCAGTAACACTCCTTTTCTTAATTCAAAGGGTTTCATTACAAGTAATGGACAGCCCAGGAATGACATCTGAAATTGAGAGAGATGGAGTTTTATGTCCTACAGTTGAGTGGCTACAAGATCATTTGCTTCCTAAACTGTGTAAGTGGGCAGAGGAAATTCAAAGTGATGGCCCAGGTAGCAAAGGATCATTGAGACTTGTTCCTTTGGATCAGTACACACTGCTATACCATCGGCTAAAACAAGAGTATGGAGAAAAACTTGTTAAGGTACAAAAATTGCACACTTTTAATGCCATTCATGTTCATGCATGTACAAAGCCAGACTGTGGATTAGGCCCAATTTTTAGCTCATTCTCAAGAATGAGGTATTAGAGTCATACAGATGTTGACGGAAGTTGTTTTGCACGCGTGTGCGTGTACCAAAATTGTGTGGACGGAAGTTGTAGAACGGAAGTAATTTTACATGCTACCCTTCCCCCCTTAGTAACGTCAAAAATAACTTCAATAAAGCTCAGATGCAAATGTGAAAAGAAATGAAATCCTTGTATAGGGTAATAAATAAATTTAGATGAAATCACAATTTCGGAACTGTCTACAATGAACCAAAGATAAAGCTACGTCAACTCTCTTAATTGTAGTAATGCACGACCCGCACGCGTCGTTATTACAAAAATTTATCAAATGTAAATTTTCATTTTTTTCTTTTCTAAGACCCCTCAACATGTCTTCGACCCTGACCCCAATCTGTCTACGTCCAAGAGAAAGTATAAAGAGCGATCTAAAAAATAAAATATTCAATGGAATTTTTTGGTACGTTTGAAGCAGAGTTGGTTTTAGCTGGTGACGTGACGCAGCTGATGTTCACCCGCACGCGACCCTGCACGCATTTCTGTTCGTGCACAATGAACCAAAAATAAAATTACGTCAACTCTCTTTTTAGAAATGCACGATCTGCGCACGTGGCAAAATTAGTATCAAATATCTATTTTTTAGCTCTTTCTAAAAGAATGAGTATTATAGTGGATCAGATGTGGACGGAAGCGGTTGTCGTCCAGCGCGTGGGCAAAAAATGTGTGGACAAAAAATGTGTGGACGGAAGTTGTAGAACGGAAGTAATTTTACATGCTACCCCTCCCCCCTAATGTGAAAAGAAACGAAATCCTTTTATAGTTTAATAAATAAATTCACATCAAAACACAATTTCGGAACTTTTAAAAAGGGAAACGTGTATCAAAAAGTCGAAATGTTGACAACCTGGGGGTTCATTTTATCATGTGCTGACACGTAATCAAGGTTCATTTTAACGTGCGCTGTTACACGCAATGAAGTCCCGCCAGGCAACCGGAAGTAAATTTAATACACTACCCCTCTCCCGTTAGTAAAAGTCAAAAATAAGTTCCATGAAGAAATCTCAATATGGAGTGACGCTTGCCATATAACGTGTTCTAATTAACGTTTATAAAGCTCACTGATAAAAACACGATATCCGAGCAGCACGTTTTTGTCTCTTGTCACGTCATCTCATTTCCCGTGACTCACGTCATCCGTTTAACACGACGTGTTCGTGCGCATCTTTCTCTCAAATTTCATTCGCTGCTCAATCCATGAACAATGATTGTCACTGCCCGGTAGATGCGTGCTGACAGGTTTTCACATGTGTATCTGAGCTTCGTGGAAGATGTGAACTATTTACACACTATCCAGCCAGAAGAAAGCTCGTAACCACAATGTCCACACGTTTTAGCAGTAAAAACATGTTCTTCAAATAACGAAATTATATTTGTCAAGAAGACGAAAAGCTTTGCAGTTTAATTACACAATAGAAATACCAAACGACTGCGATCCTTCTAAGATCGATTAAAGCGATTTATTGGTGAAAAATATTGTGAAAGCCCTTTCCGTGTTTAATTGTTATGTAAATATTCTAGCTTTTCTGTCTATGTTGTTGTTGACTTTGTACATTTTCCATCAATAATAGCGCTAAGAAGAGCAAACAAGACTGGATGTCTTCGGATGTCTCGTGTGTTTGCTGGCACAGAAGGGTAAAGGAATGTGCATGCATGCAAAAACTCCACTGTTTCGCAATTCCTCCCCGCGTAATACTGATTCTCGACCTAGGATCTTCTCTTCTTATCATTTATATTTTTATTTTGCTTATCGTTCCGCGATCCGGAAACGAAATACTATTTCTTTTTTAAATAACTGCTTGTGGACATTTACGTAGCGGGGAATGGGGCCATGTAAAATTACTTCCGGCTGCCTCAATGGACTTGATCGCTTGTGTCAGCGCGTGTTAAAATACGTGAAAATACGTTTAGGGTCCCTTAGGTCTAAACAGCTGGGCAACTTGATTCACGTTGCACCATTTTAAGAAGATGTGAAATTGTGATTTCATTTCTTTTCACATGCGTATCGGATTTTGACTTTACAAGGGACTGTACTTGACTTACTGTACCAGTACATTTTCATTACCCACCACCACTCCCAAACCCTACCCCCCCCCCCCCCGAAAAAGGCAGAAGAATGAGCTGGCTCTAAGTGCCCTTTGATTTATTTTGCTGCCCAACCACTTTCATTGAAAAACTCCAGAAATTCCTGTGGCTTGTGTGCAGTGTCTCCTTGCCAACACTGTTGTTGATGGTTGCTCGCTTGACAGGGCTCGACTTTCAGAAAAAAACCTTGGGGCCAGCTGGCCCCTAAGTCTTCAGCTTTGGTCGCCAGCACACATTTTCTAGTCGCCAAAAATTTTTCTCCTCAGATCCATAGAATTTACAGTATCCGGTTAACTATCGCTTTGCCGTCTCCCGCTAGATTTCTTTTTTAAAAAAAAAATGAATGAGAGAATGTATAGTGTATATAAGAAAAACGGTTTATCGTGCAAGCTTTGAGTCATTTTTTTCTTTAAACAACAAATATTTTTCAGAAAAAAACGGAAGAAATTACGTGCTCCACAGGGTTTTCGTGCTCATTGATGTGTAACGACTACGCGCCAGAGTTACGTGTGTTGAGACTTACTCAATTTGCATGCCGTGGGAATTGGAGGTTTTTCCCTGATTTGTTTGATTATTGTTACAGGCTACAATTTTTTGTTATCGATAAAGCAGTTTCATTGAGCTAGAAATCAACTCCGAGCAGTCCGATAGCTTTTCATGATCTTTCATGAGCCGGGCCGAGCCGAACATCGGCAATGAATGAACAGGCAGCGATGCGTAAAAACCACGGGAATGCCTCAAAACTGAAGCGGGTTGTTTTCATTCGAAATTGAAGTGCGTTGCACGAAAGACAAACATAACTTTAAGTCTTTAAGTCCATTGACCTTTAATATCCTGAACATGGAAAACTTAAGAATAGCGATGACAAGAATATAATATTTCGTTTGCGTTCGGGCCAGACAAGGCGAAATCCGATATCCAATTGCAAATATGCTAATGCGTGTGTTGTTTACGATTCAACAGCACACTCCATTATTCTTAAATTCCCATATTATATTCTTCGGAACCACTGTTGCCAACCAAAATATAAAGCTAAAAACAAAATAAAAGAACATCGGGACTCATTATGAGAATACACGCGCGGTCAGTGTAATTATCCAAAACGCGACAATCCAAAATGGAATTTAATTTCCAATTTCCAATCTTACGGAAAGCTTGTAATGTTAAATCCAACGTGAGAATTCTTGGATACACTAAGACCATAGTTCACACTTTCGAACGGTAAATTTGTTTATTTAGCAGAACATTTCATTTTAGAAACTATTTTTTAAAAATGTGGCTTCCGGCTGGCTTCCTGAATGTACTCAACGCGAGGAAAGATGTTGATTTCACTTTGCGTTTCGCCACTGCTTGTAATTTTAATAAGTAAGTAAATAATCAGTTTAAGATAAAGGGCAATTTCAACGGATTTCTACGTAAAATACGTAATGAAATTCTTCGCCGGTTTGAATGAACATTCAATCTGTTCATTAGGGGTCTAAGGAAATGACAAAAACCTAAAAATCTTAGTGGCCAGATTGGCGACCAAGCGTTGGAAGTTAGTCGCCACCGGATCGAATCCAGTCGCATTGGCGACCCCACAGGTCGCAACGTCGAGCCCTGCTTGAACTGCACTTGACCTCAGTTAAATATAAATTCTATAACATCCAATTTGACCAAACCTTTTGACACTAACACTTAATCAAAAGCCCTCTGGGCTTAGTGTCTCGTGTCACTTTTTAGAGCTTATTTAAAAAATAGATCGCTTTTCACGTCTATTTATTGCTTGTAAAGTTGATCAGTTATATAACTCCAATAACAGCAGAAAAAGATGACAGACATTGCACTGTATTGCACTTTGGTTCACTAAGCATACATTCTACTGTATACTTATACTATGACTTCCATGTGCTTTCTTCACGCTATATTAGATATCGCTTTGGGTGTTTATTCGTGAACGCTTAGCCTGTTAAGTGATAATGACATGCGAGTGGTGATGATTTTGTTAATTCGTATAACCTCTTCCCCTGATTTAGTATCGATATTTTGAGGAGAAATTTGGTTTTGGTCACTCTTGAGCCGGTCTTAATGTTTTTGTAACGCCAAAGCTACAACGCAGCGGCTGAAGAACGTGTAAATTACAGTCATTTTCTTCGCTATTTAAATCTACTGAATGAAATATTCTGCTAGGTTCTGCTTAATAGAAAACATTCGATCTTGCTTGACATGTGATTCCGCGCGAACGTACGCAATAAACTATGTAGTAGTGTTTAACTCGCACAAATCTCACTTTTAAAGAGAGACTTTAACTTCTACACAGAGCTTACTATGCTGTACCATAACTGGTCATAACTTTAAAATGGTTGGGTATTCAATCGAGTAACGATTCAAACGATTCAAACCTTTTGTTCAAACGACATGTGTTATATGTGCAAGATTAACTTTGACATTCAATCCCGACCAACTAATTGCTTAGATTACAATCCCTCTTTAACCCCGATACAATCTGTTGCCGCGGCTAAATTTAAAAAAAGTTGTCTACACAAAGATAAGAACAATGCTTACCGATCGAACAACTGATATTTACATCGTCCTCTCTTTCAGCAACATTTTTACCATATCTGCTATATTCCACGACTGTAATCTCTATAAATACAGTTGTTACAGTAAATATCCTGTTGAAACATCCACCATTTTCCTTCGCTTGGTAAACAGAAATGATTTTCAACTACTTTCCAAAACTCTCAAGATAAAATAATAGATATCAAATGAAAGCACGCTATTCTTTAAATTGGCAACGTGAAGCTGTTATTCTGATACATCTCACAATTGCACAAATTAAAACTTTACAAGCGACCACAAGACAAGACACTCCAAAGAGATTTTAGAGCTTCATGTTAAAAACTGCTTTTCTCGCTCAATTTAAGTTGCGGTATACTAGCGTTATATGCACAACAACGACAACGAAAAATTTACAGGCAGGTCCATCTAATGACATCTTGTTGATTATTAGACACTTCTGCTTTTCAGATCCGTTCTAAAACTCGTCAATATAATTTCTCTCTTTCGGTTAGTACATTGTATTATGCGTTTGTAATAACCTGGTGTATTTCATTCTTCTTCTACGCGTTTTCTGCTTGAGTTACAATTAATTTCATTGATTTTCAGTACAATCTTGTCGGCAAAGGTTAGAATGTTATTTTAAGAACGTAAAACTTGTCTGTATTTTTCTTGATAACTGCTGGCTGCAGCTCAAATATATCCAAAATTGAAAAGCGTACAGCTAATTTAAAGAAAAAAATGCGTCACATCTACGTGTATTCCTCTTAAGAGCTTCATTCATGCACTGAAAAGGCTGTTGTCGTCTGTAAAAGTTGTCCATTGTAGCGTGGAATTCACAGCAGGATATATGAGGCTACATGTAGTGCCTCTTGACTCAGGTCAATCTTCGGGTCAAAAAAATTAAAAAAGCAATGTATGTTTTGCGCTTTAGATTGACATTTCTGCTCTTCAATCCTAAGAAAACTCATCAAATAGAATTTCCCTCTTTCGGTCATACATTGAGTTCTACCTTTACCTCAGAGCCGAGTGTAAACGAGGCTTTGCAAATCGAAAGTGTAAATGTTTCTCTCGATGAATCAGAACCGCCTGAAAAAAGAAAGGCAAAAAAGTACGACTCCAGACTGGCAGAGTTCTTTTATTGAAATGTGGGAAAAAGTATGGAACAGCACAACGCTAGATTTGAACAAACAAACGCCACAGTTGACATTTTTAAAGATTTGGCATCAAAATAATTGTCTTTATCTAATCGTTTATCTTCTGTTATTAAATTGTTGTTATTCATGCCACAAAGGTCACCCCTTTCAATACAAAGTTGTGCAAAAGTCACGTAGCAATCATAGTCTTTTTTAAGATGCTCGTTTTTTGTTCAACCTTTTTCAACGCAATTCTCCAACGAACTTTCAACATGCCAAATGCTCGTTCCACTACAGATCGAAGCGCACCGAACTTTAGGTTTTAAACTTTCGCTGCTCCTGTGTCAGGCGTCCTCTGTCCGGGTAGGGTTTCACTAGCCAGTTCGTTAGCGGATAGGCACTGTTGCCAGCTAAAAGGGGCCTTATTTCTGTTCCATTTTTATTGCCTGTTAGACCACTTAAAATTTGCTCGTTTGCTGCAAGTTCAGAAAAAAACGTCATCTCTTTTTTATAGCGTGCCTGTATTTTTACATAATAAGCCCTTTACAATAAATACTCCTTACTTACTGTTTGATAAACCAGCGCTTTAGTTGCGACCTTTGTAAAGAAACAATTATTCTTTGATAACATTTGTTTTGTGATCGGATGCCGCCGGAATTTCATAACATGGCGGGAAAATTCCGCGGCCTCACAAAGCAAATGTTGACATGGCGGGAAAAATATTGACATGGCGGGAAAAATATTGACATGGCGGGAAAATATCCCCCTGTACAATTATCTCGTGTCGTCATGACAACGTCGTCATGACGACACGAGACAAAAAGGAAAGAAAATAGAAAAGTTAGAAAACAGCTCTGTTAGCTCCATTGTTCTTTTACCGTCCGTTTATTCAATGCTTTATTTAACAATGATGCTAACTGTAATTGCTGAGTTGTTAAGTGTATGCGAACAAGTGACAGTTGAAATTCACCAACAGAAGTGGGGGGGGGGGGGCAGTAGAACAAAGTACAGCAAGGGCAAAGGGCTGCAGTATGAAAATTTGGACCCATTCCACAGTTTGGTAATTTTTATATAACAATAGAGTTGATGTTCGCGGGCGTAAATATGTTTTTTTGGCCCGACTCAGGCTCATTTTAGCCCGAGCCGCAGGCGAGGGCTAAAATGAGCTCTGAGAAGGGCCAAAAACATATTTACGCCCAAGAACATCAACTCTATTACTATTATAATCATTTCAGAGGGCATTAAGTTAAGGAATCAAAAACAGTAAGCGATATCTTGATCACTGCCGGCTTGCAAGTCGCCGTTTTATTTCTGATTGAAAACTAGGTTTAAAAGTTTACAAAACTCGGCAGAAAAACTGCAAAATTACTCAAAACAATCTTTGCTTGAAAAGGAAATTACAAAATTCTATCGGCAGAAAAGAAATAGTCGTCATTTAGAAGCGTTAAAATTAATTGTGTTGTTAAGAATATGCCTGAAATTCAACTGAGCGAGTTCCGCTCGACAAAGACAAACTTACATTCACTTTGCCCCCTGGATTCTTCTTTGAGTTTCTGTAATTTCTCTTCATCTAGCTGAGAAGACTGAATTTAATTTGCTTTCCCGTTCAATCTTTCAAACATTTTGTCGTTATAATACAAGCGTCTCACTCAAATTAAACGAAGCTTGAAATTATGCCAGCTTGTGCCAGACAGCAAGAAAACGGCGCGAACAGTTGAATGGTTTTCAGTTCTGATTGGCTGGCTTCGTTTTTTCTTGTTTCTGATTGGTCCACCGCAGCGGGCTAAAATATATTTTAGCCCGCTGAATTCTCCATTTTAGCCCGCAAAATACGCCACAATGCCCGATGAAATGATTATAATAGACTGTAACATCATCAGAGATTTCATAATGGCTAAGATCGATGGTGCATCAATAAAATAAAAATCGCCTGTTTATTTAAGTTTCAATCTATTCAGCACTAGTGTTCCACTTGAAAACACTAAAAATTATAAGGAAACACAAATAACAACAAGATCTCAACTGGCAGGAGGCTGATCAGTTGGTTATTCACTCAGCTTGGAGGAGTTAAATTCAAGTTCAATGAAGAAAAATGCATCTTGTGAGAGGGAGGAGCATTTGAACTTAGAACCTCCAGCCACAACCACTGTTGTTGTCAGTTGTGCTTCATATTAGCAATTGATACAGTGTCTACAGTCATCAGTGAATGGACAGTGACTGCTCTGAAATACATATCATGTAGCATTTGTCACACTACAATGTATGAAAGTTAAACTTTTAAGGGAACCTCAACTCTTACCACAAGTTCACGTTGAATGGTTTGAGTAATGCCGAAATTCCAAATTTTACAGGACAAGGGAAAAAAAATTGTGACCTCTCACACGAAAACGTACCCGAACGGCTTTCTGTTAAACAGGTGAAATACACGGCTACCGAATGGGTAACAAATGGCTAAAAAGCCATTTGAAACGGGTGAAACTGAACGGCTTATAATTTATTCTGAATGCATGGTCATGAACGACCGAACGGCTTACGAAAAATTTGGAAAGCATAGTGATGAATGGCGGAACGGCTTACAATTTTTTCCAAAACATATAGCTATGAACGGCTGAACAGCTAATGAAGATTTTGCACTGTCAGCTATGAACGGCCGACCGGTCTACCTAAAGTTTTAAACTGATAACTGTAAATGCCCGAACGTGGGAAGACAGAAGTAATTCATGAAGGCATGCAGTCGGAAATAATCATACTAGCTGTAAATCACAAGCTCAAAGTAAGAAAAATAACTTTGAACTGGCAACCAAATGTTTCGAAAATCCAATTATTGTAATTTAATTCTCTTCAGCTTGAACCCAGAGTGGCCAAAAAGTATACCGGTAATTTAAACGATGAAGCGAACAAGCAAAGATAACGTAAACACCAAACGAGATACAAAAGGTCAAATTTTAAGTCACTCAACATTTTGTCGCTTTCTGTCATTTGTAGGTGCCAGGTTGTTTCATCAGACTCTTTTTTTGGATAAGTATGCTATTCTAGACTGATATTTAACTATAACCTAGACCTGAAAACCGATCACAGACTTGCATGAAGAGCGAAACAAAACCAGAGAACTGCAAGCGAACTCCTTTCTGCTCAGTGAAGCATGACTTTAAGATTTCTTGTCGATATTTGCATATGATTGATAAAACACTGTGACAGGTAACACATATAATCATAACATTACTATAACAAAATTCTCAAATCTGATTGGTTCTAATAGCACGCCCTTTTTTTCACCAAATTGGAGCATGCGCTGCCAAAGTGTCCGATAACAAAGTGTCCAATTAAAAGGTGTCCAAAAACAAGATATACGATTACAAAGTTCACATGCTGCGCATGTGCATGCTTTTTTTAGTTCCTTATTGTGACTGAATACTTCTTGATATTCCTAAAACCTTCAGTTTTAGAATGGCCATTTTGTCGTAGAGAGGATAAATCCTCAACAGGATTGGCCTGTCTGATTTTTTTCCTCAAATTTTGTTATACCGGTATGATTAATTGATAATAGGACTTCATGTCGTCCAATTCTGTCTGTAGTCATACTCGTGATTAAGCAAATTGGATTCCAACTACACAGTGGTCTGATTTTGTTAAACACTTGTATGATTACAGACCGAATTGGACTCCACTCAGTCCTATTACCATTAATAATAGCCAGCCTACATGCGTTTTCTTTGTTCGTCCTAGCACTAGATTCAGTCGGCTTCAAAAGCAGACTGTAACTTATTTGTTCTTTTTTTTTTTTTTTTTTTTCCCAATCCCCACCCCCCCCCACCCCCACCCCCATCCCCGAATATCACCCATTTTTCTAGGTTGCCAAAACTGCAAAAGCATGTACTTGTTTTTCCGCCAGTTGGAAGGGAGCGCTCGCAAATTTGTGTGAATACTATAAAGAGTTTAGTCTCACTTTACATGATGAATAACTACACACTGACATGTGTGATTTTTTTTTCGCTAATTAAAATGATAAGCTAAGTATGCTTGCGATATTTGTACATGTACAAGCGAAAGTTGTTATTCAATCTGTTCAATAAATAGGTGCCATGACAAGAGCGTCGTGACAAGAATTTGATTCCCTGCTTCCACAAGGCTTATACTGAGGTCTTTTTATCACCCAAAAAACTCTGAGTATTCTTGCGAATTTTTACGAGCGAAAGGTATTGTTTTAACTGTTGAATAAATATGCGCGGACAAGTGTGATTTTATCTTCTGTTGGAGCGTCGCGACAAGAATTGATTCTCTGCTTCTGCAAGGTTTGAAAAGGGATTGAAAAGTCTTTGCATAGGGTTTGAAACGCTCTCAAACACAGTTTGTTAGGCGAACAGATCGCATTTGTTTTCCCTGAACGGTTGACTCAAACCGCTCGCACAGATGAGCAATTTTTCTGAACGGATGACCTTTGCCGCTAGCACTGATGCAAATTTTTTCTCAACGGATGGCTTAAGCCGCTTGCATCCATGGATGGAAATTTTTTCTGAACTAATGACCTCAGCCGTTCGCACAGATGTAAATTTTCTCTGCACAGATGATGAATGGCTCGTGCACAGTTGCATGAAGATAGCACATTTCTAAGTTGAGATTTCACATTATTTTTTACTCGACTCTTAGAAGCCATTAACTTCTAGCAGTTTTTGAAATTTAAAATTTCATTCTTGTCATAGCACAAATGAGGTTATGATTTATCGCTAGGTTATATATTAATCATTTTATTTGGTGCTCTGTTCTACCTGGAAACTTGGACACAAAATCACATTATCTGCAATTAAACTTCTAAGAGCTTGTAACATCACAGTCAATGGTCATCTCTCATGATCAGTAAAAGGACAATAATTATTGTGATGTAATTCCATAATTCCCTAATATCCTTGATAAATTTTAGAGGTACCAATATTCAAAATGTAGCGCATTAAAGCTTTACAAGATAGCACCCTGTCAAGAAAATTGGTGCACAACCTTAAGTAATGAACTTAAATTTTAGAGTTTTTCATGATTAGAAAATCTGTGTGGTGGAATCCTGCATGCTGTAGTGGAAATATTTCTTATTCTTCACTACTGAGCTTACAGTTTTAATGCATGCATTATAATTTATTTGAAATATATCACATGACAATCAGCTATTTCTTTATTATGTAGATGTGGCCTGAAAGAACAGATCCCCAGAAATTTGTGTATGAAGATATTGCTATAGCTTCATACTTGCTGGTGAGTACTGAATGTTGGCAAATATGATCGAGTGTAATTACACCACATAAGAATTTGAATTTCATTAAAATGATTTGTGATTTTCAGTAACACGGAAACTTTATTAATAGAAAACGTTCTGTTGCTGTTAAAATGCATTTTATTTCTTGTTACTGGATTTATGAAAACCAGGTTAGTGTAATTTTCACCGTTGTTAGCGCAAATCGACGTAAACACGTTTTTTTCTCGCCAAAATCTCCAAAGTAGACGATATAAAAACTATTTTAAAGTAAATGTCAGTCTTTTTTTCTCTCCTCCTCTCTCTCTCTTTTACCTTTCAGCGCTGTAGTTCATTTTTTTTCCTTTCTCAGCATGTTTTTAGGCCACATCGCAGTGTAAATGTACTTGGTCAAAAACACTCAGGTCACCGGCTTTTTTTTGACCACGTTTTCTTAATCCAGTTATATATAAATATAGTAAAGTTGTGATATTTTCAAATAATTCCACCGTTGAGTTTATTAAAGTTTAGTTCAAGTGTCTGACTAGATCGTACTTAAAGGTGTTCGTATAAACTATTAATTTTAGTCAGAGAGTTCACAGTTTGCATTTTTTACAGTTACAATGCAATTAAACAGCGTTTTGTTGCCATAAAAATGTTTTTCTTAGTCTTTGTCTCGATGAAACATGTATCTGTGACTTTTTCTGAGACCCGCTCAATGTGGACACCCTGTTAATACAAACACTTTGGCCTGTCCCTTTGGTGTGCATTTTAACAGGGTTCCACTGTATTTGAAAGTAAAAACAAAATGGACCCTTTTTTATTCAATGTCGCACGTTTTCAGAGGCTGTAGCATAAAATTCTTCAGATGTTTATTCCACATGATGTATTTTGTTGCATCTGTTGTGGCGTCTGCCAAGGTTTCAATCAAATCACTTGGGTAATGTGTCATAAAATTATATCTGACAATAAAAAAAAAAAATTGAGCTTACAATAATTGTAAGCTTAATAATTTATTAAGAACACAAAGATATGACCTTTCATGGCCGTAATTAGCAAGAGGCAAGACGAGGCACTTACCTCGTCTAGATTTTAACCCAAAATTAAAAACAGAAGAATATTTGTTTCAAGAAATGCCTCATGAAAAATGTTCAAGAAAAACTTTCAGAGCTTCTAGGATTCCAAACTTTCTGGAGGGCATGCTCCCAGACCTCGTAGCAAGATCTTGCCTTCTCTATACCAAAGGTCTGGTTACGGCCCTGCCTTTGAATGCAAGTTTCTCTAGGTTTTGTCCGGAGTTTTTTTCCATTGCTTCATTCATTCTTTATGAGGTGGACCCATGGACAAACCGCATGCAATACCCACACGCCCACCTCTGGAAACCTGCAGCCAATATGTCATTAGTTCATGCGGTAACTGTACTTTAAATTTTAACATAACATTAGGATTGTTTCTTTAACCTGAAGCAAAATAGTCGTAGTCTCAGAGAGACATAAGCATCCATATACATGACAAATTGTGTGTAATACTCTAAAACTTACATGACCTTTGAATGACATTGCATAACCCATTCAGTCATGGATTATATGGGTCATACAATCCATACAACCTGTATAGGTCATAACCAATTGATGGTTTATGGATCACAGTGAGCACTACAGATGGCGAAATTTGCATATTCTATGTGAGACGGTGAACTTCATATCATTAGTGAGAAGGCATGTTTTGACCATATAACCTGTACAACTCAGCAACTGCACATCAGAAGTGCAATTTAAACATGTCCAACCCAAACATGCTAACTTAAGCAGAAGTTCTGAACAAAAGTCATCTTTAGAGTCAAGTAAATAGTTGTTGCTAGTCAATGTTATAATTCTTGTCTGATTCCAATCAGCTTCCAATCAGACAAGAATTATTTAATAAACAAAATTTCGAATCAGTTTTGTGACAACTTTAAAGTCCTGTCATGGACTTACTGTTTGGAAGAGGCCTAGTTGATGATCACCATGTTTGATCATTTTTAAGTGTATCATATAATAGTTTACATGTATATATGGTTTTGGGGGATGCTGTCTTATTAAATTAGAGATGTTTGTATGGATTTTAAGCTATGTTTCAAGGGCCATAACTTGGTCTCTGTTAAACTTAAAAGCACCAACCTTGGTCAAATGACCAATCTCGACGTGATCTTTCATGTGGCGATGTCAGTTTATCAATTGGTTTAAAGTTAAAACTCGCCCCAGTTCCTTGCGCAACCTTGGAACGGCCAATAGCTGCACTGTACTGATCAGACATCAGTGCTTTCTATTGATCAATTAATTTTTAACTCTTAACTGCAATTTTTATCTTTCACCTACTTTTATGATAAAATTTTATATTCTATTGTAATTTATTGATTTATTTATTTATTAATGTATGTGTACGATTCCTCGTTTTTCTTCTTCTTTTAAGTGTAAAATTTTAACTTTATGCTTAGATATATATAATGTAAATAGTGTCCACAATTAGTTTTTTTAGCTAAATACTTCAGACACTTTAATAAAGTATTTCACAATCTGCAGACTATTTATATTGAAATTCATTTTGAATTTCAAGAAACTTATAGTTATGTGACTTATGACAGATTCTATGGAAGGAGGAACGAGAGGCAAAGAATCTAAAACAAAAACAGAGCTTTGTCGACCTTGGATGTGGAAATGGATTACTTGTCCATATTCTCAGCAGTGAAGGGGTAGTTATGTTTCCTTTACTTGTTAAATTTATCCGCTACAGTGCAGATTGAGCCAAAGGTGCCAAAATAATAATGAAATTCGTACTGTTTTAATAAAAAAATACAATGCCCAATTTTGTTAATAATCATCTTTAACCCAGATACAACAAATAAGATACCTTTTAATCATTATCATCTGTTTCTGGTTTAGAAAGCATTTATAATTGTATATTAAGCTAACAAACGAAGTACATATTAAATAACTTGGGTGCAGTTATGCTGAGAGAGGCACTATAAGAGTAAAGTGTCTTGCCCAAGAACACAACACAGTGCCCCGGCCAGGGATCAAAACCGATCCAATGTCCAGCACACTAACCATTAGGCCTTCATACCTGCCACACTTCGTTCTTTCATTTTATTTTACACCTTTCTTTATTCATGTTTTAATTTCAGCACCCAGGTACAGGCATTGATGTTCGTCGCCGTAAAATCTGGGATCTGTATGGAGGAAATACTTATCTCCAGGTATACAATGTACATGTATAATAGCAAATCTTGTTAATATGAATTAGTGAATCTATGTCATAGCAGGGAAGACTCAAAAACCTTGGCAGAATTCCTGGCAACATTTTCCAGTTTTAGTGCTTTCATTTAACTCAAGTTTATGAATAATTTGTCAGCAGAAATTTTCTTCTAATTTTAAAATACAGCAGCTCTTTCTCCTTTTCAAATTAAAAAAAAATAAGGTCTGGAAACATTATGCAACGTGACTAAGTAACTTCCTATCAGCAAATAGTGAACTGGAAATGCTGTGGTACAGTTTTGTCAGCAAGTCCTAGTTTTCTCTCCAGATTGCACTGTTAAATATTGCACTCTCGTGAATACTATTCCATAAAAAGAAAAGTTCAAACTTGTACCTTAAGTTTCCTTCATAAACGCTGCCTGTTATGTGGGCATATAAACTTGATTACTTGTTGGTAATATGTACATGAATTAGAATTTCAAGGTGGCCCCTGACCCCTTTATTGGTCTGACACATGCACAGTGATTTCTTAGAATTTTTAAAGCCTGCAGAAGAATATATGCTAAAATGATGAAATACCGTAAAATTCCAGTTACAGTATAAGCTCTTGGCTTATACAACTTTCATTAGACAGTTTGTAAGGGGTTTTTTGTGGGCTTATAAATGGAGGGGCTTATAAGTGGAATAAAAAATGTTTTGAAACGAGCCACAGCATTGTTGATCAAAATATGTTTTTAAGTTACAAAGTCATAGTAAACCAACATTAAGCCATGTTCATCCAGCAGACTGGGGCTTGTATTCGAGAGGGGAGGTAGATGGGCCTATAACCAGGGGGGCTAATAAGTGGGGGGGGGGGGGGTTATAACACACAAACACAAAAAAAGAAACAAATAACACACCAAAAAAAAGCAAACACAAGCAATATTATTGCCCGACGTTTCGGCGACATCATGACGCCATTATCAAGGGTAAATTGAGAAAAATTAATTAAATGCGGAGTTCAAAAAGTAAAACATTTGCATAATGGTGGTGGCAATACAAATACTTTAGCACGGATTGAATCATTTGCACGTTCAAACTCGGTGTTAATTGCTTGATGTAAAGCATCTCGTTGACAAGCCAATGAAATTTGTTCCTGCATTTCTTTAGTACTTTGAAACAACTGAGGAAGTCCTCAGGGACAGCACCCGCGTGGTCATTGTCATGATGCTTGCGTACAGAAGATGACGTGCTTTTATGGCCATCCACACGGGCATGCAAATGCCCGCATGTGTAGCCAACATAGCTCCCTGTATCACACAGGTTACACTTAAATTGGTACACTACGCACTGCTGACCAATTTTCCGACTGACAAATACGTGCTGGACTGTTGTTTGGGTCTTTCAACTGCGTCTTTACAATGTTTGCAGAAACTTGGTCCTTAAAGGGTATGACTGCTCGGGTCACGTCATTTCCCGCCATTTTCCCCGAAGCCTGCAATGGCTGCCGGCCAGCAACTCTCGAGTTTACAAAGGTATTGATGGTGGAGTTGATAAGAGGGTAGTCCAGACGTGAGAATAAAGATTTCAAACATTCACACTCCTCCGAAAAGTAAGGCCATGAGGAGGACAACCGGTACGCGCGATCGAGCATAGTTGTTAGTAAGCTCTGTTTGTAACAGTTGTCAACGTGACTCTGGTAGTGGACAAGTAAACCAGTATTAGTAGGCCTCACGTAAACTTTGGTCTCAATTCTAGGTGCACGGTTTAGGAGCTAGGTGCCGAGAAAGGGGAGCATTCCATCCTTTTCGATTTCCATTGTGAGCTGACAGAGGGATGGGCCTGGTTCCGGTGCTGGCGTGTCCACCAAGGTCAAAATAATGTTCCAGTTCAATGGTGCTCTGTACGAACAAATCGACGGAGTGGCCATGGGGTCCCCCCTCGGGTCTTTGCTAGCTATTTAACTTGTTCATGTCATCGCTAGAAGATAAACTAGAGCTAGAAGGCAAACTGCCTGATTATTACCGCAGGTATGTTGACAACACTCTCACTGTAATGCCCAATATTACTACAGCTACAGACTTCCTAAACACCCTGAACCAAGCCCATCCCTCTGTCAGCTTCACAATGGAAATCGAAAAGGATGGAATGCTCCCAATTTACACTGAAGAAGGGCTCTACCCGAAACGTCTGTTAATATTAATTTTTTGACACTTAAAAGAGTTTTTTCTCAAATTTCTTTACTGTGTTACACAGTGGCATTTTAAAAATAATAGCATCCTATTAAAAAGAAGGCTTCAGAAAACTGCTTTTAAGTTAAACAAATCTTGTCATTGTTTTTGTCTTGTCATTGTCATTGTTTCAAAATTTCTTTATCTTAACTTGCCCCTTACAGTACATCTAATAATCTATCAACTTTATTGGTCTTAAAATTTTACAAATAAAAAAAAAAGAAAAGGACCAAAAAGGAATTGCACGAACGGGAAAATAGTAACCCATGCGGGGCGCAACCCTAAAAACTAAAAAGAATGGCGATAAAAATCTTAAATTAAAAAATATATATATATGTATATACAATAAATCTAATTAATTACAATAGTTAAAAATTATAGTTATAACATCTCATGGAATAACAACTCAATCAATTGACTGAATATGCTTGATCTGGTCTCACAATGTTAAATTACTTCCCATCCATAGGAAATGGCCCTAGATCCCACAATACCTGCTCTATTTCCAGATGTTGACTGGCTGATAGGGAATCATTCAGATGAGCTTACACCTTGGATACCAGTAATGGCAGCCAGGTCTGGTTACCGGTATACAGCAATTCTCAAGATGTGATGTTTCCTGTTATGAACTATTTTGTACACAAAAAGGGATGTTTTTATAGGGCTAACCTTTAGGGTTTAACTCCCCTTTGGTTTTTATGAGACATATTTAAAATTTGGGAGAATCAATTTGCATTAATAATAACAATATGTTTATTATGTTAAGCCCCTGGCCAGAGGTATTTTTTTCGGGGGCGGGTTTTTTGTGGGGGGGGGGGGGGGGGGGGTAAAAAAAAAAAAAAAAAAAAAAAAAAAAAAAAAAAAAAAAAAAAAAAAAAAAAAAAAAATTTTTAGGGGGGGGGGGGGGGGGGGGGGGATTTCCACTACAGGGGGGCGACGAGGGGGGGGATCGAGGTTGGGCGCTTAATCGAATAAATACTATGTCAAGTTTAATAATTTCTTATTAATTTGGATCTTACTAACTTGTGTGCAGTCATTGGAAAATAATAACACAAACCAATTTTTGCCGCAAATAAATTTGTTTTGTACAATAGTGCCTTTTAGCGCTCAAGAGAAAGTTGTAAGGCTGATTTAATTTTATATTGTGTCCTGTAAATCAATCCTACAATTCACTTACAACTGTCTTGTACATCACAAAAATAAACATATGTTTTAAAACCCTAACACAAATCGCAGCCGCAAACAAGAAAAAGATGACATTTTGTGATTTTTATTGACTGAGTAGAAGAAGTTTTTGTGTCAAAATTGCGGACTCCACCTGAATAAATCCAAGGGTAAACCAAAGGCTTCTTTGTTCATGGAGGATGTGTAGTTTAATTGTTAACACAAACCCTATTTCTCTAGTTATTCTATGTTTTCAAGTCTCATTTCCTCCAACTACTGCCTGTAAAGTATGTGAAGCCTTTGCTCTGTTTTCCTCCTAAGCCATTCCCTTTTCCACACTTCATTCTTATTTCACCTTTCTTTTCCTCAAGATTCGAGATTCTTTTACAAATTACATAAACAAAGACTGCAGGGGAGCGGAATTGTACACAATTTTGGCATGTTGTAAGCCTGTTGCATGCGACCATGTAAATCGGCCCTTAGTTCACTTCAAAAACTAGTCCTCATACAAAACCTCTTATATGAAAATGAACATGCAAGTAAAACACAATATCATACCAATAAAGATTCCTTTTGATACAGAGAAATGACATGATGACTTTTCACAAGGGGTCTTACATAATTTTGAGGAAATTTGTCAGAAATTTAACATAATTAAAAATAGCTGACACCTTGTGCATTTTTTCAGGAAATTTGTCAGAAATTTAACATAATTAAAAATAGCTGACACCTTGTGCATGATAAAGGCTGTATCTAACTGCAGCCTTCTTTTTTTCAAACTTAAGAAGCAATATAATTATGTTAGTGATTGTGTAAACAGCATAGTTAAGATCTGATTGAATTTAAATAAATACAGTAGTTGTGAATTCACAGGCTCAATTGAACAACAGTAACATTTTATTGTATATTTTATTTTTTTAGATTTTCCTATGTGTTCTTAACAAAGTGATATCCGATAAACTACCGGTACATATGATATGCGCAAGCTAGCTTAAGCTGCGACAAAGGTCAAACGGTCTCTTGCTCACAGCGGTCAGCTGTATATTTATTTATAAGAATTAGAAATTTCTGTCTACTAAATCTAATGCTTTTGTGTTCTATGTGGCGATTTCTGTGAAACAGACAACAGATCCTGTCAGTCATGTGATGGTGTAAAGCAATGATGTGGTCGCTTAAAAAGACTAATAATTTTGTTACAAATGGTCTGCTGCTAAGAACTGGCATTGATGAGCCACCTTGCTCCTGCAATCTCTTTTTTAGAACATACTATTGCTGTAGGAGGAATTAATCCATCCAGCGTTTAGTCTGAGTCTAGAGTCAAGAAATCCTTAGTGTGGTGAACACAGTGGGTGGTGAGGAGAGGAAACCCAATGAAACTTTGCACCATGCTAATGACACTCCTCTTCTTTAATAATATTCCTGCATACATTAATTGAGTTAAAAGTCTCATAAAACTGTAAATTATGTATAATAATTATTTTAATCAATCTTTCCCTTTCACTCACTTTGCAGGTCATCATACACAGCACAATATTTTGTGCTACCATGTTGTTTGTTTGACTTTAACTGCAAGGTACAAAATGTTTCTTTTTTGTCAGCAAATTGTTTCAAAGCTACATGTAGAACCCCCCTCGCCTAAATCAAGTCTCCAGGCAAGTGCACCTTTATTAATTGGTAAAGTACCACCACCAAAACTTTATTTATAGGCTGTTGTAGGAACCCAAATAAGCGCCCACATGAAAGCAATATAACATTAACGTGCTCCCCATGCAGCTACTTGACTACAATATTGAAGAAGAGTGGCCAACATTGTATGCATATGCATGCTGTATTGTATTTTTATCCACCCGTTTGTGGTGAATTAATTGATTGTTCTATTTATCTCCATTATTGTGCTTTAAGTTTATCTTTGGGTTAAAATTTTTCAAACCAGTTTGACTTTGATTTTCCTTTGTCTCATTTATATTTTTGAGGTTTTTTTCCCAAAAATACTCTTAAGTCGGTGCGATGGACAGTGTAGTCAGTCAGTCAGTGGGTGAGTGAATGAAGTGTGTTTGTTTGTCACACCAATCAGGTTTGAGGTACTATCAGAATCAATGAAATTGCAGTTTATAAAGGGGAAGTAATCTGACACAATCTGGTTGTAAATGAACGATATCATTCAAAGATTTTAAGTTTGTAGGAAGCTGAATAATTTGTTGAGGTGTGAATTAACCCTGGATTTGAAACATATAATTTTTTCATCACGCTTATCTGCTTACAACGCCCTCGCCTCCAGCAAAAGACCCAACACTAAATTGTTATTCGAGCAATTGCTTACGATGGGCTAGTTTTGCTAGGCTGCGTGGCCGTGTGCATAAAGCATTTACATTGCATAAAGCATTTTGCATTGAGCATTTTCTCCTTATGATGTTTATACTGTGGGTATATCTACAAAGAGTCATAAAAATGGTAACGAATCTTATTCAGAGTGTGTTGTGGCCTCTTGTTTAAAGAGTTTGTGACAAGGAAAGTTCTTAAATGTTGTTGAGACTCTGTGGCACCAACTGAAAGCCACAATTAATTTAATTAGCCTCCTTTAGCGTCTTGCTCGATTCACTGACTCTTGGACAAACTTGTAGCCTTTATGTTTTTACCTGTAATACACCATGTTTAGACATTTAATTAACCTGTATGGGTATTGACTTTAAAATGGTTTTGCTGTTAAAATCAACTATGATCGATAGTGGCAACAGGCTAGAATAAGAGCACGTCATTCCGTGACTGTTTGATAACAAAATTAGTTCTTGCTCTTATTTGTTGAATGAAAATTTACGTTTACGACAGGAAACAAATACTTCAGGTGTACTGTGCTTTACAAGCTTTCCCAAAAAAGATTGTTTTTTGATTATTTTTTTTAGTACTTTTTGATTACTCAATGGAGACATGGTGTTGTCAAGAAAAACAAAAGTATCATGTTACAAAAGTGAGATAAACAAAAGTGTCATGTTACATGCATTTAAAAAAGTATTATGTAACAGTGTTTGACAAAACACAAAAGCATCCTGTAGCAAACAAAAGTACAGATCATATTACAGTTGCAAAAAAGCTAGCAACAAAATAAGCGCAGAATATCAGAATAAGAAATATGTGCCATTTCGTCACATTCTTGCCTATGTTCATAAGCTGAAACAAAGGGAAATGAAAATCAAACTGGTTTGAACATAAAAACCAAAGATAAATTTAAGCCACAACATATATTTATATCTGTCCATTTGTTCCTTCCTTGCTTTCTTTCTTTGGTTGGTCTTTCGGATAAAAAAAAACAAAAAAAAAAAAAAACCCCCGGCCCCCCCGGGGGTCTTTCATTCTGTTGTTTTTGTTTCCGTACCATATGGATTTTGAAATCCATATTTTTTTTTTAAGTTCATCAGGAAGAGCAGTAAAGTGACACAGTATAGAGGGTACCTGGATTTTGTGCATGAAGTAGGAGAAACATGTGGCTTTCAAGTGGAAGAGGACTCGTTGAGGATTCCATCCACCAAAAGGGTAAAATTTATTAAATGCATGGGAAATGAAACTGCCAGTTTCTGGATTCTTATCTGTTGTTTACGTTTTGAAAGAAATCCTAAATTATAGTGAACATGAAAGGCATGTGAGCTAAGTTCTGATATAATGGTGTTGGGCAAAATGACTCTGTCTTGGGCAAGACAATAACCAGTAATTTTTTTTGTGAATTTCCACTGACATTGTTTTGTGGGTTGGTTTTTGGGTAATTGTGAAGAACAGCTCCCGCTAACCGACTGTCGGTCAACTGTCGGCCGACAGGTTACCAACAGACTACCGACAGGCCACCGACAGCCCACCGACAGGTTACCGACAGTTTCCCAAAACAGAAATTTTACTGTAAAACTGAGCAGTAAACACAGAAGTAAACCCGACACAGAAAGCGATTAAAACAGATAAGACTTATAAACATTGTATTTCATTGTACTACGGTACTTACTACAAAACAAATCGTCTCCTCGCCAAGATTTTCTTTTATACAAACTTCAATCTCTTATAAATATATCACCTACGTAACTTTATGTCCATAAGGCAAGCAATGAAATCACGTTCGAAGATGATTTTATCCAAAAATCAGGCCAAAACAGTGCAAAAACTTCTCCACACACGCACTCGCTGAAGTCGCCCTAGAATCCTTTGCGACCCCTTCCGAGGGGGAATGAGACTAAGTTAACCAATCCAATATGGCGGACAGAAATGGAGTAGCTGTGTTCGCGTAAATTCTCCGGTCGATTTCGGCAGCGCAGAAGCTAGTTTTAGGCTGTGATGACCGAAACTCAGGAGTATATACCTTTCCTTTCAATTTCTCATAAATTTTGGGGTCCGTTACGGAGGAAAAACATAAAGAAACAAAAAGGTTAGTGTTACCGTATAACCGACAACTTACCGACATCTTACCGACACCTTACCGACACATCACCGCCTGTCGGCCGGCTGTCGGCCGACAGTTGGCCGACATCATAGCCAAAACCTGTCGGCAGGTTGTCGGCCGACAGACGACCGACAGCCGGCCGACAAACGGCCAACAGACGGCCGACAGACGGACGACAAACGGCCGACTGTCGGCCGACAGACGACCGACAAACGACCAACAGTCGACCGACAGTCGGTTAGCGGGAGCTGTTCTTCACAATTACCGGTTTTTGTTAGGTACTAATGGTAAGCGGTTGTTTCACCTACAGGTCGTTTCGCCTACAGTGAAGTTGATTCACCTACACGACCTGAGTTGTTTCGCCTACACTTAAGTCGATTCGCCTACATTAGAAGAGAGGAAGACCTAAATAAAGTTCAATATTAATAAAGTTTACCTTAAGGTTTCTCTCTACCTTAAGGTTATTTGATCAAAATAAATGACATGCTGTATGCCTGTCAAAAATTTCTAATAACTTCACCATTTTTGACTCAATTTCCTTGAAACTTTCGCATTTTACTCGAAATTTATCGAAGAATAATACGCACATCAATATGTCAATGTAATGATCATGAGTTTTGCGCGATGTTAACTTTATTGAACACACCTATTTGGATAAAACTGCTATTTACAGAAAACTGAGTGTGAGTGCTCAGATTCCATTTAAACTGCTGCAATTAGCTCATTATAACATCTTATTATGACTCAAGTTTCCGAAAAATCTTTGGAGCAGAAACCTCAATACAATTTGATCATCAAAATATTAATCGCGGGCAAACTTGAGGTTTGGAACGCTCCAGCGCTTCCACATTTTGCCCAAAAGTACCATAACCGAAGACAAAGAAAGTTCAATGCATCAGTTTTGACAGCTCCAAATCACATTCGCCTATTTGCAATCATTATGGAAAAGACATCCCTTGGAAATGCAAACCCTGTTCCACCGCTCATGTCTCCTGACATGTAACACATTTGTCTCATGTCTTTATGAAAAAAATTCTTTTCATAGGTTAAACCGCTTAGCTAAGTGTGTTGCGAGAACATCCTTTCTTGGTCTCAGGCCTTGTGTCTTTTTCCCTAGTCCATACTAGTCAAACATTACGCTTGACAAGCGAGTAAAATTCCTGATCGCAACCTTAAGAAATTCGATCTGCCAAAGATCACTCACACTCATCCTCTTCGCTCCTGGAGCATAAGGCCACAATCTGCCAAAGATGAACTCTTCAAATTTGAAAAAAAAGTGTAGGCGAATCGACTTCACTGTAGGCGAATCGACCTGTAGGCGAAACGACTGACATTCAAACTAATTATTTTCAGCTTTTATTCATCATTCAGTTTTATGTATTTATTTACCGGTATTTATTCTAGTTTCCCAATTTAAGACGATACATAATATATCTAATAACAAAATAATAATAATAAAACATACAATAAATAACTACTTGTAATTGGGAGGATGATTTTGTTTCAGTTGGAATCTTACAAATGTGTGAAGCAGCGAGGCATGCAAGGCAAGACAGCGGGGCATGCAAGGCATGTGAGGCAGAAATCCCAACTCCAAATAAAAAGGCTAACTGTAGGCTAACTGGAGTGCTATTTAGGCTAACCATAGTGCTAACGGAAGGGCTACGTAGGCTAACCCGGAATGGATTGCATGCCTCACTGCATCGCACTTTGTGATGACCGTCCAGTTGCATTAGGCATAGATGGCAGAGGCTCTGTGGGTGTTAATTCTGATTGGTTTTAACTTGCATCATTTCAACTATAATAATAGGAGCAGAGCAGTTAAGGTGATAATTTACAGAACTCTAACTATAACCTCTTCAAACTGCAATCCAGTGATGTTGCTAAGGGCCAGCTGCCGGCTACTTTCAGTGGCTGAACAAGAACTTGAATTCGGCTAAAATTTCACATGAAAACAAAGACCTGGGTAAACATTTAAAGCTGCCAAGGCCAGAAAACCCACCTGGGCTTGCTGATAAGCCTGCTTAGCATTTTCTTAGCTACACCACTGGCAATCCTGGCAAAATTGTTGACTGAGAACCTTGAATCTTCTATTTCCCAGATCTGTCAGGTTGGAAGGCAAAGAACATTTCCTGAACAGAATACTCCAAGAAGAGAAAGATCAATAAAAGAAATGATACTAAGAAGAGGTTGTGATATTGATGCTGGAAAAGTACCCAAAACTTTACTGAAGGGAAGGGACATGCCGTTTAATTTGCAAACTCCATGCAACGTAATTGGAAAACAATCTGTGGAAGTGAGAGAATCTCCCTGCAAAAACTTACAACAGCCGAGTCATGTAACGTCTGGCAGAGATCAAGGAGGAAACATCATTGATATTCATGAAGAAGAACTTCAGCAACATAGAAGCATCATGACTGCTGCCAGTAATGACTTGCGTATAGAAAACAACTTCAATACTCAGACTATGAGTAGCTCCAATACTTGCCCATCTCAAGTATTGTCATCCACTTTCCAGCCTCGTTCATCTAAGGAAATAATGAGAAACTGTACAACTTTGGATAAATCACTTAAAGATTTTATTATCAACACTGTGGCAAGAAACTTGTTAGATTTACCTCTGGCAAGTGACAAGTTAGCAAGCACTTCACACACTGCTTCAAAAGTAGACAAACAGGTTGCAAGTTCTGCAGCTAGTGCTTCCAAATGGCGAAAAGGAGGTAAACAATAATAAAAAAAAAATTATAATCAAAATTTATTTAAAGGTGACACTCATAGTTATATTTAAAGTTAAGCTAAGCGTGAAAAGTGCCTTATCAAAATGGCACAAAGCTTACTTCACTAAACTTCCATATTAATGACAGAAAATATTCATCTAGCAGCTTTTCAGCAAAACAGTATTTGTCACTTTTTTTCTGATGTGCACAAAAGTTGCTTTGGCCAAAATATATGAAAAGGAATCACATAACAACCCAACTAATGGTTGTAAGGGAGACTTATTAAATAAATGCAAGTACAAATCTACATGAAGACATGTAGCAAGTTTACGTGCAAATGCAGACTGGTGAAAGTTTATAGGACTTTGTTTTTGTTTTTGGTTTTCATGGTGAGATACACCTCTCATTTTACACAAGTATTCATTGTCAATTGTCATTTTTTCTACCAAATTTTTAAAGCTGATCAAAACACAAGCAAACCTTGTACTAGTAATTAACTTATTATTGTATCTGACAGGTGAATTGCAACTTTCTGAAGTGGCAAAAATGTTTGAAAAAAGTATTTTGCTTCAACTCAAGAACGAATGTGGCGGACTTCAGACTCTACTGCGGAACCATTATTACATTTTCAAAGGTCAGTTACAATGGGTTATTCCAGAAAACAGCCACACAAAAATCCACCCTCAGACAAGTTTTCAGGACCTCTTGACCTTCCTCCCAACCAGATTTTAGAGGGATGTCCAATACACCAAACTGGGTCGATTCGACTATTTCACTTAACGAATCGACTCAACGGAAGTCGATTTGCAAGAGACTAAGAAAACTAACAGCATCTTGGCCAACAGGGAGGGTTGAAAATGTTGATGATTCGACTTGATTCGATCGATTCAACTTCCTGGATGTCGATTCGTCATACAGGATGTCGATTTTGAATACTAACAGCATCTTGGCTAACAGGGTGGGTAGAAAATGTTGTCGATTCGACTTGATTTGATCGATTTGGGTCGATTCGACTGCCTGGATGTCGATTCGTCATGCCAAATGTCGATTTGCGAGGGACTTAGAAACTTACTTGATTCGATCGATTCGAGACGATTGGTCTGCCTGGATGTTGATTCGTCATACCGGATGTTGATTTGCAAGGGACTTAGAAAACTAACAGCATCTTGGCCAACAGGGAGATTTGAAAATGTTGACGATTCGACTTGATTCGATTGATTCGATTCGACTGCCTGAATGTCGATTCTTCATACAGGATTCGCCTGCCATGATGTCGACCCAACATACCACCCTGTTAGCCAAGATGATGTTAGTTTCTAAGTGTTGCGCAAATCGACTTCCGGTATGTCAGGTCGACATCAAGGCCGACGAATCGTCTCGAATCGAGTCAAATTCACGACATTTTCTAGCCACCCTGTTAGCCAAGATGATGTTAGTTTCTTAGTGTGACGCAAATCGACTTCCGGTATTCCGGGTCGACATCAAGGCCAACGAATTGTCACGAATCGAGTCGAATAGACAGCATTTTCACCCACCCACCCTGTTGTCCAGAATGCTGTTAGTTTTTTAAATGACAGATTGATGCCGTGCGATTCTATCGAATTTAAAGTCTCACAAATCGATCTGAGTCATGACGACTTGGAAACGTCGTTCATTATTATCGTTTATTTTTACTTGCTTATGAAAATCAGCTTTGTCATATAATTTCTGACTAGCTACATTCCTTTCACTGCTTGATAAAACTTGTTCTGAGCCAGTGCAAGAAAAATTTCTCTTATCTTGACAGGTCTATCAGTATGTGTCTTGATGGTTACCCAGGGATTTGGGGGTTATCAACGCCTTTATTTATTACTGGGTATGCATTAGAAATGCGACAGGTATACCAAAAGTTGCGAATAGATATACCATATATAGTTTGGATAAAATTAATTATAATAGACTTGAAAAGAGTACAGTGATTATAATATTATTATTATTATAATTACAGTACTGTGTCATACTCTTGTGCAGTTGTAGGTGGTGTTGTTCAAATGAGGGATTGGACCCAGGAGTCCCCAGGTCCAAGAGGAAAGAAGGGCGATTCAGTTAGGAAACAGCGGAGATCCCAAGCCTTATGGAAAACTTCAATGTGCTGGTTTTACTTACATCATCCAGATGGGTGTCCTGTTCCCTCAGAACAGTGTCCCTATGCACATGCTGCAGATGAATTGAGAGAAAGACCCACAGAGGATTACCTAAATAGTCTTTAGAAATGTCTTGCAAACTTACATATTTTAACTGGTGGCATTTGATTTGCTTTTTTAAAAAAATAAGGGTACTGTTGTTTTAGCTCAAGTGAAACAAATTTTATTCTGCTGTGCACTGTTGTGCTAGCTTAAGTATCAGTATTTTCTTGTTTGCAAATTTTATATGTAACAATAATTTTTTTGAGATCTTAAAGCAATTTTTGTCCTCATTTGAAAATCAACACTGTACTCAAGAAAAAACAACTATTGAACTCCGCTTTTGTGCTTGGTTAAATCTATATATTATGTAATCTAAGGTTTTTATTGTCAGCTTACAATTCTGTTTGTTTTGTGAAAGCCACAAAAAAAAAGCCATGGAAAAAAATATTAGGGTCTTTCACTTCTAAACTTGCAGTGCCTGTGTTCTAATGGAAGTTTGATAGGCTGAGCTAATCACATTTCAGTGTTTTCATCAAAAGCCTTACAAAAATATACTAAGTAAAATCAATGCAGCTGTAGCTTCAAATTTAATCCAATAAAATTCTATATTGTTTCCTTTATTTACTTTTTTGTCATCAAGCTGTCCATCCTTAAAATAGAAGTCATTAAACTAAAGTCTGTTTATCGCTGTTTAAGTCTGATTAGTTTGCTGACTGTCCTTACAAAACTGCAACCATGGATGCAAGTGTTGGAAATAATACGCCCCTTTCCCCTGTTTAAAATTTGTTGTTAATTGTTTTTTTTTTGCATGCCCAACATTGAACTCACCCTGCGAGCATAGCCTCTTTAAACTTCCCTGCAGTTGAGATTTGAGAAGTAGAAAGAGGCTCTGCACAAATCGTGTCGTTTCTTTGAAGTCGCCACAGCCCCAAAGTTTGGACTAGTCAGCCCAGATTAAACTGGTTATTACTGTAAGACATTAATTTTTTGGAAAAACTGACAGCCAATACAGACCACACAGTACGCTCTTGAAAGTACTAGAGCTGATGATAGCTACCGTTTAGGCGTACGTGCAGCTTGTGGATCATTTAGGATATTGTTTTTTCGCAAACCAAGAAGAAATTTTAACACTTCTTCAATTCTAAACTCTAATATTATGGCACTTAAAAAAAAGCTATTTAAATCCTGAAGCAAGTAAAACCAAAAAAATTGTGAAGTACTGTGTTTTTGACATACAATTAAGTATAAAAATAAGGGAAAATAAGTCACAACGTTTCGAACTCATCTTGAGTTCATTATCAAGTAGATAAAATAAAATAGTGAACGAAATGCTTTTAATTTGCGAGAGAAAACCAGCACTAAACACGCAGGCGGACTCAATACGTGCGAAAGTATTTACCTAATTAAATACCGCACGCACTAAGACCGTGAACGCTAATGACCGCGAAATATTCTAATATACTCTATCACCTCTATTTGCATTTAAACTTAAACTCGACCGTTATTTTATTTTATCTACTTGATAATGAACTCAAGATGAGTTCGAAACATCGTGACTTATTTTCGCTTATTTTTATACTTAATTGTATGTCGAAATGTTCTCTCATTAGAATACTGTGTTTTTGGGTTTGATTATTGAAAACGTGTCATGATACGAATAAATATGCTCAAAATGAATTGTTTGAATCAAAATAATTGTGGGCCCAAGAGAGGCCCGCAACCCTAATCTTGATAGTGACCAGCAGATTGCGTATAATGCGTGTGCGCCACATTTATAAAAGGCTAGTTGCAAAGCGGAAGTTGAAAATTTTGTTCTTCCACCAAGAACGATCAGAATGCAAAAAAATGTGTCTTCTTCAAGAACGATTAGAATGCGAAACCAGAGCGAAACATAAGTCAACCTCAACAGTTTGTCACATAAGATCAAGACTTCTGTCACATGGAAGATTGGAAACTATGTTTGGCTGACGTTGTTTAGGTGTTGGTTTTGAGAATATTTACTGTGATTGTATCACAAACAAACCACGGCAAAACAAATGATTCCTTACAACATTGACAACATAGCGAGCTCGCCGACCAAACAAGATCACATCTCGATAACACCGCTTGCTCGATTAAATCATCCATTCCGTGCGTGACGCGTTACTTGGAATAATAATTGTCTTTTGTCCAGCGATTTATCGACACTTCCCACCGATAAATTTTCGCGACCTGTCTGAGTAATTGCCCGTGTGAAAATGAGGTGACCTAAGTTTTTTGTTCTTCAACATTGCAAAAGGATCCGCAAATGTGTCGTTCAAACAGGAAGTTGAGAAATTTTTTCGGTTAAAATGTGAAGAAAGTGTCATGAATATTTATCAACTGAGATCGACGCTTTTGTCACCTGGAGGTGAAGAAAGGTGCATCTAGGCCCGCTCTTTCTAACCTGTGGTTACCACTAGTTTAATGCAAGAAATAATTTGTTCAGTGTGAGTTTGCAACTGAAAGTGTGAGTCTCGCGCTCAATGCACAAGGCTTAAGAAGTCTGGACCAAACAGCTGTTGCTCCTTAATTAACACAACCAAGATTAGGAAGGTCCGGGGGCATGCTCCCCTGGGAAAAAAATATTTTAGGTCTTCTGAAATTGATAGAAATGCATCTACGCATGTAAAACATGCTGAAAAGTAAATTGATTTATACCGGGCGACTCAAGTCACTACACTATAAGACAATTGAGTGCAAATGGAAAGATCAGAACAAAAAAAGCTTTCATTAATTTTTGCTAGGTTTCTATCAATATTAATATAGGCACGGAGGTAAGAAATGTTCCTCACAGTGAGCTTGCAACATGAATGGTTAAAAAACTGTTCTGTGTTTCAAAAGTCAACCATTCTAGCCATATTATGAAGAGTGTGGTTCACACACATGTAAATTAGGAGTTGTGGCACAAACCGTGACAACTCGCTCGGCTCGCCCTGGCTCGCCTCGCTCCTTGTCACAATTTGTGTCCACAACTCCTAATTTACATGTGTGTGCGGAACGCAAGACGCCTTTCTTACCCCTCTCGCGAAACGAGTTGCAAAAAAGGCGTTGGCGGCACCTCTAACGGCCCGCAGCAACAGAGAGCGCCACCTGTGTGCTATATTTATTTTTCAATTGAACAAATAACACCTCAGGGTAAATGGAGCCAACGAGAGATGTTTTTCAACCAAAAGGACCGAGAACGAGAAAGTTTTACATCCAAAACGAAAAAATTTTTGATCGATATTTACAACAATATGTAAGTGTTGACATGACAAAATTTATACACGGCTTGGTTGTAGCAATTTCAAAACTGAAAACTAAAGAGCTTAGCAAAGAAATTTTTGAAGAATTGTTGGAAAGAGACTTTACTTTAAAAAAAAGTATGAAACTGAAAAAACCAGAACTTTTTGGAAAAAGTGAAGACTTACCCAACAGTGAAAAAAACGAAGAATTTGTTCCAATAACGACAGTTTTACCAAAAAAATCGTTGGATTATCTTACTTTAACAAAATATCATGAAGCTTTTTTGAGGTTAGGAGAAGTGTACGACTATGTCTATGATTTTGAAAAAATTCCGGAAAATTTAAGGCAAAAAAAACTGAAATCGCTAAGCAAATCTTGGCTAAAGCTAACAAAAAAATCTGGAAAGCAGTCGTGGAAATGGAACTAAAGGAAAAGCAAAAAAAATGGGGAAACAAATTAATTAACTGCCGGAAGAAGAGCCGACAGACTGAACTTCGTACCAATCATTTAAACCAACCATTGTACTTTAGGGCGACTTTTTTTTTATTTATAAAAGAAAACAACATTAAAAAAACCTTCGCTAACGTTAAACGCGCTAAAACCATTTTTTCTGACCGTTTACAGACACAAAAAAATGGTTGCCCTGCTAGCGGCACGCAAAATCGCGAGCGACTTACGTGAGTTGCGTGACATTTTCAGAGAGAGCCTGGAAACCATATTTCTAGTTCTCAGGCCCTTGGACGAGCAGAAAGAAACATGGCGGCCTAATCAGGATTTAGTGTTTGGGCCGATAAAAAACGAAACAGAACAGATATTACAAAAAA
The DNA here is from genome assembly GCF_052425735.1 of Oculina patagonica. Lineage (NCBI taxonomy): Eukaryota > Metazoa > Cnidaria > Anthozoa > Scleractinia > Oculinidae > Oculina > Oculina patagonica. The sequence goes on along the minus strand of NC_135769.1, from coordinate 14,029,213 downwards.
AATACGCTCAGTTAACGCGCTGTAATTTTTTGTGCCCCCACAGAAGCTGGCGAAGTGAAGCGAAGAGAAGAAATCGAGAAATAACAGGATTTGATCACAGAAGTTTAACGATCGATCGAAAGAACTTTCCCGAAACATCGGACTCAATCGGGCCTGTTTATTTTTTTTCTGCTTCAAGCATTGCTTCCACGACTTGATATGTTATCTGTCTGACCTCATTTTGCCAAACGGGAGTAGAAAGTTCGGTTAAAATAAAGCAAATCGCTTGGAAAAGCACCAACATTTTAGCCTATTTACCAAACTTTACCAAGTGTCTAATTAATGATGACATCATCCTGATGCCCAAAAGCGCATGCGTACTTGCTCAAAATAGGTGAAAGGGTACCACAAGTGAAAAACGTGACAAAGTGAACTATATATAAGTAAACGCGGCCGTAACTTTTTGTTAGTTCACAAATTCTGGTGAAGTCAAGGGAGGTAGTGGATGGCCAACCACTTGAATCCTGTTATAATGGCTTGTGCGGATGGTGAATTACGGGGTATAGGGGGACTCCTTTCAGTGGGAGATACCCCTGGGTGAACCCGCCTCGGCCCTACTGATAACGTGGGGGTGCTCAGAAATTCCTCGGGATTTCAAACCTCGGCAGAGGTAAAAATGTGGGACAGCCGCCTTGTCAGCGGCGGGGAAAAAGTCCTAGCCGGGGCTAGGCAAGAAACAGCCAACGAGCACCCCCCGACCAGGGTTTTGCCCTTTCGTTTGACCTGTCACGCAACGTCACGCGTGACTGTCACGATCTGTGTCACACAATGTCACGCTGTGTGTAACACAATGTCACGATTTGTGTCATGCGTTAATTTTATTTTTCTGAACACTCAGATTAAATCCAGTGTTTATTTTCTCAAATCTGATTTCGACTCTGCTGATATTCTTTTTTTTAACCTATCTAATTCTTCTTGTCGAATTTCCTGTCTCAGTTTCTCAATGTCAGGCTGTGGGGATGACTTTTTTTGGCTTAAATTTTTTGTAAGGTGCATGCGAACAGTCTCTTTGAGGGCCATGTAACGAGAATATTCATCCAAAATAATTTGAAACTCTTTGTCATCAACTTTATTGTCAATGAGAGCGGCAGAAACAAGTCTATTGACAGTTTCACGTTTGGCAACAGCAAGCGAAGTAATTTCATTATTTTTCAAAATTTTTGGTTCAAGTTTTTTGCTCGCTCCAGTGAAAGCGGCTGACAAAACGCCTGTAATTGCAGCACATGCTGCGAGAGGAACGCTTACCGGCAAACCAACGACTGTTACCGCTGTTCCAAGGCTGGAAGCAGAGAGAATACTGGACAAACCACCCATTGAAATTGCGGAATAATGAAAAAAAGACTTCACCTTTTTATACTTTTTCAAAACAGCTCGGTATTTTGCAACTTCTTTGTCAAATTCTGAACAAATTTGATTGATTTTTGTTAACCTAAAGTTTTCTGGTTGATTTGGCAAAGCGGGATACAGTGTTTGTTTTACGCTGTTTTCTTCGCGATCACCATAAGCAGGGGCACTCGGGAGAACATTAGCAGATGACATGGCCTCGTATACATAAAAGTTATTTTTGTATTTAATTTAATTCAATTCCAACTCATATGTAAGATTTGTGCCGTTAAAATCGAATGGCTTTCCATTCTCATCTCTAATCGAAAGAGTCAGAGATGATACATTTTCTTCAGCAGAAACGTCGCGCAAGACGTTAAAATGTGTATTTTGGTAATAAACTTTTTCATACGGTTTTCCACGTATGTCAAAAAACGCTAAAAGGCTTGATGGCTTACCATTTAGCAAGCTTTGTTGCTTGTCGATAAGGTCACAGTTGATGAAGTAATTTTTAGGATTTGAAACATTATTTACCTCAATTGTTTCAAAAAATTCCTTTTCAATACTTGCGTAATTCTCAAACCCAGGCAAATTAAAGAACTTAATAAGACTTTCGTTCAGTCCAAAAGCTTTTAAATTGGGCTCTTTTGCTTTTATTATCAATGAACGGCCTGCAATGCCTTTTGTTACAGAAAACATGTTTTTCTCTGGAAATCCTTTTTCAAAAATACTCCCAATGTCATCGAGTGAGAAGTTTCCTTGCCGTATATAACGCGCCTTCTCTTCCTTGTTCACTTGTTTATAAAAAACTATTCCATCCTTTTCCAAACTATTCCAGCTGTTGTAAAGAGAACAACTTAAAAGCCGGATATAGCTTGGTTTTGGAATAGGCTGGTCAAAATAAACAGTGTTCGGATTTTCTTTTGTGGTAACAGTCAGCACAACCATTTTTATATTAAATAAAAATAAAAAATGTTTAATATAAAAGAGGACCATGGATGCAAAAACAAGAGGTTTTATGAAGTGGATGAAAACCCCAGAAGCAACTACAATTTCTAAAGCGGCAAAAGACAATGCATGGAAACCTTTTCTTGCAAAATATCCAAACGCTGACCGAACAAAATTTGTTGCACAGGTTGAGTTCGCGTACAACCACACAGCAACGGCAGACATTTATTACAAGGCAGGGCAAGGCCATTTGATAAATGTTTTTGGCTCTGACAGCAAATATTGGAGCCCAGAGATGAAAAAAGCACTGGGGGTGAATCAAATTTCAGGCGGTTTTCCACAACAGCTGTCACCAAGCGGCGCAAAAGGCTCATCTTTGCCAATTCCCACGGTTGGATTTCACGAAGCCGCACCGAGTTTGAAAAAAATATTTAACAGCCAAATAAACATCTACGTCACACCAGACCAATATTTCACAACGAAATTAAGAGAGATTTTTCAAAAAACAAAACTGAAGCATACATCAGGAAAAGAGTCAAAAAGGTGGCTTGCTAGCCAAAATATGGGCTACTGGCCTCAGCAACTTAACTTTGCTGTTTGGTGTGCGACAACAGGCAGTGGGGTAAGCCGAGAAATTTTCCATGAAGAACACTCATCTCTTAGCTTGCCACCGATTGTGCGAAATTTTTACCTTTTTCACGTTTATTTCACGATAAGGCGAATATTGTTTCAGATGGGGGGGATTCAGAGCGTAAGCGCCTTGCCTGGCGACCCAACGTTTAGCCAGTTCGACAACAAGTACGACGTGGCTTCGTACAAAAGAATATGTGCTGAGTTCGGTGTCGACCCGTCAAGCGATTTCCGTTTCACAACAGGCGCAAACCACGGACTTGGTAACGTTTATATCTGGATTACTAACATTGGACCAAACAAAACTGGAGCAAAATACCCCGATTACGATAAATTTTCGGACGAAGGGGGAGCTGCAAGCAAAGGTAACTTGATTCAATACATCGAGCCAGACGACGCTGCATATGCACAGGCAGACTGGTTTTGTCCTAACGGCACTGAAGGGCTTACTCAGGCAGGTTTGTCGAGAGTAAACCAGTCGATAGAGGCTTTTGTCTACTGTATTCTCGGTTCGCAGGTGAACGTTCGAAGTAGCATACTTGGAACAGGCGGCCGTGCAAAGGAAGCGCAAAGTGAGTTCCTCGTGTTGGTTGAAGACGCTATAAGGCAACCTGATCTGGCAAAGTCGGTCCAAAGATACCAACTAGCCATCGACGAAGCTAAGGTTCGGCTTAACCTTGCAGTCTGCCCAGGTGCCTGGCTGATGCCCGCTCGTATGGTGATAAACACAGAAAGCGTTGTTGGCTACAATAACCAGCTTAAGCAGGCTGTTGTTGGGATGAAATTAGGAGTGAATGATGAGGTTAATAAAGCTACAAAAAAAGTGGGCGCAACAAGTATGAGCGGTGGGCCATCAAAAGTTAATAGACCAACAAGTCATTCGTCAAACCCGATTCACAAAGCTGCAAAAAAAGAGCCGGCGCCACATACGCCTTCAGCGGGTACTGTGACAAAAACAGACGAAAAGCAGAAGCCAGACACTGAAGATACAGCACACGAAAAAAACAAGATCTACCTTATTGCTGGTGCCGTTATTGTTGCGTTTGCAGTCAGCCGAGCTCTTTGAGGGTGCCCAAGGGGCACCGGCGCTTCGCGCCCTCTAGAGCTTAGCGCTCGCTTCGTTTTGTAACTCGCTCGATAAGAAAGATAGCAACACCGACAATCAAAAGCCAAGCATTCTTGCCGAGGAAGCTGATCACCTGGCCGGCCGTTCGAAACACAAAACTGGCGATCGAGCCAAGGAGGCCCGGCAGAATACTTGCAATTTTTTTGCCAAGTGTCTGAAGACCGTCACCAACACCTTTTGCTAAACCTTTTAAACCGTTTGAGAGAGAACTCAGAATTACGCCAATAGTCGTGCCAACGGCAAGCAAAACTGCTGTGACGGTGAAGCCATATTTTTTGAAAATCGCTTTTACCTTTTCTCTTAATTTGTCTGTTAAAGACAATCTTTCGATCTCTTCTTCTCTTTCATTTTCTATTTCATTAATTTCTTGATTCAAGTTATCAACTCTTTCGCGAGCTTGTTGTCTTTCTGCTTGTGGCCTGTTTTCGTCGTTTGCAATATTTTCTTGTTCTTGTCTCTCTTGTTGTATTTCCACTTCCCTTTCTTGCCTTTCTGTTTCGTGTTGCTGGAATTCTTGTAAAGGTATTGTTACCCCAATCACAGGCTCGTACTCTACTTTTTTCAACCGATCTAATTCTTTCTGTAGATCAGTGCGCCTTTCAATTTGTAGTTTTGCTCTTTCTTTAGCTTTTTTTCTTTCCTCCGGGCTTTCATTGTTATCTTCTGCTGTTTTTTTGTTGTTATTGATGCCTTCTGAAAGACCTCTTATTTCATTTTCAAGAGTTAATCGACGACTTGGACCAAGGGCTTTTAAAACTTCTTTGGGAAGTCTTATATTTATCTGGTATTCTTCCTTGCCTTGAATTTTGGTTGTTAAATTATAATAAGGCTTACCTGGTTTAATTAACCCGACTTGCAGCCTTCCATTTCCATCTATTTTGTATTTAATCTTTGATTTGTCAGCTGATGGAAACTCTTTGTCAAGATAACTCGAAGCAGTGAAGGTTGTTGTCGCACTATCGTCGGGGATTTCAGGAAACATCGTTGTTGTTTCGTCTGGTCTATTCATCGTGGTAGTTCTCGTTGGTATTTGTTCGCTTGGTCCGGGCGTTGATGCCCCTCCAGGTTGGAATGGGCCTGTTGTATCGCTGTCATCGTTGTCATTACGGTCGTCACGGTCATCTGTATGTTCCAAAAGAGGATCTCTGTCACCAAAGCCACCTTCTGCCGCCATGTTATATTAAATAAATACATTTTTTAATTTAAATATACAATGGCTGTCAGCGAAAGACACCGACCAACGTTCGAAGAGAAAACACCAAACGCGCTCAAGGCAGACAGAGTGCGACATCGCATTACATTTAACCCGAATAAAGCGTCTCCAGAAGAAATTCTGAGAGTTGCTGTGCCAAAGCTTGAAGAAGGCGTCGTTCTCGTTCCAGGCTCCCTGGCTCTTGTGTTCAACTTGACGGTGAGCGGCGAGCCCAACAACTTTCTCGTAAACAACGTCACCCGGGCGCTTGTCTCAAGGATGGTGGTCAAGTTTGCTGGAGAAAAGCTGCAGGATACGAACGCTTACGACGTCTACAAACTTTTCGAGGACCTTTTTCTGCCGGTAGAAAAGCGCAGCAACATGTTTCTTGAAGGTATCCAGTCCGAGGATTTATGCAAAATCCGTTCAAACGCTGGTGACAAAAAAAAATCAGGAGTTGACGCGGAAAAGAAGCTGGCAGAAGTTTATGGAAGCAAGTATCGTATCCCGCTTGATCACGAGATTTTGAGAGACCATGGCGTGTTCTATCCGCGCGCACTCGCAGACGAGCTTGTCTTCGAGATAAAACTGAACAGTCCAAATGTGGTTGTAAGAGGAACAGATCCATCAAAACTTGGGTATGAGCTAACTGACATCCAACTCGAATACGAGGCTATTTATCACAAAGAACTTGCAAGAGAAGTAGAAAGCACTTACATTAACGGCAAAAGTTTCTTTTACGAGCATGTGCATAATTACAAAACGATCACAGTAAAAAAAGCTACTGACACGATAATAAACGAAAGCATTAACGTCCCAAAGCGCTCCTTGAAGGGACTTCTACTTCTTTTTCCTGAACCCCACGCCGCAGGTGCAAGAGATACAGAATCTTTCTTTAACCCTGACATAACAAATGTAAAAATCAGCGTGAACGGCGTTCCAAATAAGGTGTACAGTCAGGGCGTTGAAGGAAGAGACATGTGGGAGGAAGTTCTCAGGTTCTTTGGCAAAAACGCAGACCAAAAAATGTTTAATAACGCCACAAAGTTTTATGCAGAAAAAAAGTTCGGGCTTTTCATTGACCTTCGCTCCATGAGCGACAACAACATGCACGGCAGCGGGCTCCGCTTGGTGAACACAAAGGATGGCGTTAATTTAGAGATACAGAGAACAGCCTCAGGATCAGGGAATGTCAAATGCTACATATTCGCTATCGCTGATGCACAATTTTCTATTGTAAATAAAGAATTAGAAGGTGTTGAGTATTGATATAGCTTTCGCAAAGCGAAGCATGGATCCTGCCAATATACCCTTCAACGCTCTCATTGTTGGACCAACGAACTCAGGAAAAACAAGATACGTGGTCAATCAGCTTTGTGGCCCTTTCCGAGGCAAGTTTGACTACATCGTGCTCATCTGCCCGACTTTCGAGCACAACAAGACTTATTATCGCTTTGCTGAGGAAGATATTCGATTTTTTGTTTTCATTTGCGAGCAGCACGAGGTGGAATCTTGGTTAAGGCTTTCAAGATTTCTTTTTGAGGGTACGAACACGCTTATCATCCTCGACGACTGTGCTGCTTCGAAAGATGTAAAAGGAAGAACAGGGGAGTTGGTGAATCTTGCTTTCTCTGCTCGCCACGCAGGCTTGAGCATATGGGTGTTAACTCAAAAATTGACAAGCATAACATCCTCATTCCGCGAAAATGTTGCGGCAATCGTTTTCTTTTACACCCCCTCTGCCAAGACCACGAAGGCAATCTTTGAGGATTACGCTGGCGAACTTGCCAATGAGGATTACAAAGAAATCATTTTAAAGCTAAAAAAAAATAAGTTTTCGCATCTTGTCATTTCTCATCGCCACCCTTACGGCACAAAATTTTCTTATTGAACATATTTTTTAGAGTAATAAATGGCTGACCCGTTCGCAACTTCTCCTCCCGAGAGCGTCAAGGGCGCTGCAAGTGAACAAGAATTAGCTTCCGTAATGGAACTGCTAGGAGCTGAACCAGAAAGTACAGAAAGCGCTATGGCACTCATTCAAGGCCCTGACATTCCTGCTTTGCGTGAACAGCTTGCAATCCTTGTTTCAACAGGAAAAGCCAAAGAAGCAATCGGTGTGCAACTGACACACGAGCAGGTGAAGCGCTTGACAGATAAAGAAGTTGAAAAGTACTTAAAGAGATATGAGGCATACGTTGGATCCAAAACAACCGACAGCTTGATTGACAGCTTTATTTTTCTTGTTACTAAAGTCGTTGGTATGGCCGTAAATATCAAGGACGTCAATGATTATCAGAAGGAACTCAAAAACGACTACATCATCAGCAAAGAGCTGTCCACTTTGGCAGGCGGTCTGGCTTTGAAATGCGGCCGCTTTCTTGCCGTTGCAAATGCTGCGCTCATCACAACAAAGCACATTGATTTAAACGAAGCTACAAAGTCGCACACTTCGCTGTGCGAAACCAAAGGTGCTTCCAAAGATGCGGACACAAACACTACTGAAGATTTTTCTGAGCAATGCTAAGAAAATGCTAAGTAATTACTGAACAATGCTTAGCAATTGCTTAGCAAAAAATCTTGCTGAGCAATTTTCTATTTAAATATTATTTTTTTTTATTATAAATGGCCGAGCTCGAACCAACTCCGATCGCTCAAGAAGAACAGAAACAAGTTACTTCAACAACTCCAGCAACAAAGCCTGCCAAAAATCCAAAGCGAGTTGCTGCTGGCAAGCTTGCAGCTGAAAAAACAAAACAGGCTCGTGAAGCACAGAAAAAAGCTGCTGTCGAGGCTGCTGCAATAATTGCAAAAGAAAAGGAAAAGAAATCTGCTGCTGCAAAGCGAAATGCAACACCACCGGACGTAACGGAACCAGCTCCGCCCGAGGCTCAGCCGCAATCAAGCGGTCTCACCACAAATCAATGGATATCTTTGCTTGGTATCGGCGGTGCAATCGTTACAACTTATGTGAAACGCGAAGACATAAAAGGCTTTATAAACGAAAAAAGAAGTCCAACATTTAAAGCTCCGCCAACTCTTATAACTGATGACACACCAGGGGTCCCAGAGGAACCCCGCGCTTTGCGCGTTACAGCAGAAAGTATTGGAAGGGTTGCAACGCGTTCTTCAGACACGCCTTCGACAATCCAAAATGCCATTAGACCTCGCAAACAAAGAGGAATCCGTCCGATGGATTAAAAAATTTCTTTTGAACATTTATTTTTCATTTATTATACCGACAATGTCCCTTGGTTTTATTCTTGACAACCTTGTTAAAGGTGCAGCTATGGCTGGTATTGCATTACTTTGGTTTGAATTTTCCAAAACTTGCGTTAAAACCGCTATTCGGGTGCAAAAGGATGAGGATACAATTTTTAAAAGAGGTATAAAAAAAACAAAAGAAGTTGAATCTGGTGAAGAAGTTGCAAACTTTGCTTCGCAAAACGGTGAAGAATAAACAAAAAAATTTTTCAATTGAATATTTTTTATTATTTTATACTGAACCGCCATGTCCGACAACAAACTCGTGAAAACGCTCATGGATGCCGCCACCATTACAGGTCTCGCCGCCGGAATCGGCTGGGCTGCCAAAAAAGTTGTAAAAGAAAACTTCACATCCGACCCAAGCAGCAGTTTTATGAACTATGTAAAGTTCACAGCCGTCATGGCTGGCAGCGTTGCACTTAAACAGTATCTCGAGGACCAGAAAATTCTCCCAACCAATTAAAAAAAAATTAGAATAGTATAATAACAAAATGGCAAGCGTCGCGATTATGGCTGGCGTAGCTATCTTGAACGCTGCTGCTTTCATTGGCGGCAACTACCTTGCTCGAGCTTTGGGTGGCGGAGATGACGCCGCTTTAAAAGAAAAAGAAAGACACGACAAAGCTCTCGAGGCTTACCAGGCAGCTTACGCGAAATACTCTCGCGACCGCACGAAGCTTCTCGACTGGATCGAAACCAACAATGAGATCAAACAGCAAGCGAAACAAAACTTTACGAACACAGACTACGCTTTCAAACTCTACAACCAGGCACATCCTGACAAACAAATGATTCCTCCGAAAGAACCCAAGTTCTCTGATTTCTATCAGCCAAGTGAGCAGCAGAAACAAGGTGAACTTATGTTCGTTGGCGCTGGCGCGCTTGCACTTGGGTACGCTGCCTTTCGGTTTCTTTAAACTTTTCTTTTTTTCTTGTATACACATGGATGCAAAGATTTTTGCGGAGCAAAACTTTTCGAAGAAAATCTCGAAAGTCTACTATAGCCCCCAGGGCTACTGGAAGGGAATTGCAGCGATAAAAAAATTAGCCGAGGCGGCCAAGGTTTCCGAAGATGCTGCTAAAAAGTGGCTCGTTAAGCAGGCCCTTTGGCAGATCTACCTTTCGGCACCACGATACGTTCCTCGCCCAAAATTCGATGTTTCTTCTCCTAACGCGGTCCACCAGGCGGACCTTCTTTTTCTGCCACACGACAAACTGCCGCGAGGGCGAAAAGTTTACAAATACGCTCTGACTGTTGTTGACGTTGCCAGCCGATTCAAAGAGGCCGAGCCTTTGACCTCCAAAGATTCAACTGAGGTTGCAAAAGGTTTTCAGACAATTTACAGGCGAAGTGCACTAAAATGGCCACAGATGCTGCAAGTTGACCCTGGTCGCGAATTCATGGGAGCTGTTACCAAAGAAATGGAAAATCACAAAACCTATATTAGACGCGGGCGTGTTAACATTCACAGAGATCAAGCTATTGTTGAACGTTTTAATCAAACACTGGCAGGGCGCCTGTTTGGTTATCAGTACGGTGTCGAGATGAACCTGCCATCTGGCCAGCGGTCGACAGCGTGGGTAAAAAGGCTACCCGAAGTTGTTGCCGCTCTGAACAACGAAGTAACCAGTCTTGCTGGTAAGAAACCTGCTGCTGCAATCAAAGAAAAGGCTGTTTCGTCAAAACCGTCCTCAAAATATACAAGACCTGTTGGCAAGAAAGAAAAAAAACTCCCCTCTCTCGTTAATGTGCGCTTCCTCTACCAACCTGGCGAGCTGGAAGGCGGCGTAAAAAGGGCTACAGATCCGATTTGGTCATTAAAAGTCTACAGCATTGAAAGGTCTGTTACTAAACCTAATCAGCCAGTGCTTTATTACTTGCACGATGGTCCAAAGCGCGGCTTCGTGCGTGAAGAATTGCTTGTTATTCCTCCAAATACACAGTTACCACCAAGCACTTAGTGCTTGAGCCCCTTGGGCTCAGAAAAGCTCTAAAAGTTATGTTTATGTAGGCTTTGTTTCGCAAAACTTATACCCGTAAGCATTTGTATGTATCCCATCATCCGCTATCCATCGCTTTGAGTCAAAAGGCGACAGCGATTTTTTGTTTACCACTATTGAATACATCTCGTGGGCATAGCTTCTTAGCATGTGCATTTCGTGAAAGCTTTCCTTGTTTTGAAAAAGTGTATCTTTGAAGTTTTCATGATCTATCTTATTCTTTGTCACACACTCTTTTACCCCCTTTGCTTTTTTTATATTTATTTCGTCCACTTTTAGCATTTTGCAACATTTTAGCACACTTGCTTTCGGATGTTTCTTTATTATTTTTTTGACCAATTCTTCATCGTTTGCCGAGCTAAGCTCGTTTGCCATGGGCACCATTATTGCCTGCATTCTTTTCCCGGCCCCTGCGCACGCGCACTCTTTTATTTCCACCTCAGGGAAGCCTTTCTTTATTTTTTCAATTTCATTTTTGCTTTCACCTTCTGTCATTATTGAATACATTTTTGGCCTCAAACAAACGCACTCTGAAATTTGTTTTCCTGCGCATTCGTCTTTCATTTTTCCCAAAACTTTTTTGTTTTTTGTTGAAAACAGCGAATGATCTTTCGGGTAGTCGCTTGTGTCGTACTTGTCAATGTTTTCTGCCATGTCCGCGTAAACGTCTTCTGTTTCTATCTCAAGCAAAAGGCTGTCTGTGTCTGTATACAAAAGCTCGCAACGCTCCCCGTACTCTTTTTTCAGGTGGTTGTAATAAAAATCGTACATACATAACTTGCTTACGTCAAGGATGGTCATGCCTGTGTAGACCGGTTTATTAAGAAAAAGCTTACTTTTTCGCATGGCTATTCCAACCAGATCGTTTGAAAACATTACATGTCTTGAATACAATGGGCTTGCAACTAATTTTCTTATTTTCTTTGTTTCGTCGCTGCGCACTATTCTTATGTCTACACGGTTTCTCAGGTTTTCCATTGTTTTTCCAAAAACTGAGTTATTCATCAGCTTGTAAAAGTTCTTTTCAAAGTCGCTTTTCGCTTCTTTTCGGAATTCTGTGTTCATCCGGATGTACGGCTCCATCCACGCCTCTTGTTCAAACTCTAAGACCCTGTGCACTTTTTTGAGTTTCATTCCCTGTTTTAGATAAAACTGCAAGTTTCGGTAATGCACGACGTAATTGGTTTTGTCTTCAAGAGTTAAAACAAGCTTTTCGGTGTCTGGCGGGTGCAAATCAAGATTTTTTATTGTTTTGTTTTGGTAAGGCGAAAACATTTCTTTGTTTATTTTCTTTTTCTCTGGTGCTAATGGATAGCTGTTGTGGGCGTCATGCAGCTCTTTCGGGTATTCCAAGTCCACCTCTAAAATCCATCCAGCTTTTGCATACTCTTTTTTTGTCGTTATTTCTTTTTCTGTTGGCATAACCTTTTTCCATCTGAAACCACTTTTTGGGAGCGGCTTGCTCATTGCCCACCCGTAAAGGTTATTCGCATCGAGGTACGTTATGTATATTTTTGGCTGGCTCGGGTCAAATCCCTCAACATAAGGGTTGTTCGCCTTTGCATATCTCTTGCTTACCATCGAAATTCCGCCTCTTATTCCCCTTTCGACAAAAAGATGCATTTCATAGTCTGTAAGTAACTCAAGCTCCACCCCTGTCTTTTTCAAGAGTGCGTCCCAAGAAAGGCCTGGCGTCGTGTAATAATTCGCGGGATCCAACCCGTACTTCTCAAGACCGAGTTTTCGGAAGCTTTCAAAGACGTCGGCTAACAGGGTCACGTCTGTCTTAACGTACAAATCGTGGTAGTCGCCCAGGGTCTGGCAGCCAAAGGTTTTCCACACTTTTTGCGCATGTTCATACTCTTTATCTGTTATGTGCTCGTCGTTAAGTTTGCTGTAAAACTTTTCTTTTTCTGGCAAACTTGTTTCTTTAAATCTTCCCCATGAGTCCATGTATTCGTAAGGATAGATTCCCTTTTTGCAAAGAAGTTCAAAACATTCTTCGCTTTCTTCAAATTCTAAGTTATCCTTTGTTATATTTAATGACTCCTTTGGTATCTCTTCTACAAGTTTTTCAAGCTTCCCAGGTAAAAAGTTCAAGCTGTCAATAAACCTTAAACCCCCCAGTGAAAATGTGATGTATTTTTCCATGTTGTTTGCGACACATTTTACCTCTTTCTGTGCCTCTTTTGAAATCTTTGACATTGCCTGCATTAAATGGTGTTCATCATAACCCCTCAGGTTGTGAAATGCAACTGGTATTTGAACCTTTTTCGGATCTATTCGCATCATAAAGTTACAAATGTTGTGTGCGGCTCCTCGAAACTTGCCTGTTATGTGGCAATGGTCTTTTACCACATCCTTGTAGTTCGGCTGGATAAGCGGCTTGTGGCACGCTAAGCAGTTTTTTTGGTTTTTCGCTGCTAATTTGTGTGTTTCTTTTTCAAGCTTTTTTAGCTTATAGTGGGTTTCGGTATCCAGGTTTTTTTCCTCTTTTTCCTTTCTGTAATAACATTTTTTGTGCATCTGCCCAAAGTAATTAAGCTCCTTTTTGTTTCCAATCCAAACTGGCAAAGAGTCCAAAAAGTTTTGTTTCATTAGCGTTTCTTCGCAAATGTGGCAATTGGTTGCATTTTTGAAGTTTACCCAGTCTTTTGCCGTCATCACAAGAGGTTTTGGCTTTGACAATTCATATCTTATTTTTCTTTCTTCACTTAAAAGACAGTTCAAAAATACTTCAACGGCGTTTTGTCCTCTGTACACAAATGTTTTTTCGTGTTCACCATCACTCCTTACAACTGTGTAAGCAAATCCGCATGCCTCGTGCTGTTCTGTTTTGTCTGTGTAACTCGGCTTCATGTCTTTCACTTCTTCACCAAGGTCTTTTCTTTTCTGGCGCTCCTCGGCCGTTTCGCGTTTACATCCTTGCATCTTTCTTAACAATGCCTCAAAGTCGGCGTAAATTACAAAAGGCGCTTTCATTTGTTTGTGGTAGTTTTTAAAAGAAATAGTGTTTTTCCCCTCTTCCGGCATTTCGATTCTTGTTGGCCTGCCGTTAACTCCATTGCAATATTTTTCGTGCTTTTCGAGCAAGTCTGCTCTTGTAAAACCGGTCAAGCACATCATGCAAAAGTGTTTTTTGTTGTGTGATTTAGTCTGATCGTAAAGCAGAGCGCATACTCTTTTTACAAAACAGTAGTGCTGAATTAATCCTGACTCAATTAACATAAGGTTTATACGGGAAATGCTATTTTCTTTTTTGCTTGTTCTGAGAGGTATCACACAGTCGTCTTCCCATCCAAACACATTTATTGCAAGGTTGTTGTTTTGCGCCTCAAGCCTGTCAATCTGCTTTAGAGGCGTTGGAAAATCGATTCCATTGTAGTTTATTCCGTCGTCAACTGGGTATCTGCTTGTTCTTTGCGGATTTTTCCCATCTCTTGGCGGAAATAATGCAGCTCTCAAAGCCCATTTCAAACATTCGTTATCCCTGTTTTGCACGTTAATAACTGCTTTTTTGTTTGCCAATTTTGGTGGTAAAGGCAGATAACTCCCCCCTCTCAATGGCTGATAACGCGCGACATTGATATACGCCATTTCTATTCTTTCAATTTTCCACCCCGAGCCCTTCTCTGACCAAGCCTCAATTTCTCCCTTTGCTTTTTCGATAAATCTGACAAACTCTTTTTCGATTTCTTCTTTGGTGTTTTTTGAAAACACGTGCGGTTCTCTTTCACTGAAATAGTGGTTCATGTGTTGCGTAACTCCGTCTCTTTGTATCGAAAATTTAACTTCAAGTCCAAAGCTTGCTTTTAAGCTTCGTAAGTCATCAATTTCGCTTTCCAAAAGATCATAAAACTTTTTTTTGTGTTTTTTTGCAAAAATTAAAAGATCTTTGTTGTTTGTGTCAGTTTCGGGTATGTCCATTTTCCATACTCTAAGCCATTCGTTAAAATCGGTGTGGGCGAGTGAAAAAGACAAATTTCTTTGGGGGTTTCTTTGAAATTCACGGAGGTTTTCCTCCATCTTAGCTTGCAAAACTTCTGACGAATATCTTGCGGCAGCCATCTGTTGCATATACTAAAGAAAAATATTTGTTCAATTGAAAAATAAATATAGCACACAGGTGGCGCTCTCTGTTGCTGCGGGCCGTTAGAGGTGCCGCCAACGCCTTTTTTGCAACTCGTTTCGCGAGAGGGGTAAGAAAGGCGTCTTGCGTTCCGCACACACATGTAAATTAGGAGTTGTGGACACAAATTGTGACAAGGAGCGAGGCGAGCCAGGGCGAGCCGAGCGAGTTGTCACGGTTTGTGCCACAACTCCTAATTTACATGTGTGTGGTTCACTCCAGAAAATTATCTCCACAATGAGTCAAGTTCAATACTATTACTAATAGGGAGATGGATGGTGGATTAAAGTAAACTGAAATATTTTAAAAGTTTATTTGTTAAAACAGGTGCCCAAAATTTTTTGACTGGGTTAAAAAAGGCGACTGGCAATCAAAACCATAAGAAAACACCAAGTGTGACATTTCATGCTTGAGTAATTGCAGCTGAAGTTTATTAAATATGCAAATTTCAGCAAAATTCCCTCAAAATTCAAAATTTATAAATAAATACCATTGCACCATTCATAAAACAGCATGGAAATTCAGAATTTCCTTTGAGTGAAATCCTAAAAAATCAAACATTTTACACTAAACATGCTAAGGTAGATTTATTATTAGTAAGTCTGGCCAAATTATGGTATTCA
Source organism: Oculina patagonica (assembly GCF_052425735.1). Classification (NCBI taxonomy): domain Eukaryota; kingdom Metazoa; phylum Cnidaria; class Anthozoa; order Scleractinia; family Oculinidae; genus Oculina; species Oculina patagonica. Next base: position 14,013,935 of record NC_135769.1, on the reverse strand, counting down.
ATGCCTTGATAAAGTAGCAAACAGCACATGCCAAGATATGAGCGTAATTGTCTTTATTTATAAAAACTTGTCTACTGAAGCATATTTTTCCTTCATAGCATGAACATCATTTTATAGCATTTTCTGTAGTCAAATGCTTAAAAATCGAACATATCACACTAAATTTAAGTTAAGTTACCGTAAGTTGAGATCAAATTATTTGTAAAGTTATTATTAGTTTTAGTATATTTATGTCAGACAGGGGCAGATTGAGTAAGTTAATTGGGATGCTAGCTGCACCCCCCTTCCCCACCCATTAACTTGCCAAAAAAAATAGACAGAATTATACCAAATGGTAAACACAAGTATACCAAAAAGGTTTAAAATATATGGAAGTTTGTGGTGTCATTTATGTGTATTATGTTAGTGCAGTTTTCTTTTTCTTTCTTAGCACGTTGCTGGTGATTATCCTAGCTATGCTAAGACAGAAAAGGGACGTGCCAAATTTTAAACAATGCTAACTAGTGTGGTGATGAGTTGTAGTAACAAAGTGAAACATTAAGATTTTCATAATGCTTAGTTGTTTCACATACAATTCCAGCTACCTATATTATTTAGATGACCCGAATTGTTAAGTAAAAATTTCTCAGGTGAACATACCCTTGAACCTTTTAGGCTTGCCAACTACCAAGCTAGCTTGTGATCATGCATTTACTTTTGGTCCTCTTTTTTTGTCCTCTCCATGTAAGAACACTGTTTTGGCTTTTGCCAGTTCCTTCTTTCTTTGGAAAGAGTGGCGCAATGACATCCACTGGATTGTGATCTGCTGGTGATTAGTGTTATCCACTCTTTGACTGAACTGTGTCATAGTTCAAACATGTTGTAATATTTATGAATATAACAAACAACAAAATACCACGTCAAAACATGGTAAGATGTCATAAGATGGTATAACAAATTAAAAATTATGATGATCCTAGATGTACTTGGAATCACTACCCTGTCCTTTGTTCTAAAGCTGGCTTCACATCCTCTGACCCACCCCAGCTACTGTTGCTTGCATCTAAGTGTGAACACATGCCACCAAAACCCTCTCCTCCGCAGAGGTCTCTTTCGTGTTTCGGGCTGGGAAATAGTAGGGAGAGGAACGGGGAGAGGTGAAAAGTAAGCGCGCGGAGCCTGGAGAGAATCGAAACTCCTTCACCCTTCCCGTCGTCCCCCGCGCTCCCCCTATTTTTCATTTTTCGTGTTTTCGCCTTCCTCCCCCCCGTGTTTTTTCGCCTTCCCCCACGAAAGAGGCCTCTGCGGAGGAGAGAGCCACCAAAACATGATCTAATGCCTGATTCCCTCTATGACGCACGCCTGTAGGGAATAATGGTAGTTGTATTCATTAAACCATATGCAAGACTTGGCAATGATGAATACAACTACCATGATTCCCTGCAGGTGCATGTGATAGATGGAATTGGGCATTGGGTATTACATGTAAGTGGCATGATTGGTTGTCGAACATTTAAAGTCAAGCAGACCATATTACCAACTTTTGCAAACTCGTGCTTGGAGGCAAAGTGGACAGCAATTCTTTAAAGATTATAACAATCATGTACAACATTGCTTAATTACACTGTAAACCTTTTATTTAGTGATGTTTTGTTTTCTTAATTTGACATTGTAATTAAGCTCACCTAAAACAGCCCCCTTAAAAAATCCTGGGTCAATAAATTTGGTACATGTTATGTTACAATAAAATCAGAAAAATTGACATGCCGTCTGTTGCCTTAGCTTCGAAGTAAAAAAATACAGTTAAAATTTTGCAGCCTCTTCAAGGCAACTTGATTCAATAAGTCTCATCAATTGATCTCGCTTCTCATGGGCTGTATTTTTGATATAAATATGCCTCACATCGGTAAAACCGATCAAACCAAAGATATCCTTCAGATATGGAACCTGATAGTCGAGTTTTTTCATCTCCCCCGAGGAATAGTCACCTCCCGAAGAGGTGATCAGTAATAAAAGTCTTCCAGTTAATAAACCTTGCGGACCATTTGCTGTTTCCCTAAATGTCAATCCGGGTTGAACAACGCAATCAATATACTGTTTTAAAACATACGGAATGCTGTAATTCCACATTGGACATGAGACAACAAGCTTATCCGCCGAAAATAAAGTTTTGATCATCCTTTCCACTGGTTCAAAGTTCTGTCTGTCAGATGGTCGATCTTCACCACTCACCATTCGCATTTTGCTTGCTACGTGAGATAAATCGTACTGTAAAATTTCCTTGTCCCAGAGGTTGATCTCTTTAATAACATGGTCGCAATTTTTGGACCTGTAAGCGGTGAAGAAGGTTTTAGAAGCTATGCCAGTCCACGACCTTTCATCTGAACCTGATGAGTTTAGGTGGAGTATTTGTGCGCGACTGTTCGTCAGGTGTAAATCACCACTTGACTTAACTTCACCTTGAAAAGCTGAAATATAAGAACAGTATCTGATATGCCTAAAAGGCGTAAGTTTTAACGCGCCTTTAAAGAAACACATTGTTTTGGAGCTAAATGTATGACCACAAAGTATCAGTTTGACCGCCATCTTGAATTACACGTGCAACGGCCAGCGGTGTGATGACATAACAACTGACATAACGAGTTTTATGATTGGTCAGAAAGATCAGCGTTCGATCAGCTAACCAATAGTAATAACGCTTAGTATTTCGCCGATTATTCCCACAATTCTTAGCGATTGTTCGTCAAGATCTCAAGATGGCTACCCACATGCTTCGACGGTTTGGCAGAGGTGTCTTCGTTCATCCTTTCCTGAGAAGGCAGAGCATACGCCTTGTCTCCTCCTCACCGCGTGTGATTTTTGCTACTAATAAGTACTTGCAGCAGCCATTTCTTGTCGGTAGCAATTTAGTAGTGAGGCCGCCTACCCATTATATGGGTGTCCGTTTGTTCGCTGACGCTGGGCCAGCACTGACGAGGGATGAAATTCAGACACGAGTCATGGATGTTTTAAAACTTTTTGATAAAGTTAATGCTGAACAGGTAAAGATTGCATTATTTAGCTATACAAAATAATTCAGGCTATTCAAATGGGATTGATTATGTGGGTATCAGGCCATTCCATTTTATATCCACACCCCACAGACGAGGTAAGTAAAAATACCCCCCCCCCCTCCCGTAAAAAAAAGATCAAAGTGCTGACATGGCATAACTACAGAATACATGGCCACTTTTGAAGACGGATATATCTGGTGGTTTGTTTGGCTCAGTAGTCACTGCCGAGCCAAACAAGCCACTTAATCTACACACCGGCAGAGATTCCAACCCTTTTTGAAGGAAAAAGGGAGTATTTTTAGCGCTGAAGGTGTGCACCTCTAGGGGGGTCTGGAAGCATGTTCCACCGGGAAATTTTGCAAATTTAGGTTCTCTCAAGTGCCATTTCCGGCATTTTGACATCATTTCTGAGTTATTCTATAAGGTCTTTATTCTTTTCACAAACATTTTTGGTACTTTTCTTTACTTTTGCTACACTCAGATCGCAAAAAGTACTTAAAATTAGCAATTTTTCTCTTGATTTCAGAATTTCGTGATAAATTGGGAGAATCTGATATAAATCGGGAGAGGGGGAGGCAACACATCAAATCGGGAGACTCCCGATCAAATCGGGAGGGTTGGAATCTCTGCACCGGAGACTCCACTGCCAAGCCAAACAAGCCACTAAATCTACACACAGAAGATTTAGTACACAATGCAATAGCGCACAACACAATAACTTCTTGTTCTTACATCCACTGTCAAGCCAAACGAGCCACAAGATATACATAGAGCACATTACAATAATTCCTCGTTCTTTACATCCACAGCTGAGCCAAACAAGCCACCAGAAAAATTGTCTTCAAAAGTGGCCCTGCATTCTGTAGTTGCTCTGCTGATATAATGCCCCCTTCAAAAATAACCTGGTTTTTCACCTGCTCTGAAAAAGCCAACTTTTCTTCCTGACCCCTTGTTGATAGGGTACCCCCTCAGAAATTACTTTTGGGTAGACTGTCATGGTATCTGGTTGTTTTGCTAATGTGTAGTTTTGCCAACGGCCAGGACACTGACATCTCATACTGTTGCAAGTTAACTTCAACTTAAGGTATTCCTGGGGGCTTAAGTGGTGATTTTTGTCCCTGATCACTGAGGTCAACTCAAAAGAGACAAAAGTTTCTCAACATATAGAATATTTTATGAGGATTCTGAAAATGTAAACAGTTTTTTTCATTTAATACATGGAATTTGAGGAATGTAAGGGTGCCATTGTGACTGCCACTTTAGCATAAATTGGTAATAACCGAAAGGGAATTTGAACAATTGTAGCAAGAATTTGATCCAAGACATAACGCACAATAGCAAAACTTTTTACGGGAGCACGTCACAGAAAGTAAAAAAGTAATGATTTTAGGAACAAAATATAAAACAGGGTTGTAGTTAGAAATTTGAATAGATGGAAGAATATGTTTAATAGGCGGAATCTTTTATGTAGCGCGCTAAGCGAGTGGCCAACGGCCAGGAGCCTTTAGGGGGTCCTGGGGGCATGCCCCCCCCCCCCCCCCGGAAAAATTTGGACATGTAATAGCCCTGCGATGCAATTTGGTGAATTCAGGCGAGGCATTTATAGAGAAAAATTAGTACTTTAAGCAACTAAAACTCTATGAATTTAAAGGTCTCAGGAAGGGCACCCTCTACCGATTTAATAAGTAAATAACTAAAATTTTATTTTGAAAGTGCCTATGTTCGCATTTAGCGTATCAAGTACGTAACTGTCTGCAAAATTCAGCAACTTCGCAAACCATTCGTTTTCAAGTGTTTAGGACTGAGCCTAACTTCCAAATATGGAATAATGTATTATGCTCTGGTTTACGTTTCGTTTGCTTCGTTGACGTTTCGGATAAGTTTCGAAGTAAATCCAAGTGAATCTGAAAAAATATTTACGGATACAAAAGTGAAATCAATCTGTTTGCTACTGCAGTCATAAATCAGGTCTGAAATAATTTTAATCTGCAAAAGCTTGATACAAAAACCTTTCCGACAGGCTTAAACTTACGTAAAACAACGCGCCAAATATCGTGATGTGTACACGAACTTACGTGGCGTGTTTTACATGTAATTCAGCTTAATCTATGAAGCATTGAACGCTTAACTGTAGTAGGAACATAAAATGTATGCCTCTTTCTTTTCATGGGAAATTGCATATCTGCTGCCGCTTTTTTGTGGACTAAGGTTGTTATTTTCAACGAACTGTTTCATGTTTTCGCATTTAAAATGAGGAGCATTCTCGGGCATTAAACCGTGACTAGCAAATTTTTGTGCTGGAAACCTCAGTGCTTTTGCCTGCTCAGATGTTCAGTTTGAATAAAATGGATTGCTTTTGTCAGGGATCCATATTCGTTTTTTCTCCAAGATGTCAGCCGGGCAAGTATTTAAGACGACATACTTGCCCTGGCAAAATTTTACTTGCCCGCTCAAAAGTGAAGAATGGTGACCGTACAACAAGTTAATGAAAAGTTGACTTTTTTATGGTTATTACATGTAACACTGTATACAATTGTCATGAAATCTACGAGACAACGTGTCAGTTATAATAAAGTTTGATGCTCAAGTATTTGTTAATGAGACTTTCTACTAATGTCTACTTTGGCTGCCATCCTATAAAATTTCACTAAACATCGTGCCCCCTGCCTCGTCCCCAGGCGTCCTCGTCCTTGGTCGTGCACGGTTCGCTTGGTGTTGTGGGACTGACGTGCACGGTTCGCTTGGCGTTCTGGGCCTGATGCAGACGGGGAAGCGGACGCCTGGCAGATCCTGTTCAGTTTCTTGGCAAAAATGTTCGGTTTCTCGTCAAAAGGCGTTTTAGCGCTTTTAACAAGTTTAACAGTCAAGAAATCAACACTAGGAGCTACGTGGAAGTTAGTACTGTCAACATGGGGATTTTGACGGCCTTTCGGATCGTTTTCGTTGCTCTATCGAGCCGATTCTTTTCAGCGTTCACTGAGGCTGGTTTCAGCAAAGCGGGGGTCCCCTTGCTTTAATCTAATGTTGGCGGGAAATCTAGCTCAAAATCAGCGATTTATCCGGAGAAATGGTATGAAATCTGAGCAGAAGATTGAACAGAGAAAATCCCACTTTGATTGCGAGAAGATCGTCAATGGCGGAGGGTAAAGAATCTCTGCCGTCGTTAGAAAATTAAATTTCTTTATAAGCTTCGAACTGAGGGTAAGTTTCGCTTCAATCGATGCCAGAGCTGGTTTGTTTTGTTTCTGAGCAGTGCTTAGCTTCCTTACATTTCGGTATACTTTTATTTGTACCTCTTGGCCGTTAAACTTCAGCTATAAAGTCTATAAGCAGCGCTCCAGAGAGAGCCGTTCAAGTGCTAACAAGTGTTTTATCAAATTAATGTTGTCCAACGTAGGAGATCTTATGAGAACATGACACATAAACAATTATAATGTGTGCTGATATTTTATTCTAGCTAGGTTAACCTCATAATTTACCTTTCTTGACAGAAAGTACAATTATTGAAATTTCAACTTTGCGTAGTTCTGTTTATTTCAGCACTTAATGTGTTAGTGACCAGAGGAGGCAGATCCTACTCAAAATTTCTTTTTACTGATTCAAGTGTTAATATCGAAATTACTCCTCGCTGATTAATTTGTGTGTTTCTCGTCACTGTACTGCTTGATAATGCATTGATACTGTAAGGAGAAATAAGGTTTTGGTCACTCTTGTGGAGGATTTAAGCAGGATAAGACTTTGACAAACTTGTAACAAAAAAATATATAATTTTTTCTAGTTGTAGTGTTACAGGGAGTGTTTTTTAGTAGGTGATTTTAGAGAATGTGTGGCAAAACTTTATTCCTAAGGGTAACAAAACACTGGACTATGACAGACAGCAAAACTTAAATCATTTTTGCCGGCCCAAGAGTTTATGGTTGAGATAGTGTAGGAAAATAAATTGAGATGCCAGGCAATTTTACATCAAAGGGTTTGTTACTGACTCTTAAATGCATTTCATGTGAACATGGCAACTCCTGGCTAACCATATCCAATTTGATTAAAATAAATAAACAAACCTGGAGTTGCCACTTTTTCCCCAGTCTGCTAATAGCCCACTGCCTCTAGCAGTCTTGGAAAACAATTAAAACACTTTAAATGTTGAATGTATGCTTTGCCTACCATGCTGCTTTAACCCATGACAACAGCTGTTGTAAGAAAAAGATACCTTTTTACATTTTTAAAAATATTTTTAGTAGTACTGATTTTGCAAAACCATTCAGACATTTCCCTTCAATTTGCAAAAGTTAGATAGCCAGGAGGGTTTTACCTGCATGGCCTTAACCTACATGAGATGTGCATGAGATAATCTGAGGATTACTGTTTGTACGACAATTTTGTTGGTGGTGCCCTTCATCTGATTATGATCTAGACATAACAGTTAGCCTTCTCCTGAAAATAAACTTGATTGATTTTCTAAAGTGATTTACTACCCTCTTCAACTCTCCATGTACAGTTCACCCCAGCTCCTTTTGTAATTAGTTAATATCAAGTCAGTGGGAGCATAACAAAGGCCTTTAGACACCAAATTTGCAAGCACAAAGTAAACATTTCTTTTCAGTGGCTAAAAAAGTAAAGAATTTTACAAATACATGTACTATTTTAAATTTGTAAAGAATTACAGGAGAGTGATAAAAAATTAAGAGGGGTTTGTTACTAGAGTTATTTAGAACAGAATGATGGTGGGCCTTGGATGTCCAAAGATGCTAGCCTTGCATATTAATACATAAATATTTATGAGAAAAATTATCTTTCCATTTTTACAAAGCAAGATTTTAAGATGATCTTAAATCATATACCGCACATGAACCATTCTAAAAACTTCATGAAAACAGTGTCACATTCATCAGAAATGCTCTCTGAACCTGCCCCCAAATTAAAAGCCTGCATGGCATGGCATAGGTACACTCCAAACAATTTAGTTGCCTCAGTTGCATTCACAGCATAAATGGCAGACTCACTGCCACAATGCTTAACAAAAAAAATGTGTATTTATCCTTAATAAATTGTGGTTTAATGGGAAAAAAGTCACCTACTGGCAATCAATAAAAAAAAAATTGCATTGAAAAAAATTACAGTTATGATATCAAACATTTTTAATGTAATTTTTATTTTCAATTAATAAAACAACTATCAAAGGTTGTGCTTGATTACTGATAAGCAGATAATTAACATTTTATTGAAGTAAACCAGAGATAGTAGAAATGACATCCCAAAGACAGATGAACTGTTATTTGTATCGATGGATTCATACTGTTGTTGCATTATCTTTGTCGCGTCTGGCTTAAATGAGCGTCCATGGAATAACTAAAAGGCAACTAACTCTCGGGCTCTACGAAAAAAATTCTACACAAAACAATAATGGAAAAGATAACTAATTTTCTTGTCATTTACACTCGGATTTACAAGACAACTTCGATAAACGGAAATGAGTACCTGTCTCTCTTGGAGTTCGGAAAATGTCATTAGACATTTCAACGTCTCTTTGCCGTAAAGGATTTAAAGCTTTTTTAACTTCACAGAGTGCCTCGTATGCTCCTCCTGGCTCTTCTCAAGCTAAGCTGGGACATGAAGCGTGCGAAAATGGTGGTGAAGTCCGTCGTCTTAATAAGAATATTTTTCATAAAAGATGTGTCCAAGGCGCTCTGTGCTGTAAAAATGCTAAATAGACGGCTCTTTTGCTGTTTTTAATACACATTTCAGGGTTGATGACATTTTGGTCCGCCATATTGAATGCAAGATCTGCCAGGCGCTCCGCGGCTCGCTCCCTAACCATCAATCCCCGCGCTCCCTGTTTTCCCGCCTTACCGCCTCAACGTCCGGCCAATCGGCGCCTGGGGACGAGGCAGTCGTGCCCCCAAGCAGCTTGTGATGTGGAGCTGGTGGAAGCGGACGATGCAGGCACAAATGAAAGCCAGGGCCTCTTTGACTGCCATGACGGAAGAAAAGAACACTTTCACTCTTCTTGTTCTATTGGTTTGCTTTTCAGAAGCATTAACATTACTTTTTTCTTTGCTGGCGGTGCCACACCAAGATAAACAGCGCATTTTGATCACAACATCAGCTGATGCGATCGCCTCGTGTTTTCACGGATGCAGCTGCAGTACAAAATATCAGCGGTTGACAGCTTGAAAATTGAGCCTGCAATGATTTCATTCATGGAAAATACCACATCATCCAAGATGGTGGCCAAAATTATGATTTTATCGCGACAGAAAATTGCAAATTATTCTCTGTTTTCTAAAAGTTACGAATGAACGACAAGTGGTCAGAACGCAGGTAACTCATAAGAAAATTTAATAAATGTTTTTTCCATTAAGTTAAACTTAAGTCGTCCAGCGGACGAGTTTTTGTAATGTTTTGGTCGTCCGTACGATTTTTTAGTTGTCCCGGACGACCGGACGACTGTGAATATGGATCCCTGTTTTGTTATTACTATAAACAACTTATTTGATGAGTTAAGTAATTTGAAGTGTTTTCACAACTTAATTTTTCTGTTCTATTTTTGTCAACTGGTTATCATGTAACAAAGATAAGATCATAACTTAATTAAAGTGTTCACACAGGTGTTTTTGACTTTTTATTACCTTTTTCTAAACCTAGGAAAAATTGACCTGCTTAATTATTGCTTCTTTTTTAACCTTGATTACTAAAATGTTTTTCCTGCTTCATGTTCATTGATTTTCTATGTGAAAACTAATGAAAGTACATGAAATGCACTTAGACTGGCACTGGCTTAACAAATGAATTAACCCTTCATGCTCTCAACTAAATGCATGTCAGTTTTCATTGTTGGTTTATTTCTCCCAGCCCAGCTAGCGATTTAACCCAGCTAGTGATTTCATGAATAGCGGAAAGCTTTAGATTTGTCCCAGTGTAATTTATTAGATTTATACAATGTGGATCAAGTTTTATCCATTCCTTGTTCAATAATTATAATGATAACATCCTGAATGAAACAAAAGGTCTCAATTAATTTGTCTATTGAAAGTTTTGTTTTTACGTACCTCAAACAATGTGAAATTACAAGTAATGAAATGAATTTCGTCGAGCCCAAAAGAAAGTGTAAGCAAAGCGAAACAAATTAGCGAACGTCACACAAGACGCTGGTGCGGCCTATTTTTATATCGGATGTTTGCCGTGTCTTCATTGTTTAGTCTCTTTTCTGAATCAACGTTTGAAACATTTCTACAGCCAATCTTAGAAAATGTAGTGCATTTCTATGTTTTACAAACTATGAAGTAGACGGTGCAATTTCGAGAAGTCAGGTTCGCACTTATCAGTCGCTTGATCGCATTTAGCGGTACTAATTAAATCTCATTTACTCAGATGTAGGCAAAAACTAATGGCCCTTTTATAACTAAGAAATAAAGCCAAGAGAACAGAATACAAATAAAACACACAAAAAAAATAATTTTATTCAACACAATATGTTTAAAATGATGAAATAAAGCTTCCATAGATAACTCTGACTGTAATTTGTATATTTCGGTGTTCTGTAAAAAAAAAGTTTTATTTGATAACTTCAGACAATGCTAGTATTTTGATGTCATGTAGCAAAGCTTGCATTGTTCCGTCTTCATGCAAAGAATAGATTTCAGTTCACTTCTACCGCCAGTAGAAACTATGGTATAAGGACCTTGCGATCTTCCATTTAAATTAGCATGACTAAGATGCAATAAGGGAAAAGTCTGCCGATGTAATTATTTCGCAGTTGAAACTGGAGATCCTGACCTGTCAAAATCGCCTGCCGTGGGGAATGTTTTAGCAAACCGCAATATTACAATTTTGAGACATTGTTTTGGTAATTTCCCGCAAAATTTGCCTTGGAGAGGAAACTTCAGTTGCTCATATCTTGCTAAATGCAAATACCCCTGAACTGAAAATTTGTAAACAGACATATTTTGTGATATTTTTCAAGCTGCTTAAAATTGAACCAGTTTAAAAGGGTCACTTAAGCTTTCAGGAATACCTTAAGTATTGCTGCACAAAACTGAAAACCATTGTTATGATGGACTGTTTTTGGTGGCTCATTTCTGTTCAATAAACAAGGAATTCGCTTTTTTCACGATCCCATAATACATCTTGTTTTATTTAAATAATTCCCCAAAATTTTTGCATAAGCATTGTTTTCAATTTCTCTGGGGACGATTGCACGTCACTGTAAATCCCAAGAGAAATTGAAAACAATGCTTATGCAAAAATTTTGGGGGGTAAACAAGATGTATTATGGGAACGGTGAAAACAGCGAATGCAGGGCTCTCTATTTTACAAAATTCAAGAAATCTGTTTCTTTTCTTTACAGTGCAGCACAATGCCATTTGTTAACATTGCAAAGGGTCCACAGATTAATATTGCAATGCCAGAAAGGGAAGGAATTTTCTGGAGTGAAAATTAATGTAAATCAAGCATTCCCTGCCTGCACTACTCATTTTCAAACTTTGATATTGGCAATGCTTAGCGAGTAGACTACAAGTCTTTTGGAAACTGCAAATTATGTTTTTATCATTTAGCGGCTTACCACTTTATTTTTTAAAATTTCTTCTAATTCTTTTGAATTCTGAGTGAGGGCTCCTAGCAACACCCCAGCAAACTCTCACACTAGGGTCACCTTTTCCAAGGAAACTGCGCTGCCTTAACCTTGATGTAAAAACCTCAAAGTTGTGGTTTTAACTTGACACTACAGAGTCCACTGGAATCATAGATAGATAGATAGATAGATAGATAGATAAACAAACCAACTTTATGTAAGCTCCTGAAGAAGGCCTCGAAGGCCGAAACGTTGAGCTTAAATTAAAAGCTGCATAAAATCCCGGTTGAAGTTGGACTCTTGACATTTACACAATTACGCATTTATAGATAGATAGATAGATAGATAGATAGATAGATAGGTAGGTAGGTAGGTAGGTAGGTAGGTAGGTAGGTAGGTAGGTAGGTAGGTAGGTAGGTAGGTAGGTAGGTAGGTAGGTAGGTAGGTAGGTAGGTAGGTAGGTAGGTAGGTAGGTAGGTAGGTAGGTAGGTAGGTAGGTAGGTAGGTAGGTAGGTAGGTAGGTAGGTAGGTAGGTAGGTAGGTAGGTAGGTAGGTAGGTAGGTAGGTAGGTAGGTAGGTAGGTAGGTAGGTAGGTAGGTAGGTAGGTAGGTAGGCAGGTAGGTAGGTAGGTAGAACTTTATTTTAACACGATTATAATAAAAGCTAAAAGCTTGTGGGGTCGTGCTACTACAGGTAGAAACATGCAGTGCTTGTGAGAATTGAGTATATAATGCAGACTAATCTTCTGTGCATGAACTGAGGGCAAAGTACTTTTTTCAGTGTTGTGCTCGTTTTTTTTTTTTTTTTTCAGCTTTCCACTAAAAGTCACTTTGTTAATGACCTTGGTTTGGACAGCTTGGATATAGTTGAGATTGTCATGGCATTAGAAGATGAATTTGGTGAGTGCTCTTCACTACTGAGAGGTTTTGATTAAATATGTAATTGAACTTTGTGGAATGAAATAGAAAGAATTTTTTTCATTATCCACCTTTTATTAGAAGTGGCTATGAAAAAAAAAGAGTAAAGAGGTCATAATTTGAATTCATTAAGGGAAGCGATCATAACAAGTGTACTCGGCGAGGACCCACCGTGTGTAGGGGTAGGGGGCTATGCATGATACCACCTGTTAGCCTGAATTTCAGACATCCCTCTGTGCTCGCCTGCTTGCCAGAAGGGACATCTGAACACATTTGGGCCTAATGCCGTCCGGTGACGTCACTACCCGAAAATTTTAATTGGTTGATTTAAAAATTATTTGCATAATTATGTGAAAATATGACTGAATTTTACCGCGTGAGGATTGTAATTTGAAAACGTTTGGAAAGAGTTTGAAAGAGTTCACCTTCCCAGAAATGAATTTATTAGTCATTTACAGTACCGCTCAAATGTAAGTTGACAGTCTCGACTCAATCCTCGAGACTCAAGACTCGATCCTCGAGAGTTTCGAGGATTGAGTTTCGAGTCTCGAGAAACAAGGCGGTCTCGAATATTCATAACTCGAAAGGCTTTCGAGGAAACGATTTATTTCTCGAGGAAAGAATAAAAGCGGCTCGCACCTCATGTACAAGTGTTTCGCGTCCACCCTCAGCGCATGAAATATAAACCCGACATGTAACATTCGACAGTACGATATATTCGCACCGATCGTAATTTCCGTTTACTTACCTAAAAGTACTGACACAAACTCCTCCTTGAAAGCCGTGATCGACGAATTAAAGTTAGAAAAGGACGTGACAAGAACCTGTAGTTCAAACTTGTGCTCTCCCTTGTCAAGTTTCAACCCGCCGTAAGTGCATGTTTTCAACCACGAAGATATTTCAGTTATTGGTTTACAAGTTCATCCTGATAGGTTCATGCCTGTCAGTGGGGACAGGATGTCAGCTAAATGAGCCGATAAATCATAAGCAAAGTACACGATACAATAGGTCTCAATGGTATATTTGGTTTGTGTATCTTCGGCTGACGGTAGATCCTAGGCGGCTGTTTGTGCTTGGGCCTGATCTTGTTGTAGACAGTTTCTGATAGATGTCCCCACTGACAGGCAAATCAGAGTATGCAGTTACCAACTCTACTCATTTCGTGAATACCATCAACCATGAAAGAATACAAGAAAAGGAAATCATGGTATCATTTGACGTAGAATCTTTATTTACGAACGTGCCAATCGAAGACGCCGTAAAGGCCGCACTTCGCAAACTAGAAAACGATACCGGTCTTGCTGACCGCACAAACCTAACACCTACACAAATTGTCGACCTTTTAAACTTTGTTTTACGATCCACGTATTTCCAATACAATGGATCAATTTACGAACAAAAGGACGGAGCCGCTATGGAAAGCCCTGTCTCCGCGGTTATAGCCAACATCTTCATGGAAGATTTTGAGGAGCGTGCGATAGCAAGTGCGATCTACAAACCTAAGATCTGGAAACGATATGTAGACGACACTTTTACTATATTAGATCAAGACCAAGTTGACGGCTTTTTACAACATCTTAATAGCCAACAGCCCACTATTCGTTTTACCATGGAAACCGAGAAAGATAACAGCATTCCCTTTCTCGACACGTCAGTTATAAGGGACTCAAACGGCCTTCTTACTACCAGTGTATATAGAAAGCCCACACACACTGATCAGTACTTAGCCTATGACTCACACCATCCTCAGTCAGTGAAGCGTGGTATTGTTAAGTGTCTATATGACCAAGCCAAACACCTCATAACAAAACCATCAGTTATCTCTCAAGAAAAGAAACATTTATCATCGGTACTTGTTTCTAACAGTTATCCGTCTTCGTTCATACGAAAACTTACTAAGACCACAAGACCAACAGCCATCAACGAACCCACGCAGGAATTTAAATCTACTGCGGTTTTACCCTATATTAAACAGGGTTGTCGCTAAGCGCCGGCTGCCGGCGAAATTCGCCGGCTGGGAAAGAGGTCATCGCCGGCTGAATTTTGGCTGGCGAACACTCGGTTAAAAGGGCATTGAACAGTTCTTTAGTTACGCCCTCGTTCGATTTAGAATCATATATTCTGAGTAAAAAAGTTGAATTAACTCCTGACTACCTTGAATATCGATGCCACAAAATAATTGAAATAAAGGCTTGTTTTGAGAACTTGTTTACCGTGTCCTCTTTCCGTTTTCTGCGTCCGCCATCTTGTCAACACGAAGCTTAGTAGCCCCCCTCATTCAAGGCGTTGTGAAAGATTGGGAACGAGTTTGTTACCAGGTCTCCTGGATCTCTCGTAAACATGGGATAGTTTGTTCGATCAACGAGAATATTTTTGTTCAAAATTCAAAGCTTTTAATACCACGACTTCTCTGCTAAAAGGAACCACTTCAGAAGAGTTTTAGTGGATTCAGAATACTCGACAAAGACCGGCAACAGCACGGCGTTTCGTTTTGATGACATCTAAAGTTCACCCGCTTCACTTGATCTGTTCGCTGGCGACTTGCAAATTGCAACGAACTGAAGATTAATCCTGTATTCTCTTGCGATTTTTCAGTTGTTTTGAACGGTCTCTACCTCAGCAGCAACTTTGAATGTGAAGGTTTAGTTGTTTGAAAACTAGTAGCTTTTGGTATGATGATCGATAACCACTTAATTCTTCAGAAGAATGCGTGATTGTTTGAGATTGGATTCTAAACTCAGGTGAATTTTTTGTCACGCGTATGTACAGTTCTAAATAAATTCATATTTTCTCAGTAATTTCTTTTGTTGTTTTTTTCAATTGCATACATGTAGTTGTGATTTAAAAAATATGTTGATTTGCTGCACGTGAATTGTTTTATAGTTTGAAGGAAAAATTGTGCCTCGGCTTATAGCCGAGTGTTTTGGGTTTATTTTTGTCAGAGTCGAACTGGTTCTGAAAACCTGTGTTAAATGTATTTTTATTTGCATTCAAATTAAAAATAAAATAATATGATAGATAATCCCAATATCAAGGGAAGGTAGATAACAAAATGCCTACACATGTACAATTTTTTCTCTCTAATTGTTGTTTCTTTTTGCATGCTTCTTTCGTTTTGCGCTGGCGTCCAGTTCTCTCGCCGTTCTCACCGCGCGCTCATCGATCGAAAAAACACGAAAAAATAGAGGGCTGTGGACAGTCTATAAAAGAGCCCCTAGATTTCACCAAAGTGCCCCAAATTGAATTAAAATTTTCAAAATTTTCTGGGGGAGACCCCCCCATACCCCCCCAATGGGAGGGGGCGACCCCCCTCCCATACCTACCCCCACGTCGGCTCCGCCGACAGCAGAAGGCGCTTCGCACCTTCTTTAGCTGCCTCAATTTTTTAGCTAACCGGCAGACAAATTTCTTAGCTACAACCCTGATTAAAGGTGTATCAGAGGTTCTTCGCCGCTGCCTACAAGAACAAGGCGTTCGCACCGTCTTTAAATCTGACACAACTCTTGGTCTTACTTAGTACGACCGAAAGACGCCCTAGAACCAGGCAAACAAGAAGGTGTTGTATACAAAATTCCATGTGAATGCGGCAAAGTATATATAGGGGAAACAGGGAGAGCGATGCAAGACAGGATAAAAGAACACGACAGAGACATAAGGCTTGCTCATACACAAAACTCCGCAGTTTCGGAGCACGCAAACGAAACGGGGCATATTCCTTTATGGAATCAAGTCAAGTTTATCAATCGTGACCCTCACCGATACACACGCAGGGTCAAAGAGGCTATCCAAATAAGACTTCATTCTAATAACATCAATAGAGATAGCGGAATTGAAATTCCTGAAGCATGGATACCTACGATCAGAAAGCATAACAGCCGTTCAACTACAAAGCGGACCTATGAGGGAACACCATCTGTTAGTCGGAATAATAATGAGGATCGAAATGCACCAATCACAGCGAACCAACGTGCATAAATAGCGACGCATAAACAATCGACCTCATCGCCTGATGAAGACTAGCAGTATTGCAGTCGAAACGTCGCAATCAACATCTCAAAGTGATTCTATCGTGAGACAAACGAATAAACGTTCATTACCTATCTTACACCACGATGAACAATATCCACATCTTTAATGACAAGTTCATCCTGAGTTTTCGCAAATAAAACTACAAATTTAATTTCTATCACAAAATGTTCTGTAATTCAGCATCTAAAGCATTCGATGCGAAACGATGAAAATGCGACGAATATTGTAAGCTGAGCCGCAGAATAGCACCGACAAAATCGTGCAAACAAGTTTCAGAAGCCTGAATTTCAGAGGTCTCTTTCTGGTCGCTACTGAAATTCAGACAAGAGTTTCCGTAAATAAAACCGGTTCTTAAATTTGAGTTGTAAAAATTCTGTAGAAGGCAAACGAAACATTCCACGTGAAGCCTTCCGTAAATAAATGGCAAGACAGACTTGTGTCGCGCCATCACGTCTGGCTTGAAATGAGCGTGTTTTATTTTTTGTGAATTTGGCATAAAATTCTTAAAAGCTAAATTCTTCTTGAATGAAACTTGTCTTCATTTACAACACAGATAATGGCGTTAATTATTATTACAGCTTTAGAGAAGTTATACAAATTTTGCTTTTTTAAAGCGGCACAGTTAGAAAAGTTGGCAAAATTTGCATATGTCAAAAGTAATTTGAAACCTTTCGAATAAACTCCAGCGTAAATAAATGTAACACAACGCCGCACGCAAGTATCCGATTTTGATTCTTTCATACACGTAACTGCGTTTTTCAGAAGAAAACTAAATGACAGAGTGAACTTTAATGTTTAATATTTGTATCCTAAATCATAACACAAGCAATCGTATGCGTGACATTGCACACGTGCTTCATGTTTGTCCTAAGATTGCCTGAACGCAGGTTGTATTTGTCCATGTTGATTCGGCGGGACCGCGCTAACTCCAACTCGGTTACTTCTGGTTCGATTTGCCCTCAATTCATTCACTATCGACGGTTTCGAGCTCCTATTTCGAACTTTTTGGGACGGTTCAAAATATTAAACGACCAAGCGCGCGTTGTTACAGCAGAGATGAGTAGCCGGAACGCTGGCTTTCACCATAGTGCAACACTCGAGAGTGTAGCCCACTTGAGCAATTTTATTCTCGAGGAATCATTCAAGCGACAAGCTCATTATTTTTCTCGACTCAAGACTTGAAACTCGAAATGTTCGAGGATCGAGTCTCGAGGATCAAGGCTCGAGGGACTGTCAACTTACATTTGAGCGGTACTGTACCATGAGTTTATTACTTAATTAGTTTACCTACCGATGAAGAATAGTAATGGAAATCGGTAGGTTTTAAGTTGGCGGCATTCGTTGCTTCGACATGCAGTGGTTTGCTAAATTTATATGTATTCTTGTTTTGTCAACAAAGCCGCTCGACGCTTTAATATGTCCTGCAGCCTCGATGAGCCAGTGATTTCTGAACTCAGTGCCCACGGTCAAGTAGGATATTTTTGTATTGAATTCCGTTTCTTGATGCCTCTGTTTCTAAATTGATTCATTTAAGTACTCGCGAGTGTGTTGTATTCTGTTGCGTAACATATTATATTAAATCGGTTCCGTAAAAGAATATAGCCTGCAGTCGATTAAAATCTCATTCATTTGTCTCAAGTTTTCAATAGTTTACTATAAAAACAATTTTATACCCTGTAATCCTTTATTGAAGCGATTTTTCTTTCACAATTCACAATTTCATGGCCTCGACAGAAACTTTTCCGCATGAATTAAAACCAAAGTGTAGTGACGTCACTGGATGGCATTAGGCCCAAATGTGTTCAGACGTCTCTTCTGACAAGCAGGCAACACAGAGGGATGTCTGAAATTCAGGCTAACCACCTGTCTGGTTAGCCAAATGTACAAAATTTATTGGCTTCAAACTTCGAGTTATAAAGACTTTCATATTCGGTGAGCATGGTCCTTGTTCCTCTCAACACCATCACCTTTCATACAAGAATAAAATTGTGGTTTTGACATCCAGCTGATAAACTGGGAAAAAGTACTTCAAAGCATGTCCCAATCAGCATGATGGGGTGAGTTGGGCTAGCGATACACAAGATGATCCTAAGAATTTGATGTTGCCTATCATAGACACTTTCACTTTCCCAACAGGAACACGGGCACCTAATTTTAAGACCAACAAAACTACAAAATTCTGTCTGCCTTTCTCTAATGGTCGACTTTGCAGCCTTAATAGTTCCTTTATAATTACCCCCTGCAGTTGTTGTAATGTCTCCCTCCTTTATCAATTTTTTGAACATGTGTAATGTCATGATTATTTTGCAGCAATTGAAATTTCTGATGAGGAAGCTGAAAAGGTCTTCTCAGTAGAAGATGCTGTGCAATTCATATCCAAAGCATTGGATGTACATTAGGAGTAACAAGGTATTTTTGGTCACACCTGAACATAGGCACTTAAGTCATCTTTGAGTGTAAAATATTGGGAATAGTTTTCACTACAAATACTGCAAAGTTCCATGGATAAGCTGCACCTGTAGATAAGTCACACCCCTGATTTAGAAGCTCAAATTTTGATAAAATACAGACAAAGTATAAAGTTTAAGTGAAGTTAGACTTTATTGGTAAACAAACACGGTTTCAAAACACTGACTTGGCAGTTGTTTCAAAGTATATTAATATAAATTAAGTCTTTAAAAAGAAAAATTTCATTTGTTATACCTTATTTTGTAGTTTCAGTTTACAATATCTTAAACTTGAAATGGTCTCTTGATACCATTTTTTGTGCAAGATTAACACTTCTAAATCGCAGGGTGTCAAGTTCCTATTTCTTCCTATTTTTTCCTATTTTTTGGCCTGCCTCCTATTTTCTCCTATTTTTTCATGAAATTCCTATTTTTTCCTATTTTTTAGGGTTTTCTCAGGTACACAGAAACATTGTGAAATATTTGAAATGAAATTGTCAATAAAATTGATAAATTCTACATAAAACTGAAACTTCGTGTCAAAAAAGACCGCTTTGAAGCCTTTATGAGTGATTTTCTTCTGAAACTCGTGCCCAGACTTTCTCAGTGCTTTTGATAGCATGCAAGATAGTGAGGATACTCTGATGCGAAAGGAAGAAGTAGTAAAAGCAGACTTGAAAGCGGCTGATGAACTAATGATGCCCTTTCAGCAACAGCTGTCAACAAACAAACTGTTAATGTAGCCACAATGATGCTTGACACTGCTAAGGCCAAGCGAGACCAAGCAATGCAAAGCTTGGAGAAAATAGGACAAAAGAGAAAACTGTTGACTGACAAACAGCACAGACTGTTAGAAAAGGCCATGTCCTCAACAGCAAATGCTGCCAAAAACGAGAGCAAAGCTAAGGTTACCCAATCTGCTAAAAGAGCCAAAACAGTATAGTGTTGGACTTTTTGATTGTTGATTTTTCAAAGTCGTGGATGGCTTTTATTGTAAGAAAGACATACATTTGGTGAAAGTGAACATTATATTGTTTCGGTTTGTAAAAAAATTAGCTTTTCATTCTCACAGTTTTAAAGGTCTAATGACTTAAAGTAAAGGCATCTTGTGAAGTATCTAATGAAATTTGGAATCTGGTAATTGTTGTAGGATGAGTTGTGCTTGGTAACATTTGTTTATACGGCAATACATTGTGGATGTATGCCATTGTGCCTGTTAAATATTAAAGCGTTGGGTTGTGAAACAAAGTTGCTGTTGGGAGTGTTAAGAGGATAGAACTCAAAGAAATCCTCCTATTTTTTCCTATTTTGGGGTGAGAATTCCTATTTATTTCCTATTTTTTGGACATTGTCATTCCTATTTTCCTATTTTCTAAGTGCCATTTGTCACTTGACACCCTGAAATCGCTAAGCACTCTTCACAATGAAATAGAAATTTGTATGCAAATAAATGCTTAGTAGTCAACCTTTGAAATGTAGAAAAGAGACTGGTCATCACAAAACAAACATGGCGGCACTCTGATCAGTGGCACTTTCCTCTTTCGGTCTAGCTCGGGGAAGAAACCACGTTTTCAAGATTCTTGGAAACCGTTACCTTAACAGGATAAAAAACTTCATAAAATAGGAGTTTGATAATCCAACTTAGATCCATTTGTTGTGAAGGTCAAAGAAAAACCAAAGCGGTCGACCATTTGCCTTGTGAGTACCGTATTCGCACGTGTATAGGCCACACTTTTTTTCCAAATAATTTTTTTTGCAAAATGGGGGTGCGGCCTATACACGGTATAACTTCGATCTTCATATGTTTATTTCGAAACCCACTGAAAATTTTCACACAAATCTTTGCCCAACACACGTGCATAGACTTGTGCCAATGTGTGGCTTTGATATTCTAGTTAATCGCAGTTGAAACAAATGTTAGCAAGCAAGTTTGGAAGCCTGAAAACCTTCAAAGGCTAGAGAAGTGATCCATGCATGTGGAATTGATTAAATCACAACTGTGTAAACAACAAATCACTAATAAAAGATGAATTTATTTAATAGAACCGTACATACACGTGACAAAAAATTCACCTGAGTTCAGAATCCCATCTCAAACAATCACGCGTTCTTCCGAAGAATTAAGCGGTTATCGATCTTCGTGCCAATATCTCCGCATTTTCAAAAAACAAAACCTTCAAAGTGAAAGTTGTTACTGAGGTAGAGACCGTTCAGAACAACTGCAAAATGGCCAGAGAATACGGGATGATTCAGTGAATCCCCAGGCCCCCTTTTTAACTCGGAAAAGAGTTGTAGTGGGCGAAGTGAATTCACTCCTTCACTCCATCACTCCTTCACTCGTTTCCTGTTAGACATATGCACGCAATGCGTGCAAGTGTTTTAAGGCCTCTAGAGAATTAGACCTTTACTCTGATACCTACATTTCTTGTTAAATTACATAAAATTAACATGCTTAGTCACCAACCGAAATATTGTATTAATGTCAGTTTTCTTGAAATAACATTATGATATTTAATCAGCTATAAGCCGAGACCGTAAACCTTTGGTTTTTTAGAACCAGTTAGAAAAAAACTAACCCAAAACACTCAGCTAAAGATGAATTTATTTCAGTACGATTTGGTGAAAAAAAATCGCTCGACTTATAGCCAATGATATTATTATTATTATTATTATTTTTCGTTACCTTCAAATAACAAAAAGGAAAAATAAAAAGAAAGAAATCAATTTGCAACAGATGGGTACTCTATCTCTTGGCCTTTCGGTCTGCTCTCGATCAGTATTTGATGACAATCAAAGTGATGTCAGAAGTTTGGAAAGTTAAACATCATTTGTATTAGCAAACCTTTATTTGTCAGTTTGTTGTTTTCGATTCTTGTTTCATAATAACTTTTCCGAGTTTAGTGGCTTATAGCCACTTTTAGTTATTTATTTCAAAAATTAAATTCCCTTAAGATAAACAACCAATAGGCAAAGTTTGAATGAAAATCTATTGTCAGTTCTATTTCAATGGAATAACCTTAAGTGACTTCAACCAGTCATGCGTGTGTTTCTTTTTATTTTGGCTACTGCTTAACTTGCCCTTCAGTTCTGTGTTACCGTTAGCTGCAAAGGGACCAATTCTTGCATGCAAGTGTTTTTTATGTATATTCAGCAACTTAAAACTAATTGATGTTAATCTTCTGCATTTTAGTGTATTACCAAACCAAGTGTTGGAAATTCAGATCAAGAGTGGATAATGAAAAGACGTGCTTCCTGGATTGGAAGGTTCTCATGTGCATTGTTCATCTGGTTACATTGAAGTTCCTTGGTGATGTTTCTTACCTGTAATTCTGATTAGTTTAAGCTGGTTTTCTGTACATTGAAGTGTAATAAAGGCTTTGTAATCCATAAATGTGATGACATACCTCTCTGATAAACGTCGCCATGATTTTGCATTTCCAACCCGTCAATTCACTCACACACTCAGTGATTAAACCCATAACTTACTTTACCAAATATGGTAGTAGTTTAGATTTGCTAAAGCAATAATGTCACTTAACCCTTTTCAGACTGGGGGGGGGGCTTTTGAGGTCCACGCAGACTTTGAATGTTTATAACTTTTCCAAGCTTACAAATGCCACCAAACTTTGCAAGTTTATCTAAAATTTATCTGGGAATAATTTGGAAGGACAGGTTGTTGTCTCAGGAACTTGACATCACCATGGCAACGGCATTTTGACTGACATGTTTTCCCAAATTTGTAATTTTCATGTTTTTATTAATGAAAATTAACTTTAATACAATTATTTTCACATTTTTACGTTTTTTAAGCACAGTTTGATTGATGTAATGTCAAGTGATGTGACATCATCGTCCCACGTGACATATACCATAAGATAGATTTTCGGACATACTATACATCCTGTAAGTTTCATTGTGATTGCTTAAGTATTCTGGAAGTTACATAGACCCGTTCCCAGAAGGTCCAAAAAAGCCCGGTCTGAATAGGGTTAAACGTTGTCAGAAAAAGATTGTTTTATCCTAGTTTCCTAGGGTCCTCCAACAAATTACCTTATGGTCAGATTCAGAAAGGAATCCAGAAAATTAAGAAAGGGGGTAGCCAAAGCATTTCGGCGAGGCAACAACTTCACCCCATACCCACAACACAACCCAGATAATTTGCACAATACCTCTTGTGGTTGGTTACAATTTCTTAAAGCCAATCCAAAGAAAAGAGGGGGCCCACGCCCCCTTGGACTACACCTGCCTTTGATGTTACGTGCATGGCTATCTTTCTACATCCATCTTTCGACGTGCTGCTTGAAATTAGCCAATCGAGACTGATGCATACTGTTGGTGGTTTCATGCAAATGAGCCCAGAAGGTCATGCTAGTGGGCTGTGATTGGCAGATTTCGATCTGTGTTGTTTGTTAAGCATGTCGAAAGATTGATGTCGACAGAAATTCACTATGCACGTAACACTGAAAGCGATGAAAATTCCCCACTATCTGGGCCTCAGTAGGGGTCAAATGCCCGGGGGTGGGGGGGGGGGGGAATCTTGCTTGGATCATGGAATTGACTGAGACATTATGATAAGAACTAAATAACGATTGAAAGAAATAATTCGAAATTGGCAAAAAAGATTTAAAAACTATTATAATAACGTTATTATGCAATGTCGTATGTTGACGGCTCCTGTGCTTGGGCAATATGTGGAATGATCTACAGTATTACAAACACTGAAGAAAAAATGCCCATTGAACATTTGCATAACTCCATGACATGTGACAACAGGGGCAATAATGGTTTCTGGTGTACAATTTTTCGGCTGGCAGCTACCAGTCTTCGTTGTGGTTTTTCTAAACTTATAAAAATGTTTGATGGTGATGTGTAGTTCCCAGAGCTACTCGTTAAGAAATTTCGTCAGTAAACTTGGGCTCTGGGTCCTAGACATGACACCGCGCACACTCCGGCGACATATTTGCGGGGGTTCATTGCGGGGGGTAATCTAGTTATGTTCGACATCGCGAGGCGTTGTATTTGGATGTGTCAGCCATCTTGGACGGATATTTTGTAGTCTGTTTTTTCAGAGTCAAAACTTATTATTTCTGCTTCCTATTGACCTAAAGATTTCAAGTCTCAAAATGTCCGTGAGGCGACAGTTAAAAAACGTAGTAAACAATTACTCCAACGCCGAAGTGAAGGTTCGTGAAGCAACCTCAAACGATCCATGGGGACCGTCAAGTTCCGTGATGACTGAAATTGCCGATGCGACTTACAACGTGGTTGCTTTTTCGGAAATTATGGGGATGATTTGGAAAAGACTCAATGACCATGGTAAAAATTGGCGGCATGTTTACAAATCGTTGGTTGTTTTGGATTATATTATAAAGACCGGATCTGAAAGAGTGGCTCAACAGTGCCGCGAGAACTTGTATGCAATTCAAACTTTAAAAGATTTTCAGTTTATTGACAAAGATGGTAAAGATCAAGGAATGAACGTGCGTGAAAAAGCTAAGCAGCTTGTTGGATTATTGAAAGATGAAGATCGTCTGAAGAGTGAAAGGGCTCGAGCGTTGAAAGCGAAAGAAAGATTCGCCCAAGCCAATTCTGGAATTGGAAGCGATTCAATAAAAGCGGGCAACTTACGAGATTCGGGTAGCACATCTGATCTGCGTCTTGAAAGTTCATCAGCACCGGCCGTTACTGTACCCACAAGCCGCTCATGGGAACCAGGCAGGAAAGTCGTAGGCGGCGATATGGAAAACTGCCGTCCATCTAATCCTAATGAGGAGGAGTTACAGTTGCAACTAGCCTTAGCACTAAGTAAACAGGAGGCAGAAGAAAAAGAGAAAATGGAGGAGAGGGATGATCAGCGCCTACAGATGGCCATTAACCAAAGTCAGCATGCCCCTCAGGAGCCATCCCTGTTGGATGTTGCAAGTGGTGGGGTGACAATGTCATCACAGGATACGTTTGACCCATGGGGTTCTTCATCATCAGCAGTTCCACAACCCCCTATGTCACAACCTGATCCTTGGGACAGTGGTACCACTCCAAGTACTAGTTCTACTTCCAACCCTTGGGGAGGTAGTCCAGAACCTCAGTTGCCAATGAACACAACACAGAATATTTTTGGAGCTTCTAATGGGACATCTTCCTTGGGAGCTATGGTTGGAGGCACAGATCCCTGGGGAGCAACAACTGTTCATGCTGCTTCAACTGTGGCGCCTGCCCCAAGCGATCCTTGGAGTGGAGGGAACTCATTCCCTGCAGCTGTAGTACCACAATCTCAAGGGCCATGGGGACCTACCCAGAGTGAAAGTTTCAGTGGTTTCAACCAGATTACTACAGCTGGTGGATTTGCAAGTCAACAACCCTTGGATCCATATAACTTGGCTAATAAAGACCAAGTGTCAGAAAATAGAAAACAACCTGAGGAGTTTTTGGATAGCAGGGTTTCTAATTTGGTGAACTTAGATCTACTTACTAAAAAGCCTGATCCTGTTATCAACCCATTCCTGTCCAGCCAACCAGCAGCATCCAGGTCAACAAATCCATTTGTGCAAGATAAACCACAAGCACCAACACTGAATCAGCTCCGTGAACAACCAGTTGCAATGCCAAGCAATATGCCAAGTATTGGTGGAGAAGTGTTGTTACCTGCCCCACTTATTCCAGATTCTGGTTCAGGACCCCAACATTCAGTTCAAAGCAACCCTTTCTTATGAGGAAAGCCTGCCAGCAGGTCTCAGCAAAAAGTAGGTTTGTTTAATTTGACCTTGTGTTTATAAGACTTTTTTGTAGTGGACAGCAATGAGCATTTTTGTATAAAAACATTCAAACGCATGCTTGTTGCATCTTAAAATTGCATAGTAAATATCATTTTTGGTTTGCCATCTCTGATTGTCATGATGACAATCATCTTTTACAACTTTGAGCATCGGAAAAACAATCAATCAATCAATCAACAACTTTATTAATGTGTCAAAGGAATTCTAGCCGAGAGTGAAACACTCTCTACTAATAGGGGACACATAAAATAAATAAAAATAATAATAATAAAAAGACTTAAAATTGATATTTACAATAAAAACAGACTAAAATTTAACTACGCTATTTACAAATAATTTCAATAACAATTTTAAAATAAGTTAATTCGTATTTAAAATAAATCATGTACTACATAAAACGCAGTTGTGACATCCATGTTCAATTTTCAGTGAAAGGTTAGTTAAAGTGATCTGCCTTTTAAAAGATTGCAGTGACGGTAAGTTTTTTAAGTTAGTTGGGAGTCGATTCCACAGCATAGGCCCGATATATCTTAGCGAGTGTTTCCCATAGGTGACAGTATTAAATCTGGGAATGTGGAAATCTGCGCCTCTAAGGTTGTAAGTAGAACTTATCAATGAAAACAAATTTTTGACGTTCGGGGGGCACAGATCATGTTTCACTTTGAACATCATACAGGCTATATCCTGTAGCCTTCTTTCATAAAGAGATTTTAAGTTAGCTTTCTTCAGTAGTTGCTCATATGTAGATTTGCTATCTCTGAAGACTGCACGCAAACCTCTCTCCTGGGTGCGTTCGAGCTTTCTCTTGTCACTTGCTCGGCAGAAATGCCAGGTAAGATGGCAATAGGTGAGGTACGGAAGAATTGCAGCTTTGAAAAGGTGTAGTTTCGCAACGGTGGGTACTAAGTTCTTGAGTCTCATTAATACACCTATCCTCTGGTTCGCCTTCTTGCACGTGATATTTATGTGCTCGCTGAAATTAAGCATGTTGTCAATAGTGACACCTAATAACTTAATACTGTTCAGAGATTCAATGTCAGTTCCTTGTACATTTATGCTTATCTCGTCTCTGCTGTCCCTTTGTTTATTGTTGATTAGCATGGTATGGTATTTCGATAGATTCCCCTTAAGTAAGTTTGACTCGTACCATAAAGAGGCTTTTGTTGCGCTCGCATTAAGGTTGTCATTAATCGACGTAACGCTATTGCTGATTTCAAAAAGCTGATGGTCATCAGCGTACATGCTTAGGTTCTGTTCAATTTCATAGACTAAGTCATTTTGAAAGATATTCCACAATAACGGTCCCAACGCTGATCCCTGGGGGCAACCTCGGTTAACTTGTTTCCAAGAACTTTTTTGAGATGCCAGCTTTACTCTGTTGGAGCGATCACATAAATAGGAGCGTAACAAATTGATGAGATTCTCTTCAAAGCCATATGCTCTGAGTTTACTCGGCAACAGAGCTGGATGCATGGAGTCGAGTTCGAGTTACCAGGTTTCTGCTGTATACTGAAATGACTTAGCAAAATTCAACATCTGCAATAGCAGAATAAGTTGACTAAAGCTTGATTTTGAGTATAGTGAAGAAAGCCTAGTTAGTTCATAAAACATATTTGATTTCTAGCAGTTAAACAGAGGTTTTTGATCAGGAGAGAGTGATTTGCTTTGTTAAATTTCAGATGAATGTAAGTTCACTTACAGAAGTTTTCATTGTTGTATGTACAGTAGAACCCCGATAACTTGAACTCTGAAGGGAAACGAAAAACAGTTCGAGTTAGCGGGGGTTTTGAGTTTATCGAGTAAAAATGACTGAAAAGTGGGTCAAAGGGAAATGGAAGTTAGTTCCAGTTAGCGGGGTTGTTTGAGTTATCCGAGTTCGAGTTACCGGGTTTCTGCTGTATACTGAAATGACTTAGCAAAATTCAACATCTGCAATAGCAGAATAAGTTGACTAAAGCTTGATTTTGAGTATAGTGAAGAAAGCCTAGTTAGTTCATAACTTTTGAGACCATTCCAGAAGGCCAACTGGTATTTTGTTCAGATTGCAAATGTGAGCAATCTGAAATCTTTGTTTGCTTGGGGGTCCACTGTTAGGGATAATTGCAGTAACTGGTAAGAGTTACATTAATGTTGAATACATAGGATAAAAAGAAGTGTACACATGGTTTCTCCACAAACAAATCACACTAACATCACTGTTAGCGATAATTGCAGATGCCGGTAAGAGTTACCGTAAAAACCCACAGATAAGCCGCACCTTTTTTCCAAAAATTTTCGCTCGAAAGCGGGGGTGCGGCTTATCTGCGGGAACATTTGGTAAAGGTGCCGTTAATTTTTGTGTTTTGCTGCAGCCGCAATGGCTGCAAGCAAAACACATTGAGAGCTGAAGTTTGTGCCGTAATGACCGTAAGGACCGTAAGGTGTAAGGTGTAAGTGCCGTAACAGAGGAGAAATCTGAACTACCGATGTCAATCAAATCCATGAACAAACAAAATCGAAACCAATGAACCGTAGCGCTGATCGCATTCGAAGTTACGGGCCAAAGTATTCGAACGTAAACCACGTTGGACACGTTGGAAAACAGAAAACCGATTTAAAAGTATATCGCATTGGGAAAGAAAACAAACTGTGGCGCGACCACTCCAGTTTTATGAGAAATTATTCTGCAGTTTTCATCATTTACGAAAAGAGCGAAGACTTTGAACCTC
The DNA here is from genome assembly GCF_052425735.1 of Oculina patagonica. Classification (NCBI taxonomy): domain Eukaryota; kingdom Metazoa; phylum Cnidaria; class Anthozoa; order Scleractinia; family Oculinidae; genus Oculina; species Oculina patagonica. The sequence goes on along the minus strand of NC_135769.1, from coordinate 13,985,460 downwards.
GCCGAAGGTCATAAATATTTTCTCCAAAGGACCGGTTAGTGCACAGTTTGTAAACTTTCGCTTTGAAAATAAACTTACCCTCACCTTGTCTACACTGTCTACAGCATACTAGTACTGTATTAACTCTGAACTTCATATTTTAAAATAAAATGTATGAACGTGTAACTTGTCACGCAAAGACAGCTGGCAGGCTGCACCGCTAATTGTAGCTGTATTCGAGCTATATAAAAGACAGCTAGAAACGAATTAATACCAGTAACATCACAATGGGAAAGAAACTTATTCAGTGGTGCACACCGTCGAAAACAAAGAAATATTAAAGGAAGTTCTCATTCACCAGATTCACTGCATCAGATGCAACATTCGTCAGTTCGTGTTTAAATGCGTGGCGACCAGTTTGTTTACTAGTTATTAAAAAATAATACGGTCTTCATTTAATAAACAGTTCATCCTTAAATTTCAGCTTTTCTACGACTGACAGGTAGGTACTATAGTATAAGCCCCGCTAAAATAGCTGGAAAGGGAAAGTTTTTTGAAAAATGAATTTTTGACTGCCAGACGCGCTGGCGCCACATGTTTATTTTGTGAAGATTAATTAAACGCCGTGAAAAATAGAATTTGATGTCCAGCGAGCCACTGCATCTTCGGCTACGCAGTCCTCAGTGAATCCTCCAACTTCACAAATTTCTAAAACTTTAAGAAAACGAACTTTCGCAGAATCAAAAATTGGTCCTTATCGATCTTCCGATCTTGTTGTGAAGACACTGAAATTCGACGAGTGTTCATGCGTGAAGGGATGACTGACGAATGATAATAATTATTTGTAAACTTTCGCTTTCAAAATGAACTTTGCGTTACGTTCAACGCCGTCTTTCTGTTGTTGTACGCCGGTGCGCGTGCGATTATTTATAATTTCTGAATTTTGATCAGTAAAATTATCAGGATTGAATTAACACAAAGTGACTACAATATAGTGCAATTATTAACCTGCACACAAGTGTCAGACAATAAAAGACGTTGGATTTCAATCTCGACTCACTTGTCTTTCATCAACATGTTCCCTAAGACTTTGCTCTAGCAGCAAAACACATGGACCCATTGGGGCCCTATTTTTGTTAACTGATGCTAATTTATAGAAAATTATGTAAATTAAAAAAAAATAAAACTACAAGAGAGTACCGGCCATTGCTTTTGCAAGTTTGACAGCTCCTATACTGTTTGCAGTGTCAACAATGGCCTATAACTTTAACTGAAGTACAGTATGTGGCCCTTGGTCAAGCACAAGCACTTGAATATCTTACCTGAATCAAAGCCCGATGAGCTGAAATTTTTCTTGAAGATAGATTTTATGTCTCTCTTTATAATTGCAAAGTGGCAATGCCTAAACTAAAATATTTTTTGTGTAATTCAAAAAACAGTGACCGTGCTCGCTGGTCCTTGGTCCGCACATTTGGTCCTTTATCCGCGAGTCACGTAAACAAAGTGAACATTACTGTAAATCGCAATAATTTTCAAAAAAGTTTAATCTATTCTATACTATTTTTGACATTTTTAAGCTTCAGTTTTTCTGGAAGTCGTTGTTAGGTGCGAGTATAAAACAACCAGTATATTCTTCAGATTTCTTTCAGACCGAAGTCTCCAACGAAACCCGCGTCATAATTTCTTCTCTTTATAACTCTCCAATTTAATTTTGAAACATTTGAAGCGAGGATAAATGCCGTAGCACCAATGTGTGCACCCAGTACTTAATATCTTTCTGAATGATCGTTGTTTTAGAACATTTTGTTAATTCACAGTCAAAGGTCACGGACCAAGGACCCATATGCGAAAATTGTTTATAACTTTCATTAGTCGCTAAACCGAAAATTTGCAACTCTGCAGCAAATTTCTTCGCAGATTCTGAAATCTATTGATCTATTAACCTGTTCTCCAAAAAAACATGTTATCCCGTTGCGTTTTATCTATGCACTAGCTTAGTAAACGCGACCATGTAATTCACGGACCCGCGAAAAGTTGAAATTTCAAGAAAGGCAAATTTACCTGTCTGTTGACAAGCGCGAATTTTGCATCGTAACTGACAGTAAAAAAGCTAAAAATTTAACATACCAAAGAAGAATAGTCAAAGAATCATTGGAAACATTCATTTTTTGCCGAAGTTTAGATATCAAGGAAATATTAAATCATATTCGAAAAAGTCGCGGACCAAGGACCACATACTGTATTTTCTGTTTTAATGTTCATTGAGTTTACGTTCGATAAAGAAGACTTCCTAAAGACTCAACTTTGGATTTTCTTTGATTTACTTTCAAAAAACTTTTTTTCCAACATTTGAGTTGTTAAACTCAGGGTGCGGGTGTTTACGGTACATAATGTTGAATACATAGGATAAAAAGAAGTGTAAACATGGTTTCTCCACAAACAAATCACATGACATATCAGCTACTTAAACACAGAGCAATCCTATATAAGAAGGCTGAACTGTTCAGCTTGCCAATCACAAATCCAAATGAGATGATTTCATTGGTTGAGAACTCAAATCAAGTGGCTTTTTGTTTGTCAAATACCAGATTCCCTCTATAGCGCGCGCCTGCAGGGAATCACGGTAGTTGTATTCATCAAGCCATGCGCAAAGACTTAGCAACGATGCACATTGCTGAGTCTCGCGCATGGTTTGATGAATACAACTACTGTGATTCCCTGCAGGCGCGCGCTATAGAGGGAATCGGGTATTGTGATCCAAACTTGTTTGTGTTCGAAACTTTAAAGAGAATTTCATCGGCTTAAGAAGTACTTTATTTCCTAGACCCTCTTGTTAAAATTTGCTGTTTTGTTGTGAGGGTTCAAACAATTGAAAACAAGCTTAGAAATAGTGAAAGATACACAAAGACAAAGAGTTTCCTACTCTCAAGTGCCCTAGTTTAGTGCATGTAACCAGAGTATTGGATAAATGCATTAATAATTACCGGTAATGGACTTATATTGCGCAAGTATCAATCAAGGATTTTCACTTGCGCATTACAATATTTATAAAAATATAAATTACTAACTGGCCCTAAAATTGTGACCCTATTTGGGAAAACCGGGCTTAACGAAAATAGCGTTGTAACGTATGGTATCAATGCATTTACAATGCTTTGATAATGCATTTACAACGCGTTGTTAATGCATTTACAACGCATTGGAAATGATTCTCAACGCATTCACAATGTTATTCAGTCCGTTGTGAAAACGTTGGAAATGTTCGAAAACGTTTAGTAACGAATAAAAGATGTTTCTTGACGCGTTGGCTGCTTTTTCCAACGTTAAAATGGGAATGTTCCGCAAAAGGTTGAAATACTGGATATTTCGCTCTGTTCCAATAAAGACGTCAAAATTCGGCATCAGAAAGAATTTGATTTTATTTAACTAAGAGAATATAAAAAGTGTTATTTTTTTTTAAGAACCGCAAGCATAAAGAGCCAAGACCACGAAAATAATAATTATGTTTCGCTCCCGAACTCATACTGCGCCGTGCGTGACTTGTTGGATGACATGAACCGTCCCAACAAAATGAACTGGTGATTAAGTTTATCCCAGCACTAATTAATATTTGATCAAGTGTAACTTTTTTACTCGGCAAAGGCATTTAAGAGATTTTTATGAGACATAAAGTCTTCTGTTTAAAGTTTTCTGCGTTTGTAAACTGGATGAAACTTGAACGGTTTACAAATCTTTTCAGAATAATCTGAAAAATAATTTATACGAAGCAGACACGGCAGACAATGTAGCGCCGCATGACTGTTTACCCGTCGCTAAAAAAATTAAAGTTTGCGCCTTTTATTTTTATGCTGTTTTATTGCAACGGCCAGCGAAGCGAAGCTTTTATTGGTAACTTAACAGCAGACGGGTTTAATCGGCACCAGTAATAGAGAGTTGTGGTCGCGGAATAAAATATATTTATCTTCAGAACTTGTTGCGTGCGTGCGATTATGGAAGATATCGAATGTCATAAATTTTGAAACTCAGACATGCAGCATGATTTCATTCGACGCCACTTCGAAGTTTATTATGCATTTATAGCGTTTTGCAAAATTACAGGAATAGTCCGTGTATTTGATGAGTTTCTTCTCCAAATTCAAAGCGAAATTAATGATGCAAGTGGCTTTATAATACGCTGTAGAGAATTTCGAAAACTGGCACAACAGTCCCCCCGGGAATAGTCCCGTGAATGATTCTAAGTGCTCGGTGATTTCGTTTTCGAATGTTTCAAAACACGTTAATAATATTTTGAAAATATATTACCAGTAAATTGATTTTGCAACGCATTTCGTTTTTGCTGAGAAACATTTCAAAACGATTTTCTTCAACGCATATTCAATGCATTGAAAGTGTTCTTCAACGCGTTTTCAATGCATTGAAAATGTTCTTCAACGCGTTGAAAATGCATTTCCAACGGAAAAACGGCACAACGCTATTTTCGTTAAGCCTGCTTTTCCCAAATAGGGTCACAATTAATAAAAATACTAAAATACATGATAAGTGTAAAATTACAATCAATAAAAAATAAAAATTAGCTTAAAAACGCCTTCTGAAACAAATTAGTCGTAAGATACTTTTTAAAACTATTTACAGATAAAATATTTAAAAAATAAAAAATAAAAAAAAATAAAAATAAAATAAAAATAAAAAATAATAAAAAATAATAAAAATAATAATAATAATAATAATAATAATAATAATATTAAAAATAGGGCCCCAATGGGTCCATGTGTTTTGCTGCTAGAGCAAAGTCTTAGGGAACATGTTGATGAAAGACAAGTGAGTCGAGATTGAAATCCAACGTCTTTTATTGTCTGTCACTTGTGTGCAGGTTAATAATTGCACTATATTGTAGTCACTTTGTGTTAATTCAATCCTGATAATTTTACTGATCAAAATTCCGAAATTATAAATAATCGCACGCGCACCGGCGTACAACAACAGAAAGACGGCGTTGAACGTAACGCAAAGTTCATTTTGAAAGCGAAAGTTTACAAATAATTATTATCATTCGTCAGTCATCCCTTCACGCATGAACACTCGTCGAATTTCAGTGTCTTCACAACAAGATCGGAAGATCGATAAGGACCAATTTTTGATTCTGCGAAAGTTCGTTTTCTTAAAGTTTTAGAAATTTGTGAAGTTGGAGGATTCACTGAGGACTGCGTAGCCGAAGATGCAGTGGCTCGCTGGACATCAAATTCTATTTTTCACGGCGTTTAATTAATCTTCACAAAATAAACATGTGGCGCCAGCGCGTCTGGCAGTCAAAAATTCATTTTTCAAAAAACTTTCCCTTTCCAGCTATTTTAGCGGGGCTTATACTATAGTACCTACCTGTCAGTCGTAGAAAAGCTGAAATTTAAGGATGAACTGTTTATTAAATGAAGACCGTATTATTTTTTAATAACTAGTAAACAAACTGGTCGCCACGCATTTAAACACGAACTGACGAATGTTGCATCTGATGCAGTGAATCTGGTGAATGAGAACTTCCTTTAATATTTCTTTGTTTTCTACGGTGTGAACCACTGAATAAGTTTCTTTCCCATTGTGATGTTACTAGTATTAATTCGTTTCTAGCTGTCTTTTATATAGCTCGAATACAGCTACAATTAGCGGTGCAGCCTACCAGCATGGTATATTCCTTTCCAGCTGTCTTCAGTTGCGTGACAAGTTACACGTTCATACATTTTATTTTAAAATATGAAGTTCAGAGTTAATACAGTACTAGTATGCTGTAGACAGTGTAGACAAGGTGAGGGTAAGTTTATTTTCAAAGCGAAAGTTTACAAACTGTGCACTAACCGGTCCTTTGGAGAAAATATTTATGACCTTCGGCGAGGTTCCAAGTCTTCGCTCTTTTCGTAAATGATGAAAACTGCAGAATAATTTTCTCATAAAACTGGAGTGGTCGCGCCACAGTTTGTTTTCTTTCCCAATGCGATATACTTTTAAATCGGTTTTCTGTTTTCCAACGTGTCCAACGTGGTTTGCGTTCGAATACTTTGGCCCGTAACTTCGAATGCGATCAGCGCTACGGTTCATTGGTTTCGATTTTGTTTGTTCATGGATTTGATTGACATCGGTAGTTCAGATTTCTCCTCTGTTACGACACTTACACCTTACGGCACTTACACCTTACGGCACAAACTTCAGCTCTCAATGTGTTTTGCTTGCAGCCATTGCGGCTGCAGCAAAACACAAAAATGGGAAGATCATTCCATAATTTTGGAGCAGCCATATAAAAAGATCTGTCACCCAGGGTAATAAAAGACTTGATGGTAGGAAAGTTTAAAAGTATTCCATCATTTGACCTTAAGTTGTATCTACCGCCAGTATCCCTAACAGATATAAGTTCGGTAATGTAAGGCGGAGCGAGACCATGGATAGCCTTAAACGTTAACAATAAAATCTTAAAGACAATACGAAACTTGACAGGCAACCAATGGAGTGATCTAAGCAGAGGAGTAATGTGACAATATTTGCTTTGTTCTAAAACAAGGCGGGCGGCTGAGTTCTGAACTCTTTGCAATTTCTGTAGCTGACATGCTGGTAATCCATATAATAAGCTGTTACAATAGTCAATTCGACTAGATATAAAGGCATGCATCAATGTTTCCGTACATTCCTTACTAAGATATTTCCTAATCCTTCTAATATTATACAAATAAAAAAACGCAACAGAGCTTGTTTTTGTTATGTGGTCGCCCATCGATAGATTGGAATCCAACCACACACCCAGATTTCTAACGGGGGATTGCGGGGGGAATGGGAGAGGTGCCAATCACTATGTTATCAATTCTGACTTTGCCCAGTTGCTGTTTGGTGCCGATCAGAAGAAGTTCTGTCTTAGCATCGTTCATGAGCAACTTGTCTTGAGACATTAAACAAATTAAATAATAAAATGTTGTGGGCTTTCAAAGGAATAAATTCGTTTTCTAGAGTCAGTTACTCGCATCATTATTGCAGAAGAAAAACGTTTAACCCTTTCACCATTTTATTTCTAGTACAAAAATCCCCCCAAACAGCAAATTTCTAGCTATGTCAAACTTTCAGTCAAAAATAGCATGGAATTATTTTTTAAACAAGGTTTGTGCACTTCAAATAGGATTTGGTATTCCAAAAATTACAACACAAGCAAGAAAATCCTAGAGAAAAACATTGTGATAAATTAAAACATTTATTTCATTCAAAAAAGAGCGGAAAAATTACCGTAAAGTTCCGTGTATAAGCCGCACCCGTAGATAAGCAGCACCCCCGATTTGGAAGCTCAAATTTTGGAAAAAAATATACAGACAATAAAGTTTGAAGTTGAAGTGAAGTTCTATTGGTAACAAACAAGGGCAAACAAGCACGGTTTCAAAACACTGACTTGGCAGTTGTTGCAATGTTTAATATAAATTAAGTCTTACGAAAGCGAAATTTCACTTGTCATACCTCCTCTTTAGTTTGAGTTCACAATATCTTAAACTTGGATGCTCTCTTGATATCATTTTTTCGAGTTTATCGCTTCAACCTCCTAAACACTTGTAATTTGTACCATGTTCGTACGAATCGTACGTGAATCATGAATGCTTAGTAGCCAAGCTTTGAAATCTAGAGAGGAGTCTGGGCATTGAAAACAAACATGGTGGCACTTTCTTCGGAAGAAACCACGTTTTCAAGTTTCTTGGAAACTGCTACCCGCAACAGGATAAAAACTTTATGCAGAATAAGATTTTGATAATCCAGCAGATGCATTTGCTGTGAAAGTCATAAAAAGGGGAAGCGGTGGGCCATAAATTTGCCTTGTGAGTACTTGCCTTTATCTAGGTGCTTTCTTGCACGCGGCAAAAAGACATGCTTCGAAGTGACCGGCAGGCTTCATTGCAAACAGCTTTTGCAGAATAAAAGTAAAAGGCTATGAACAACAACAAAGATTTCAGGTTGTTATACCTTTATTCAGTGACGTCTTGAGAAGTTTTTTTATGAATATTAATTAACCTTTGAGAACTCCAACCAGAGATGTTTCTGTAGATAAGCCGCCCCCCTGGATTTTGGACTTAAATTTAGTGGGAAAAGGTGCGGCTTATACATGGATCTTAACGGTAATGGAAACTTTGTACAACTCTTACCGCGTTGTTCACCCACACGAAAACTGTGACTGTAGAAAACCATAGCACAGTTTGAATCCATACGGCTTTGATCTTGGCATCAGAGGTTCGAAGAAGTCTTCAACAACTCGAGCCATTCCCCATTGACAAATTGTGAAAATAATTCCTTCCAAGTTTTTAAACTGGCCTCAAAATTCTAACTCTTAGAAAGAGCATCTTCTTAGTCAATCAAAATATGGTGGAAAATGTTGAATCGCCTGTCTTCACTTCATGTTTTTATGGAGTTCTTTTCCTTCACTTCACAATTCAAGGACACCATTTTGAAGTCTGACCATGTGCTTTCAATTTACAATATATTAGACCCCGTCTGGGAGCCTAGTTCCTAGGTCTCTGATCTCAAATCTTAAGCGGTCAAATTCCCAGAAAAGCTGTTTAGTACGTGCCAGTGGGAAATCGAATCCCGGTTTTCCGGTTTAGTGTGGTGAAAGGGTAAAGTTAACCATTAACCACATATATATTATAAAGTTAAAAAGCAAATGCAACTTTTAGTTTTGAAGCCCTAAGTTGAAGTGTTCACTTAAAGTTTCAATTGCGGATTGTTGCCATTTCACGATAATATAATAGTAACATGTTACATTAGAAAAGAGCATACTCTCCTGGTTCGCTTTCAATTTGCCAGATAAAGATTGCTTCTCAAATGTCGTTATTGGTAGTCTTGTTTACATTCTCTTTCCACAAAAACAAAAGACTGAAACAGTTGATGTGTTAAGCATTATCTGTTTTAGCTTTCATCTCATAATGGTGTTTGTGCATGGTGAACATGAATTTTGAAATTTCCAGGATTCATGTACAAGTTTTTGATTTAATTTTTTAACCTTTTATGGATAACATTATTGATAGCATATAGTGTATTAGAGGCTGTTAATTCAACATAAATGAACATGGTTCGCATCTAAAAAGCAAAATTTGGGGAGCGCTTCTGTTCATGACTGTAACTCAGACACGACTGTTTAAAATTGAAGCCAACAAAGTGCTATTTGGGGTCTATTTATAGGCTCACTGCGTGTTTAAGGCAATGATGACAGTATTAATATCAACAGGACTCGAAATCGCAAACTGCTGTTTGACTCGACAAACGGTTTTTAAAACTTTGCATCTAGCAATTTTTTCTCTATTTTATTTCAGTCCCTTACCAATATAGCCCCTTCCTGATTCCTCTTTTTTCTAACCCCTCTTAAATTGCAAGAGAAAAATGTGGTAAAATAAAACATATTTTTGTTTTTTTGGCAGGTAGCACTTCAAGAAACTTGGGAAGAAAAAGAAGAAAATCATGATATTGAATGTAAATATAATTCAAGTGAACTGGTCTTCAAATTAACATACAGATTACTTCTTGAGTTTTCTGCAAGTAAATAGTCATCTTACTTTTGTTTAGTGGACACTGTAAAGGAAAGCTATCACAACTTATCATTTTAGGTATGTTAATACCAAAAGAAAAGGGTTTTTTCCAGCACAACACGTGATTTTGGTGTATCAGGGAGTTGTCAATGACAAGAGAACTCATGAAATTTGCGGATTGATCAGTCAAACAAACTGGAAATGATAACAGATAAGTCGTGTGTCATGTATGATAGGATATTAAATATTTTTTTAAAATGTGTATGAGTGCCAGTAGTAGGCAATACTGCCGATACACCAAATTCCCTTGGATATTCACCCTTCTAAAAGAAATTTGGAATGGTTCCAACGGGGCAAAGAAAATTCTTGACCCCGGTGGGATTTGAACCCACAACCTGCAGATTAGATCTACCAATGTGGGTTCAAATCCCACCAGGGTCAAGAATTGTCTTTGCCCTGTGGGAACCCTCCTAAATTAAGGACGTTCGCGTGAAAATCTTCCAACATTGCAATTTTTCCTAAACTTTCACAACTGCTAGTTGTTCCTTATGTCAGAAATGTAAAAAAAAATTTGAGGTCACCGAATTTGTTTTCGAGATATGATATCTGAAAGAAGGCGCTTATTTGGATAAATTTGATCTCATCACACGATATGACCACTGACAATGTGTCAACACTTTTGTCAATGATTGTCTGAGGTGCAAACGGAATGTATCTTAAGAACAGTGTGTAATGATTAATCGGTTATAACATAAATTTATTTCTACCATCTGTTGTTTTTAATTGTCCAATCGGCATTGATGCTGTATTAATTGGTTTCTAATTAGAGGCCATTAACGAATTTGACGATAACGCAATAAAAGGGTCACAAATAGAATAAATTGAGGCATAGTGTTTATCGCTGCTAAAATTGATGAAGAAACTCCCACTTATATCTGCTTAATTCTGATGTGAAATTGGTTGAAAAAGAAGGAAATTATGTTGAACTAATAACACATTTCCTAGCCTTTGGCGTATAGCATAGAGGTTTTTGAAGACATTAAACTGCGAGGAGGTCACGCACGCAAATCATCGTTCAAGACGACCAAAGAAATACTAAGCCCCTGTTTACTGCCCATTTCATTTCCAAATGCCAGTTTATGGAATAATGAAGGAAATTTTACCGTTAGGCGAATAACTGTTATGTCAAAATAACAAAGCGCTTATGTAATGTAATATACCTTGTGACATATCCAACGCAGTTGGATAAAGCGTGACAAGTGCGCATGACAGCTCCAATTGTTGTTACTTTGTGTTTTATTGATGCTTGTTTTAAGCATTTCTTAAAAATGAAAACCTAATTTAAGATACGTAAGTCTTCATTGTCTTTTTTTTTACTATAAACAGCCTTCAGCAAGACCAAAAGGTGTCTACCTTTTGAAATTTCATGGTTAACCATCAGTAAATAAAGAACATTCTTGATCCTTTCTAGACTGATGGTTAACCATGGTTAATTGTTCAAATTTACACATTTTCGCCATTTGTGTGGCCAAGAACCGTTCTAGCAAGATAATTTTGACAAAAAGTAATTTATCTCTGTTTTGGGGAATTTCAGCAACAAATGGGAGTATTTCCTAGCCTCACGATATCGTAGATCTTGTTAAACATTAATCTCAACCGCCCAGGAATTTGGTTGGGGGAAGGGGGGTTGGAAAGGTGGGGCAAAAGGATGAAATTGGTCCATATAACAATAAAAAGGGCGTAAATTGACAATGTGTCAACACTTTTGTCAATGATTGTGGCGTCGTACATGAAGGAGCATATAAAAACTAAATCGGGTTTCTCATAAACTTCATTAACGATTGATCTATCTAGAAACCAGAGCGTTGGCTAAAATCGAGTGTGTGGCTGCTTGTTCGCAAGAAAAAGAAAAGCTTTTCAGATGTAACAGCACAGGTACATTTGTACCTGAATCAGTCTATAATTATGTTCTGATATATTTATTTATGGCTTACATGTAAATTATTCTGCAATTCATACCTATAATCAACAAACCATTTTAGTGCTAAGGGTTAAAAAAAGAAAAAAACTGTCTCCTTTGGGATTTGAACTCTCGACCTCTCGCTCCCCAGTCAGATGCCTACACGAGTGTGCTAATCAGACATACTAAGTCACATGAGACAAAAATATCTTATATCAATGTAATAGACATTCCGCCATTTATTTGTTATCTTGTGCATCAAAGAAATGTTTGAATCACTTCCTGCTCATATATTTTCAAGAAATAAAACCTAAACTTTTAAACTTGGTGAAAAAAATTCAGTTGTAGCTCGAAGAGCTCTTTGATTGTCAATCGGTAGAGATTTATCCCAAAAGGTTATTTATCCCGAAAAAAATGGGGAGCAAACTGCAAGCGAAATTAACACAACGACTACTCACCCAATATGTGTTTAGAAAGATTTCTCAGTCCGTGGGCTTGTGCATGACATGGCCTGATGTGATGTGATGATACATGATATGGGAGTGCTTGTAAGCGCTCGTGCTAGTTTTTGATTGGATGAAAAAACTTGAAAAATTCATTGAGTGCTTCAACAAAGATTTGAACATGAATTACGTACGCAGTAAGGATGTGCATAAACAATTAGCGCGAAACGTCCTTAAAAGGGTGTATATCCAAAGGGAATTGGTGTATCGGCAGTATTGCCCTCTTACGGCACTCAAACACATTTTAAAAAAAATTAAATATCCTATTTACACAGGTGCCATGCGGTTCTCTCTATATCTTTGTTATGTATGACAGGCTAGTCAGTTCTGTGGCCATTCTTTTGCATTTTATTTTATTTAGGATTGCATTTTATTTTATTTTTAGGATTTAAGAGAGTTGCTTTGGCTACCACTGTTTTGCTATGGAACACTTACATATGTTAGGCTTTTAAAATTAATAATGTAAGGTGTTCTGCCACATTTGTTTCGGTGCCAGTTGGCGGAATAAGTGCCAGTTTTAGCAAATCTTTGTTGAAGCACTCAATGAATTTTCAAGTTATTTCATCTAATCAAAAACTGGCACGAGCGCTTGCAACTACTCCGAAAGCCATTGTGCATATGAATACATCATGTTGCTTAACAACTTCTGGGACGAAAACCGCAGGCTCAGTCACTTCCCGGAGAAGTGATGTCGCCATCAAGTGGCACTTGTTTCCCCGCCTGATGAAGGCCTTTTCTAATTGTTTAGTCAACCATATTTGGCATGTCTTTTGGCCAGGAAAAAACCTTAAAACTCAAACAGTGCACCTTAAGATACAAAAATACATTTTATTTATAGATTTGCTCTTGTTGTCATTACAGCAAGGCGCCCAAATGTGTGACCACTTTTAATTTATTCACATTCTTTCGTGCAGATTTAATCCAATCAAAAGCCGTGGATAGCTAGCAATTGACTTCTGATTGGATTAAATCTGCATGAAAGAATGTGAAAAAATTAAACCTGGTCACACATTTGGGCGCCTTGCTGTAATAGTGTTTCATACAAACAATAATGATTAAGGGTGATAGGTTGCCATTAATTCTCAAGTTATAAAACAGCAGACAAGGGGACACCTTTTGGGTACTTAACTATAAGTAATAGCATTTCTGTTGGTGATAACAGGCTCCTAACAAGTAAAATCTCCTAGATTTTGAGGCCTCTCAACAATAAATATTATTCTAATAGGGAAAGGGTGTATTTTGGTGTTGCAGAAACTAATGTTGGTTAGGTAGTATTGTTCAGTGGTTTGGATATTTTTTAGTGTCTTTTGTAATCCTTGTTTTACATCATGTAGTCATCGCACCATCTGCAACACCAAGCCTGCCAATGGAAGCTATTGTTGTATGATTACCTGACAAATCACAATATTTACCTAAAGTCACCTCACATGAAAATACTTCACTGACTGTTTATGCAATAGGTTGTTATGAACTAGTAGACCTGTTGCAGGGGTATACAGCAGACAAATCTTGCATAGTTTCAAGACAGCAACAGTGTAATCAATTGAAACTAAACCAGCTAACTTAAAATAATTGTAATTATAGTATAATATTATTCACTATATTATACAGGATTACAGACCTTTGCGTAAGTGCCATGCAACATTGCAAGTATCCCTCAGAACAGTTACAGACAACAGCGTAAATATTTAAAATAACAGAAGCCATGGCCATATGTTAAACGGCTGTCAGAAAGCACAATCAGAATCAAATGAACATGACAGAAATTTAGAAAACAAGAAACACATGAAAGTGTTTTCTCTGAAATAACCAGAATATTTTTTGGTCAGTATAACACAAGTCATGGCTACTTTGTACGCTTTTTGTTATATGTTCAGTGGGAAAAAGGATAAAACACTCAGTGTTCAAAATTAGCAGTCCTCCAAGATGACCAGAAATTTTACCAGGCAAACATTTTTTAGTAAAATTAAGAGCCCGGTTGCCCAAGGAAAAAACAAAGGACAACCTAGCCTTAAATAGAAAATAAACTAATTGTTTCTGTGATGGTTTCCTTGTTCCGTGTGTTTAGTTTTTATGGAGTTGTCAATGCACAAACTTGATCATTACATAAATGTACATAAGCCACATTTACCTCTGCAGTATTTTCTTGCTGTCGCTTGCTGGATTGAGACGAGGCAGCCGGAAATGTGTCTGGGTTCGCAGGCTATGGTTTATCTTGCCGGGGGGGGGGGGGGTACTCCCATATGTGGCCTATATAGGTATGTGCCGCCCGATAGGGTATGGTTTTTGAGGTTCTTTGTCCAAAAATTGGGTATCATTTTTGCTCCTTTTGGCAATATGTTCTTAAAACTGAATTTTCTGTTCAGGTATTAGAAAAGCGATTTTATAAAGATTTGTGTCTTGCCGTGCGTGGTTAGCTGTTATTTGGGTCGTCACGGAACGCTTCTCCTCCCCTTGAATAGGGTGTAATTTTCAGGTTTTGGGTAGGGCTTTCCACAAGTTGCTCGGCAACTTTTTGGCAACTTTTCATGTTTCGAGCAACTTTTTCCCCTTCGAGCAACTTTTTCTCTCACGAGCAACTTTTTGCATTTTAAGCAATTTCCAACCGAGATCTCCGAGATAATCCGAGTGTTGTTCAAAGGCAATACGAACGTTCCGAACATACGGCCGAGATTCTCGAGGAACATCTGGCGTCCACCTTCGGCTTAATCTGCATATTAAAAATTACAAAACTCGTCACAAAATAACGTCATCGTTCTCCGATTTTTCTCAGTAAGAATTCCTTGTTATTAAAAATTTCCCCTATATTTGTTTGATACTTCTTTTCTGTAAAAGTACATAAAACTGCTTAGAAATCTTACTCTCAAGGGAAATTAGCATAATTTAGATAAATTCTCTTGATAAGAAGCAGTGTTTTGGATTTTTTGGAGCAACTTTCGAGCAACTTTTATTATCAGAAGCAACTTTTTTGTATTTTTGGAGCAACTTTTGAGCAACTTTTTGAGAAATTACGGGCAACTTTTTTGGAAATCTCGAGCAACTTGTGGAAAGCCCTAGTTTTGGGCCTTAAAAAGGGTATCAATTTTCGCTTTCTTTATCCTTAAATATAACCTGAGTATCAGGGTTTAAGAACCTTGGCAGCACACCCCTATCCGAAATTTATGGGAGTACCTTGCCAATTTTGAGCTCATCAGCTGCAACCGTTTGGCCCGGGGGGGGGGGGGTACTCCATATGGCCTATACGGGGAGGCTCCGCCCAAAAGGGGTACCTTTTTCAGGCTTCAGGTATATAAAAGGGTAGTGATTTAACAAGTTTAGGTACCGTATATGAAAGGGTATGAAAATCCGTCATTTAATTTTTTTAAAAGGCCTGTAATTAAAATATTTCGAACATACGCAATTTATGGCTGTATTATTTTAATTTATTAAGTGCTACATAAACATGACAAGAAAACGTTCTGTTCTAAGGCTATGCCACGTCTTTTAGGTATATGAAAGGGGTACCTTCTCTCAGTAAAAGTACACAAGGGTACATCTTCAAAATGGTAATAAAGGTAAGGGGTAAGAGCTTGGGGCAGAGCCTCCCCGTATCAAACTTTTTTGGTGCCCCCCCCCCCCCCGGCCGTTTGGCCGGTGCAAAGGGGTACTTCAAGGGAGAACTGTGTCGTAGCAACTCTGCCCACCCTCACTTCTCCAACAAAACAAAAACTTTATTTCACCTAATAATAAAATAAAATTTACAATAAGAAGAATAAAAATAAGCCACAGTGAAGTCAGTGGCGGTTTGTGGTATCTGCCAGTGCTTTTTATCTAATTTCCATTTACCTTTTTCCAATATTTTCCTATTTTTCTCTAGCCTGCACAGCTGGCGGTATTTATTGGGTTTTAACAGGTTTTAATGCATGCACAACGATAGGCTGTAGATTGTGCTGTTCAGGTCTTCAAACCTTAAGTTGCTCTAGTTGCTCAAATATCAAAAAGTTGCCACCAAAATTAAAAGCTTGCTCTAGAGTCGTTTTGTTTTAGATAAATACTCAAAACGTGTTTGTTTGTTTGTTACCATTTAAAATTTTCATTAAATATTCTTACAATATTAAAGTCCAAAAGCCATTGTTATATGAGAAATAGAAATACTTTGTTGTAATCAATATCTCTTTAATCAACATAATTTCAATAATAGATAAAAAAAAAAAAAAAAAAGATAAAATCCTCGAAAGAAACGACTTTATGGTTTGGATCGGTTTATACAATTTGTTGCTCAAATTGCCAAGAAGGCAAAAGTTGCCCTAGGTTGCTGGTACTACAAAAATTGCTCAAGACGCTATTGCTCAAAATTGCTGAGCACAATCTATTTATGCCTAACAAGCAAGCGGCGAACCCGCGAGTGGCTTGGGGAGGAGGAGTTGATATATTTTTTCTCCGGAACAGATCTAGCCTGCGAATACAGCCGCCTCTCATTCACGTCCCGCATTTCGCATTTCGCTCCTCGTTGCGGGACGCGAATGAGAGGCGGCTGTATTCGCAGGCTAGAACAGATCCAGAGACTCAAGCAGCACACCCTACCAATCCCCCACCACCCCCTCCCCCAACCTTACCCCCGACTGAGGATGGATCAATACCACCAGTCTATCAGTTGACGATACAATAATGGTATCATCAGAATACCCAATCGGCGGTAATTTCTCCTCTGAGGTTCGGTAGCCTGCAAATACGCCGCCTCTCATCCGTCCCGCACGACGAAACACGAAGAAGACGACGTCTTTCTTCGTGTTTCGCTCTTCGTTGCGGGACGCGTGGGGCGGTGTTTCGCAGGCTAGAGGTTCGGCGGTCGACAACTTATCGTCGTTGTTCGAAACCCTCTAAAGGCTCTACGTTAAAGGTCACGTGATAGGTTATGATCGGCGGTCAGAGCAAAAACCCCATATCACGGGGATACATACATATCACTGTGACACCGAGGCCACTGGGACGAGAATATGGTTCCATGAGTTCGTGGTTTTGAAAACTTTTGCTTTTGAATATAAACAGCTGAAGCTCTAATTGTGCGGAGATGTTGAGTCATCTTATCAAGTTTGCCGTGGAGGGTGCCGCGGTGTTCGATTCTGCGATGTCCAGTTCCTTTTACGTGGACACTGATGATGATTCCGACGAGATTGGCGAGGTGCTGTTCTGTAAGAACAATGTTTGCGTCCATGTTTCTTCCTTGGATGGTTCACACGTACCAGGATACTTTATTTTGAAATCCATGACCCGGCAAAGCGGCCATGTTCGATTGCTTGTTACGTGGACACCAAATTCTTACTTCTGCGACAACAAGGCGGAAATAAATTTGGATGACGAGGAAGAACTTGAGTCAGAGTGTAAGGGACTGCTCATTTCAAAACTTTGTACAAGTTCTCCAGAGGTTTTTAATGTAGATCTCAGTGAAATGAAAACCCTCAGGTTATTTTATGAACAGGAAGACGAGACCTGTGGACAGTTAGTAATCGGGAACTATGAAAATCACTACAAAGTTTTTCACTTTCATCATGGTGGGCTCGATCGTGTTACTCAGATTTTGCAAGAGTGGATTTGGTGCTCACAAGATATCAGTCCTCTTGATGAAGAGGAATTGCGAATGAAAAGTTTCACTGTTATTTCGAAAAGGAATGCGAAACAAGGATTCCATCCAGAAGAAGGACGGTTTGACCCAATGCCTGTTCAAACATGGAAAACGTATTTTAATGACGATGGTCAGATCGAAGACGTGGCAAATTTCCGTAAGGTGAGAGCTGTTATTTATATTTAATTTGCATGCTATTTAATGATATTCTCTGTGTGTATAGTATTTTTATAATAAATTATCTTGTGTTGTATGTGTGTTACAAAACCAGCTTGGTTTACAAAGCTTAATTGGGCATGAAGTGCGCAGCTGTATTAAATAATGTTAAGATTATTTACCGGTACTTTAAAACAACCCTAACCCTAACCCGAGCAAGCTTGGTTATAATAAGAGATTTATTACACGACTGGAAACTTTGTGTAGTGAGAATTGCTACCTGGTAGATGTCGTGGAAAACAATGTATGGCAAAACTTTTTCGCGCGCTGAAGAAATAAATAATTATTTCTGTGTTTAAGGTCATTTCACTTTCAAAGCAATAAAATCTCCCAAAAATTTTTTGCCTCTCTCCTCCGCAGAGGCCTCTTTCGTGGGGGAAGGCGAAAAAACACGGGGGGAGGAAGGCGAAAACACGAAAAATGAAAAATAGGGGGAGCGCGGGGGACAACGGGAAGGGCGAAGGTGTGCCCCGTGCGCTTTCGTTTCGATTCTCTCCAGGCTCCGCGCGCTTACTTTTCACCTCTCCCCGTTCCTCTCCCTATTTCAGCCCGAATCGCCCGAAACAAAGAGACCTCTGCGGAGGAGAGAGATTTTTTGCAAAAAAAAAAAATATATCTTGGGCAAATAAACTACTGGTTCGTTTGAGTGCAAGTGCGTCCACTTGGCGGTTGAAGGACATCATTAAGTCTGAAAACCCATAAGTCTCACAGCAGCGCAGTTCTCGAAGAAATGAGAGATGTTCGGCCTTTAATTTGTTTTGTACAATAGTGCTTTTTAGTGCTCAAGGATTGAAAGTTGTCTGACAAAGGCCGACGGAGCCAAGTGGTAAATTAAGTCTAAAAACACGGATCTGTTGTTGGGATCTAGTATGTCAGCGTGAGTTTTGCAGTGTCCCCTTGGGTGCAGCAGCAACAAAGTTGCCGAGAAGTGAACTGGTTTTAGACTTTAAAAAAATTCTTTAGATGTTTGGCAGGGCACCTTCCCTTCGCAAAATTGTTTCTGTGCCTCATTAAATATTCATCAATCAATCTATCGATTCGTGCAAACGAAAACCTCAGAAGTTTATCTTGTTTTGGGGGGATTTTGTAGATGTGTGATGATGTAAGGAGTGGAGATAAAGTGAGAGCAATGCAAGCCGGCGGCACTTAACTGAAAGCAATCAGTCTTTATTTCACTTTCACCTCAAATTACAGCTAGCGGTAACAGATTAAAATAGTCTTGCCCGAAACAACAAAAAGCAGCTAACCGCAAGCAAACTAGCATGAAAGCTTACTGCACGAAAAGCGCGATTTAAGTGTTAAGGCTTACTCTGATCCTAAACTTAGTTTAAACGCTAACCCTAACCCTAACCCCTATCCTTGGGTATAGCTTTTTAACCCTAAATTCGAAATGAAACCCTAGCATCAAACCTTAACCCTAACCCTTGGGGTTAGGCCTGTAATCCCAAAACTTAAGCTGGTTTCATTGTTTTGAGGAACAAAAGGTTTCCTTTGTTTATCGTTTGTGTACGAAAAGTCCTTAAGACGCCGCCAGCAAAAAACCTTGTCTTTTGCATGTGTTATTTTTCGAAAACGAATGAAAGACCGGCAAAATGAAAGACAGGACAGTGTTAAGCACACGTAAACAAACCTGCATGCCCAATTTGGAGCTGTTTTGAAAAAGTTCGATTTAGCCAGAAATTCCAGGGGCTGTTCTTTTCCGCAGCTCTTCAAATGTCTTTAAACACCATCCCTACGTAATTACAGAAGACTTGTCTCCCATTTGTATTTAATTGTTTTTCTGATAGAATTAAGAAGGAGCCTCAGATTGGGATTCATAAGTATGAAATGTGAGTAAATACAGTTTATGGTTGGTTAGCACAAGTGTGAAGAGATAAAGACTTATATATCAATGAAAATTATTCATATAGTTACAACTTGCAGTGCTGGAAATTACTGTCGGTCATCGGACATTGTCCGATCAAATATGCCCGAATGTCCGGCCAATTTTGCAATATGTTCGGACATGATGTCCGAGAACTTACGTGACTATGTCTTGGAAAGTTTTTAATGCGTCAAATTTTAAATCGAAATTTTTTACTGTCGCTCTTGAAAATGGTTGATATCTGAACCGTTAGTTCATGTGATTGTCTAAAATCTGACCTGTTCCAGCTAAGAACAATAATTATTATTTCCCAAAAAAACTACTGGGCGTGACGAGTGAGCATGACTTGGCACCCATCGACTTAATTTATAAGAGCTTCAAAGTACTTAAAAAATACTGTAGTAAATTTGAATGTTTTCTATTCGAAATGCTGTTTATTAAAAACAAAACACCAAAACTAAACACGCAAGCGGACTCCATTCGCGCGAATTTTTATACTTGGAACAGGGGACGCTCAGGCACGCTAGCGATGTAAATAACAAGTATAATTTTCAACAAAAGTTCTAGACAAAAATTTAATTCCCGTGATTTTAAGCAGCTTCCATTTCAATAAAACTAAAATCTAGACAACAATTTGTCAACTTGCCAGATAGCAGATAGCGGTCCTTCTCGTTCCAGCCATTTATTTTGACTGTTTTCAAAGCCTGAGGTTTATGCAAATTTTGTTGAATAAACTAACACACTGTCTCGTAACTTGAGACCTGTCTCATGGGGAAGATTTAAGTCACGTGCTAGGCAACGAACATCGCATTTTGTCGAACCGCATTGAAATCCACACAAAAAGAGCTGAATCGAACTAAATGGCAAATACACAAAGAATAAAGATTTTCTGAAAAATGCACATTCTTTAAATGTCAAACAATTTTACAGGGAAAGCCTGTGTCACACTGAACGTTTTTGCAAAAGTGCCGTGAAAATTTTGCCGCACAGACATGATGGTTTTGCATTTATTATTATCGTGGGAACCAGAGAAGCTGATTGGTCGGCTCCAAATTTTACATCATACATCTAAAAATGACAACGTCTTCCTTCCAGCAACCTTTGAATCTCGATGTTGTTTCGTAATGAACATGATGAATTTTTCACTCGCAGAAGTAGAAGCTGATTTAAATTTCCTTAATCAAAACATTCAGAAGGAAACATCGAAGGATTTATTCTCACGTTACATCTTCAAGCCATAAAGTATTCTGAAACCTTGTCTTGGATTTGGGGAAAGAATGTGGTCGCTTGTAAATCAACCACTAATGGTGACTGTTTGTATAACTCTTGTTCAAGTTTGTTGATTGGTGATAATTCTCTGAGTAGCTGTCTTCGGATTTTAACTGCTTTAGAAGAAGAATCTTCTGATCAGTGATGAACTTAACAGAAGCAGTTTTTGAAACAGGAATAATTTTTGTAGCAGAAGTTATTGATTGATATTCATTAACATTCAGCTCTTTATATAACATTCTTTTTACTTTTTTATGCAAATCACATTTATGCAAATTAGTGTCCGACCAATTTTCCAATATGTCCGTTCAAAATTAAAGTTTAGAAGGACACATGTCCTTTCAAGTAAGAAAAATTATTTCCAGCACTGACTCGACTTGACTAAATTATTAAGGGACACTTGAGTATTTTTTATTAGTGAAAATAGACATGCATTCTTGCATAGCCGTTCAGCTTTACTGTCGATTGCATCTACCTGTGAACGCACACGTCAAAAACATGTTTTCAAATAGTGTCAAACGTCAGCATTTCAGGTGTCAAACTTTGAAGTTTAGCAGGCCGTTACGGCAACTTTCGCGCCGAAAGTTCAACACATTCCGGTTTCGAAATGGCGGAAAGATTAGATATAGAAACTTCTTCTGAGAAACTAATGCTGATCTGTGTCGATATGCATACACCGGTTCACTTGAATCATTTCTATTGTAAAGTTTCGCCCGTACTCAGTGTTTATGGTGAGTATTTTGAGTATAAAAGTTCGCGTTTCAGTCTGCTAAACTTCAAAGTTTGACACCTGAAACGCTGACGTTTGACGTAATTTGAAAACATGTTTTTAGCGCGTGCGTTCACAGGTAGATGCAATCGACAGTATTATCTCAGAATTACTGGTGTCACGTTACCTTGACTCTCTTTAAGGCGGACACCTCTCTAAGACTGTATTCATCACAGTTTGTACTATCGTGATTGGCTATCGTGACTATTCGCTATTTGGATTTTCCAGACACAATAGAGTTGAGTCATCTAAGGCAGTTTTCCACTCAACTTACCAGAAGTCTATTTGTGAAAGACTTAATTTGCATAAAATACTGCAAGGTTATCATTAGCAAGGCCAGGGCAAAAAGGTAAAAAAATAGTTGGGATCACAGCCAGATAAGGGTAGAAAAAATGTGAATAATTATTTTTTGTTTTGTACATGGAAAATAAATAATGATGTTGATGTTGATGATGATGAAGAAGTTGGCAAATTAACTTGACTGGACACAAATCATCGCAACTCATCTCGGAAAGAGTCAACTCAACTTAGTGAAAATCTATTACCGGTAATATATTTTGTGAAAAATTTTGCGAAAAATAAAGCAATATTATAAGAAAAGTAGAAAAAGTCAGAAAACTGACTTGACTTACAGTGCGACTACTCGAACCGGCGCACCCTGAACAAAATTAACCAATCACAGTGTTAATTGAAAACAAAGGATAGGGACATTTTTTTGCAACGGACCAATAACGTTCTAGAACGTAAACAAAAGATTACCTACAAAATTTGAACTGTCCACAACATTACAAAGCTATCCTTTGAACATGGCATGTAATCAGCTCATTTTTCATGAAATATTCAATGTACATACTGTAAAAGTAACACATGTCAGTCATGTCAGAACTTAAAAATGTTCGTGGAACTTGATTTGATATGTCAAGGTCAAGTCTGTCAACAAATTTCACACTCATAACACACTACCAAGACTACCAATCCTAGGTATGATCACACATGACTCACATGAATCACTTTACCATGAGCTGTGACATTTGAAATATGGCATGAGCATTTTCAATCTGTAAGAGAGTTTTCAAGTTAATCAAGAATGAAGTTTTTTCAGAAAAATCCCATTTTAATGTGAAATGGGCGCTTTAAAATTGTTTTATTTGAGCGTAGTTATTTGAAATGAAATAAAAATGTTTAAACCATCAAAGACCATTAACTAAAAGCGAGAGGGTGTTTGTTTTAATTTGTTAAAATATATTAACTGCCAATTGTAAAAAACTACAAGAAATAAAACTTCATTCTTGATTTACTCTAAAACGCTCCTGAAGACAGATTTTTCTAAAATTTTATCTACAGGTAGTAATGCACTATACTTAAACATATCAAAAGATGAATACCAAGAGTCAATCTGGATTTCGAGAATATCAAGCTTGTTTGAAAACAAAAGAAAATGACAATCGTTGCTATGGTAACCTTTGTGACAAAGTGACCAGTAAAAAATTAAACTTTGGTCATAATGGTGCATTTTGGCAAAATCGAACATTGGCTTCCTAAATAACTTAACAGTCGACTCCCGATAACTCGAACCCTCCCTAACTCGACCCTCGCGCTAACTCGAACCAAACTCGATTTCCCCTGGATTTCCGTCATACATTTACTGTAATTTTACCCTCGGTAACTCAAACCTTTGATAACTTGAATCTCCTCCTAACTCAAACCAATTTTCGTTTCCCTTAAGGTCATTTTCTATATAATTTTACCCTCGATAACTCGAACCATGTCTGTCAATACGTGACAAGTCACAACAAACAGTGTACTGTAATTAAAAACACCGACTTTCTTTTGAAATTAATACGTACACGAATCAGCGCCGCCCCTGAAATGCCCCTCAAAACACGAACTGCCCCACGTCATTGACGAACATTGACGTGCTGCAGATATTTAGTTTGTTGATGGAGGTTAATACCGATTCTTTCAAATTCACCATAGAAAACTTTCAAGGATAGTCGATAGTGATTAGTTGAGAAGCATCAGGGCGTATTAAAAGTAAATCGCTTGAACTCTATACCAGTAGCTGGACATTGTTATCTTTGAAACCTGCAAAGTTTGCGGTACCCAGACTTCTCCTGCTGCTTTGCTTTCTCTCTTTTAGAAATGTATTGTTCCATTTTCACTCGACTTTTCAATACTATAATTAAATTTGATTAAATCGTACACTGTATGAATTGATAAACAGTTGACACCGTTTTTTCCCTTATTTCCAGTCATTTGTTCTCAGCTCTTGATAACTGGAACTCCCAATAACTCAAACCTTTTTCAAATTCCCTTGAAGGTTCGAGTTATCGGGAGTTAACTGTATTTTGAAAACGACCCCCCCCCCCTCAGGGCTAAAAAACTACATCGAGCCTCCTTAATTCCTGTGAACCATAAATTTTTTATTTTAATTTCCATAAACTATTCATGACACCAGTACCCCTCCTTTCCGACCCTTTAGAGGGAGTCTATTTATGAGAGACTTAGCATGAAATAAGCAAGGTTATTAGGGAGGGTGGAAATCAACTTGACTCAACTCACTAAAAATGTAAGCTGCCACTAGCTGGTTTTTTTTTTTTTCGGTCATCCCGAGTTCAAATCCTTTGTATATAGCCAACTGGTCTGCCTCCTGCCAGTTGGGATTTTTATATATGTAAGGTTCATTTAGAATATTTGTTTCCCCTGTTTCAGTGGCATGTCTGTAAACTAGCTTTCTCAAAGCTAAGTGCATGACCACTATAAACAACATTCACATTTTTTTAAAAATTTACATTTTTTATAATTTGTAATTCAATGTTTTCTGAGTAAAATTTCCTTTATGTTGCTATTTCTTCTCATGCTAATTTTGAAACATTTTCCATCACTTAACAGTCATTTCAACTGGTCTGTTATGGCAAATGGTTACCACTCCTCTCTCACTTATTCCTGGTACTTCTTTCTCTTGGACCACTTGTGCTTTTCTTGCAGTTTCCACCATACTCCTGGGCATCCCACTGGCTTTGACCAAAAAGCATCATTTCAATCCATTACCAGTACCAATTCAGTTTCCTGAAAGAATTTTTTTGCAGGGCATAGCTGTTAGCCCTGTGCCCACCCCCTTGACCTGGAGGATCATTGGACTGTGCTTAGCCTGGTCTCCACTCTTCGATCTGTCCTATGTGGGTGGCTTTATTAGTGCCCTGTGCTCCCCACAGCATAGCTTTTAGGGTCACTGAGACCTGCAACCCCCCTGCTATTGATACAGTGTGATCCCCCAGGGGTGCATTGAAACTAGCTTAATAAATTTCCTTGTCAAGAGTTAAATGGATATAAGATAATTTTATTGTCTGTTATGGTAAAAAGTGAAAAGCAACATGTCTCTCTAGATAAACAGTGCAATTTACACCATAATGAAAATTGTTTGTTGTTTGCAGGCAACATTCTTTGGTGGTCTGAGTCCTGAAGTTAGAAGAGAAGCTTGGAAATTTCTGTTACAGTATTTTCCATTTAGTTCGACAACTCAACAAAGAGAACAACTGCGAAAAGACAAAGAAAAGGAATACCTGAACATAGACTACACCAGGTAGTAACACTTACATATAATCCTGTCAAACTGACATATGTAAATAGGTCAGTCCAGGGCTGCTGCTTAAGGAAATATTTAAACAGCCTTTCGGGCTTCTAACATCAAAAATTAGGATCCAGCCTAAAAGTTGCTGAGGTCAATCCTGGTTGGGGGGAGGTAACTTGGAAAAAAGCAATCTAGGAAAGGGAACCAGGGGAGTAACTTCTCTCCCCCACCCCCCAACACTCACACATGTTATAGCTAAAAGATGTTATGGCTGAGCAAAAAAGACCTGCCTTTGCTCTTCTGAGGACCCCTGAATCCCTCTCTCTATTCTTTCTAGGCAAAATAAAAGCCAAGAGGAAAAACAACAATTTTGGAAGGCTGTTCAGTGTACTGTTGACAAAGATGTAGTGCGGACAGATAGATCACATCCTTACTTTGCTGGTGATGGTAATCCAAATGTTACCATTATGAGGTAAGAATTATAAAAACAATAATAATAATAATAATAATAATAATAATAATAGTAATAATAATGATAATAATAATAATAATAATAATAATAATAATAATAAGATAATGGTTTAATGATGATTCAACAAAGTTGCTCTTACATTACTGTATACTATCTATAATTATGTGCATTTAGTAAATGCTGCAAATGTTACCATTATGAGGTACTACGATTTCCAGTTGGTCCCTTGGCGGGCCCGGCATGTCGGCACTTCTCTTTCCTGTCTTCGTCGTCCCGCCTCTTCGGGACCTCTCGCAGGGCTGGGCTTCTCCGTGCGTCAGTTGCAGTGGCTTTGTTCTCCGTGTGCTGGCTCGGCGCTGTTCTCACAGTTCCCACACTGTTTCTGGATCCTGTTCCTATACGCAGTCGTCCGGTGTGACGCACGCATCGTCACTCTCCACTCGTTGTCCGCTGCATCGTCTCGGTCTCTTTGCGTGGTTCTGGTGGTGTCATCGGTCCAGACACCAATTCCATGGTCAGGAGTTCCCTACACATCCGTTTTGTACTTCGTCACCAACTTGTTCGCACTCAACTGAAACGTAGTAAGAATTATAAAAACAATAATAATAATAGTAATAATAATAATAATAATAATAGTAATAATAATGATAATAATAATGATAATAATAATAATAATAATGATGATAATGGTTTAATGATGATTCAACAAAGTTGCTCTTACATTACTGTATACTATCTATAATTATGTGCATTTAGTAAATACTGTAAAGACATTAAAAAGGAATCAAAGGCTCTTTGAGCAACCTCATGGTAATTCGATTAAGTGCCCTCCTTCGCATTTTTTTCCAAATAAGCATTTAATAATGTCACAATCTTACTTCATTTACTTTTGAAAGTCTTTTTTTGCCATGCTTTCAGGCTTTATAGCACAATATTGCTATTTTTCAACACTGGGAAAAGGTGTAGCCTTTGATCATCTTCCACATTAAAGTAAATTTGTTTTGGGAATAGTTTGTTACTGTGTAAGATATACTGAATTGTGTTTTAAATGACATACCTTTCTGTCAGCATGTAATATACAGGGCAGTGACTCTCACTATTATGGACACTAAATGACACCCCAGGCATGTCCGCTATGATAAGAGTTGACTGTAATTTGTTTCTAATTAAAATATGCTGAATTGCATTTTTAAGGACCTTTCTGTCAGCATGTTTACCGTTTACTGCATTAATTAATTTTTTTATATCAGGATGGAGTGAGTGAGCGAGTAAGTGAATTCGAGACTCATTTTAATACTTCATTACCATGAGGTAAAAAGAAAAAGAAATTGCATGTGAACTGAGAGACCTTGCTGAATGAGGTTCTAATAATGTTGTTTAAGGCTAAGAATTATAGTACTTCTAATAAAATTTGTTACAATGTTTTTTGTTGTTGTTGTTTAAAACTTCTACTCTTGAAATAAAGCTGCCATGTTTTAAAGACTAAATCCAATACTGAAACATTGACTTGAATGATGTCTGACGTCTTGGTAGCATAGGTAGGCATATAAGGGGGGGGGGGGGGCAGGGGAAGGGGCTGCCCTGTCACATATGTAAAATAAAATAAAAACGGGGGAGAAGAATGTTGTACATATATAACTCTGTGCTCTTCGTTGTCCCTTGATTCCCTAAGTTCATTCTCCAACAGGAATATTCTTCTGAATTATGCCACATACAATCCTGACGTTGGGTACAACCAGGGCATGTCGGATCTGCTGGCATCTGTGCTGGCAATAGTTCAAGATGAAGTTGATGCATTTTGGTGCTTTGTTGGTTTAATGGAAGGGAGTGTGTTTGTTACGTCACCTAAAGATGATGTCATGGACAGACAGCTGGTAAGCTTACCAACTGCCATATGTGTGACATATGTATGTTCACTAAAACGCTTGTTATATGTTATCCCGCTTTGAGAAAGTAATCTTTAATATCCTCATTCATTCCTTCTCCTATCAGCTGTAGTATGAACAAATTTGCGCTAATGCAAGCTGCTCCCTTGAACATGTACCACGAGACATCATGGAAATGATGTATAAATACATCTTATTATAACCCACTGATTTATTTCCGCACACTCTCATTGAACAGAGCATCAAACTTGTTGAGGTATTTAGGTTTCAGATGGATAAATCAAAGTGTACCCAAATTAACTTAGTAATCTTTTGGCTCCCTCTTTCGCTTCCCACTATAAGATGACAATTTTTTAAGATATTTTCCTTTTTATTTTCAGACCTACTTCCGAGAGTTGTTACGTATGCTTGTTGCAGCGTTTTATGCTCACCTTTTATTGCAAGATGACGACCTGGACATGCTGTTTTGTCATCGTTGGCTTCTTCTCTCCTTCAAACGAGAATTCTTCAATGAAGAGGTTTTAAAGATTTGGGAAGCGTGTTGGTCTCGATATCAAACTGAGTATTTCCATATCTTCTTATGTGTTGCCATGGTTCAGGAGTATGGAGGCACTGTTGTCGAGCAGAATATGCCAGCAGATGACATGTTACAATTTTTTACAGATCTGTCAATGAAGATGGACGGAGCAAAAGTTTTACGCACCGCACGTCAGCTGTTGTTAAAATTTCGTCAGTTACCTGGGATTCCTTGTTCATTGCGCGGATTGTTGTCTGGGCCAGGAGTCTGGGACAGTGCTCCTTTACCGGAGATCCAGTGTAGCTGTCACAGCAAGTGCGTGTACTTGTGCCGTGTTGAATCAAAAGGCGGCCACTCATCAGAATGTATTGGTGAAAACGAAAATAAATTGTATACAGAACAAAAGCAGAGACTTAAGTTGGTCGGTGATGAGGGATGAAATTGACAAGATCACATTCAGATATAAGAAGCCCATGAATAAGTGACAAGTTGAATGTTTTTCACAAATAACCGGCAATAATGTTTCGAGAGACAACTAGGATTTGACCCGGGCAATGCAAAATAGACCGGGATTAACAACAAGGAAATCTGCTGAAGTTTAAAAAAATACTAATTGCAAATATGAGAAAGAAAAAAGCTTATGGCTGTTGATAAACTGAACACAAATCTTCTAAGATTTACTACCGCAAACATGTTATATGACCCTAAAACAATCTAAAATATCGTCATTACTAATGATAGAAGTCACGACGGTTGTCGCTGTAAAGGTCTCCGCACACGTACACACCCAAGAAAATTTATGAGGGACATGTCCCGGTGGGACGTGTCGCAGCAACATGTCCCTGAGTGTGCTGATAATTTTCGACACATGCAACATCAACTTTGCGACTGATTTGTCCCTGCGACATGTTGCACAGAGTTCAAGTGGTTAAACTTTGTGTTACATGTCGCAGGAACAAAATGTTGCAGGAATGCGATATCCCTTCTTGTGGACGGTTTTGCAACAATTTAGCAATAACGCCAGCGACCGTGACGCTCTAATCAACATATAGTAAGAAAAAGGGTATGTATATTTTAGGTAAAATAAATTTTATTTTTGTGATATTATTTTAAGAATCCCGCAATAACTATATCTACTTAATGTGTTTTTCCCGCGTTCGGAATTTATCTAGATTTCTACGTGAATAGTTAAAGAGTGCGCCCCAAATAGACATAAGTGTAAAGTGAAAATTTTCACCTTCTGAAAAACTCGCAGAATTTAGTTTTTTAGCGTTGCTGGTTTTCAGAGAACAACTAAGAGCTCTTGTATTGTTCATTAATAAACCTTTTGTTCGGCAACATTTTGCCGTCGTCTCGGCTCGTGCATTACTAAAACAATTGTCGGCTTTAAGTATAGTTAAGAAATCGAATGAATCTGACATAAATCATGGCGTATGTACCTTTTTTCATCTCTCGTAATGCAGTGACACAAAGTATTTTAGGTTGTTTTAGCTCACACTAAGGACATGTTCCCGCAACATCTTCTTGCGTGTGTACATATCGTGATGTTGTCGCTGCTATGTACATGTCCCCTGCTTTATGTCCCTTCAGTGTGAACAACACATGAATTTGTCGCTTCTACACCCGGGCTTCGACTAGTAGCGAGTCGACGTCGACATGTCCCTGCGTCTTGTCCCCACGTGTGCGGTGGACGTGTATGTAATTCCTGTCCTGAGTCACAGACCAGTCAGCCTGCAGTACTAGTTTTGACGTGGCAATTGATGTTTTCATGCTTTAAATGATCTGCACTAATAAATTAAGAACCCATCAAAGTGTTCGTGGGTGGTTCGCCAATGTTCATTTTATAAAGTTTTGTAATTTGTGCAAACTTGGAGATTCAGGCTTTTACAAAAGTCAAGGCTATTAATATAAACTGGGTTTCGTTGAATTTTTGCGATATTGTCGCAAAAGAAAAAATACTTGAGGACAAGTGATCTCGAAAAAAGTGGACAAATATGACTACTGGAAGAGCAGGGATGGCCCAGTGGTGAGAGAGCTCGCCTCCCACCAATGTGACCCGGGTTTGATACCGGCCCGGTACCATATGTGGGTTGAGTTTGATGTTGTTTCTTGTCCTTGCTCCGAGGGTTTTCTCCGGTTCTCCGGTTTTCCTCCCTTCCAGTCCCAAGTAACACCTGAAAAATTGGTTAGAATGTTTGTTTGTTTTTTCAGATCGGCTGACCAAACGAACAGACAGAACTTCGCGATTCTTCCTTAGATCTATTCTCTGTTTTTCAAATGTAAGAGAAATATAAGATATATTTTTTTTATCTTTGGTTACACTTTGTATTAGTCCGTTTTAACTGCCCGAGTGTTTATCGTTCTTGTTCTATGCAAATTTCTTGTTGAGCTACCGACTCAATTTTACAGCCAGCATATGAGACCCTAGCCTTACAAGCCCACTTACAGCTATGATCTTGTAACAAATGCTGGAATCAACTCATAGAAATAACGATAAAGCGCATCTGTATTTTAAAATCTGGTAAATTACTACCAATTCATTTCAACTCGGAATCTGTTTAATTAGTACTGGACTGCTGACTGCATCAAGCTCGCCCCATTAATTTTACTTTAGATAAGCAAGCACCTTCATAGTCTCCTTCGAAGCCTCCCCACCCCCTCTTTTCTTTTTTCTTTTTTTTTTTTGTGGGGGGGGGGGGGAGGTGGATTGCAAAACATAGAATGACTGGAATCTGCATATGTGCATTCCGGCGGCTTGAAAATGTACTGTTCAGTGCTTTATTTATAACCGTCATAAATTTCTTCAGTTCGAAGTCTAGTTCGTCTTTTTTGTCGACAAATATTTAAAGGAGACCTCCACTTTTATGACAGGTTGATGTTGAATTATTGGAAATAATGTCTAAATTTGTAGTAAGTAATAAAGATGGTAAATTTTAAGCTCGGTAATAAATAATAAATATAAGATGTTCAACATGGCACGAGCATGGGACAAAGAAAAATTTTGAGTCCTCGACGGGAATCGAACCCATGGCCTCACAGATACCGGTTGGGCGCCGTTGGGCGCTCTAACCAACTGAGCTACGAGAGACTCGTTGTGAGCTGGGCCATTTACTAGGTTGATATCTGACACGCGTCCTGCATACTGCTAGGATCTGCAATGTCGAAATCATCAAGTTTGTAGTAAATAATAAAGATGGTAAATTTAAAGCTCGGTAATTCGGTTGTTGGTAAAACCCGTGACGGTCAAATTTGGAATAACACGTGACGGCTATGTCCGTGATGGATCCGTGACATATCCGTGACGGATAGATTCTTACATATTATAGATACAAGCTATAAGACTGTTATAGATACTTATAGATCTCCCTGTTTAAGACTGTTATAGACTGATCAAAGGAGAGGAGAAATTATGAGTCAATTTCGTGAAATCCGTGACGACTAGAAGTTCCGTGACGGTTTTAGCAGTGACTCTCCCTGTTTAAGACTGTTATAGATACTTATAGACTGAGTCAATTTCGTGAAATCCGTGACGACTAGAAGTTCCGTGACGGTTTTAGTAGTGACTCTCCCTGTTTAAGACTGTTATAGATACTTATAGACTGAGTCAATTTCATGAAATCCGTGACGACTAGAAGTTCCGTGACGGTTTTAGTAGTGACTCTCCCTAGCTGTTTAAGACTGTTATAGACTGATCAAAGGAGAGAAGAAATTATGAGTCAATTTCGTGAAATCCGTGACGACTAGAAGTTCCGTGACGGTTTTAGCAGTGACTCTCCGTCTTAAAATGCTAGAAATAACGGTTAAGCTAATCTACAATCCGTGACGGCTGAGCCTGTAACAAATCCGTGACGGCCAAAATAGCTCCTAATTGCGTTCGACGAAGGAGAGCGCAAGCCTAATTTTGTTTTTGCGTCCTGTGTCTTTTGAGTTGGTATGCCTGTGTACTGTTATGCGGAATGAATCGAGCCTTACTGCGCGCGCAGATGTATGGACGCCAGATTGGCCGCCCCGATTGATTTTTGCAGAGGCAATTCTCGGCCGGGAAACTGGTAGCCACAGATGGCCTCGATTTCATGTAAAACAAGATGGCGTCCCAAGGCCCAAACGCAGCATAGAAACATTATTTTGCTTGAAAAAAGGGTTAAAAACGTGTTGTCAAAATTGTAATTTTGCCAAAAATGTCATGGAGAACATTAGAAGGTTATCATCCAAGGTAGCAGAGTTGTCTTCAGCCACCGAACGTCATAAAAAGAGTGGAAATCGAGTAAGTCGATGCGTAGTTTCGTATAGCCTGCGAACAGGCTTTCTGGAGAGCGCTCAGCCGGCGGGGCAATTTCGTACGGAGTTCGTTCGTAGGTAAACCAGCGTATTTTCCAGCAATTATTATATGTTGCACAAAACTACAAATTGTTAGAATTAAATGCATCGAGAGTGGGTATAATACGGATCGAAATTGTTTTATCATTTCTTTGAATTTGTGATATATCGTTATTCCTAGAAGCACTAGACGTTTTGACGAGGAAATTGTTGTGTGAATGTGATTCTGTGTAGTGGATTACTGTGTGAATTATGTCTGTGGAATTTTAAATCGAAGTAAAACTATTTCCAGAAGTTTCTGGAAAACGATAGTGCCAAACGATAACAGGTCAAGTGAAATAAATAATTATTTTTGTGTACATAAAATTTCATTCATTCTATGTTCTTTTGGCTCGTCACACAATCTTTCTCACACTTATCCTCCTCGCGTTTGGTTCGGTACTGAAGCATGGTAACTAACTTTGACATAAGGCATACTACAAGTAGGCCGACCATGTCGTTTTTTTTTTTGCCACTGCCTGCTTACCTTGGGTCTATTTTACCTATAGGTCGAACGCATGTACGCACTCCCCTGATCTCTGATTACTACTAGTGGCTAATCTACAATCCGTGACGGTCAAAATAGCTTCTAAACGTCTTTAAATGCTTGAAATAACGGTCTACAATAGGAAAAAACTTATCTATTTAAAACCCGGGACGACCGTCACGGGTGCTTGACCGTCACGGGTTGTACCAATGCCCGGTAATTCAGGTTCAAGGTGTTGGAGAAAGCTAAAAGTTTGCAGACGATGGTTATTTTTCCCGTATTCTTAAACCGCGGATAGAGGCAGGAGAATCAAAAATTTGCTGCAGCAAAAGAAATGTCTTCGAACTATGCCCATGCGAAGTTTTGCAGTGAGTGGATCAAATTAAAAGCAATTTTGGCTTATTTTTGTCGAACAGTGTTGTTTATCGAGCGTCGGAAGTGTTCACCCTTGCATTAATTTAGGTAAGAGTAAACTAAAATTAAAAATATCGGTTAAATAGGGTTTAAATGCTTTAAAACAGTCAAGAAACGACACATAGACAATATATGATGTGAAATGTGATCTTTACCAGCGGTTTATTATATTTTTGTTTGATAATTTTTCCCATAAAGTTTCTTACAAATCCTTATAATTTGACGCTGCCATTTGCTCTTGACCCCGGGCTCCCTGTGTCGGGACTTTTGCACCCGATTCGCGCTTAATCAACCGCATATAAGCGAATCGAATTATCATCAAATTACCGCATGCAAACGGATAAAGTAGGCCCTATTCACCTATCGAGAATTGAGATTTGAGAATTTGAAGAGGCCAGGTTTCTAAGTCGACTATTTCTCCACAAGAAATTTTTCCTTTCCGGACATTTATGCCTCCTCGACGTGATTTTCGAGCTAAAAAAAGTTAACTGTTTCCATTGTAAAGGAGGTAAAGCAGGTAAAAGGACAATGGTAAGTGTTCCTTTTCGTTATGCTGCGCCTCTTTAACAGCAGGCTTCGCTGTCAACCTCTTCTGTGACATCTAGTTTAGATGATGTTGCCAGTATTGCAGATGAGAATTTTGTCGACGACGAAACGTGGTCTGATTTACAAGAAGATTCTACCAAGAGGAAACGGAAGTTTCGGAGAGTTAGTCTAAGATCAATTAAAGCTCAAGGCCTACCGCGACAGAAAGGCAAGACTTGCTGCTTCTTGGCTTTATGTCAGGCAAGAACTTGTTTCAGCCCTTTTGGGAAGGATGCTTCCAGGAGATGCCTGTGGCCCTGGGCAGTTTATGTGAAGAACACAGAAACTGTTCATGCTGGAGGATCCCTACACCATCCAGTAATTTGGAAGGTTTGTGCTTTGTACCCTTCCACTGCATAATTAAAATAGGCCTATAACATTTTTGCTTTAAGCCAGGTTCATTACTTGTTAAAATAATAACAAGTGCCAAGCATAATACATGAAATAGCTTAGTTTCAGTCTTCACTATTTTGATAAAAAACCCTAAATTACATTTTCTCATTGGCAAATATAGCGGAGAAGAACATCTAAACACTACATTTATGGTCAGTCTTGTCTAAATCACTACAAAAATTAAGAAAGTTTAGTTTTAAAAGTTTTCAGACTACTGCAGTTTCGATAGTCCTTTGAGAAGTCATTCCATTCCTTTGGCAGCAGCTTACATGAATGTGGACTGGCCCATAGAGTTTTAGTTCAGGGAGATGAAGTTCTCTGTTATCTCTCAATACCTTGCTTCGGAGGTCGGATCTTAATACAAAGTAGCCTTGCAGTTGCCTGGGACTACAAGGCTACTTGTACTGCTCTTGAACATGGTGTGATTTATTCATTTTTCCTGTTTTTGTTCAGGATGGCAGATACCGTCCTTACACATTTAATGATTGTGTCTGGTGGACATCCCACAATGCTGATCATGGATATATCTGTGAAATTACAGCAATAGGTGTTACTGGTAAGGAAAAAATAGTTAATACAGTAAACTACTTGGTAACCTGTTATTACATTGTTGCATCATAGCTAAAAACTGATCAGCTCTTGTGCTTTTATAACATAAGGGCCTGCCATTAGAGACTTGCCCACATAGGAGTGGGCCCTTAAAATAATAGTAGCGCCACTACTGTATAGACTTTACTTTAAACTATTTTAATGGCCTTTTTTAGTCTTGATTTGATATGGTTTTCAAAGGAGGGTCTATTATACTCTGGCAATCTGGCGGTTTTAGCCTATTTTGAGTGTCGGTCTGCAGGCGCATTCTTTATTTTCTGGCAGTCTACAGTCAAGAAATTTATGGCGTTTTCGGTCTGAGCAGAAAATAAAAGAAATTGGCAGTCTATGAAGAAAAAAACATTGCAGTCTGCGGACTGATGACCCCCTATAATATACCCTCTCAATGCCGGAGTATGATTTGATTTCCCATAATATTCTTAGTGTGCGATATATTGCTTTCTATGGAAATGGTCTGAAGTGATTACATTTTATTATTATTATTATTATTATTATTATTATTATTATTATTATTATTATTATTTTTATTGATTATTGAGGCACTATTTTCTGCATTAATGCCTATAACAAAGTCTTAAACACTTCCCTTTTGCAGGACAGTGTGTTATTTGATAGTCAAGTGTTACAACCATGCATTAGCCAGAAGCTGTCACCCTGGTTAGAAATGGCTTCTGGCCATCCTCTCCCAAGCAGCCTCAAGTTGCCTTTGATCGAGGTTTGATGAGTGCTTCCTTTTTCTCTTTCTGGAGTGCAAGGTATCACAATATATTTATGACGCACTCTGGCGGCTGGCATCATCACTTTCTAAAGCTTATGTAAGTCAGTGATGCAATATTTTTAACATTTTTTATGTGTTTTCAAGTACCGGTATTATAATGATATAATGATGATATACCTTTAGAAAAAATCTTTATTTGTGCTGCAATGGTCAATTGTTTTTTGTTGTTGTATGTAAGATCCACTTCAATTGATGCTCTATTGTTTGCAGGTCAAAGATGCTTACAGAATTATTGTTGGTGAATGCTTTGGAGAGTTAAGTTTTTTGAACAGCATCATGAGCAATCTCTCCAATTTCAGCAGTTCCTTTGGTGAAGAACATGAATGTCCTGCTGTCCCAAGGTTTTCTTCAATTTTGTGTAATATTATGGGATATGTTAGTTTACATGTTTATCTTTCAGACAATATTTTGGTTTTATTATGTTCTGTGTTTTAAGCCACTGTGTTGGTTACATGTATTATCATGATATCCTTCATTTATATCATTCTGTACATGTATTTTCATTTGGTTTCCATCAAAGTGTTCATGTAATTCGCTTTTTTCACGATCCCATAATACATCTTGTTTACCCCCCAAAATATGTATATTTTCATTGATGCCTTGTTTGGATGTGTAAGGAAATGTAGTGCTGGCACCAGTCATCGTCATCATCATCATAACCTTTATTTAAACACAATAGGGGTTTAAAGCACAATGCATCTGGGGTTGTGTATGAAACTAAATATTACTAGTGCATTACTAAGTATTACCAATCATGGAGAGACAATGTTTATTTAGCAAGGCAAAATCGACTCATTTTTTATTTCTTACAACAAAAAGTCGTCTTCTAAAGCACTGGTCAGTAGTTTTACTTTTATGTTTCAAAATCATACTGCAATATAGTCCATGGGGCTGTTGGAGTACAAATGGTAGTGATAAATTTTACATTATTTTATTGGTTACATTTACTTATACATTGTAATTTTTTGTTTGTAAGTTAATTATTCTTATGTCATCTCAAGTGGACTAATGTTACAGTTAACTCCGCCAAGAGTTTTGTTGTTTAGCGTGTGCATACTCTTGCCGGTCCCAAGCCCGGGTAATTAAAGGAGGAGGGGCTGTAATTCATTTAATTATTGTGTAAAGTACTATAGATTAATATGTATTTTTATGAAGTGCATGAATATCATTCAGACTATCTTGAAATAGTTTTTCTTTATACAAGGTTGCACAACTATCACCATGCCTTAGTCTTTAATTGTCATCATTTATCAATGTTTATTTCTCATTATTTAGTGAATATTTATTTTTTCAGAATGTGTTGTTCCAGAAAATGGCCATACATACAATAGGGATTGGAAATTATATAATATTAAAATGAATATTAATTTGTTTCTATGAGTTTCCTCTACAGGTGATTATTTTATGGAAAGGGACTGCTTTTATTATTTCTTCTTATTTTGTAGAGTACAATCAGTTCCAAGCTACGGTCAAAAATTAAGTCCAAAAAATTGGATGAGACTGCCCCTGTTGGTGCTGGCTGCAGACATGAAGTTCATCTTAAATTTTTACTTATTTTTATTTAATTTTTTATTTATTTTCCTTGTTCTTTTGTTACTTCTTTCTTTTTTGCTTTCTTCCTTGCTTTTGGTAGGTCAGCTATAGTGGTAAAAGGCTGGAGGCCTTTGGTGGTGTTAGTGATGGTGAAGTAATGGAACGGCTGTGGTCATATTTTAGGCCAATAGGAAAAATGACTAAGTAGATGACTGCAACCAATCGAGTAGATACCTTAATAGACTTTCTCATGCATTATGCAAAGAAGTCTATTTCAAATATTGATATGCTTATTATTGCCATCTGTCTACCTTTTGTGACATGGACAGTTTATTAGTAGCAGTCGAATGTGTTTTAAGGTTCCTTTTAAAAACGGTTATTTATCAACCTTTTTTCAGGAGAACGTCTATGTGACCACTTGAAGGAAGCAAAGGAAACAAAAACAGAAACAGAGGCTCAACTGAACTTGCTTCTTCAAAAGCTAGCTGGAACAGGTTGTTACTAGTTTATTGAGATTAATGACAATAACCTTTTGATTGGCAGTGTTAACATTACTTCAGTGTAATAATGTCAGTGCCTTATATCTAACCAACTTTATTCAAGCCATAAACAACAAGTTTCAGATATCAAAATTGTTTTTTTTAGGGTTATTTCTTTATACCAAATGAATCATCAATCATTTGATTCATTCATTTTATATCACGTTATTTGCCTGTTTATTTTCGGTAGGGTTATTTTCTTGTTAATGATACAAGTGAATTTGCTTTTTTTCCTTTAGAAGACCATGTTATGGCCAAAAGGCTTTCCAAACAAATTTTGCAATGCACAAAGGCTCTCAGAACTGCTGTGGACGAGTACAACAGGCTTGAGTGCAGCCCTCATTGACCATGGCCTCGCTTCATCTATGGTAGACGCCAACTGAAAAGTATTCCCACTAAGACGAGGGGGAGAAACGTTTTATTAAAATGAAGTTACTGTTTTTAGAGTCTCACCTAATAGAGTTGGGAAATTTGTTCCAGTCCCACATTCATGATGTTACTCTTCCAAACTTTTTATTTGATAGAGAAGATCTCCCATTAATCAGCGACTTGGAAACAGAAGAGGACAGTGCTGTCCTCCTTAGTCTTTCGGAAATAAGTGAACTCGTGAGAAAGCTCCTCGTGATATCTTTTGGGCTTCATCTGGCGTAGCCGTTAATAAAGAAAGAAACTTGATTTTTTTTTTTATTTTACAGTCTTGAATCTGTAACCTTTTACAATGCGTTACCCTCCACACGGTTATATCATGCCTCGCTCACTAGCGTCACGAATACTTCGCCGAATATCCTAATAAGCAAAACAAAGTTTCAAAAAGTTAACATTCGAGTTATGACCCCTACCGTGTTGCTGCCTCCGACTATGGTGGCGATTTGTCTAGTTCGCTTGTCGTGCCTTGTTAAGTATTGTGATTGGAAACATTCGTTTCCATTTCATCCAGATTAGGTGCCAAACCTTACTATGACCGAAACTTCCCAAGATAGAGACTTCAGTGACTTAACTACTCCCCACCACCTTATTTTTAGGCCAAACAAAGGCCCCAAGGTCCGAGAAAAAATATTTTCAAGATTTGCGGCCCCCCTTCTTATTCTAGGTTCTCGATGATCGGACCACCCACTTAACTGAAGGTCTAGATCCGCCACTGGACTTGAATCGATGATGCGAGTTAGGTGCCAAATTTCACCAACTTTGGACCAAACTGCAATGATGTTACGGAAAAGGGCCGAAACGGAAGACTATTTATTTTCCCATACAGTGAGAAATGAAGTTAAAGAGAAGATGCGGGTTAAGCACAATGGGTAGTGAGTGAGTGAGTGAGTGGACAAAGGGGAGTGAAAATAAGATGCGGCTTAGGTCCCAAACTTCACTTCATTTCAATTCTACCAAACTAAAGTGATTTCAGGGTTAATCAAAACTATAACAAAATTCTCGAACGTGATTGGTTATCAACAGCCCGATTTGAGCACTAATAGGACAGCGTAGGCGTCACTGACTCGTCCCCAGTCGTCTTTTGAGTCGGTATTGAGTCGACTGCTCAACACGGAGGGAATCCTTCGCGTCTTGCAATTTTCGCATAAGAGACGACTGGGGACGAGTCAGGTAGGTGTCATGCTTGTAATTGGAATGTGTAATAGGACAGTTAACGCGTCAGGAGGGAGGACGGGAGGCAAGCGTGGCCGAGTGGGTTGGGGCGCTGGTGTTGTAATCTGTAGGTCCCCGGTTCAAGACCTGCCCTGGCCACTAGCTGGATTTGTTTCTTGGTTGTTCCGAGTTCAAATCCTCGACCACGCTTTGTATATAGCCAACTGGTCTGCCTCTTGCCAGTTGGGATTTTTAACCTTGTTATTTTCATTTAAATATTTGTTTCCTCCGTTTCAGTGGCATGCCTGTAAACTAGCTATCTCGTAGAGATTTGAAGCTAAGTGCATGACCACTATAAACACCATTTATATATTATATTATGCGTCATCAGTTGCGCGCGCTGTTGGTGTGAATTTTTGTTGAGAAAAGTGTTATGTTTTGGCAATATTCACAAAGATGTTTAGCCATTTTACCTTGTTTGTTTCTCAAATTTTGTCATAGTTTTGATTCGGGAGTCCGATTAGTTTAATCATTCGTATGATTACAGACCGAATTGTACGACACAAAGTCCTATTACCATTATAAATGAACAAAACTGCGGACTATTTCCCACACAGGGGATAAAGGTAATTCAACTTACCTTATTATAGGAAATTAACGATACATGTTATTAACGCGAATTCAAAAATTCGCTTTAATTTTATTGATGTTAATTAATATAAACACGTTTACTATAAGCATTTAACCAGAACTTTTCTTAAATTCGCGTTAATTTTATCACGCGTATATTTTGTTTGCGTTGTTAAAATGCTTCGTTATATTCCTATAATAAGGTAGGTCCCAAATTTCACTATTAAAGGGTCTACTAAACTAAAGTGATTTTACGGCAAATGAACGAAAAGGCGAACTAGCTTGTATTAGTTTACTTTAAAGATAGGTAAGAATTTAAGTCAGCATGTGTGCCTCGGTGACCCACTAGCCCAGAGATTTTCCCGGTTTCTGTAGCATAAAATGGCTGTAGTATTCCTACTTCCCCCTAGATGAGATGCTTATCTGATGCCGTCTTACCCCAACATATTGCGGGGTGAATGAAGGCACCAAGTTAAAACAAGTTCTCAATAAATAAGTAGTAAGTGCTTTTAAGAAGGTAGGGAATGATGCTGGACTTCGTTATATAAGAAAGTACGTGGAAAGTTGTTCACGTTTTGTTGGGGAAGCGCGCACACTAACATCAAAAATAGAATATGCACATGGCATTACTACTACTAAATATCACGCATGTATGTATGATGTATTGGAGCTCTGGAGGCACAGGTGTACCTATAGTGGGTGTGATGATGTCGGGCCACGAGTCACCGTCGTAAATTTTGACAAAGGTCCACCACTGTCGTGCCAAAGGGAATGATAGATAAAATTATATCAGCAAGTGTACATATACTGATGTGGGATGGATGCCTCGAATATTTTTCTAAACTTCGTATTTTGATGTTATACACGTTATAGAAGGCACTTTATAACTTGGGTTTAGATACGGTTGATAAGCCAAATACTGATCTCGGTCGTAGTTCTTTTGTACATTGTCATTTTGATCCATCCTTATTGAGCTAAAGTGTTAACCTATAAGTATTTGAGAGTTGTGGCTTGACCATGACCCGTCTAAAAAAATGGTCGATATACCCATGTTTACACCTCTTACTGTTAGATGGCAATGGATTTCACTGTGTGTCTCTCGTGAACGCAGCCATATGAAATATATAATGCCCGTAACAAGCCTGTCTTGAAAGTGTTTTAGGCGATAATTTCCCGTTCCTTTTATGCATGAAATCAGGTTAAAGGTATCAAAATATGTCCATCGTGAGGCCATAACGAAATTGACACACACGTAACGAAATTAGCACATGCCAAAATTACTGCAGAAAAGTTATAATTGTAATTATTTCAGACCTGATTTAACGGATTAAATTGGTGAAACTGTAAAAAAACAGTCATTGCTTCTATGAAAAAGTGTCCTGCTTATTGCGCTGAAGTTTAACGCGGTTATTGAATTGCTGACTCTCAATCTTCGCTATATTCGTTAGGTTTTGTTGTCGTGTCAGTATACATGCATCACGTAGCAAATCAACCACAAGTCACACAGCGTCCATCGTCGCCATCCCCGCACGATTATACTTAACTATTTCTTAAAATATTATTGTTCTAGTTCATTCATGGTTTTTACCGACTAGTTTCTTCTTAAAATTGTGCAAAAAGGTCTTTTTTCTGTCCTTTTCCAGACGTCGGTCTAGTAGTCAGGTTTAGCACACGACTTCGTTATAGCAATAAATTGCCGTATTCCTCGTCAGTGTTTACAATTGTGTGTAAGGGCATACAGTTTTAAAGGTTATTTTTGAAGGCGAATTGATGTTCCTGCTGCCAAAAGATATAATAATAGCTATTTACCGTGTGTTAGCTAACCATGTGAAGTCTTTCTAAACATTTATAACGAAATTAGCACAAAGAGTGCTGGTGTCCTCGAGTCATCACAAAGTGAAAGGTCTCCACTACATCGTGGACTAGCAATTTTTTTCAGTCGATTTAAGTACCAAATGTAGAAGAAACATTTTGCCCAGGTAGTGTTGGGGAATGGGGACGAAAGGTCACAATGAGTGGGAGGGGGGAGTAGGAGGAGGCGAGGAAAAGCAGGGGCATTCCTAGGCAATTTTTAGTAGTACGCACAAAGTCAGTAAGAGATGAGGTTTCATCTCTAAGGGATCATACGAGTGCTGTATACACAAGCTTTTAGGGAGGTTTTGTTTTGTTCTTTTTTTGCATTCTGAACTGAAAAGGGTTTGACAAATCAAGATATAAACTCTAGATTTTACCTTCACTTGGCTCAACCAGAAAACCAAACTTGTCAATATATATATTATTTGATAGCATTATTACATTGGAGCATGTTAACGTGTTTTTAATTAGAAAATGTCCGTTTATTTCTTTACTTTCATAGGCATCGCATTCGGTAAATATTTTCCGTAAGCAATAACTATGTGCAGACCTCATACGAAATTTCGATAAAAACAATTTAGAAGCTAACCTTGTGTTCTTTTTTTTTTAGCGCAAAACGCCCGTATTGCAATGTCAGAGTCCATCAGATTATCGCTTTAAGCACCAGAGCAAAGTGCCGCTCAGTTCTCAAAGTTGAGCGCATCTTGACTCTAGATCTTCTCATAAAGATAAATGGCCGCTCTAGTGGACACTGGCAAAGTAAGAAGGCTCGTTTGCATTGGTTATATTGAAATTCGGCCAGTCAGCTGAATTACTTCTTGACGCAGATAGATATGCCGTATCAGTGCTATACAACTGATCATGTACAAACCAAAAAAGGATAGGAAAAAGAAAACGTTGACAGATAAAAGATTTTAGATAGACAAAATAACATTTTCGTGACAACTTGTTGTAAGTTTAATTCAAACTTATTTTAAGTTACTCGTTACCATATTTAAATTCTTCTGGAAGTTTACATACATTTGAGGTTGAATGAAATGAGTTTTGAAAATGAGTCGAACAAAACTTTGCTTTCTCGACAAACGTTCACGTTTTAGGTGCAGAAAAAGTTCAAGAGAAAAACATCAGTACGCGTAAAGACAGTACACGACTTTTCTTCTCTATTATAAGGTCTGTTAAATGCAAAAATAATCTGGGAAATTCTGGTACGCAATTGCGTACTTTGCGTAACGGCAGGTACGGCCCTGGAAAGAGACGTGACGGCCGGACGCACTGGGACACCGCGATTCACTTTTCTTTTTTAGTTCATTGCAACTGAAATAAAAAAAACAGCACGTAGTGTGCGTAGCATATCTGCAAACTTCATTTCTGAATTGAAAGATTCGGATCAGGAGCTGGGGAATGCTAGCTCTCTTAGTGTTTTTGACAAGGAGCGGGTATCAGAAATTAAACGCTTTATCTCTGAACACGAATTTTCTGCCTCCTGGGGTCAACTCAATAAAACATTTGCAAGTGCAACAACAACAACAAAAAAAATAACAACAAAAGTTATGATGACGCTGACGATTACGGTGACGATGACTATGATCATGATTGCTTTACACATATGACATCGTGCATCATCGTGCACGCATTCGTGCTCGTACTACCTCGCGACTAGGTCCCGGAACACGGGTAAAATTCTGGTTCGGCATGGGTGAGGCAAAGTCGTTTACACGACAAAATTTATCCGTGCCGAACCATTTTTTTGGACGCGTACCATTTTTACCCTAGCCGTGCCAAAAATTTTCTGTCGTGTAAATGGGGTTTAAATGGGGCCTTAAGTTAGTTAGATTTGGGCTTGAACTCACATTTCAAGTCCAGCGATGAAAAAACAGTAGATTCGGTATGTTATAAATTCCTCCCTTTAAAAAAGCGCTGACCTCTACATTAACGGCCTTCGAGTAGTCTAGCATAGTTAACTTTTCACAACATGCCGCGTATTTAAATTAAAAAAAAAAAAAACAGAAAAACGAACGACCTAAATCTAGCGCGCCAATAAAATGAAAAAAGAAACGACAATAAACCCCAAATGACAGATCGTTTAATAAACTGTCAACTAAAATACAAACATCAATTGTACTTCCATATCATAATTCTTAGGCAGTGTACTCGACTTTCGGCTACATATTATTTCCATTCGGTGAAAGGTGTGTGTTCATAAGATATGTTTCATTTCAGGGTCAAAGACAATAACAGCAAT
The DNA here is from genome assembly GCF_052425735.1 of Oculina patagonica. NCBI lineage: Eukaryota > Metazoa > Cnidaria > Anthozoa > Scleractinia > Oculinidae > Oculina > Oculina patagonica. The sequence goes on along the minus strand of NC_135769.1, from coordinate 13,941,321 downwards.
ACAATGTCACACTGTTTCGTTTTATTCAAAAACACTTGTTCAGCACTAAGAAAGACGCAACCTCGTTCCCAGGGTCCTCGCTAATATTATTTGAGCATTTTTTAAGTACCAGGCCACTTTATAAAATTATATATCTCTGGACGCTTTTCCGAACGAAGTATATATAGTTGGCTTGTGGAAGATGCGGATGAACCGTCACTGGACGTGGATGACTGGCTGAAGATGGACCGTGAGAGAGCAAACTTTCGCCGTTGCGCACTTCCATACAAGTGTGGCTTTCTTGGATCTATCCCAAATTCTTTTTCCAAAGTGTTGGGAAAATCTTTGAACACAATTCCCATCTGCCCTGCTCTTACATAGGGCATTTTCTGGCCTGCTTTTCCCACAAGGTCACCTACAATGAAACCAAAAAAGGTGATTTAGTTATAATTGCATCCATTGTTTTGACAAGTTTTCTTTCACTTTAGGTTACACTATACCTATTGTATGTCATACAGCAATACACCTGTTTATTAATAAATTTAAATTATGCATAAATTATTACTATAAATGTATTAACTATTATTATTACTAGTAAAACTATACAATAACTCTACCACACAAAACATACTCAATGTAATAATTTTGTGTGTTCAAGAGTCTATTGACAATAGTTTTTATTCTGATTCTTTGGTTTCTTAGGCAATAAGGATGCATTTTGAAATGAAAATTATATTTCCTGTATTCACAAGGCAGTTTAGCAGTTATTCATATTAAATATAACCTAAATAACTATTGTGCTATGATCTTAAAGCAAGTATAGAATAATACAAGGAAGGGCATAAAAATGATAAAGAATTGTTTATAATTCAAAACTGAGTTCTTGAAAACCTTATCAGGGTGGTGGATTTCCTGAATTGTCAACAATTTCAAGTTAGGTTTATGATGACCTTAATATATACCATATATACCATGTTGTATTGTTTTCTGAATCAAAGAATAATACAAAGCTTTTCATACTGCATTTTCTGTTAAAAACTTCCTGCACTACTTTAACAGACACTTTTCCTTTTTCCCTTTGCTTTACTATCAAAAAAGAGAGAATCAAATAAAAAAAATATGTTAAAAAAGGACATTAATACAATATAAACAAAGTACCCCTAATGACTATCTGAAAGCAACAGATATTTAGCAAGAATGCACGGCACTGATATAAGAATAATAGTTAGTAATAAACACAATCATATGATAATTTTGTCTAGCCCAAAAAATGTCCACACCTGGATGATCACCAAAAACACAATGGTGTTTACCAATTAACTAGGCAGGATGATCGAAAACAAGCAAAGAATATTATAATTTCACCTCTCACATGACATCTCTTGGAAAAAATTGTACCCTCGGCTTATTGCTTTCTATGGAGCATCTTGATACTAGAAGTCTGTTGTTTTCTAGAACCGCTAATTCTTGAACTATTATTATTATTATTATTAACTATGATTTTTTATCCAAATTCTGCAAATTAATTATATTCTAAATTAATTTCAAAATGTGTAGTTCCAAAAATTATCCATATCTCCCCCACAAAAGGGATTTTTCCTAAGGCCCCCCCATCCTCTGGTAATTCCAATAAGGTTCATACATTTCCTTATAATTATAACCTTTTTGGCCTTTGAGACCCCTTCTATGCTCTGCGACCAGCTGCTTTTTGGGAAAATGGGCCTGTGACCAAGGAAGGCAGAAATCAGAACTTTACCCCTCCCACCCCCAGTAATTTTTAATCCCTCCTGTGGGGGGGGGGGGGAGTATGGAACCAAACAATGCAGCTTGAATAGAAATAATTATTAATTGTACTGCATTTTAATATTAAGCAAAGGAGAGTTTAGCATGCTAACCATCAAGCCACAGCTGTGCCTCACACTTTGTGACAGTAATAAATGCAATGTTGCTGCTGGTTCAATGATAATTTTAATTATTTATGTAAAAATATAAAGCATACATACAATGCTTGTGAGATATAAAGTAACTAGCTAGGATTTTATATCTACTAACGCAATACGGTAAGTCAAATTATTAGGTGGGAAATAGAATGGAGAATTTAAATTTTAAATAAGGGGTTTAAATTAAAGGGACACTGTCACAGGGATTTTAATGCTTTTTCGCTAAAAAGTACTTAAATTGGTGAATAGGTCTTCTCGTAGATGGAGTGTACCAAGTACATCAAGTTGACGATGGAAAATAAATTGTTGTTCAAGGAGAAAGGGAGCCATAATAATTTTTAGGTGTTTCTCCAGTCCACAAGGGCAAAACTTGAAAACATCAGCCTGGTTTTTTCAAGTGGAGATCTAATGTTCCTGATGACATCACAACAATATCACTTGATATTATGTTTATCGTCTCAGTACACTTGCATGGTGATTTTTAACAAAATTGGACCACTATTCGTAGTTTCCCAACCCTCCAAATTTATTTTTTTCCTTGGTGGCCATTTGGCCACCAACTGCTCAAGTTTGGTCACCAGTGAAACATTTTAGTTGCTAAATTAAGCTCACACTTTCAATCCTTCTTTTCCATTTTAGTCGCCAGGCTGGCGAGTTCGGTTTCAATATAGTTGCCAGCTCCAAAATTTTAGTCGCCATGGTGACTAAAATGGTCTTAACTTGGAGGGTTGTTTCCATGTCTTTAGGCACTTGAGGTTTTGAATATAAACTGGTGACAGTGTCCCTTTAAACCCTTAAGTCTTAAGGTTTAAGAACCAGGTATTATTTCATTCATTCAGTAAAGTCAGTACATTTATTCATTCCGAAAAGTCAATACCCTAATTATAACCTGCCTTCATAGTATTGTTGGTTTGTTGTTGTTTAATGATCATAAGGGAAAATATAATACACCTGTATTAATAGGTCTACTTATGTCAAATAAATAACCTAGCTTGATATATTTCTCAAACCCTGTACAGCCGTAATATATTAAAGCAATAATTTAAAATGTAAAATGTAAATGTAAAATGCACCGATGAAAGAAAAATATTTCCATACATTTCGGGGCTACTGCCCCTTCTTCAGTGTAAATTGTAACGCCAGAAAACAGCATGTGCACGTGATCAGTTTGAAAAGTGACAAATTAAAATGTACAGTATGAGCGGGCACGCTTGTTAGAGTGAACACTAATTATATGCGCTACACAGTCACACGGAATTTCAGTTCGAGATTTCTGTGTTACTACAGCCATAATAAACTTATCAAATTCCAAGTGACTCATCATATTTTCGTATCTGCAGGTGAGTTGACTCAAGTTCACTCAGGATGACCACTATCAGGCCTAAAACATGTTTTAACATTATAGTTATCAAGACACGAGCTGCTAAAGCATGTATAGCTTTAGTTCTGTATTTATTTACTCAGAGAAATTATTATTTTTATTACAAATCAGATTAGTAAACAAGAATTTGCTATATACATTTTGATTGAACACTAATAATATTTAAAAAATCATAAATTTATTGAGCTACCGTAATGATTCGATTTAGCGCCCTCTATATTTTATTTTTAATTTATCTTATGGTGGTTTTAATTGAATAGGGCATTGGGCTCTATGTTGTAAGTTTATAAAGGCTGCTTTCTATGGATAATTTCGCTATTTTGATGAATTATTCTCTCAATCTGGTACGTATATAAACGTAGTTATCAGAGCTAACGTAAAACAACAACTGCAGCCTGTGTGTGTCGCCAGTACAATTAAATTTGGCAAGATTTCCGCACAGCCCCCCATTAATTATGCATACAATATTCTGACTGATTCGTTCTTTTCATGATTGCTGTTTATGTATAGTGATAGTATGAAATAGTTGCATACATAATTAATGTAGGGGGCTGTGCGGAAATCTTTCCTTAAATTTTAATACAGTTAGACATTTAGTTGAAATTCAGTTATTCGAAACTCCGTTATTTCGAGCTAAAATGCTTTCATCGAGTGCTGCCTCGATGATAACCTGCAGAACTAGTTCAGGTTATCATCGAGGCAGCACTCGATGGCCGATATCAGCTAGCTTTTAACACTTTAATGCATGAGTTGTAGTGAAGGAAAGTAATTTATTTTTGCTTATAAGCGTACGACATAGGAACTGAATTATTCATAAATCATAAGCTTATATTCAATTGTTGGAAGCTTACCTTTACTTGCTCCTCAGGCAGCACATTCCCTAATTTTGCTTCCCATTTCCCGTCTTGTAGATTTTATCCCCTTTTCATGGTACTTTTTTAAAACATTTTTTTGTTCCTCTGAAATCAAGCGTGTGGTTCTTTCTTTCCAAAGCTGGCAGCTATGAAAAAAACTCTAAACCAAGCAATCGGTAGCCATGTTTCCCACGTTAGTCGCATGCGACAGCGACGGTGCCTTCCGACTCACATATTTTACCTGATACGTCACAATTCTCGATAGGTGAATAGGGCCTACTTTATCCGTTTGCATGCGGTAATTTGATGATAATTCGATTCGCTTATATGCGGTCGATTTCGGGCGAATCGGGTGACTTTTGAGAAACGGGCCCAGAGTCCGCGTCATGGGAACGAGCTCCTGGGAACGAGATTGTTGAAGAACAGGTTGAAGAACAAGGTTGCCACGTTTGACCGCTGGTATCGCGGACACGAAGCGACAAGTTGTTCGTTCTTTGTTCTCTCCTTTTGAAGATCTTGTTAAGGGGAGAAATGGCTAATATTGTGGCTACCACAGTCGCCATTATAGTTGTTGTAGCAGCGTATCTTTATTATAGGCACGTAACAAGCCTCGATCGACGTATTTTAGCTGTTTTAGATGGACTGGAATATTTAGAACAAGAAAATCCAGTTCAAGGATCACCCAAAGTAGCCTCTTGCTTTGAAGCAACCGTGGATTATTTTGTTGATTCTCTGGAGTTGTTAGAAGCAATGAAACTTGAACCTCCCGATGAAGCCAAACCTCACGATGTTGTGAAAACCGAGAAAGAATTTCTGGAAACATTTGCGTTCTTCTTCAATCATAGTGCAGCTTCATCGTAAGTAAGCTCTGTATCACACTAATAAGTAAAGAATTCTCCCCCTGGGGTTTTTTTTTTTTTTATTTTTTTTTCTTTAAAGCTTATACTAAACTGAGGCCCTCACTTTGTACTTCAAGAGATCGAAGCTGCCCCTGTTAGAAGTGTTTCCTGTGGGGGAACTCTGTAATGAAACTGTGGTGGCTTGAGAGGGATGTTTTATTCTCGTCCACAATCCTTGTGGTCTGTGCCAGGGATCGAGACCTCTACCCGCTCTGTATTTTCAGCCAATCAGATTTGACAATCAGTCAGTGAATTGCAGACTTGGTGTTAGAGCCAGCCAAAGGTCTTGGTTCCTGGTACAGACCAAAAGAGTTGGGACTCTGGGGATGAGAATGGGGATTTTCATGCTCCTTCCTACATGATCAACAACGCAAACTCTTAGGAGCTGAACCCGGTGGGAGGGGGAAATGGGGGGGGGGGAGGGAGTAAGTGCTCAGGATGACATGTGTGTACTTGCTTAAAACAAGCCAATATGACAGAGAAGTGTGGGACATGCGTGCTAGGGTCAAAAGATTCAACTATGTGACCAAGCACGCTTTTGCAGCCCATTTCGGTGTTTATACTTAATATGTTAAGTATTAGATGTTACGTTTTTTTGTTCTTAAGAATGAGTAGGGTATACTCTCTACAGCATTACTATATGGGAAGGCTCCTCCCAAAAGGGGTACCCTTTTAAGGCTGAAGGTTTATCCAAGGTTTGGTGGCCCGGTCAGCAAGTGTTAGTGAAATTAGCCTCAGTTTTTGAAAAGCAGATGTTTCAGGTTTGTACCATCTCTTCAATTTCACATGGTAAACCTGGTCACCAATGGAGCAAACTGCATTTTCTTATATCTTTGTGACACTTTACTGATATATCATAACATGATATTATCCTACCTGAGTAGTTGTGAGGATTAATCTCCTTCTCTAAGAAGTAAGTAGTGGTGAACACAGAGCTTGTCATTCTCACTCAAGTATTTCTAACTGGCTCATGCAACTTTCGCTTGTTAGACGGCCATCCTTCCTACACATGCCGCATCGTGACTTTCAGCGCATCCTCTTTGTTCAATTCATACGTGATTTTGCTTCTCAGATGCTGGTTCTATTACCATTAAAAAGCTTTCAGATAAAAAAAAGCTTTCAGATAAAGCTTTCAAATTACTTCCTTTGTCAGACAAATGCTTCTAAGAGTCTTAAGAGGGTATATCCGCAGCATACAGATATTTGCTAGGACGTTTTCTACCGCAATGCCGTTAAACTGCATCACATGCATACAGAATCTTTCACTCCTTCAATGGATTTCAATAATAAATGAACTTTGTAGTAAACGGTGGGACAAGTGGGCTGTGGTCTGTCTCCAGATTGATTTTGAACATGCCAATCAGATAGAGCCCAAGCTAGAGCCAGTGCCTGTTTTTTTAAATGATCCTAGTCAGCCACGCCTCTACTATTGTTTATATTCGGGCAACTGCAGGAGTCTTGTGTTTGGGGGGGGAAAAAGAAAAAAATAAAAAAAAAAAAAAAGAAAAAAAAAAAAAAAAAAAAAAAAAATCCCTAAAAATTGTGGGGGGGGGGGGGAAAAAAAAAAAAAAAAAAATTTTCTCTTCCGGGGCCCCGAAAAAAAAAATATTTTTTTTAAATTTTTAATTAAAAAATTTTTTTTTTTTTATAGATTTTTCGTTTTCTTTTTTCTTTTTTAATTTTTTTTTCTCCAAGATTACGTGGAGGGAAAGAGAACGGCTAAATCTGCTGGTTGTCCTTCTCGAAATACCGTGCTTGAGTGCTCTAGCATATGCAAATGTGGAATTAGAAACCGGCTTGCAAGAATAAAACAAGTGTCGTATTTCTGCAAACTGGTTATAACTAAGCCCTTTATGACAAGGCTATATTTCTTTTAAATCCAGAGCCTTGATTGTCGCGAAAGAATTCTCTTTGTTTGTTCGGTGGCTTCGGCTACCACTCAGATACCACGCTTTGGAACGCGAGATGACATCGAGCATCCTACTTACAAACGAATATTTTAACGGCAAATTAAAAGAAACCAATAAAATAAACGCTCGAAAGGAAGCACAGATAATTACTTAAGACTTTGATGGTAGTTTAAGATGTGAACATACTTCGTACGCGAGGATGCGCTTGGATTGTCTGCCACAATTAAAAACACTCGAATTTTAATAGATGGCATTTAAAATGGCGGATTAGGCTCTTGATATGCGCAAAGCATCATGGTTGACTAGGATCCTTTAATTTGTACATATGTAATTTGTACGTATGTAATGACCAGACCATAATGCTTTGAACTCCTTGTGGTGACTTGAATAAGTAAATCTACACTGAAAATTGGTGCAAAAAGGTACTCTTTAAGGATAATGAGGCATCTAACATCTTCCTTCGACTGAATGAGAGATGGTGGCATCTTTACTTCAACAACTGTTATACGGAAACCTTATTATAGGAAATAAACTTTTGTGTTAATTAAGGTATTTGAAATTAATGCGACTTAAAGTACCGGTAATATGAATTGCAGAGAAACTTACTTCTGAATTAAGGAAATTAATATGAAAGAGGAGCTAAATTTTTAAAATGAAGGTAATTAACGGGATTGACACAAGGAAGTGCAGTTTGTGGCGACAACAAGAACAGTTTTTTTTTCAACATTGAATTTTTTGGGTCGAAATCATGAGAAGTTGATGTGTCAGATGTCAAACTGCCCTTCTGAAACCAGGCATGAACTGGAAATATTGTTAACGATATACCGGTATGATTTAACATTGCAAAAGATCGTAACACAGTTAAAGTCAACTATGTCTGGATAGGATCCAGAAAATGGGGTAATATGAACAGAAAAATAGGTCATGGAAATTAACACTTCACTTAAATAATGTCGCGAAAATTAACCATGACAAAAATTAATGTCACTTAAATTAATGCAAATTCTTAAAATTCATGTTTATTCCATGGAGGTTCTTATAACATGCCATATGAGGGCTTGTAAAACTGGCTATTGGATAACATACCTGGACACCAGTATAAACACCACCTGAATTCATCATTCCCAGATTGAAACTTAATGTTCCAGCCTTCTCATCAGTTTGTTTGTTATTATCTGTTTCATTTACTCTTGGTAGGGTGTGACCTCTGGTGCTCCAGGCTGATGTTAATGACAAATAAAAGAAAAGCACCAGCAAATCTCTGTATGCAGCTGACAAAGGAAGTAATTTGAAAGCTTTATTTTTCCTTATTGCTAAGGAAATGTTCCATATTATAATTACCACGTTTTGGGAGTCTATTAGCATCAACATTTGGTGACTTTGATTCTTGCAATAAGTATTGAATGGTGGGTTCAAGAGAGATAATTTGTATTTTCATCTTAAGATGCAGAGCTGTGTCCTGATCATATAGTTTTGAGTGATTGTCAGTAAATGAATAATATAGGTGCTTTTATAGCGCATTTACAAAGCTCAATGCGCTTTACAATTAGAATTATGGGATGAGATCGGACATCAGCATATAAGGCGCCTATGGCAGCCGCTATCCGTCCATGTGTGTGATCCCACCCCACCACCCAACCCATAGAAACAGACCACAACACCGGGAACTTCATGCCCTACTCTTTGCGATGAGTGTGTGGGTTCTTTAACGTCCCCTGCTGATAATAACACTGGAGATGCAGGAGACGGGGCCTACGGTTTATTGTGCTTATCCGAGAAGACTAGAATGTCTAACCATTTGCAGATGTAATTACAAAGGCAGCACATTCTCCTCAGTTATTTTAAGACCCTGAGTGTTGGTCTGGTCTGGGAGTCGAACCCGAGACCTCCCGCAAGACAGTCCGGCGCTCTACCACTGAGCTAACCGGCCAGCGGTTAAATGAGAAAGAAATCTTAGTGAATTAGTGAATACTTTGTTTACCCTCGGATTGTAGAGTAGCTTTTAACATAGCTAATATCTCCGAGCATTTCAACAGTACAACGGTTCTGCTTGTTGGCAGAACTCCTTTAGGAAGTTACATAGCCCTTAGCCCTTTCTCCGACAATGTTGACCCACAAATCAAAATTTTGCTTAAGCTCTCTCCTCAGATGCAACCAACATGAGTTTGGGGTCACTCTTAGTAAAGTACATATCAAATTTTTGGAAGGGCTCAACCATACTTTTATCTCATGATTTAAGCATGTGGTTGAAAACTCAGTTGATCAGTTGGTGACAGTGAGTTGCATTCAGTGTTGCTTCTCACAGGTGCTGGGAAGAATTGTCTCACTCCTGACACCATATTTGTGTTTTTGTAGCGCAAGAATTTGTTTAAACAAGAAGATAATTATAAGATGAGGCAACTTGCAGCAAACACACCATCACAGGCACATATGCCGGCAAACGTTTCAAAGCAGCTCTTATACTACAATAATCCAGCTTCTTTTCTGGTTTCAAATTGCCAAAATGGCATAAAACGCATACCTTTGTTACTCATATCTTCATCCCAAGTAAAATTATATGGGAAATGAGAGGTCAGGGTTCAAGCCGTGGGTGGAAACATTGCATTTTGATCAAGGGCAAGCCACTTTACTCTTACCACAGTGCCCCTTTGCCATACTTGTTTTTGAATGGATACTAGTAAATTTGATTCAGGGCAGGAACGAACTGGACTACTCACAGTAGCATCCCATTCAGGGGAAAAGTAGAAATTTTACTACATAAGCCAGGAGAACCTCTGGCAGTATGGGTCACTTAATTGGCCCAACATCAGATCTACCTTGCTATACCCAATTCTGGGGTATGGCTACCTCTCCCTTACTGCATGCTATTGTAAACAGCATTGGAAGCCAAGATATTATGAAAGAATAATGATGTGTTAAAAAAAATATATTCAGCAGAAAGCTGCTAAAGATAGCTAGGCAGTTCGTTTGCAGTTTTTTTCTCTTCTGGACTCTTGAAAAAACTGAGTTGTAATACTACTTAGTCTTTTTATACATAGTTCTGCTGAATAACTTCTGTATTTTTTTCAGTCGCTATGTAACAGACAAGGAGTTTTTTCATAAGATGGTCGTCAAAGCCCTGGAGATTGAAGGAACTCGTAAACTTGTTGGAGGCAGTGGATTACAGATTGGTAAGCGGCTTGCTTTTGAGGGCTGTCGTGTTGTTGCTGCTGCTGATTCTTCTGCAGAGTTACTGGAGATACTCCCTGAGAATTTGACTGCAGTTGGCAACATTGTGGATGTGGATGACATCCATTTGCTGCTGGAGTATCCTGCACACTTTCCTTGGGGAAATTTTAAGTCACAGAGAGCCAACAGATTAGTGCTACACAGTGATGAACACAATCCTTACTTGAATTCAATGGAAAAATTTAAAGAGAAGGTAAAAACCTTTGCACCATCAGTGTTGGTAGTTTCTGGTCTTCATATGCTGGACAACTTTCCAGTCTTCAATCCTGGGGACAGTGGTAAAATCTTGGAAAAGCTGTCATCTTTTCTTGAGACAGTGCATGTTCCAATTCATTTTGAAATGGCACCTTTCCACCAAGAAACATTCTTTGATGAACTTTTGCAGTACGTTTTACCTTATTCAAGTTCTATGGGCATGAATGAACAGGAACTTCCAAACTTGTGGAGTAAGCTCCTTTATGGAAACATTACAGTTGTTTCAAGTCAGAAACCAAGAGTAGCAAAAGTACTCGATCTCATGAGAGATGTCTACAAGATTTCAAAAGAGAATTATGGAAAGGGAAGAAAGAGGCAGCTGACTCGACTGCACATCCATACTCTTGCTTTTCAAGCGATTTTAACCACTAAAGGATCAAACTGGAAAAATACCAAGGCAGCTGCTGCTAAGGCCTCCCTGACAGCAACTAGGCATGTCTGTGGCTCAGAGGAAATTAATCCTAAGAAATCGAAATTGTTTATGGATGATTCGTTTTCCAAAAGTATAGTTCCAGGTAGTCCAAGAGTTCAATTCAATGCCAATGCACCTGTGTCTTGCTGGGATGAGAATGATTATGAAATCTGTGTTGCTCCAGTGTTAGTTTGTACTCAAGTGTTGCAGACGGGAGGTGGAGGTGACCATATTACAGCAGGAGGCTTGGTATTGCAGATTTAAGCTGTATGCTAAACTCTCACTTTTTGTTAATACCGTATTTTCTCAATTAAACGCCCCCAGTGTTTATTTCAAACTTGGCCTGGTGGACCTGGCATTTAATCGACTTCTGCAGTTTATTCAATTCCAGGGTTTATTAAACTAGGTTTTTATACATTATTTTTGACAGACTTGCATGTTTCCATTACAACTACAGTTTTTTATACCTCGGATAAATGTTTGTGGGGGTTATTTACAACTCTTCCTTGGAAACCTGGCGTTTATTCGAGACCCGGCGTTTATTTGAGAAAATACGTTACAAGTGTAATGTAAGGGGCATAATTAGTCAGTTTTGAGATATGTTGTAGGAGAAACTGTAGGTACATGTAACTTTTTGTTGCCGTTTTCAATAGCGAGTTTGTGGGTTAATATGCAGAAAGCTAGTTTGAAGAAGTGCCTGTGGCCTGTGACATAGTCTTGCAATGCATGGATAAATGTCCTAAACAGTTTTTTTATTTATTCTAACACAATAGAAAATTAAGCTGACTCAGTATTCGGGGATTGATTGGTGTCTAATGTTGTAACTAGTAGGTATCTCATTTTGTTTCTAGTGTAGAGTAATAGCTTATGAGCTGTCGAGCGAAAGTGTGATTTCGCGCTGATTTCCCCCAAACTCACACGGTAAATGTTTGGTGTTATTGTAAATAGCAAATAGACCTCATTTTTTGTGGTCTTCACTCTTATAGACAACAGATATTGTCATAAAATGTCTAAAACATTGCAGTGAAACCATTACGTAAACCATTTGGCTGTGGATTGTGGTTCCACTTGACTTTTGCACATTGGAAAAAGACATACATTTGTAAAACATTGAAGTAATGGAACACACACCTAGCTAGGATTCGGTAGCCTGTTCCAGGCGTTCGATTAGTTTGGGAGCATCGCGAAAAACGGCGAGTGGAAAAAAGGTAATAACTTTCGTCCTTTTTTCTCGCCTGTCGTTGTTTGCGCTGCTCCCAACATAACTTAACTCCTGAATAATAATTGCAATTAAATATTCTAGAAATTTGCCTAAGAAATAAGAACACTAATAGTTGTTCAAACAAACGGGTGAACGGTGTTTTCACATCATAAGACTCAAGTCTATAGTCGTCAGTCTTGATAGCGTGAATAAAGTTCTCAGAAGATTATAGGGGGGGGCCTTTTATTTTTAATAAGTGTAACCCTCATTAAATAAAGTTGTTATTATTATTATTATTATTATTATTATATTAGCGTCTTTACTGATTGTTCCAGGCAAAATCCCAATCCCATGGTACCCATCGTTGGGTACCATGCAAGGAAATATAAATTCCATTTTTATAGTATTTGTATATTTAAGCGTCAAGACAAAAATAAAAACGTGAGCCACACCCAAACGGGTTTCCTTTTGAGGTTAAAATCAAAATTAACAACGAGCATCCTCGTCTCTTTCATATTGGAGTCCCCCCCCCCCCCCTTCTGGATCGGTTTTGTGCAGTTTCGGTAGTGCGTTAAGTTTTTGTGGTTGTGGTTCGGTTCGTACTCCTCAATTTCAAACAATGCAAGAGAACTGCATATAGAGGCACGAAGCGCGGCCGAGTGCTTTTCGCACTTCTCGGGTGTTCTTATACATTATTACTCAAACAATGCCAAGGACCAGTTTAAATACCATTCCCTTTGTTAAAGATTGAAGAAATAGTGCGCGATCGATGTTCAAACTCGTCACGTAGACTGTGTGCATTATTTCAACTTTGAAAAAATTCCTTGCTAAGATTCAGGAAGTCTAGTTCCGGGTCCTTACTGACGTGGCTAAAGGCAACATACCATTACCTTTAAATGACACAAGGTATTACAGGCATATCTTGTGTATACTCATTTTTGAGGGAGTAAATTTTTTATATATATTGTGTGTATGCCTGCACAAATAAGCTGGCACAAAATTCCTTCCCCTTTAAAGCCTTATTGAATAGATTTAATGTATGAGTAGCCCTAACCCGGCGAGATAGCCAAGTTATGTTCATCATTTCACGAGTGTTTAATAGTCTTCTTTGCAACCGTTTTTTAAGCGATGACTATCGCTTAATGTCGGCATGCGAGTTAGGCTATGTCCAGATTACAAACTCCTTCCCAGGGTCCTCTCCTTCCCTTCCTTCCCTTTTCAAACTTAACAGTTTTGTAAAGAACTGGTTTATCTGCAGTAGTATCAATAGTTTGTGCAGTGTTATTGATACATTGCGTGTGGCACAGACACAAGGGCTCATTTCCTTGTGGTGTTTATGAAGGAGAATACTTCTTAGCAACTTGTATTATCGGCAAACTGTGTTTGCTTTCTTGCTGTTAAACAGAGATTTCGGGTGATGAGAGTGTTGGAAAATCAGTTATTGGATTCGATTAGAAAAAAAAAACGCAAACCATAACACCCGAAAACTCTAACGATTACAGTGAGCTTATTTGAAGATGATCTATTGTGCATTTTCCGAATATAAGTGAACAGAATTCGAAATCAATGAAGCAGACGGCTCTACATTCAGAGCGATGTGAATCCCGGGGGGCACTCCCTTATTAGGGCTTAACGGGGACGTGCGGCCTGAAAGGGTATGGTTTTCAGGCTTTTCTGTCTTGAACGGGGTATATATTTCACCCCTTTTTGTCTTAAACGGGGTATCTTTGCATGGACCAATGCCAAACAGCATGGGCTTATATGCCTGTAGAGGTGTAACAAGCCAAATTTCCACAAATTCTTCCGTATTGCTGACTTACGTTGATTTCGGCATTGATACTTAGCTTAATTCACGATCACAACAAAGCCAGTGAGGTACTTGGTCATGTCTTAGACAGGGTATCAAAAATTGGCATTCTGTCTTAAACAGGGTAGGAAAATCAGAGGTTCGTACGTGTCTTTATCAGGAATTATGTCGAGTACCCCTCCACCCCCGGGATGTGAACAAGACGGCGTTTGACCTTTAGTAGTACTACTAGCTCATACCCACGCCGGGTATCGAATGTCGTTTATGAAATGTGACTCGTAAATGTAACGCAAATTTTGTAAAGCAACAACAACAACAGGATATCTAAAAATAAATGTAAGATTCCTGTAAGAACAAATTAAAATTCCAAAATTTAAGCAAGATTCATCTCAAACAACTTAAGAACATCTTGATCCTCCTCCCAACAAAACACAAATATTATACCCACTATGATCTCTATAATACACCATGCTATAGAGGAGGAGCGAGAAATGGCCACCTACAAACCGAATTGTGAGTTGTCGAACAAGCAGTCAGTGACTGTATGGAAGAGTTCACCTGTATGCTCTATATAACTATTAGAAATAAACACCTCTGCGCCTATTTTTACTTTTAAGGCTAGGGTAAACGTAAATTTGAGTGAAGTTTTAAGAAGGGATAAAAAAAAATAAAAATTTTGGACCATCACCTGACAGTTGACCCGCACGCAAGAGCACTCCAGGTTGTCAGGGGGAACTATCTGGTGTCCGTCTACTAATTTTTAACTTCAAATTCTTATTTTAAAATCACATTAAATCTTCAACATATCTTTTTTCTCTAAATTTTACTTATCCTTTGTTAAAAACTATCTCACCCTAACCATCCCCAAAAAATCACCAAAAAATGTACAAAACATACAATACATAGGTTTGTGTAAAAAGCAGAGAGTTGTTGAATTGCTTAAAATGCGAACGAGATATTTGCATTTAACCTAAGTTAATCGGTGGATAAACGGCCTTCAGGTATACCCCCGCCTTAAAAGGAGGCTCGATGTAGTTTTTTTAAGCCGAAGGGTGGTTGTTTTGAAAATTAAAATTATCTAGGAAGCCAATGTTCGTTTTTTGCCAAAATACACCATAATGATCAAATATGACCAAACTTTAATTTTTTACCCGTCACTTAATCACAAAGGTTACCATAACCATTGACGTTTTCTTTTGTTCTCAAACAAGCTTGATTTTCTCGAAATCTAGATTGACTCTTGGTATTCATTTTTTGATATGTTCAAGTATGGTAGATTGACTACCTGTACACAAAATTTTTAGGAAAATCTGTAAGAGCGTTTTAGAGTAAATCAAGAATGAAGTTTTTGTTATTTTCTTATAATTTCCTACAATTGGCAGTCGATATATTTTAACAAAAAAAAAAATTTTATTAAATAAAAAATCAAGGTAAAACTATATACAGTTCATACCCAGCAAACTTCATGCCATTTAAACTTGCTCGAAAATGTGCCAAGGTGGTCGAGGATTTGGCGTTAGCTGGCAACTGGTTCCACAAGTGAGCAATTAAATACAGAAAGGAGTTGTGCATGACAAGACTGTTATATGGGGGCTGCACAACATTTGAGCCTCTACCTCGTAAATTATAATTAGTTAACCTAGGTTTAAAAAACTGGGAAATATAATTTGGGCCATCAAGTCTAAAACACTTAAAAAATAAAATGAGCGATTGCACGATACGTCGTGCAATCGCCCCTCCAAACGAATGGTCTCTATTCAAATTCGGTAACATCCTATCATCCTAGTATCCTATCCAGGTGTTTAGGCCACCGATTATAATATTAGACATGTTTTTCTGAATTCCTCAGTCAAACAATATATGTAAATTACGAACTGCCATCCTTGCAAACGTTTTCCAAAAACCTCTCGTGACTAGTTAAGGGGACAATATACCAATTTTTAAAAACACAATAATAATCATTTGCGAAAAAAATATCTTCTCCCAATGTCCCTAAAAATCCCCCCAAAATTTACAAATATATAAGATAATAAGAGCGTTTTTGGATTCCTTGAAACGCAAATCTGATATTTCCGTTAAACCCATGTAAAGATGTAAAAAAAAAAACGACCTTCGGGCATAATCACCCCCTTAATGACAGGCCATTACAGTTTGTTGGCCACAAGACGAATTCAAACCCGTCAAGTTTCGACGCTTGTTTTCATTTTTCTCCGGTTAACGACGCATCTATAATTACAGGAAGAAATGGAGTGAGAAGGATATTTTTGAAAACTCTTGTTTGAAGATTTTAAAAGTAAATATATCAGCCAGTCGAAAATTCGCTGAGTTTTCTACACGATCATAAACTGTTTGCTTTCACGAGACTGAAATACGTAGATATTTATGAAAATAGGAAGTTTTATATTGTTTACTTCTCATTTGCATACCATTTGTTGAAGATCTGATCTGCTGAAAATTTAATGCGGCAAACTTGTAGCCTGCGTGCAACCTTCTCTTATTATTTAAGGAGACGGCTGAACGTAGACTACAAAACTGGTCGTGAAAACAAAGACGAAATTATATTAAGGAGGATTAATTTATTGTTGAGGACACTTCAAAAAGTATATTGTTGCGATTTTTCCGTCCAGTAAGATGTCTGGTATGAATAGCAGGGTTACGTTACATTTAACATCAACCCGATGGAATAGTTAAAACTTTTGAGCTTGTTCGATTAGGCAAGGGGTAGCCTGTGGACAGGCTCTATCGGGAGCCTGCTCGCAGGCTAGGCAAGGGGAAATAAAATGTTCCAGATTAAATCTAAATTCTCCTTAGGGATCTATTGATAGCACAGACCATTATCCATTCATAAGTGTCATAACGAACCCCTGTAGCGACAACATTGCAATACAAACTGCCTGCCAATAAACCGAAGTTTTTGGTAGCCAAGAAAACAATAGCTTTATTAATAGCGTTGGGTTTTGGACAAGTCAACGGCTTCTTTCAAAGCAAGTCGCCGCCGACTCTGGTGCCTGTTTTTTTGCAGGAGTTCAACACTCCCTACAAATACGAGTGACCTTCTACCTTGTGATCTTGAAAAGTGACTGATGGAGCGAATTTTCACTTATATAGCAGCGCTGTTCACTCGTCTGTTGTTTTGTCTGCATGCGATTGCGATGATCTACTGGTTGGTGTCTCTGAAGCGAGATAACACGTATTTTTTGTTTCTACTGCTTCTTGTGGCTCTTTTAGTGGAAACAATCATTACAGTTGGATTTCGCAAGGGACATGAGTATAGCTGGTAAGTTAGGTAACAGTAAGAGTTGTAATCCGCTATTCCAGCCGTTTGCTGGTTCATTCACGATCGATACCAGGTGATTTCACCTTTTCAACGACGGTCTGAGCATATTATTTGTGGAGTTCCAATAATTACTTTACGAAATCAACAAAAGGGAAGGGTGTCATCAAGCGACGGTTTTCAGGGAAACTACTGCAAGGGTTTTTTTCTTCTTTCTACACAGTAACTACATGCGGATTTATATCCAGTGACTCAGTACTTTTATTATGAGAGGGTTTATAGTAAGCACGCGGAGGCAAGCGATACTGAGAATAAAAAAAAACATGGCTTCATTAAAAGTGACATGCGGAATTTCTTTTACTACGAACTCAAACATACTGAGTTCCGTTTGCATTTCATTTAGCCGATCCAAACAAGAGAACATAGCGCTAGACCCCCGCTAGGCTCATAGGGGCTCAGATGTGACTAGAGCGATCTACTGAGAGCAGTGTTTCGTTAATCAAAAACATAATACTCTACAGTATACGTTTACAGGAAGTTTACACACAACTTGAAGTTTTATGCGAACTTGTCTTGATCGCCTTTATGGGTAAGAGTCTTGAGTAAACATACACTAAAAGCAGCTTATCCCTTGTGTAATTGAATTTATTGTTTTCGGCGGCGGCGGCGGCCTAGCAACGTGTGTATTGTAACAACTCCACATGACCAAACTTCTAGTTAGTGTCTGTAGTCTGACCATTCTCTTTCTTTCAAATTGCGTATATAATGAAAACTGAACTCCTTATATTTTCACTGCGTCAGATTACTTCTGTAAAACAACTTGTCGAACAAAAATATTTATCTAATAGGACAATGTTTAAGATTGACTGACGCGAGAGAACGTCTAACAAAAATTTCATCCTGTGCAAATTCTGTCATATTTCCTTAATTATTTCGAATCCCTTTTTTAATATTCTTCTAGCATTATCAATCATAAACATACAGAAAATGGCCATGTGAAACGTGCACAGTTGATACATATCATGGATCATTCATAAAGCTAAAAACTGAGAAATCGAACAAA
Source organism: Oculina patagonica (assembly GCF_052425735.1). Taxonomy (NCBI): domain Eukaryota; kingdom Metazoa; phylum Cnidaria; class Anthozoa; order Scleractinia; family Oculinidae; genus Oculina; species Oculina patagonica. The sequence continues at coordinate 13,923,118 of NC_135769.1, read as the reverse complement.
ACAATAGCCAACATTTGGCAATCTTATCATGAAGCCCAGTACTAAACCTTGTCAAAGTGCACATTCGCCTAAAATTGTGTATATGTTTATTTAAGATCACTCTTAATTGAACTAGTGGGATACGAAAAAGCCGCTGGAAGTGACCGCTTCTAGGCCAAATTTACATTGTTTTATGCAAATAATCTCTTTCAAAGTAGCCGACATAAAAAACTCACTGGTGAGCAGGTGGTACACACTTGTCAATGAATCAACTGACGGGGGAACCGCGCCAATTTCCTGAAAATACGTTTAATTCAATCTGTGATTGTCAATTTCCTATTTAAAGAGTTAGTATAAATGGCGTTTCCCTAGCCTTAGGGAAAAAACGCAAAACAACTTCTTTATAGTGAATTCTCGTGTATTAATGGAACGTCTTTTATTCAATGCTTTCTTTTTACGCACCTCCTTGTCGCATTACCCTTTTTTATATAAGAACTATTTGTCGCTGAGATTGACCAAAAGTTTTAAAACATTCTAAAACATACCCAAACTGAGACTTACATAAGTACATAGTATTTTTTCCACTCGTGTTATATACCGACCTCTAAACGTGCAACATATGAAGGATCTCGATACAAACCGGTGTAGTTCAATTAAGCCCAAAGTGTTTGAATCAGTGTTCATTTGTCACAACAAATAATAACATCATCTGATACAGCCCACGTTTTTTTCTCAAAAGATTAGCAAAATTTAGAGAAATAAAAAAGGAGATTTATTGTGATTTTAAAATTAGAATTTGAAGTTAAAAATTGGTAGACGGACACTAGACAGTCCCCTTGACAACCTGAAGTGCTTTTGCGTGGAGGTCAACTGTCTGGTGGTGTTTCAAAGATATTTTCTTTCCCTAAACCCCTTCTCTTAACCTCCTAAAATTCCATTCAAATTCTGGTATACCCCGCCTTAAGGGTACTTGGGTACTGTATCTTAACAAGACGCCATGTTTTTTTCAGTGCACGGAGAACAAAGAGCATGAAAAAAGAAATTAAATATAATGCCGATGCCTCTTTATTTTTTATAGTAACTTATAGACGTCCAAGGCAAGAATAATAAAAACACAGTGGCTGCATTTATGTTAGAGAATGGAACTGATTAGGGGGCCTCGTCTAAAATTTACCTTTGCAAATTCATTTTGACGATTTTGTCGCCCTCAGTATTTCCACTACAAAAAACATTTTTCTGGGACCTTCCTTGCTCTAGTGGGTTCTTTTTCAACAAACCGTGTTCGCAACCGTATTTCACTTCCTCAGAAGCCATTATAGTCATTGACTGCGGTCATATCTAGACTGCTAACTATAGTTAGGACGGCGTTAACTATAGTTAGCTATTTCGGTAATGTGACCACTTCTCTGTTCGCCCTAACTATAGTTAGAAAATTTACGCCTCGCTGATCCAAAACGATACACACTAACTATAGTTATACCCAAGCAAGGTTCATGGGTTAGTCTAAAGTTTGCAAACGAAAAGCCAATCAGAATGCGACAATTCTTTTCGCACGTGCGAGATGAACATAAATTTGCAAAACAAAGCGTCAAGGGAAGGAAAACAAGAAAAACAACATGCCAAGAAATTACATATCATCAATGTTAGCAAAAATTAAGCTCGAATTCTTCGGTTTCTAGCATCCTTACTTCATTTTATGGGTCTTTTATTCTCTTCAACGCCGAAATGCCGTGCAAAAATTGAAAAAATAGAGGAACAACTGGACACAAATAACAACAAGGGCTGTCATGAACTAATTTAAATACCAAATTATTCACAACCTAATCAGAACTAACTATAGTTAACTGCATTGGTGTGACCGCAAAGACGACCGAAAGCACTAACTATAGTTAGGTATGACGTCACGTAACTTGAGACTAACTATAGTTAAACTTTAGTTACGTCGTAGATGTGACCGCAGCCATTATAATTGATTTCTGTAATATTTATTTATACTTATGGTTAACTTCACTGCGGCTTCCGAAATAAAAAGATGACCTACCGATGACAAACCATTTACCAAACTCACTTGAATTTTCTGTGATCGCGATTTACTGATTTCGAAGTCGATGTAAACTTTTTAACATTTCGTTTTAACTCACTGCGTTCAACCAAATGAAAATTATTTTCATAACCACAACAACAACAACCAAGGTGGTTGTTATCAACTCTCGTGAAGCCAGAACACACTCACACAGCAGAAAAGTTCTACTGGCCGCACGAGATACTGTGGCCTAGCTTTATATAAGTAACGTCCCTTGTAGCTGAAAACTAATGCATACCTGACAAGCGTTAACGCATGCAAGCTTTAGAAAAGCTCACTAAAAAACGTTCACTACACATGCTTATAAATAAATATAAATGACAAAGTTCTATTTAAATTGATTCACTGCATGGCACTTTCAAAATTAATGATCTCATACCGTAAAAGCTCTTCGGGGGAGAGCTTTTATGGTAATAATGTATACAGCTATTTCAATAAACGTTGTCGGGTCAAAGCTAAAAGCTAAAAGGCAAGACCGTATGGCGTTCTGGGTATTCACTACAAATTTGCATATAAGCTTCATTAAGCATCATCGCACGTGGAGAATTCACGAGTTTGTTTTTCCTCTCAGGAGGACTTTCTGTAGCTTTACCTTCACTGTCGCTTGGTTCTGAGTTTTGAAAATTCTTCTTAAATTCAGTGTAGCTAAAACCACCTTGTTTCACATGTCTGAAGAAATAGAAAACGTGCAAATTCGCGTTTGTCATGTCATTATATATTTTAGTATTCAGCGCGTGCGGTTGCCCTCTTCTTCTACCCATACTGCCTTTCAGTCTTGTCTTTTAGCTTTGATCCGGACAACGTTAATTGAAATAGCTGTAAATGGTGTGCGCCGGAAGGCTAAATAGAGGGGGGCGCTTATAAGAAACGTGGGGTTTATTTCAAATCATATATCAGTTAGGGTACACACATTTTCACAAAATAGCAAAGTCAATCCCTGATAAACACATGTGGTATATGAATACCTTGTAAAAGTTTCTTGTTTCGTTGTTCATATCAATTCAAATCCGAGATTTTGCATCGCAAATTCTTCGTCAGTTCAATACAAAAGTTTCCTTTACCGTTAAATTTGAGAGTGTTCCAGTGAATAGATCTAAATAAAAATTAAAAATTAAATTATTGTCATCGAACATGTGTTTGTAAACGTTTAAAAATCTATGGGGCCTTTTTTAAAAAAGTGCTAAAATTCGAAAGTTACCTGAACATGATAACATAAGTAAATATAAATCTAAAGTAGAACATTTCGTGAAAAAGAAATTCAACGTAACTTTCATAATCTCCAAACATATTGGCATTATCATGAAGCAATTTCAAAAGAGTGGTGTTTGTCCCTCGTCCCATTCACTATTATTATGCAAAAACTACGGTTGTAAATGTTTTAAAAATTTTCGAAATCAAACTTTTTTTCTTTCTTCTTTCTACAGCTTTCTACAAGTCAAGGTTTCTAATTCTCATATTTTTTATTGGCAATGCACCATATTTTGAGATATTGGCTTGAGATATTAGCTTGTTTATATGAAATTTTGATCGCGCAAAATTCAAGTTTTGACAGTTTTACTGATTTTGAGTTTTTCAGGTTATCGTTGTTATGGTAATATCGATTTCCCTAAAAATATATATCACTCTTTACTCGTTAGTAGATACTGGTTGCTGCATACCCGCACCAGTTTACTTATTGTCTGTATTTGACTGCAGGTTCTGTCCAAGCATGTTCTTATACTTGATGACAATGATCCCCTGTGATTGGATCGCCAAAATACAAGTCCTCGCTTGTGTTGCTTCCAGTAACACTGGAAGCTCAGCCTGTCTTACAGCTGTTAATGAAACCACGGAAATCTTTCAAGTAAGTATAATACCGTATTTATTCCATTAAGCGCCCAACCTCGAATAAGCGCCCGCCTCGAATAAGCGCCCACCCTGTAGGCAGAAAAAGTTAATAAGCGCCCAGCCTCGACTAAGCGCCCACCCCCCCAACTCCCTCAAAAACAGCCCTGTAGTTAGACTTGCCACAAGTCGACCTCACGAGTTTTCACAGTAAATAAGCGAGCGAAGCGAGCCTGTTAGGCCGCGAAGCGGTCGTGCGAGCGACGAAGTCGCGAGCTCGAGTGACGAAGTCGCGGCGCGCCATAATAAACAAGACGAAGGACTTTATTGAAAGTCTACCCTGTAGTGCAAAAGAGGGGTATTGATTATTATTGAAATTGCGATTGAAATTGATTTAAAACTACTTAGAGGCTTCCGCGAAGACTGAGTTTTCTTAGTACCTTACAAAACCTTTCAATGAACAGTTAAAGTTTTGCTTTGATTCATCTTCACGTTTTATTATTACTCATTGTTTTGTTGCAAAATTAACTTACTACTTGGTAAAAATGGTGAAAATTTAATAAGCGCCCACTCTCAAGGTCCAAAAATTTAATTAGCGCCCGGGGCTAGGGCTTTCCACAAGTTGCTCGAGATTTCCTAAAAAGTTGCTCGTAATTTCTCAAAAAGTTGCTCAAAAGTTGCTCCAAAAATCCAAAAAAGTTGCTTCTGATAATAAAAGTTGCTCGAAAGTTGCTCTAAAAAATCCAAAACGCTGCTTCAAATCAAGATAATTTCTCTAAATATATGCCAAATTCCCTTTGAGGGTAAGATTTCTAAGCAGTTTTTTTTTTGCAATTAGCAAGGAGAACATATTAAGGGGAAAATTTGTTAATAACAGGATTTAAAAAGTAAAGTCCTCCGAGTCTCGAAAATCTTCGGCAAACTTCGAAATTTCGGAAACAATAGTAGGGCCTCTAAACAATACTCGGATAAACTTCGGAGATCTTCGGTCTGGAAATTCGCTTAAAATGCAACAAGTTGCTCGAGAGGGAAAAAGTTGCTCGAGGGGAAAAAGTTGCTCGAAATATGAAAAGTGCAAAAGTTGCCGAGCAACATGTGGAAAGCCCTACCCGGGGCGCTTAATCGAATAAATACGGTAACCCTTACCTAAAACACCGAATGATCCACATCATGTAACTGACAAGCTTGAATTAAAAAATCTGAAATTGTTCAAAACAACGGTTCAAATCAAAAGAAGCCAAGAAGACTTAGGGAATTATTGAAAGCCGTACATGGGCAAGACTTATTTAAATTGCCTTAAAGCAGAAAACATATCCTCTTTTAAGGTTTAAGGCTGTAGTAATGCGGCCACAGTAAAGTTGTCGAGGGCTAGACCATATCCCTTGCCTATAAACTGGGACAAAAGGAAATACCTCGGTTACGAAAGTGTCACTTCAGATATAATGAATCGGTTCAGAGACTGCAACATTTGTTAACGACTAAAAGCGTAGTTTTTCTTCCTAAAACCAATATTTTAAGTTAAGAGCTCGTTACTGGATAATTTAATATAAGCAAAAAAAAGGCCTGGCCTCTCAAGGCACATAAAGTTAAGTGAACCTTTAAATTAGTGAAATAAATTGCCAAACGCCATACTATTGACTCACACTTCTTGCAAGACAAGAGAAGTAACCAAGGATATATGGTCATATATAGGATTGCCTGGGAAGCTTATTTTAACGAGAAGAATCAGATCAGTTTCCTTGGAAAAAATCATTTTTTTTTTCTGTCTTCCGTTTTAGTTTCTCCAAGGAATACAAATTACCGACGACGAAAGACTGCTGTACACTATGGAACAGGCTCTGGTTCTCATCTTGGTGATTGGCAGGTGGCTCCTCCCAAAAGGGGGCATATCACGTGACCAACTGTCCCAGCTGCTGCTCATTTACATCGGCACAGCTGCAGACATTATGGAGTTCACGGAGATAATTAAGGAAGACGACATCAGAAAAACAAACCCCAAAATGCTTCAGAACCATCACTTTGTCAACGCTGTGATTCTATTTTGGAGCGTGAGTCTCTTTCAGTTCCCACTGACGATTTACGCCATGGAAAGAACCGCGCAGAGACTGGAAAAAGAGAAGGCCGAGTTAGAAGAGCAGCTTAAGAAAATCAAAGAGGAGAAGGATGTTCGACGGCGGAGAAATCAAGTTGCGCCTTCGCCGGCTTTGTACACATACAAAAAGAACAACAGTCAGGATAGTAAAGAACACGAGGAAATACGCGTTAAATATATCCAGACCAAATTCGGACTTGAGATTAAACCGGAAATGACGTCAGGTACAAGCATGGACGAGGAGGAAGCCACGACGCATGTTTCTCAAGGAAGGTGTAACCGCTGTTGGCACAAGTTTACGAAGGCTCTCGACAATATTGCAGCTAAGATGCAAGATTACACTGAGCTTGTGAGCTTGCTTATACCCATGCTCATGCAAGACGGACCGTTTCTTATCATTCGCTTAATCGTGATAGCTTATTATCAAGTTTATCACGATACCTTGTACTTCCTGACCGTCAAGAACGCTCTAGTTGTAATGCTGCAAGTGTACCGCATATTCGTCTTGTACTACAAGCCGCCAGAAGAAGACATTGACGAGTTTTTTCCCGAGAGTGATGCTTCACATAGGCTGTGTAACGTACAGACCGCCATTAACTCTGTGCACCACACACGGCTTGCTATCAGACTGGTGTCCAGGCTCCAGAGACAGGCAAAGTGGCGCCGAGGTGCAGGTCGCACTCTTGGTCGTGTCACTAAGAGAAGTCCTTCGACACAGAATCATCAAGGCGTAGATGAAAAGAAGGATGACATACCTTAGAGAAACGTCTGTTGCGTTTGTAGAAAGTTTCCTTTAGTTGTTGTTTGTTGACTTTGCCGATGTTTGGGGTTTTGGTTGGGGGACGAGGAGACGATTGGCATTTTAGGCTACTCTGCTTCTTGATACTTGTAATATTTTCTACTTATAAAGAGCCTTTACAGAGGAGAGTGTTGGAAAGCTGATTCTTTTTATCTAGATAAGAAAAACGATGTAAAAGAGACGACACTGACTTTCTTGTGGTTCATAGTTACTGTCACATGAAAAATACATCCAAATATTATAACGGCAGGGGTATTTTGCAGAACGATCAATGGTCAATTTCCTCAAGGGCTCGCCACAAAGCTGAATTTAAAGTTACCGAAACTTTTCCATTCTAGCCAGTAAGCGAACTGGACCACATAAACGATGCGGACAGTGTGGGTTGTTTTTACATATGTTACTATGCTTTTTCAAGTTTAATGTCAAAATAGATAAATAAGCAAATTATTTTTGACAATTACTAAAATTGCAGTCCGACATGCCCATTTTTAAAACCTTAGAAATTGCTTGACAACCGGCTAAAAAACGTCAAAATGTTCATTGTAAAATTGACTTCAAAAAGATTTGATCTTCATAATCTGTGCTTTAGCTGAAGTCATAACTTCTGGTTTTAGCCAATTGTTGAAGGATTACTTAGATTTAGATTTTTTCACTGTCATTTTTAGTCATGTTTAGAGAGGTACTTTTATTTTAGCGTCAGGTACAGAGCATACCGCCCGAACTCATGTCTGTTATAATGAAAACCAAGACGAGTCTGGTGAATTGCGGGTCAGTCTATACAGTCGAGCTCGATCGCTTTACATGACAGAGAAAATTGGGTATGGTCCCGTTAAAAAATTGGTCCAGACGTGAGAACACTCAAATCAAAACGCGGTCACATAGGCGCCGTTTTAATTTGACTGTTCTCTAGTCATTCAAGCCAAACTTTCGAAACAGATCGAGTTAGTTGCACTGTAATTTATCTTGTAGTGTGAATAGAAACGTTACTTGTACTTATCTGTACTAATGTAAAAGCTCTGCTAAGCCTCCGCTTTCTCTCCCCAATGTTGGGGTCCATTTAGAACTACAACAATTTTAGGAGGCGATATCTCTGTTATTTCCCGCCCATTTCAAATGCTGTTTCGATCTACCTGCATGTTTTTACGAGCTATTTGCTTGCCGTTATTACTTTTTATTGTTATACTTTTACAAATAATTATGCGTATTTTGTTATTTTTATAACCACCCCCTACCTTCTTTACATAAGTCTTGAGATGAATATGCTCCTTGCGGTGATTTAACAGAGCTTTTATATAAGAAGAAGCCTGTGTAGAATATTTTACGGTATATTTTAAAAATAAAATAGGAACGAGCTTGAGTGATTTCATGTTGTACTAAAGTAATTTTGATTCACTAAAGTGATTTTTATTCAAGTGATTTTTCATAATAATATTTATTGATTAATGCTACAATCCAAAAACTACAGACGATTTATTTGACTATGTTATGTTTGCAAATAAAGAGAATATTGACGAATTTGCATTTGCCGAAAAACTTAAGTTGTCTTACCCCGTAAGTCGATTGCTATTCTTGTCGCTTCGTTATAAATCTTTCTCGTTTGATTTCTTAATTAATGTTTTCGTTCCCCGAAATTTGTAAACCAGTCAGAACTTTATCAACAATAATTTCGTTTAAACGATTTAAACGACGGGTTAATCAGTTATAACTGATAACTGCAACAGAAGACACACGTGTTCGTTTTACTGTACGTCTTTTTGCGCGATTTTGGTTCGGTGACGGTAATGCTTGATTTTCTGTTGAATTGAAAAGTCACATGACCGAGACCGTCGACCGCCTCGACGTAAAATAAATACATTATATTAACCAAAGGAAACATGTCAGTTTTTCGACTTTTTTTATTATATATTCCAAGCACTTATACGACCTTTAGAAAGCTTTCCTTTCAAGCAAATATTAAAGCACAAACCACTCTGTCAGATGAATGTTGTCAGTTACGACTTGTGGTCAAAGCGCACAATTCGTTGTATTCCGTTTCTCCTCAGTTGTTGAAATTCGTTATCAGTCTGATAAACTAAATGAATTATTCAAGCCATATTTTCTCTTTGCCCAGAACATTCTTAGCCGCCGATCCACAAAATACGCCAACCATGCCGTGACGCTTAAATTTATCACACCGAACAACAAGTCAATAACAAACTGCATATCCTCCGTTATTAAATACTTTTGAATAAGCCTTTTCACCAGTGTCAATACAAAATAGACAATTATATCAACGAAAATCGCCCCAGATCCAACCAGTACAGTGCATAACACAGTGTATCCATAATCGTAAATTGTGCTGCCCGTATTGTCTTGAAAAGCAAAGTCTGCATACATCGCAGGGATTGGCTTATCCATGTCCATTTCTCTTATAAATCTGCTTTGTCGAGTTTCGTTTTCACTCTCAAAGACCTCCGTAGAATTGTAATAAATGAATCCAGATCGTGCTAACTATTTCCCGTGAAAGAGGAAATTGTTTGCAGGCTGTCAAAGATTTCCGAGACTGAGCGCGATGCTTGGTCTGTTGGTTTAGTTTCCCTGGATGTAAGCCACATGCTAAATGCTAAACAATTTTAAAACCACCAGTCATTTAGACGGTTAAACAGTGGGATTTCTCTGTTGTGACATTATGCACAGACAAGGCGAACAAAACATGATCACGTCATGCGAAAAACGATTTGCAATTAATATCATGGAAACTTTATGCAATTTTTAAAACCACGAATATACTTTCAGCTGGCTTTGAGGGTATACTGATTTTTAAAAATGTGCAACTTCAGAAAACAAAGAACCATTTCCCGAAGATTGTATAAACAAGAACTGAGTACATGTTTAAAACTGATTGTTGATAGGCGTGGTCCTTAATGCTACCACCTGCTATTGTGTCAACAGGTGCATTTTGAGGCGCTTTTCGCTGCCTTCGTAGAAATCGATTTCTACGAACGCAGCCAATTTGAATTCCTTTAGTATACAAAAAGCCCTTTTTTCCCGACATGTCGATGTGCGATGATGCACGAATTAGCGGGAAACTTGAAGTAGGGCAGGAGAAGACTGCATGAAGGTCGTTTGTCACGCGTGTCTCTCCCCAGTCCCACTCGAAAATTCAAATTCAGATATCACAGATCCCTTCTGGAGGCCGCCTGACACAGAATAAGTTTAAGAAAATTTTGCATTTTATTTAACAATTATTGTTCGAGCTTCTGTAGAACCAATAACTAAACCAACCAATCAGAGTGTTTTATTGCTGGTCCAATATTTTCTAAATATTGAGTTTCTACAGTTCGTTTTTTCGACTTTTTGGCTTGCATACAAGCAAAAGGAAGGAGAAGCGGTTAAGTCGTTCCATCTCGAACCACATTCTTGTAAACTCTCAAGGGACTGTTTTAATTTCTCAAGGGAATATTTTAATTTCTCAAGGGATTACTTTCCGCTGTGGGTGATCACTTGCGATCTCGTAGAAAAAAAGTGACTTGTCAAATTTACAAACGTTATATAACAATTTTAAAAGTGACATGTCAGCTTTCTTATCTCAACGCACGTGTGTCTGAAATGCGATCTATAAAAAGGGTCGCATTAACAATGGATTGCGTAACTAACGCTAAAACACGAATAAATAATCACTAGCACTTACATCGTTTAAAAATTACATACGTCAAAAATAAACCATACCAAAAAAACTCGCTCTTTTCAAAGATATTATTGAAGTTAAAACAAATGCAAGAGATGGGGGCTTCTTTTAGCTTTGAAGCGGTTAAAAATTAGGCCAAATTTGGTTGCTACAAGCGCCATTTTGCAATGTTAATGATTAGCACTTTGCAATCCGAGTCGATGTGACCTCGCGTTGACAGCAATGTTGCATGAATCGGCTTTACAACATGCGATCGTATCTACGCAGTTCGAGTGGAATTTCAGTCAAAGACAGCAAAATTCCAAAACCCAGTACCTGATGACAGTTTCTGTACATAAAGGACGAAGGATAACCCGAATAAGTTCATTGTGTCCAACAATTCGGACTACAAATGAAGATCTTGATACAAAAAATAAATAGACTGTAATATTTCGGAATAAACGGATCATGTGTACTTTAGGTACCGTCGGAATAGTGCAAACTCGATCCTCTACCCTAACGGTCCACATATATATAGGTCAAAAAACACTTTTTCTTTCGGGAACAGAATTGAGAAAACATCTCTACCTTTCCCTGAGAAACTTTGCAACACTAGCATCAAACAACAGCTGAAGAGACTCGAGAAGAGTCGAAACCGTCGGTCCTGTTGTAGCCACTGTAAAAAGTTGCGGTAATATTTGTCGTTCACGACTCTCTGGCACAATACCTCAAAACAATGATGTCGAAGATTATCACGACATCGCACCACCAATGACGCCAGACGATCGTGCCAGTGACGAAAACTACGACCTTGAAATGTCTGACCTGACAATTTTGTCGAATTATTTAAGAGCATTGGAGCCTTATACAAAATCAGCCTTCGCTGAAAACAAATTTTAAAAAACACTCCGATCAGCTCGTTTTTTTTTTTTTTTTTTTAAAAAAGGGTAGATCCTTTAAACACATGCTTGTGAGAACAAAAATATAATTTGAAGGCACTAATGCGACGCGACCACAAAAAGCACATGGGGAGTCCGTGTAGGCCTGTCTTACTTTATTTTCAGTTCGTAACGATACGGCCTTGACACATTGAACTGCGGTCTACCGAAAACAATTCAAATATGGCGTCGCAAAAACGAAGCGTCGAACGCATATTTTGCTGTTTCATTTGCTAATTTCGCTGCCGTAATCGACTGCCTCGAAAGGTCCTTGCAATTTTAAAGTATAAAATTGTCAGATCTCGGTGACATTTGCACTGTTTATTTGTGTAATATTGTGGAATATGTGTATAAATACCCGGCGCGGACGAGCCATTTTTGACAAAATTATATGGCTGCATTTCCTCCGCGAAGATAGGAAATTGTAAGGTATATAGTGGAATCCCGATCACTTCAGTGAACCCTTCATTTGTTGTTTCTCTTTTCTCAGTCCAACAGTGCAGTTTTACCCCTGTTTTCTGGAACTTTCCGATTTTTCGTAGCAATATTTCTTTCCCGTGTACAGCACGCGGCAAAGATACAGCGGAGGGAGAGATGGGTACCGAGAAAGGGAGCGCAAGGGGTGATGGGTAGGGAGAGGAGACGTCGTCTTCTCCCCCTTCTTCCTTCCCATCATCCCCTGCTCCCCCACCTCGCGCGCATGCTTCTCCCTTTGCCGCCTGCTATATGAAGACGACTGGGGACGAATCAGGAGGTTCTAGATATCGGGAACCCACTGCATATTGGTTCCGATTCAGTCGCCATCCCAACTCTCGAATAAACTTTGGCGGTACAGTCTTCCACATTGAAAATCGGCCAAATGTAGCGCAAAACTAGTAGCATGCATAGCAAGCGAATGAAGAGAGAACTTCAGTATAAATTTTTCTTCCCAACCCTGTATCTTAATGCTTTATTACTAGAGAAAGCGCGCATGTAATTAATACAAGAGATGTTCTGGGAGGAAGAAGATCCCACATTTGTGGAGACCAGAGTTGTTCGTTCTCTCTTGCTGGTGATGATTTTCTCTGTTATGTCAGATTTTCCTCCCTTCTCAAAATGCAGCTCTTTAAAATTCTCATTCCACTCGAGCAGGAGCAGGGGCGGATCCATGGCAGGGGGGGGGGGTGGATTGGGTGGCTAGCCACCCCCCTTGATCCACAAGAATAGTAGATCCACATAAAAAAAATAAGATAAGATAAGATAACTTTATTTATACACGGTTTTTCCATCAGTCAATTAAGTTACTGGACTATCTACCTATCTAACTAATAGGTAAGGTGAAAAAAGTGTTAATGGGAAGCATCAGCGGATGGTGATGCTTGTCTAAATCACAAACTGTTGAACTTTGTACAGTCTAGAAAGGATCCTAACGTGTCATTCGAAATCCCTCCAATTTCAACGACTCAGGTGGTATCCTCTCTTATGAAGATTAGTCCAAGAAAGGCGTCGGGTATCGACAACATCAGTGCCCGATTTTTAAAAATAGCTGCCACAGTGATCGCCCCTTCAGTAGCACGACTGATCAATTACTCATTTCAGGTTGGTGTGTTTCCAAGTCGCTGGAAAACCGCTAAAGTAACGCCACTACACAAGGGAGGGGACCTAGATGATGTATCCAATTTTCGTCCAATCTCGGTTCTACCTGTGTTATCCAAGGTAATAGAACGGCACATCCATGATGCTCTGTATAACTACCTGACAGAAAATAATTTGATCTATCCTCGCCAATCTGGTTTTCGGAAACGCCACAGTACCGAGACTGCCCTGATACGGATTATTGACGAACTGTTGTTTAACCTAGATGATAATAAAGTTTGTGGTTTAGTTCTTGTTGACTATTGTAAAGCATTTGACATGGTTGATCACGCCATTCTTCTCGAAAAGCTGAATGCTTATGGTGTTGATGAGTCGTCGCTGGCGTGTTTCAAGTCCTATCTATCCGATCGGCGTCAACTGGTGTCACTGGCAGGGACAATGTCTGACATAACAACCGTGAGGCATGGAGTCCCCCAAGGCAGCATATTAGGTCCTTTGTTGTTTATTGTCTTCATAAACGACTTGCCCTTGCATGTTAGTTCATCCAATATTGATTTGTATGCGGACGATGCGACAATTACTTCGTACGCAGATTTTCGAAAGATGTCAAACCTGCAGGACTCACTAAATATGGCTGTGTCGGAGGTGGTAAGCTGGGCGTCAGCAAACAGGTTACCGCTTAATGAAAAGAAAACTAAAGTTTTGGTTGTCACAGGAAAGCGTCTTTCGAGCAAGATCGATTATGCACCAGAAGTCTCTATCGGGAGCACGAAGCTAACCAATGTCTGTAGTACTAAATTATTAGGGCTAGAAATTGATCAGGACTTATCTTTTTCGGGGCATGTAGATGGTGTATGCAAAAAACTTTCTCAACGTATTGGTATCCTAAAGAAGATCAGGAGTGTGCTTCCACACAAGCAGAGAATATTGTACTATAATAGTATGATAAAGCCTGTATTTGATTACGTCAATGTCATTTGGACAACATGTAGCAAGGACAATCTTGGCAGGGTTCTAAAGCTACAAAAGAGAGCAGCGCGAGTTATTCTAAACGCCGACAGAACGGCCCCTTCTGTTCCACTGTTTAACCGTCTCAAATGGCTTCCGTTTTATGAAGATGCAAAAGTGACAAGATGTGCAATCGCATATAAAAGGGTTCAAGGTTTCTTGCCGTCATATCTTCAAGAGAGTTAATATCAAGGTTAAATAATAGTATGCATGGTAGACACACGAGATATTCGAACTTCAACTTACTTTGCCCTTCTTTTAAGAGACAAACTGAAGGTGGAAGAACTTTTGCAATTCAAACATGCCAAGCATGGAACAGCCTGCCACTTGAACTAAGAAAAAAACCTTCTTATAACAGTTTTCGAAATAGTTTTTGTAGTTCAATTTTAAGAAAACAACATTTTATTGACCATTTTTTAATTTAAGATCTTATTCCGAATACAGATTGTTTTTTAATTAGTTTTTAATAAGTAGTTTTTTAATTGTTAATTCGTTTCTTATATATTATTGTATATCGTAGGTTTTTTATTGTATATCGTAGGTTTTTTATTGTGTATCTTAGATTTTTTAATACTTGTAAATAGGAGGGCCACGAGTTTGTTAGCTTTATAGCTATTAAGTGCTACCCTCTATAAATAAAGACGTTACTTACTTACTTACTACTTACTAAACTAGGTATTGGGGCCCAGGCAGTCTTGCCTTGTCTGTCAACTATAGTATAGTTATATAGGTCATTCCCATTTCGCAATTACCTTGTGGGCCGTAATTAGGCTTGTAGTACCAGTGGTATTTCGGCATGCAAGTAAAAGTCGATCAGGGCAATACTTAAAGTGTTGTAATTTTTCGATAGGCTAGTTGCTATTTGCTCTTGCAGCAAGTACATACGTTAAGCAAGCAGCCAGTGTACTTTTGCATTTATTTCTTGAAGCAAGTAAGCTTACATATAATTTTTAGACTGTGGAGAAAAGTTGAAATATTGTTAAAATCCGCCCCCTTAGCCAGGCCACTTTGCCAGGGGCTAAAAATTTCCACGCTTGTAGGTGAAAAAAGAAGACCCATATCTGTTCTTTCGTGTTAGTTCGTAAGTTCAACTTCAAATTTCAATCACTGTTCGTAAGAACTAGAGTTTCTGTTCCAAATATAATTCAATGTTAAACTGACAGGGTAGGTTGAGGTAAGAGTAGTTTTGTCAATTACCAAGGAAAAACAGCGGTTTAGTAGCTTTATTGAAAGACGTTTAAAGCTGCTCAGAATCACGGAAATCACGTCTAAGAGGCTTCAGCTTTTTCAAAATTTTCTGGGGGGCATACCCCCCAGCCTCCATAGGGGCATGGAGGATGCGGCCCCATGAACTATGGGCCTTTGGCACAAAATAATTGGGACTCCCACTTTAAAAATCTTGCCTAAAACTCTGATACCCCCCATAAAAAAAATTGGGCTTAAACAAGATACTACAAAAAAGTTTTTGAACAGCCACCCTTTAAAAATTCCTGGATCCGCCCCTGAGGAGTGTAAAGAGATCTGAAGAGACACAACTAAGACGCATGCAAAATGCTCTGGGCTTAACCAGGTGCTCAAATCCCAGTTAGTTGATTTTCAACTTGAATTGCCTTTGTTTTTACATATTTGCTACCACAGTTAAATGGCCTTCTGCAAAATGTGTTTCAATAACAATTCATCAAGTTAAAACGAAGGAAATGGGAACCGCGATGGTGGTTTGGATATGTGATCTTAATTCGATTTATTTATTTGTTTTTTCCGTAGTTTTGGTTTAGCGCTGCGCGTTGTATTTTCAACTTTTTTCTTGGTGTTTTAAAATGGGATGAACCACTCTCGTGTTTGAAAATTGAGCGAGTAAGTAATATGACTAGTGTGTGGGCGTGTATCATAGCCCACATTTTCAAAAGCACTTTTATACTCACCTCGACGTTGTGGTCTAAAGGTCAACGATTTGTGATAGAAAGTGACACGTTTAGTAGTTTCTGGTGTAAGTAGTGTGAAAACGCACGTCTGTGACGCGTACAACGAGCTAGTGGAGCTCCCAGTCAGGCCCTTAATGAGTTGTTAGGCCGGGGGGGGGGGGGGGGGGGACTCTCATATAAAAGAAAAGGGGCGGGATTCTCCTCGACTGAAAACCACCCATAGAAGAACAACCTGGGCATGGATGAAGCTTTCTTTGAACCCTAATAAAAATAAACCAGTTTACATACACACCATGGCGGCGCTTTTTATTTCTTCATATCAGAAGAATAGGCTCCTGTTCATGTAATTATAATCTGCAAAGCCACAGCGAGAAACCGGCAAGTGGTGCTGCATCTGTCATATAGACCTGGATCAGAAAATTATCTAAGATGCAAAATATCTGAAAATATAGACGGGAGACTCATCCTTACGGCGGAAGCGACCAAAAATAAACAAATTTGCTATGTGCAACCCAAAACGAGACTTGGACGTCTAAAAATATTAGCATTCCGTCCATCCTCGTACCCAGGGTCTTCGTTTCCTTTGACCCGCGGTCAGGAAACGAGACTCGAGGTACGAGAATGCATTCCGTCCTGAACTGATTGACGACAAGCATTCCCCCCACCCACCACCGGCCGGGGGTCGATGGCTGATCATCTGAGCGGCGGTGTGACATAGCGTGACAGTAACGCGTGGTGCTAAAACTTTACCAGGTTCTTTGCATCGTTGCTCAACATTTATTCTTTAGTTAACGGTCAGAACGTGATATCGGGCTGGAAAGCTTGCGACTAATCTCATTTACAGATGGCCGCACGTTTGAAGTTTGTCAAATCGAAGTGGAGTAAAAAACGCGGGAGAAACGGGTCGAGTGCGGCGTCAATCGCGCAATCTACAGAAGCTGTGCTGGGGATCAACTCCAGCGAAAGGTGAGCATTTTCTTACTTCAGCGCCTTGCAGTGGTCTATATTTTATAGTTTAAAAAGTTTCTTATTTCGTATTTGGCCTGGTCCGTCAGTTCTGGTTCAGTGTTTGCTGCAAATCACGCGACGCGATCAACGAAGTTGAACGACCAAATATACGTGCGTGAGGTGAAGTCCGTACACTGTCGGGGTAACTTGATGATATTGGAAAAAAATTGTCAAATTTTGGAAGTTGTGATTTTTTAACACTTCGAATATTGTATTGCACGTCACTAAAGTGAATTGTTTGTGGAAACAAGGCTCTGAAAAAACACAGCTGTCTGCATCATTTGCATCTTATTAAAACATTCCAGGTTAAAAGATCAACCTACATGTAGCTGCCAAACGCTCATTGCAATGCAAATTAATTAGAGCCATCAAAAAAAATAAATTAAGCTTACATGTATTAACGGGCCTGTCGTATTTATCGGTTTGTTATTCCAAAAAAGAATAACATGCGACTTTAAAAGACTTGTTGGAACCAAAGAAAGTTAAAATGTCTTCCGAAGACGCGGGCAAAACCCAACAACAACGAGAGCGTCTGCGAAAATCACGGAAGCTCGGTCTCTGCCAAAAACTATCTGCACAGTATCGAGCTTGCTACTTGGATGGGCAAACACCGTATGAACGGTAAGACATACGAAAATCTTGGATAATCTTTATTCTTAACCTTTGTAATAGGGTTAGAGGATGGATGAAGTTATAAAGCACCACATGATATAAATTTAGGCATGGTTAAATTTCTTTTTCATGTAAGCGTACATGCATGTGTAAAATCGTTCGTAGCACGCATTGATCACGAAACTTATCAAGTTAATGTTAACAAAGCTTCAAACTTGACGCTTAAATTTCAGTTTTGATATCCATTTCGTGTATACAGTGTATGTAAGCTTAGAAGCAAGGGATTTGGTTTTAATTATAGTTATTGTGATTTATTTAGGCATAGAATTGAAAAGTGGAAGTTGTTATTAAATTTTCCGCTTTTATTTTCCTGTGTGTATATGGTATTGGTTGAATTGGCCACTTTTGTTTTCTTTATTGTTTTGTTGCTTTTTAAAATCATTACATCTATTGCAGACTATATGTTACAAGTATTTATTTAGTTTTTTGGGTCCACACAATTATGTGGTATTATAATAACAATATTTAAATTTAAAACAATACATGGTTTTCTTTTACATGAATTATTTTTTTGTAGTTTTAATAAAAATGTCCCCACCTTTAATTGGGTGGGCTACAAAAATTATATGATGGCTGAGGGGGGAAAACACCCTCCAAGATTTGCATTATTATTCATATCATGAGCAGACTTTGCCCCACTCAGCCAACATCACTGCCAAAGTGCTGGTAGGGGAGGGTGCAGTTAAACATTAAGCCCTGGCCAAACGGTAACGCAAGTGGACGCAAGTAGTCGCAAGTTAAACTTGCGTACAAACTTGCGTTGGGTGGCCAAACGGACTCGCAAGTGCATGCAAGTAGTCAAGCAAGTAGTTAAATGCTACTGCAGATGCTGCAATTCAGTATTGGCAGTATAAGGCAGCAAAACTTGCGTTCACTTGCAGTGGGTGGCCAAACGGTGAAAAACTTGCGTTGACTTTTGTGCAAATTTGATTTTGACCAAACTGAATGCAAGTCATCGCAAGTCAACGCAAGTGCTCACAAGTCCAGGCCAAACAGAGATGCAAGTGGACGCAAGTTGAAAACTTGCATTCACTTGCGTCTCTGTTTGGCCAGGCCTTTATTTTTTTGACCATATTAGTCATATTAGAGCCAAAATCATCAATCTAACTGCATTTTCTTTCACCTTCACTATTTGTAAGATCTCAGAACTATGATGACAGCTACTTTGAGAAGTTTAATTCATTGGCCCGAAGTGAAAAGCAGAAAGAAACCCAAAAAATTGAGGTAAGGAGATATTAAGAAATGTACAATCAAAATCAGCAAGGGTCATGCAAGCTGGGCTTTGACAAAACTCTGACCCCCTACTGACCACCCTAAAAATCACCATGAAAAAGGAAATTAGACACTGCACTTTTTGAGTACCTTTGGGCAAATTTTACCCCTTCAATATTACCCCCCTCCCCCCGCATCACATCAAGTGGGTTGGGGAGTGGTTCACAAGCTGCACCGGATTTAAAGTGGAAAATTATTAAATGGGCATGTTAGTTTTAGAATTTAAATTTCACACAACTGTCTCAAGGACTTTTGTTGCTTATTGTCTGAAAGGGGAATCTAGCTTTTTGCAATAAATAAGATTATTATGACATTCAAGTTTGATCTTTTCAGTTTGTGTTTTTCATATTTCTCTCTGTTAATAGTCCCTTTTGCTATGGCTGAGAGAAACTTAAATCCTTGGCTATGCTGAAATGTTGCACTGTTCTGAACAAAATGTGTCTTGGGTTGGCGCCTGCTAATGCCACATTATTTTTTAGACATTAAATTCACCTATCTCCTTCCTAAATTTTTGCATTTCTAACTTCTTTTCCCGGGAACACAGTGTTTGGTGAGGTCCAATAGCTTTCCCCTGCTCTTAGCAGCTTTAAAATGCGACATAAAAACCCTGAGATATTTATGGTTGGCACTTAATCCTCTTAATTTCTTTGCGAAGTAGACTTAAGGTTACTGGAGACCTTCAGGGGCCAAATTTTGCGAAACATTTTTTCTTTGCTTGTTCTAAACCTAAAACACTACTAAATACTGGTTGTCCTTACTTTCCACATATCTAGCTGCTAGTACTCCAAATATCCGGGCCAAATTTACGGTTCGGAACCATGTTCAAATCATTTGACCGTGATCTGATTGCGAAATAATGTTTTTAGTGAATTTCAATGGACTATTTTGGTGAGGAGTCTCTGGGGACGCAAGCTTGTGTTTCAATTGGTCAGCGGCATGCCCCCGTTGACAAACACTTTGATGAGGTGTGAAAAGCTTGCAAATCTTTAGGAGAGAAAAACTCGGGCTTTATTTTTGCAAGGATTCCACTGCTTCAAGCGAATTACCGATAATAGGGTACATAGATTTGACGGATTTTAACGAAACTTGGCCAAAATGTTCCTTGGTTATTAATGCGCCAAAGTGTGTGAGGCTTAAATTTTAATATTTCAAATATTTCCCATTTTACGCCTTCTTACGGGACGAAGATCAGCAAATATTCTAATCGCCGAGTTTACAATAGATTTTCTCAGCAACCAATTCCTGATTCCCTCTATAGCACGCGCCTGCAGGGAATCACGGTAGTTGTATTCATCAAACCATGCGCGAGACTTAGCAACGATGCACGTTTGTGAGTCTCGCGCATGATTTGATCAATACAACTACCGTGATTCCCTGCCGGCGCACACTATAGAGGGAATCGGCTATTGGAATATCCAAAAAGCCTCACACACTTTTGTAGTCCATTAAGCCTTGTATTAAGCCTTTCGTAGCACCATCAAGCCTTAGCTTGCAGAACGAAGCGTTCTCAGGACTTCGTCACTTTTTGATATAACCTCGAACTAGCATGTTTATAATAGAACTTTTTATTGTATATATATTGTAATTAATTGTTTATATTTATACCTTAGCTTGTTTTTTTACTTTGTAATTCAGTTATACTGCAATGAGTGTGTATTAAACATTATTATTATTATTATATTACCTGCTGATTGACACTGTCCAGTTTGTTTGGTCGTACATGTGAACACGAAAGCAGGTAATTCAATTTAGCAAACATCGTCAGTGTTGCGGTTTAAGGCTTGCGCAAGCTTACCATTAGACTAAATCTTTAAAATAATTATTTCTTTAGATTCTGTATTCTATTAGCTTTACAGTGATATATACTTTTCTAAGGTTTTGTTGAAAGAAACACGCGTATAAACGATTTTCTTGAAGACACTCCTGAAGGTCTACAGTAATCTTAAGCACATTGTGACAAGTTGCGTGACTTTTTATGTGATATCTAACCACATGAGTTTCTGTTATTATTGATGATTCAGACAATCAAATGTATTCATGCATCATTGCATAACCGGTGCTCTCAGATTACAGCCACGTCGCAGAACGTTGCGAGACTCAACGCAATCGGCGTGTTTGATTCTAATAAATCCTCTCTTAAATACTGAAATGCTGTTTTTTTACATGGTGGCAGCGGTGACCGGATTCACGCTCAATCGAAGAAATGGCATCAGGATTTAGCTTGCCGCCGCCAACACCACTGGAAATTCATGATCAAAACGCTGCAGAGAAGTGGAAAAAGTTTAATTTGGCGTGGAACAGCTATTCGCTAGCCACGGAGTTAAACAAGAAGTCGGAAACGGTCTAAGTGGCTACTCTCCTTACAGTCATAGGAGAAGAGGCTTGCAATGTTTATTCTACATTTACAGACTGGGCCGAATTGCCCCAGTTCTACAAAAGTTTGCCGAATATTGCCAGCCTCGTAAAAACGTCCCATTCGAGCGCTACCGATTTAATCGCCGGACACAAGAAGTTGGAGAAAGCTATGACCAGTACAAGACTGCACTCCGTAAGCTAGCAGAGGGATGTGACTTCGACACAATAACCCCCGACGAAATACTCAGAGATCGCTTGATTTTCGGCATACGCGATACGAAAGTGAGAGAGCGGCTGCTTAGAGAATTCAAACTCGACCTGGCGAGAACAGATGAGATATGATTAGATGCTCTAGAGGCCCAAGGTGTCATTGCCCAAGTGACCACGCCCACCAAATGGATAAGCTCCATGGTCGCCGTTCCAAAGAAAAATGGAAAGCTGCGGATATGTCTTGACCCTAAAGACCTAAATCGTGCCATACAAAGAGAGAATTACCAACTCCCAACAGTAGAAGACATCGCAACACGCCTTCGTGGAGCAAAGGTCTTCACGGTCATGGATGTAAGGAATGGTTTCTGGCATGTAAGCTTAGACGAAGAATCATCATATCTGACGACCTTTCAAACACCTTTTGGCCGCTATCGCTGGAAGCGCATGGCATTTGGCATCTCATCAGCTTCAGAAGTGTTTCAAAGGAAAATGCACGAGCTCATTGAAGGTTTGGCTGGGGTTGAAGTAGTGGCCGATGATTTTATTGCAGTTGGATATGGCAGTGCATTTGAGGAAGCGACACGAGACCATGACAAAACTCTCCTTGAGTTCCTCAAGCAATGCGAAGCAAAGAATGTTCGCCTAAACCCAGAGAAGTTGAAGTTGCGACAGTCGCAAGTGCTGTTCATTGGACACATGGCAACCGATCAGGGACTGGAAGTAGACCCTGCCAAAGTTCGAGCTATTGTCCAGATGCCACCCCCAACAGACAAGCTTGGTGTTCAACGACTTCTGGGACTGGCCCAGTACCTCGCCAAGTTCCTTCCACACCTATCGGACGCCACCAAGCCGTTAAGAGACTTAACGCAGTCTAATGTAGTGTTTGCCTGGAATGACGCGCAACAGACTGCGTTCGAGAAACTGAAAGAAATTGTGACGCGCACCCCAGTCCTACGTTATTACAATCTTAAGGAAGAGGTCACATTACAGTGTGATGCGTCTCAGTCTGGGCTTGGTGCAACGCTATTTATGCAGAATGGACAGCCCGTCGCGTACGCCTCATGAGCACTGACACCAGCCGAGACACGTTATGCTCAAATCGAAAAGGAACTGCTCGCGATTGTCTTCGCTTGCGATCGTTTTGATGCTTATGTCTATGGCAGAGACCTGGTAAACGTAGAGACAGACCATAAACTGTTGGAGCCGATCTTCATTAAGCCACTGGCCGCAGCCAGCCCCAAAGCGTCTGCAGCATATGTTGTTGCGCCTGCAGAAATACAACTTACAAGTCAAGTACAAGAAGGGGAAAGAAATGCTTCTGGCAGATACACTGAGTCGCGCCTACCTACCAGAGGTGAATGCTACCGAGTTTTCAAGAGAGTTAGAAGACATAGATCACCGTGTCTGGCTCCCGGTGACTGGTGACCGTTGGCAACAGCTGAAGAATGCAGCAGCGGATGACCCAGTACAGCAGAAGCTACGGGACATCATCAGAAGTGGATGGCCAGAAAACAGAGCACAGGCTCCCGAATGTGTGCGCCCCTACTTTGACGTGCGTGGTGAATTAACCATCCAGGATGAACTTGTCTTTAAAGGTCAGCAGATTGTCATTCCTGCAGTTCTGAGGAAGGAACTTATGGAGCAGACACACGCGACTCACATTGGCATTGATAACGGATATCAAGGAGTACATCTCCAAGTGTGACATCTGTCTGACTCATCGCGCTGGCCAGGGGAAAGAACCTATACTGCAGCACGAGTTCGTCGCACGACCCTGGGCTAAAGTCGCTGCTGACCTCTGTGAGATTGACAACAGAGTATTATTAGTTGTCAGTGACTACTACAGTAACTTTATTGAGGTAGCTCGCCTGAGCAACCTCACCTCTCGGGCCATAATCAGGGAGCTGAAAGCAATATTTGCAAGATTTGGTGTACCCGACACCTTAGTCACGGACAATGGTCCGTAGTTCTCCTCTGCCGAGTTCACAGTTTTCGCAAAGACATGGTCGTTTGAACACAAGACGTCGTCGCCAACCTATCCCCAATCAAATGGAAAGGCAGAGAAAGCAGTCCAGACTGTCAAGAATCTGTTTAGAAAGTGCAAGGCATCCGCAACATCGGAATTTCAAGCATTGTTGGACTGGCGCAACACGCGCACAGCTGGAATTGGAACCAGCCCTGCCCAACGTTTGATGGATCGCCGCTGTAAGACACTGCTTCCAGTAGCAGGCTCCCTATTGCAGCCCAACTTTCCCACAGAAGAAGATAGGCGCAAACTGCTAGGTACAAAGCAGCGGCAACTGTTCTACTAAAACAAGCAAGCTAAACCTTTGGAGCCAATCAGTATCGGCGACACGGTACGCATGAAACTACCTGGTGAGAAAACGTGGAGTCCTGGAACATGCACAGCAACAGCAGGACCCAGGAGCTTCAGGGTTCAAGTAGGGAACGCAGTTTACAGGAGAAATCGAAGGCAGCTGATGAAAACAGGCAAGCCGAACGAGGCTACATGTACCTTGCCAGAGGACGTGTGTTTCCTGGACAACCTGACACCGATAAGGGACGAAGCCGAAACTACTGCCTCACCTGAGAACTACCCTGCATCAGTACCAAGTGAAGCCGTTGGCCCGCGGAGGTCACAGCGACAAACGAAGCCTCCTGGGTGGCTCAAAGACTTTATCACTCCATAAGGAGAAAGTTTTGTTTGAGACTCATATAGGAGTGTGTCCTCAGTTAACTTTTTTTTTAAATTAGAGAATTAATAGGGAAGATGTGACAAGTTGCGTGACTTAATTGTTATGTGATATCTAACCACATGAGTTTCTGTTATTATTGATAATTCAGACAATCAAAATGTATTCATGCGTCATTGCACAACTGGTGCTCTCAGATTACAGCGACGTTGCAGAACGTTCCGAGACTCGACGCAATTGGCGTGTTTGATTCTAATAAATCCTCTCTTAAATACTGAAATGCTGTTTCTTACACACATCTTTCAGCACAAATTTTAGCATTGAAAACCATTTTGCCTTTCTTCGTGTAGATTTGTGACATCATAAAAAAAAATTAATATAAGCATGATATTTAAGCGTTAATTAATTTTACGTAATGCAGCACAGCACCAATGTGATCACCTGATTTCAAAGAATAATTTAATATATGTTTGTGTCCATGTTTTGCAGTTTTTTATTTTCAAGAAATTCCCAAAATTTTACCTTCAGACAAAGAGTACCAAAAATTTGAGACACTCAGTTGCTGTTTCATGCATGCGTGTTGCTCTAGTTAGAGTTTGATTACATTTATTGTATCTGACCAGTGTTTCTTCCTTCGTTGTTTTCATCGCTTAATGTCTTTAATAGGTACCGGTGCAAATATCATCCTTGATCATGTTCGAACTTATTTCATGCTCATTTATTCGTGAACATAACCTGTACTTGTGACGAAAGTGGAAATGTCTCAGACCTCTGCAATGCTCATCCGCCATTTTGGAACTTTCACTTAACCTAATAATTTATTTTTAATTTATGTTTTCAGGGAGGTCCTGAGATAAAAAATAATGGCATAAAGAAAAAAAAGAAGTAAAAATCGAAATTATTACAAAGTTGATTAAAAAACCGTAAAAGCTAAGAACGATATGACTAAAAATATATAAAATTGAAATTCGCAGTAAAATTAATAAAAATACAATTGATCATTAAGGTTAAAAACTACTTATACTTATTATTTACATTAATGTTTTGTTTAGTGGTTCCCACCTCTTTTTTCTACTGTATTGCAGAATATTAGGTATGGTTATGTTTCACACAATTTTTCTCAATTTCTCCTGGTTCCCCCCACCTTGGGAATCACACTTCCCGCCCTCTCTTCTCTCCCCTCCCACCCCCCATTCTCTCAGGCTCCTGTTCCTCTGTCCTTCTCCACCATGTTTGCTTAATAACTTGTCTAACAGGCCACGGTTGAGTGAACACTGGTTTTAGACAGTTCTGTTAGAGAGTTCTGGAAGTTTATGTTGATTAAACAAATTTTTTTTTATAACATGGGTTTACACTACCACTTACCATATTGGACGGGATCCTGTCCCCTCCTAAGCCTCAGTCATTATCAAGTGTAGCATGCTCAGCGCTGTTTATTTTGTTGCTTAGTTTCACTGCTATGCACCTAGTGACATGTGTAACACTTCTTGGCTTATTGTGGGAGGTATTGTTGTAACCTTTACTTTGGAGGGTGTGTCGATACCAGCCTTGTTTTTTCCAAGACTGTGCACCTAACAACCTATATTTACTTCCAAACAGTTAATTGCATAGTTTAATTTTGTGTACTGTACCTAATAAACAAGCAAAGTAAGTTAACACAGCAAATTAAACATCATTAGAAGTTTGCTGTATGCTAGTAAAGTACTACCAACACATGATG
The DNA here is from genome assembly GCF_052425735.1 of Oculina patagonica. Classification (NCBI taxonomy): domain Eukaryota; kingdom Metazoa; phylum Cnidaria; class Anthozoa; order Scleractinia; family Oculinidae; genus Oculina; species Oculina patagonica. The sequence goes on along the minus strand of NC_135769.1, from coordinate 13,897,322 downwards.
ACTAATAGCTGCAATACTTGCACAATCATGTAGAAGTACTTATAATTATATGATCATCTGATTGCAGGTGATTGCAATCAATCTCACGTGTCTTTGTGGACACACAATAAACAATGACATATGATCAGAAGCAGTGAAAGTTGTGTATTTTGAACACATGATCATGAAATTTTGCCTTGTGGTTCTGCAACCATCTGTGATTTTATGTTATTTGATGGGAGGATGGGAGGTTCTAATCAGTGGCTTAATGGTTAGTGTGCTGGGCTCCAGATTAATTGGTCTGGGTTCAAACCCTGTTCTCAGGCCCATGGGGGGCACTCCCATATATGAGCTATATAGGTATGTGCCGCCTTGAAGGGTATGGTTTTCAAGCAGTTTAGTCTGGGATAGGGTATAGAAATCACAGAGTTTTGGTCTAGAAATGGGTAGCATTTGAAAAGAGGCTTTCCTAAATGTAAATATAATATTCGCAGCATCGTTGTTGACACATCGTTTTCCATAAAAACAATGATAGTGACAAAGTTCTGAAAAAATATAAATCTGGGATAGGGTAGCGATTTTCTGTATCTAGTCTAGTATAGGGGTACAAAATCAGCTGAACATGGTCTGGTTAATCAGGGTAGGGGTTCAAATTCCCAGCAGCACACCCCCACCCAAAAATATACAGGGTGCCCCCCCCCCCCGGTTCTCAGGCAAGACACTTTACACTCATAATGCCTTCTTCATCAAGGTGTATAAATGGGTACTGGCAAATTTAATGCTGTGGCTAACCATGCGATGGATTAGAATGCCAGGGGGAGTAGAAATACTCCTAGTGGCTTAATTCCTGCTATGAAAATCAGATAAGCTCTGGCCTGATAGGCCACTAGGCTCAAACAAAGACATAACTTATAAATATTAAATACTGGTAGATGGTTATTACTCTTGGGAAAAGCTTAATTATAGATGGTGTCTTTTAGGACATTGTCATTGATGAAAACCTTGACCGTACAGAGGAAGATGAAGGATGCGATGCAGAGGTGTTGTCATCTGTTGCAACAGAAGAAACAGAATTGAATGATACACAGGTATTACCAATCACTTGTATATTGATTCTTTTCATTTATTTTCATTTATTCTGTTATCCTGATAAGTAATTTCTTGGATATAGATTTTGTTATGAAATTTAGTGATATAAAATCACGACGTTTCGACCTCCCCGAGGTCATTTTCAAGTGCGAATAAAAATATAAAATTAGCATAAATATATTAAAATAGTAAAATCTTCACCAACGTATTGAAGAACTCAAGGGATCGGCCATTGGCAAACACCTCAAGGAACAACACCATATGGCCCCAGATGACATTGCGCAGTTTTTTAGAATTTTGAAGAAGTGTCAGAGCAAGTTTGACTGCCTTATTTATGAAATGTTTTTTATCAAAGAACTGAAACCAACTCTGAACAAACAATGCGATTCCATCCGTGCAAAACTATTTGTTTAGGTCGGTTTTTTCTTTTTAATTACTCTTATTGTTTCGGTAGTTCTAAGTTTTTTAACCCCTTTTAACTTCATTAATATTTTGTCACTTATTTTTACATATTTTATCGCATTTCAGCGTTCGTTACAATTTTGCCTATTTTACTATTTTAATATATTTATGCTAATTTTATATTTTTATTCGCACTTGAAAATGACCTCGGAGAGGTCGAAACGTCGTGATTTTATATCGCTAAATTTCATATTCTGTTATCGGTGCTTTTATTTGCTTATGATGATGATGATCATCATCATCATCATCAAATTTTGAAGTTGTATAAAAAGGTTGCCAACATGTACTAATAACTACAATAAATTATTAATTATAATTTATAATTGCCAACGAGACAGCCGAGCCAAGAGGTGAGGCTGTCGAGGCGGCAGAATCATAGAGCCGTGTACGTATGAGTGTAAAGGCAGAGAAAATCTTAAGTTCTGCGTAAGGGACTTTTTTTTTGACCATATTTGGGTGTAAGTAAACCCCATATTTGGGTTGTATTGTTCTTCCCAACTGGTTCCCAGTCTCTCACTCCTTGCTAGAGAGCAAATGACCAAAATGGCGTCCACGCAGCTCGCTGTTAAAATTTTCAATGTGGTCATTCATTACATCCCTTTACCGATAAATACACCTTTAGGGAATTATAAATCGAAAGAGAATACCCTACAGAATATTCAACCGCCGAAAAAATAAACATCAAGGTCTTCAAAACGATGAAATAATATTTTAACTTTGGGAGTCCTTTGATTTACGATCGAAGAGAGACATGAAAATCAAAAGCGGACTGTTGACTTCAAATAGAGTTTTCTTGACTTATGAGAATGCTGAATGCTGAATGCTGTAACATTTTAACGTTGAAAAGAATATAAAGATTTGTCAAGAGTTACCAATCTGTCAAACCCGTAGCCTGCATAGCAGACATCTGTGTACGTTTTTTAGTGTGTTTAAAAGAGTGCGCGATCGCGAGAATATGCGCGCTGGAAACTACTGCGCCTGCTACGCAGGCTATCAAGCCTGTGTCATTTATGAACACCAGAGAAATTGCACTTTTTTCGCATATTACCTAAAATACAATTTACCATATCAGTGGTCATTTCAAATATAGTTCTATCAAAAACCATTCAATATCTGTTCTTATGAACAAACATGAGTATTTCGCGCGTTGGCACTTACCGATAGGTACAACTAGTATTATTATAAATTATTATAAATTTTATTAATTATTACATGTTATTCAATTCATAAGGAATTAGTGCACCCATTAACTTCTTAATACATAATTCCTGCTGTTTTAAGGGCCTTGAATCTCGAAATGTATTAAATATATTTCACAGAATAAAACAGCTAAAAAATCAGTGGCAGTACTTGACAACCTCTCAGTGGTTAAGGCAGTTTTATAACTATTAGGAGGTTGTTGAGTAAAACAACATCTGAAGATTTCAAAAGACAAATCAATCCAAATAATATTTTGCTATAAAAGCTTGAAGTTTTTAAATACTACTTCTAATGTAGGCTTAAGGACAAATTAACTATCCCCTCATAGGAATTGGCCAAGTGTGAGGTCAAAAGACCAAGGCCGATATCTTGACCAAACAAGCTTGGTCAATATAGGACTTATTACAATGATCCAAATGCACCAAAGACAGTAAATGATTTGATTATTTAAGAGTGTTGAAAGGAAGCCAGTTAAGTGAATAAGTGTGTCAAATTCCTGAACAGATCAAGTCGAAGTAAAAAGTATGACGTGAGGAAAGTGGACAATAAATATAATTCACTTCATCCTAGCCTTCAAAAAGGGGTTTAAAATGACTTAAAAAATTCATAATCTACGGTACCCCTCATTTTTTTTGTATGTAGGGGATTGAAGGTCATGCATATTGATTGGCTTAAAACGGGCCATGTTTCATCACCCACCACTTCAAATTATCTGAATGGAGGAACAGTGCTCTAAATTAGAAAAAATCCAGGTTGTCCTTTATGGCAAATGCCGGACAACCTAACCCCTGACTTTGGTTCCCTGATGGGGACTTGGTTGTCAGTATTAAGTTTTGTAGCACTGGAGCTAATTTCGAGCACTGGAAGATTAGGGAAATGGGTCAGAGGGATTTTGATTAACCTGATTACCATGTATATGCATTAATACCCCTTTTGCATGTGTTTCACTCAACAAGGAACTCTTGCTTACACCACAAAGCAAAATAACACTAAGTTGTTAGAAATGACCATTACAAGATATAAAGTTAATGGAGGAAGGGGAATGGGATGGAGGGATGTTTTGAATTACATGCCACTTGAGGAATTTAGAACCTGCTTTAAACACTTCAACATAACACACTTTTTGTTGAACAAAAAATAATAGCAAATACATGTATAAATGCTACTGGGTCCATCTATAAAGCCTTTAATAGGATTTCTAGCAAAAGAGGTGGTTAAACATTAACCACCCAGTTTAAAGCTAATTTTCAGTAGCTTCCTGTTTTTCAATGGAGAAAATCCCAGGAGTCTGCAACTGAAAATATATCAGGTGGACAAAGTGACTGTAGTCTGTATTTTATACCTAGGCAGGATATTTTTATACCCATTCTGCAGTCCACAATCTGCAGATTATGCTGATGACATCTACCTTAACAGACCATTCAATATCCTTAGTGTCCCATCCCCTTAATACTATGCGTAACAGTAGCTTTTATAGACATACTCAGGCCTAGGCATACTGTACCATAAAAGTATAAGAGGATGGAGGCATAATATAATATATCACAATTATATTATATCAGTAAGGGTACATAATTATGAAAGAAATAAAGTGAACTTTTTATTGTTTTAGTGCTGTTGCTAACATTTTTACAAAATAGCAACAAATAAGTACATGAAATGTGGTGGATGAATACCTTAAAAGTTTAATGTTTCCTTGTTTCCTCTTTTATAAATTGTCATGATTTACCATCTAGGGAATGGGGGGATTTAAAGAGAGGGAATATTAAAAAGATTACACTTTCAGATAGATAAGGGTTTTTTTAGAGCAGGGGTTAAAAGGGAGGGTGGCCTAATAAAATCTTTATTTAAACACCATCTGTGTATACTAAAAGCAAATACTTGCTTGTGGGTTCTTGTAGAGCTTTTATGGTAATTTTTTTTTAACTTTTATCTTTTTGCACTCTTTTGTTTTGTCATAGCGGGCTGCATTGTATTGTGAACTACTGTATACTGTGATACACCAGCTTGGAGCACAAGACAAGACAGCAGACCTCTCCCCTGGGGATTTATTTGTGTATGCACAGGAGGTACTGTTTCTCAGCTCTCACTGGTATTAATTTTTAGTCTCTATGCCAATTAATTTTACATGTCAATTTACTGTGCTGTAAATAGATTTAAATGGTGTTTTGCATTGGCAAGAGACATCATTTTCTACCACAGTTTTACAGTCTTGCAGTATATCGTACATGCATGCATGTATTCACCAATTTTGTTCCCACTTATACAATGCCTACTAAGATGGCAAAAACCATGTGTCAATATGGCTGGCTTGTTGGGTTGTTAAGTACAGTTATAGGAAATTAATGTCTTCTATTAAGACCATATAGGTGCAAATTCTTGGAACAAATGACGCACATGCTTATTTCGTATTCATAATTATATAAACAGAACTGCTCGCCTGCTTTCAGTCGCGGAGTAGTTTACAATCCCATTGCAAGAAGAATTCTCCAGCTCACAGCAAGGCACAGCAACAAAAATCGATGCAAACATTTTGCAGTACATTGAAATTTATGTGGCAGGAGTTTGGCGCAAAACTGCGGTATAATTTTCGCAAAATGCTGCAAAACGCAACTTTGGAGGGTGAAGAAGGTTTTCATGCATTTTATAATGTTTACAGAACTAGTGAATACTTTTTAACGGTTTGCACGATTAACAATCGGCTAGGCACTCTGATTTAGCAAGCATTGGAGAGGCTTCTCACGAAAATTTGGGGTCGTAGCTTGTTTTGTCGATGAGCGTCAAGTATAGAAACTTTTAATAGAATGTAAGCGTTGAATTTACATGACCTTAGTATTTCCGGACTTCTGCTCTGACGATTTTCCTGAAACTTGGCTATGGTGTGTATTAAGTGAATATAAGCTGATAATTTCTAGAAATTGAGCAAAAACTTATCAGCAAATTTTTTTACTGGACGCGATTTTGTCCAAAAAGTGGAGTCCCGTTAAACGCCAGTAACATTGAAAATATTTTTCACCAGTGAAATCAAATTAAATCATATCATTACTGAATGATAGGCGAAGGCTTTCCCAAAGTTTCATAGCCATCACGTCAAAGTCGAAAAAGTTATAACGCAAAGTCTGACATGGACGAGTGTGCCTGGAATAACTACGGAGCCACTTTAAACATCACAAGCTATAAAAAAGTTTTAAACATCATGAAATTGTGAAATTGTTACACAATTATTAAAATGTGATATTATTATCATCTTTTATAACTGCTTGTTTAATATGAATACTGAAAAGGACAAATTTTCCCTTCTGCAGCTTCCCCTCAGCGATGGTAGCTGCTGTTGTTAACTTCTGCTACATTGGAAAAACCATTGAACAGTTTAGTCAATTATAAACACGTGTTGGGGAAAAATGTAAAACAAAAATCCATTAGGCTCAGAACAGCATTTCAGAATCCATTCAGATTCATTAAAAAGAATAAAATAAAAAAAAATTAAAAAGCCAAATTTTCTACCCCCCCCCCCCACCCCCACTCTGCAGTACAGCCCTTTTTAGGCGAGGACGTTAGTCCCGAGCATTATGTTATGAAGCGATAAGCGGTTTGGGGTCCCGATGGGCGATGTGATGATTCGAACCGAGGGGGAATGGTAACTAAGAATATGGCTTGAGATTTGTTTGCGTCCGCCATCTTGGTTTGAGACTTTTTCGCAGCCAGAAGCCTTGACTCGAAGAAAGATTAGAAGCTGATATTTTTTGCGCTCACTTAAAAACATATTGAGATATCATAGTACACAAAAACCTTATCGACACACCAAACTAAATTGTGGTTTACGAGCTGGGAGTCAGTCAGCTGGTGAGTGCTGTTTCGGCCAAACCTTTGCCTTTCAAGACTGAAGTTGAACTGGATATAAAGCATTGAAAGCAATATAAGCACGGCTAATTAAACATCAGAATTGATATATTTGTGATCTGAACTACTGGCGACATTGTAACCTGAGCTTTAACTGAAGAGGAGAAGTGCAGAAGAATATGTTGCCACAACTGCTGAGGTGAGCTATCAAAAATTTATATCAGTTTGCTTGTACATGTACTTTTTTACATAATGGTCAAAGTATTTATGGAATCGAAATAACGATTTTAAAAGGCTAAATATCTGCTAGATGTTGTTATATTTAATTTGCTAGAATTTATAGATCACTAAGCATTGAGAGAGCTTCATTCGCGATCCCTTCTGTCAACAGAACGTTTTCGTATACTACTAGGTAAGCATGATTTCAACATTGATTTTAATAATGGTGTGCAAAGCAGCAGTAAATATAAACAAATGATTGTAAAATATGGATACAAACAAACTTATTTCAGGCTTTACCACTGATAACAGAACTACAATTGATCACATTAATTTTATACAAATCTAAATAAATCAAGAGTCCAAACTGGTGTTCTCAAGACACACTAAAGTGACCTTAAAGCTGTGTGGTTTAATAGCAACCAAAAAAGAGTATATACATTTTTGTAGGCCATAATAACTAGTAAATGATTTAAGAAGCATAGTGTACATGTAGAAAGATGTGTTTCAGGAAAAAGTCTTGGTGTCTAAACAAATATGTGTAAAACAATTATTAAACAATTATTAAATTTTTAACAATTGATTCTTTCAACAGAAAACATCCAAAATACAGTTTTCAAAGAATCCACTGACAGCTGTGTTTTGTCCTAATTGCTTCAATATGTTTAATCTGCACTTTGTCAAGAAGCAGCGTGAATGTGTGAATGTGGCTATTGCATTGGAACTGCTTTCACTGGAACTGGTTATTGGCCTCTATTCTGCCTCTATGCAATATATAGACAGCCCAATCCTCACTATGAATGGCAGATATATTTAAACAAAACACAGCGAAAACCATGTAGCAATAACACCTAAGTTAAAAAAATAAACTGTGTAAAACATCTCTGGATTTGCTACTGAAAGATTCTTCAATTCAAATTCATGTCTGGCAAACCACTGTATCAACTCTACTTCCTAGACTCCACATCAGTGCACTGTATCAAGATGTTGGACTTATTGGACTTACTTGCATCACAAATTGTACAGAAAGTGCAAACAACTTTCAGCCCCATTTAAATTTAACAAGAGTAAATCAAGATACTATATCAACTTAACTTCCTGGAAACTTGTACTTCCTTGCCGTGCGTGTTTTACCTCTAAATGATATTAAGTTTTTGGACTTACTGCACAAAATTTACATTACAGATTGCACAGTCAGTGCAGACAACTTTAAGCCACATTGAAACAAGAGGCAATCTAGATACATTATTTGTAGACATTTTATTCCTGCCAAAGTTGTGGAAGTTTCCTCGCTGTCTAGTAAAGTTACAAAATATGTTGCCTTCCATTGTCAAAAGTCATGATAAAAGACATCTTATTAGAGTTGTACGAATTAAATTGCCAATTATGTGATCAAAGCAGCTTACAATTTGCCTTTTATTAATTACATTAACATTGGTTAGAAACTAACCTTTCCTTGGAATCCACAACTAAAAACACCACTGGAAACAAAGTACTGTATTTTAAAATTTTATTTACCTGACAAACCCATTTTCCCCCTTTATAGCAAATGACTCAGTATCTCAACTTTCGACTTACAGTGAGGAGCCCAAAAGGGTGGCCACTTTTAATGTATTCACAATTTTCCTTGCACGAAAGAATGTGAATTAATTAAAAGTGGTCACACATTTGGGCTCCTTGCTGTAATTCACACATCTTTTGGACTCGCATTTTCACTCAATAGACATTTTTGGCTTTGTCAGTGTAAATTGCCCATTTCAAAATCACATGATGCTCCCCAGAGAACTTGTTTTTAACCGGGCGGGGAGACTGGGCCGGCCCGGTTCATAAATCGCCCGGAATTTTTTCGTCGTAGTAGTAGTAGTAGTAGTAGTAGTAGTAGTAGTACTTGTCGGTAAATCGTTCCAGACCCGCTCGGCCACTTTCTTGGCCAGGATTCAAATCACGCACCCTTGATGTTTACTCGGCAGAAGCTATTAAATCACTCTCCTATTTTAAATTTTATCTAATACCCTCAATTCTCTTAAGCGTGAAATATATATTTTTGTGTTATTCAAGCGTTTGAGTACTGGTTTGCGAAACCGGCGATTTTTTTGACACGTACAAGCAATTATTATTTTTTTTTGAAAACTGCTACGTCAGTCACGCAATGATTTTTCAGCAAGCTTCACGCATAACTGCTTTTAAAAAAAGGGCTGGTAGCCAGAGAATTTTTGAGCCGGAATACTTTGAAGATGCTCTTCATTTAATAGAAAAAATTGTGTCCATTTTCATCCGTGTACAGTTGAGCCGGCAAAGTCGCGTATCAGAGACGATTGAATGTTTGCACAGCGAAATAATCTTATTTTTGTTCTTGATGTAAAAGCTTTACTTACACACTTCCCAAGACTTCAGTCAACAAAATGGTAATGTATAGTATTTCTACGAACTATGATGGTATTTGTGAAGGTATCCGCAAAGCCAGCAAGTAAAACAAATGGTCTGCAAAATGAAAATGAAGTCTTGGCGCGGGTAATTTAATACATTTAATTAAATTCTACCACGGCATGCAAAATTTCACGTTTTTGAAATTTTCTAAATCTTTTTGCCTTTTAAAATGTTTCTTGACCCCATCTTGAATAAAAATTCATCTAAAACGTTTTCATGTTTCTTTTTTATTTTTTCACATTTGTATTTAATAGTTGCCTTTTTGGGCTTTTGAAACGAACACGGCATCTATTTATAGATTGAGGCACCAAGTTGGTGTTTACATATTTGCGTTATTTGTCGTAGTAGTTCACTCGGCCGCTTTCTTGGCCAGGATTCAGATCCCGCACTTTTGATATTTACTCAGCAGGAGCAATTAAAATTTTATCTAATACCCCGATTTCTGTTAAACGCGAAAGATATATTTTTGTGTTTTTATTCAAGCGTTCGACTCAAGCGAGTACTGGAGTCCGAAACTGGTGATTGTTTCGACAGGTCGCTGAGGTCGATGTTTTTGCAGCAAGCTCCTGCATTTAAAAACGGCTCCCGGACTCTACTTTGAAGATGCTTTTCATTTAGCAAGAATTGTGTCCATTTTGTCTATTTCCATCCGTGTACAGTTGGGCCGACAAAGTCGTGTGTCACAGACGAATTGAATGTTTACACAACAAAAGAACCTTATTTTGTTCTTGATGTAAAAACTTTACTTGCACGCTTTTCAAGAACTCACAAAACAAAATGGTAATGCAAAGTAATAATATAATAATTTCTTCAAACTAGAATGGAATGTAAATCGGTAAAGCCATCGTGTGAAATAATAGACGGCAAAAATGAAAACTTGCCCTTCGGCGCGTATAATTAATTAAATTTTATCACGGCATCAGTATTTTCACGGCTTTTAAGGATTCAAAATTTTTAATGCAATTCAAATGTTTCTTCGCCTCATCTTGAATCTTTTTTTCACATTTTGTTGAGATTTTTAACAGCATCTGTTATCTAATACATGTGGTCTAATGCATGCCCTTTTTTAGTCTTTTTATTTTCTTTTGTAATTTTGTTTAGAAATTTTTCTGTTATTCTTGATATTTGACTCGTTTTATTCGTTTTTTTTTTATTATTTATGTTACTCGTTTTATTCGAGCAGGAGCCAATACTGTAATTTTCTGGTTACTCCGCTCTTTTTAGCGAGGAATATAAAATATATATTTTTTGTTTTTCATTCAAGGGTTTTGAGTTTCAGTCGGAACCGAACGGCGATGGAGAAATGACCTGCAATGAATCACGCAATCAAGAACTTGCGTTTGCGTGACTGCTTCCCAAAATTGACGTGAAGAGCTTGCATGTTTGAAAGCTGAAAAGCTTTCTTATCTTGTTCTTATTCCCATTTTTTTGGTGTGGTACATTTTTAAAAATGTTTACATGTAAAAACACGTCTTAGTTTTTAACGAAATTGTTTTTGTTTCGGTCGGAGATCATTTGTACTGCCATTTAACTGGTTTGAGTTCATTTATTTAAGATCGCACACAAAACGTTTTCAATACCTAGGTTATTAAGTATTCGGAAGAAAAATAAAAATTTGAAAGCCTAAGCAGGAATTTGTCCAAGCATGGACAAGCAATCCACAGACTTGCGTGTTACTCAATATAAATTAAATGGTATTTTAAAAGTTTTTGCTGTACGTTTTTGCTGTACATTTCACCCTTGCTCGCCACAGAGTCCCAGTAGCTCAGTGGTAGAGCATCCGTCCTAGAACACGGAGGGTCGTGGGTTCAAATCCCATCTGGTACTCGGAATTTTTTTCCGAGTTTTTCAGTTAATGCAAAATTTATCATGCTATATTTGCTGTACTTGTCTAATAAAGTAGTTAAACATCAACCGCCCGGTTTTAAGCATTAAGCTTTAGGCGTCTTGTTAACTATCTGAACACCAAGAGAATTTTTCTGAATTTGAAAGAAGTGATTCTCAAGAGTGATGTCACAGTCTGAAATAGGACAACAAAAAAACGAAGCCCGAAAGGTCTCTTCTCAGTTCTTCGTCTGGAATTTTTAACATACTGACTTACTTTACTGGAACGTCCTCGCCTTAGTATGCATTGCATACCGGTTATTATAATTTTTGTGATCTAACTTGGAATACATTTTAGAAAAATGTTTTCCAAGACCTAAAGCCTCAATAGATAACCAGAAATAACAGACAAATACCTAGTACATGTATTAAACAAATCAAAATTTAGTGTCCCTTAGAAATGTCCCCTTTGCAACAGACAGATTAACCTGTCCTTATACATAAATCACAAATATCAAGGGGCATATAATGTCACAGTTATAACCTGTCTTAATTAATTGACAGCCATTTAAACTTCAGTTGGTGAGACATGATAGTTTTTGAATGTCTTGGCAGGCCCTTAACATATCAGAGGAGACACACAGAAATCTTTATGCAAAGACAAAAGAAAGGGAAGTGAGTATTATTTCTGGTTTTTATAAGACAACTGTCTTTTACTTAAGTTTATTTACTTCCAAAATCTTGTTCAGGCATATAATTTTTTAAGTTTCTTGTAAACAATCAATTTTGAAGCAATTCCAATTTGAGATGAAGTTGACAATAGTTGTTAACTTGTAGTTGTATGTACAGCTGTAATTATTATAGCAAAATATACTGTATGAAAGAATGATATTTTTGGTTATGATTCGGGATTATAATTATACGCTTTGGTACCATGGTTTGGTAGCATGGTTTTGGTCATAAGGAGCAAACAAACAATATCTATCATGTATGTGACAAACAAATTATCAGCAATAATGCTGTATAGTAGGTACCCTAAGCAGTTGTCAGTACCTAATAAATTGCTGTGTTCCATGTGTGCACTAAGTAATGATGTGCAAGTCAGAAACTGACAAAAACACACCCAGTACCTGTAGCTCTACAAATTACAGGCCTCGTATGTTCATTTTTTGTCAGTTTCACTTACAAGGTCATTTTATTCTCTTTGTAGCCTCCAACATGTATGATGAAGGTGGAAGGTAAAATTTCTGCAGACTGTAGTTGTTTAGTTGTATAATAAGCAGTTCTCCTTTTATTGTAACACTTGATTCATGTGCTCAGTTTCTTGTTTGATGTACCGGTAGGTTTGCTGGTGCCTTTAAGTATTTTTTTCTATGTACAATTAACATGCTAATAATGATTGAGACTGGAAAGCCAGCCAGTATCCGGCACATTGATGTTCCTGGCAATGGTTGAGGTTATTCATATAGTACATGTTTTTTTAGTTTTACAGTCTTCAGAAATATTTAGGGACTTAAAAAATCTTTAAAATTGTTTGACAACCATCATAATTATGATGTCAATCTTTCGAAAGAAAGTTCTAAGTTTGAAATTGTTTGCACAATCGTTATATAAGTACATGTACAGTATGTGTACAATAATTATTTTATAACTTATTTTTTAAGTTATACACCTGGGATAGAATAGACAGTGGCATTTCATGGTGGGATATCATTAATATCCACTTGTGACTTAATTCTCTGTATACCCAATTTCCTTAAAGCTTGTGTACCACTCTGAGGCTTTATAAAAAGTACTAAGTTATGAACTTTTGAAAGCAACTTTGCATATAATAAGAGGCCAAACATGTACACTTGGTTACCCACTTCATTTGGTTTTATTTTAGTTATTGAAGCCAGACATTTGGAAGCAAAAGATGCAAATGGTATTATGCATTATTGTATACAGTAAAACGATTATGAATGCTCTATGACTTTAATTTTATTACATTTGCCTGCAGTTATTCCATTGTGCACTTTGGACTAGAAAATACTGATTTCTGGTATTCTCTTCCTATACAATGAACTGTACATTAATTTTTGTTAACTTTATTTTTTCTTTTGCTCAAGACCTGTATGGCCCACAGTAGTTTAGACTTTTCCAACTTTGGCATTCAGCTATTACAGCTAGCCCCTTGGAGTGCCTGAAAACCTTTGTTGTAAACCAGTTATAAAAGCTTTTATTGGTAGACAGAGTTTGATCCAAATGATGTTAAAATTAATTGCAATGGCAATATGAATATATAAAGGTCAAAAATACCATCAGTAAAAATAAAAAGCACATTGCTGTGACAAACATGACAAACAAACGCATGCCAGTTTAAAAACTTGGATTTTTTACATACATCTTCAGAAGTGACCGCTAGTAGATTACAATTAAATTTAAATGTAAAAAAAGACTGGTACCTTATCTGAAAAATATGACAATGTTGTAAAATAAAAACATGACCATTTGAATCTAATTTAGTCAGTGAAATTTTTGTTTTTGATACATTTTTATCCATTCGGCAAACGAAATCTTTTTATAAGTTAAAAAGAATCTATTGATTGGGTTTAGAGCCACCTTAAATTCATTTAAAAACAGTATAGCTCTGAACCATGCTGACAGTTTTTTTAATCTTTGTAAAAATGTATTAAAATAAAAAAACTTTCCTCCAGTAGTATACAATTATAGTCTCAAAAGGTAAAATATAGGGTATCTGACCTCTTCTGATGTTGCCACAGCAACAAAATATGATGTCAAAGTTACCCTCATTCCTTCATAGGTGAAAGTAATTACTCTGTAAACTGATTCAATTTCCCTTTCTTTCAGGGTTAAGTGACCCCTACTGCATGTTAGGATTAATGACAGAGGAAAATGAAGAAGAGAAGACGAAAAAAATCAAAGTGTCTCGCAAGAAATCCAAGAGCACAATCAGGGATGTTCTTGATGGAGCGTCTATTCATATGACACAAGTAAAGGAAAACACTCTTGACCCGGTTTGGAACGAAACATTCACAATGTAAGCCAAATTTAACTTAGTGATAAAGCCTCTTTTGTACCATAACAGAAGGAATTTCTCAAATTCCAAATTTTTTAGAAGTTATTGGTATCTGTCGCTCATCTGTGGTTTTTGGTTTCACATTTTTATGTTGTCATTTCTATGATTTATAAGATGTAGATCATGTAAAAATGTGATCCTGTGCTGTTCTTATAATAAGATAAATAAAAAAAAAGAAGTTCTAAACAGTTTAGGTGAATAAAAATATACCATAATTACTATAATTGTAGCCTGTTAGGTACATACACGGCTGCAGTAGCTCATGTTTGATACGTGTTAGAGATGTATTCTTTTGGGTATCGAGTTGCTCAACTTGTATCCTTAGGTCAATCAAATTTAATTTAAAAATTCTCATTTCTAATGTACATTACTTACTTTTCTTTATTGTAGGAAAGTTAGTAACTTAAACACAGAGATATTTCATCTGGACATTTGGTCAGTATTGTGTATTTGTTTAGTGCAATCAATACATACTTACACACAGATTAATATTATTATATACAAATAAGAGGGTACCTATTTACATTGCAGATACACAGCCTGGGGGGGGGTACTCCCTATAATGGCCTATACGGGGAGGCTCCCCCCGAAAGGGGTACCTTTTTCAGGCTTCAGGTATATAAAAGGGTAGGGATTTCACGAGTTTAAGTATATGAAAGGGTATGGAAATCTGTCTTTTGGCTCTTTAAAAGGGCCTTTAATTAAAATATTTCGAACAGACGCAATTTATGGCTGTATTATTTTAATTTATTAAGCGCTACATAAAAATGACAAGAAAACGTCCTATTTTAAGTCCACGCCATGTCTCTTAGGTATATGAAAGGGGTACCTTTTTTCAGTTAAAGGTATACAAAAGGGGTACAATTTCTGTCAAAAATGGTATATAAAAGGAAAGGGGGTTAGAACTCGGGGCGAAGCCTCCCCGTATAAAACTTTTTTACCCCCCCCCCCCCCCGGGATACACAGTTGAATATTGCTACAGCAGTTTTTGTCACACTGATCTAGCACACTTGTAAGTGAAATGAAAGAATTGATAAATGGTCAAAATTCTTAGTGCTACAAGTAAAGTGGTTAAAATTAAACCAAATGTATATACAAACAATGCAGTATTAAGAACTTACTTACTGTTGTCACTGATATGACAACTTTGCCCTTCAATTTGAAAAAGAATATACAATGTCAGACACAAATTTGAAGGACACAAATAATAAATAAATTACCAGTATTTGTTGTTGTTCTAACCAGGAGACCAAAAAATACACATAGAAATGTTTTTACTCATTAAGTGCTAAAACAGTACATCTTCACACCTAGAAATGGCTGAAAATGATACACTGTAAATCCTGTAAACTCAGTGCAAACTTGATGGTTATAAACAGCAAAATGTGATATTGGTGTTATTGACTTAAGGGATTGTGATGACAAGGCATTACTTAAGGAAGAAGACAGCAAACTTTCAAAAATAAAAGGAATATCTGGAATGGGAAGGTAAATTTAACATTATTTGTCGTATGACTTAGACAGCTGAGAGGGCCAAAAACTAAAATCAGCCAAAATAGAATACTTAATTGCTGGTCAATATTTCCTTATTACCTTTTTCTGAACCATATACAATTTACTAGTATACTAATGCAAATGTTGCAATTTTGTTGGCTACTCTAGTTCTACACTGTTGTGTCCACTGTAGTATACAAGTTGGAAGCTGGTTTTCAAAATGGCCTCCCATTCTCACTTATCAAAACTTTTGTAAGATAATTTATTGGAGAGCTTACTCTGTGATACAAATCTGCCGGGGAGAAAAGGGGCCGCAAAATATGGCTAGATCATTTTCATATTTAAAAACTTGGTCAGAAGACGTTCTTTTTTGCAAAGTGTGTACTTAAGATGTGCATCAGTCTCTGAGTTATGGCTAAAACAATAAAACAATAAAAAGGCTCACTCGGCTTTGCCCCTTGTCAACTATCAGCCGATAGAAACCTCGAGCTTGCCATTTAATTGTTAAATAGATCATGTGAGATTAATAATCTATTATTAAATACCAGTCGACTTTGTTGTTTAGATTTTTCAAAGATGTGATGCAATCTGCGAGAAAATCAAGCCAGGATGGCAATGTTGATGATTTTCTTGGATACATCGAAATACCTGTCAAGGTACAGCATAGCGATCTTTGTTGACATGCAGACATGTTCACTCACTTATAGTTAATTACATCATTCACTGATTACACTGACTGTGTCGTAAAAGTTACCACAGCCATACATGTACACGCATCTTGCTTTATGTTCAAACATTTCCTTGTATGCTTGCTTTAAATACTTGAAAATGTGCAGTCTCTTTTAATTTGCCATACCTTAAAGCTTGGCGACGAAAATGGAGAGGTTATGCTTATGAGTAAATACATACATACATACATACATACATACATACATACATACATACATACATACATACATACATACATACATACATACATACATACATACATACATACATACATACATACATACATACATACATACATGATACATACATACTGATACATACATACATACATACATACATACATACATACATACATACATACATACATACACACACACACACACACACACACACACATACATACATACATACATACATACATACATACATACATACATACATACATACATACATACATACACTTTATTTAAGTAAATAACGTCAACAAAGTCATTCTGTACAGAGTACAGTCAATTTCAGCACCAAACTCCCGGCAGAATTTACACTTGAGTTCCTTTGAAACAAATTTCACGTTCGAAGGTCTATGAAATGGTTATTGTCTGGACATAGTTTACTAACTATGGACTGCATAAGAGTCTGTCTTCACACTGCTTTGTAACTTGTACCTTTCCCAAAGCTTTACGTTTTCGTCTACCTTACTTCAGGCATTTAATAAACTCACTACCAACTTGTTTACAATTTTTATAATGTTTCAGGATATTCCAGCTAATGGCATCGACAAGTGGTTTAAACTTGAAGGACGTTCTTCAAAATCACGAGTAGATGGTGACTGTCACCTTAAAATCACCCTAACAACTGGAAAGGTATCTTAAATGTACCTTGTTTAACATGTAACATTTACAAAAATGATTCTTTTTAATATCTTATCGAGTCTGGTGTTTGCTACTGGGACCAGGCATTTACAGTTATTCTGTATAGGGAAAAAAGTGAAGTGGCTGTGCAGTTCAACAACATGATAAACTTGGGTTATGATCTTTTATATAGCGCTACTCGTACTTACTTGTTAAACACATTCTTGAAATTTTCCTCCATAAGTTAGTTAAGCCGGGAAGCAAATTATAAAGCAATTCAAAACTTGTTTATCTATATTTTCCCCAGAAACCAGATATTCCATATGAGATACAGCATCTGTACCCAACAGCCTTAGATATTCATGGCGCTTTTTTAAGAGAATTTATCAAGTATGGCTGCGAACATTGCCAGGTAGGCATGCATGTTACTGCCGTTTTACATGTCCTGTATGTGCTATCCTTTTGTCTGTCACTAAGATTAGTACTTACCTGGTAAGCATGCATGTTGCTGCCGTTTTACATGTGCTGTATGTGCTATCCTTTTGTCTGTCACTAAGATTAGTAACCTGATAAGCATGCATGTTACTGCCGTTTTACATGTCCTGTATGCGCTATCCTTTGGTCCGTCACTAAGATTAGTACTTACCTGGTAAGCATGCATGTTACTGCCGTTTTACATGTCCTGTATGTGCTATCCTTTGGTCCGTCACTAAGATTAGTACTTACCTGGTAAGCATGCATGTTACTGCCGTTTTACATGTCCTGTATGTGCTATCCTTTGGTCCGTCACTAAGATTAGTACTTACCTAGTAAGCATGCATGTTACTGCCGTTTCACATGTCCTGTATGTGTTATCCTTTGGTCTGTCACTAAGATTAGTACTTACCTGGTAAGCATGCATGTTACTGCCGTTTTACATGTCCTGTATGTGCTATCCTTTTGTCTGTCACTAAGATTAGTACTTACCTAGTAAGCATGCATGTTACTGCCGTTTTACATGTCCTGTATGTGTTATCCTTTGGTCTGTCACTAAGATTAGTACTTACCTGGTAAGCATGCATGTTACTGCCGTTTTACATGTCCTGTATGTGTTATCCTTTGGTCTGTTACTAAGATTAGTACTTACCTGGTAAGCATGCATGTTACTGCCGTTTTACATGTCCTGTATTTGTTATCCTTTGGTTTGTCACTAAGATTAGTACTTACCTAGTAAGCATGCATGTTACTGCCGTTTTACATGTCCTGTATGCGCTATCCTTTGGTCCGTCACTAAGATTAGTACTTACCTGGTAAGCATGCATGTTACTGCCGTTTTACATGTCCTGTTTGTGTTATCCTTTGGTCCGTCACTAAGATTAGTACTTACCTAGTAAGCATGCATGTTACTGCCGTTTCACATGTCCTGTATGTGTTATCCTTTGGTCTGTCACTAAGATTAGTACTTACCTGGTAAGCATGCATGTTACTGCCGTTTTACATGTCCTGTATGTGCTATCCTTTTGTCTGTCACTAAGATAAGTACTTACCTAGTAAGCATGCATGTTACTGCCGTTTTACATGTCCTGTATGTGTTATCCTTTGGTCTGTCACTAAGATTAGTACTTACCTGGTAAGCATGCATGTTACTGCCGTTTTACATGTCCTGTATGTGTTATCCTTTGGTCTGTTACTAAGATTAGTACTTACCTGGTAAGCATGCATGTTACTGCCGTTTTACATGTCCTGTATTTGTTATCCTTTGGTTTGTCACTAAGATTAGTACTTACCTAGTAAGCATGCATGTTACTGCCGTTTTACATGTCCTGTATGCGCTATCCTTTGGTCCGTCACTAAGATTAGTACTTACCTGGTAAGCATGCATGTTACTGCCGTTTTACATGTCCTGTATGTGTTATCCTTTGGTCCGTCACTAAGATTAGTACTTACCTAGTAAGCATGCATGTTACTGCCGTTTCACATGTCCTGTATGTGTTATCCTTTGGTCTGTCACTAAGATTAGTACTTACCTGGTAAGCATGCATGTTACTGCCGTTTTACATGTCCTGTATGTGCTATCCTTTTGTCTGTCACTAAGATTAGTACTTACCTAGTAAGCATGCATGTTACTGCCGTTTTACATGTCCTGTATGTGTTATACTTTGGTCTGTCACTAAGATTAGTACTTACCTGGTAAGCATGCATGTTACTGCCGTTTTACATGTCCTGTATGTGTTATCCTTTGGTCTGTTACTAAGATTAGTACTTACCTGGTAAGCATGCATGTTACTGCCGTTTTACATGTCCTGTATTTGTTATCCTTTGGTTTGTCACTAAGATTAGTACTTACCTAGTAAGCATGCATGTTACTGCCGTTTTACATGTCCTGTATGCGCTATCCTTTGGTCCGTCACTAAGATTAGTACTTACCTGGTAACTGCTGTTTTACATGTCCTGTATGTGTTATCCTTTGGTCTGTCACTAAGATTAGTACTTACCTGGTAAGCATGCATGTTACTGCCGTTTTACATGTCCTGTATGTGCTATCCTTTTGTCTGTCACTAAGATAAGTACTTACCTAGTAAGCATGCATGTTACTGCCGTTTTACATGTCCTGTATGTGTTATCCTTTGGTCTGTCACTAAGATTAGTACTTACCTGGTAAGCATGCATGTTACTGCCGTTTTACATGTCCTGTATGTGTTATCCTTTGGTCTGTTACTAAGATTAGTACTTACCTGGTAAGCATGCATGTTACTGCCGTTTTACATGTCCTGTATTTGTTATCCTTTGGTTTGTCACTAAGATTAGTACTTACCTAGTAAGCATGCATGTTACTGCCGTTTTACATGTCCTGTATGCGCTATCCTTTGGTCCGTCACTAAGATTAGTACTTACCTGGTAAGCATGCATGTTACTGCCGTTTTACATGTCCTGTATGTGTTATCCTTTGGTCCGTCACTAAGATTAGTACTTACCTAGTAAGCATGCATGTTACTGCCGTTTCACATGTCCTGTATGTGTTATCCTTTGGTCTGTCACTAAGATTAGTACTTACCTGGTAAGCATGCATGTTACTGCCGTTTTACATGTCCTGTATGTGCTATCCTTTTGTCTGTCACTAAGATTAGTACTTACCTAGTAAGCATGCATGTTACTGCCGTTTTACATGTCCTGTATGTGTTATACTTTGGTCTGTCACTAAGATTAGTACTTACCTGGTAAGCATGCATGTTACTGCCGTTTTACATGTCCTGTATGTGTTATCCTTTGGTCTGTTACTAAGATTAGTACTTACCTGGTAAGCATGCATGTTACTGCCGTTTTACATGTCCTGTATTTGTTATCCTTTGGTTTGTCACTAAGATTAGTACTTACCTAGTAAGCATGCATGTTACTGCCGTTTTACATGTCCTGTATGCGCTATCCTTTGGTCCGTCACTAAGATTAGTACTTACCTGGTAACTGCTGTTTTACATGTCCTGTATGTGTTATCCTTTGGTCTGTCACTAAGATTAGTACTTACCTAGTAAGCATGCATGTTACTGCCGTTTTACATGTCCTGTACGCGCTATCCTTTGGTCCGTCACTAAGATTAGTACTTACCTGGTAAGCATGCATGTTACTGCCGTTTTACATGTCCTGTATTTGTTATCCTTTGGTCTGTCACTAAGATTAGTACTTACCTAGTAAGCATGCATGTTACTGCCGTTTTACATGTCCTGTATGCGCTATCCTTTGGTCTGTCACTAAGATTAGTACTTACCTGGTAAGCGTGCATGTTACTGCCGTTTTACATGTCCTGTATGTGCTATCCTTTGGTCTGTCACTAAGATTAGTACTTACCTAGTAAGCATGCATGTTACTGCCGTTTTACATGTCCTGTATGCGCTATCCTTTGGTCTGTCACTAAGATTAGTACTTACCTGGTAAGCATGCATGTTACTGCCGTTTTACATGTCCTGTATGTGCTATCCTTTGGTCTGTCACTAAGATTAGTACTTACCTAGTAAGCATGCATGTTACTGCCGTTTTACATGTGCTGTATGTGTTATCCTTTGATCTGTCACTAAGATTAGTACTTACCTGGTAAACATGCATGTTACTGCCGTTTTACATGTCCTGTATGTGCTATCCTTTGGTCCGTCACTAAGATTAGTACTTACCTGGTAAGCATGCATGTTACTGCCGTTTTACATGTCCTGTATGTGCTATCCTTTTGTCTGACACTAAGATCAGTACTTACCTGGTAAGCATGCATGTTACTGCCGTTTTACATGTCCTGTATGTGTCATCCTTTGGTCCGTCACTAAGATTAGTACTTACCTGGTAAGCATTCATGTTACTGCCGTTTTACATGTCCTGTATGCGCTACCCTTTGGTCTGTCACTAAGATTAGTACTTACCTGGTAAGCATGCATGTTACTGCCGTTTTACATGTCCTGTATGTGCTACCCTTTGGTCCGTCACTACGATTAGTACTTACCTAGTAAGCATGCATGTTACTGCCGTTTTACATGTCCTGTATGTGTTACCCTTTGGTCTGTCACTAAGATTAGTACTTACCTAGTAAGCATGCATGTTACTGCCGTTTTACATGTCCTGTATGTGTTATCCTTTGGTCTGTCACTAAGATTAGTACTTACCTGGTAAGCATGCATGTTACTGCCGTTTTACATGTCCTGTATGTGCTATCCTTTTGTCTGTCACTAAGATTAGTACTTACCTAGTAAGCATGCATGTTACTGCCGTTTTACATGTCCTGTATGTGTTATTCTTTGGTCTGTCACTAAGATTAGTACTTACCTGGTAAGCATGCATGTTACTGCCGTTTTACATGTCCTGTATGTGCTATCCTTTGGTCTGTCACTAAGATTAGTACTTACCTAGTAAGCATGCATGTTACTGCCGTTTTACATGTCCTGTATGTGATACCCTTTGGTCTGACACTAAGATCAGTACTTACCTGAGGTGTAAAGTTCCTGTGCTGGATCAGGTCATGTCAGAGTTCCAAAATTATTTAGCAGCTCTCCTACATTGTTGATCAATTTTAAACGTTGTGAACATTGTCATGTGCGGGTAGTATCGCCTTTCAGCGTCAACTTGTTTATTGACTCCTTCAGAGTCTGGACAAGTTAATGGAAAAAAGGAAGGACACAAGAAAGCAAATTGCGAGCATACTTTTTTGTTTTCAGTGATCTTATCATCTAATCATTCATTTTTTTTATTATTCCTTTGGCCTGGCCCTGTAAAATGCAAATTTTAAACTTTTTTTTAGGAAACTGACACTAAAGACGCTAAAAGAAGCTCGAGTGAGCTCTGTCCTCAAGCAGAGTTCATTCTTCATCAGCATGCCTTACAGAACGAACTGAACGAACTTCAGCAGGCTAGCATGTGAGTAGATTGTTAGGGATGTTTATTGATGATAGCGGTGGCCTTGAGGAGGTGTTGTAACTGGATGTTGACAAGATTGGCGCTAAAACACGTTAGCTGTCAGTTCTTATTCTAGTGTTGCATTAGAAACTTGTTAGAGCGGGGGTGCACTATTGTGATGGTCATTTGGATGCTGTGCCAAATACATTGTTATCATAAAGCCAATTCCTATCCGCCGACCGGTTAGCTGGTTGTTAGAGCACTAGACTGTAGTGCGGGAGGTCTCGGGTGAGACTCCAAGACCTGACCAACAATCAGGGTCTTAAGATAACTGAGGAGAACGTGCTGCCTTTGCAATGACATCTGCAAATGGCTAGACATTCTAGTCTTCTCGGATAAGGACAATTAGCGTAGGCCCCGTCTCCTGCATTTTCAGTGTTATGGTCATCAGGGGACCTTAAAGAACCCACACAAAAATAGTAAAGAGTTGGGTACGAAATTCCCGGTTTTATGGTCTGGCCTATTCACATGTATCCATGGGTTGGGTGGCGGGACAAGATAATTTACAAGAATGGATAGCGGCTGCCAAAGGCGCTGATATGCTGTTGTCCGATCTCATCCCGTGACCCTAATTGTGAAGCGCATTGAGCTTTGGGAAATGTGCTATACAAGAAACCATAAATTGCATTGCATTATCCCAAAATCCAACCTTTTTGTTGCCTTTTTACTGTTTCGCATAAGGACAGCGAACTATTTATTCGCCATGTAATGCTATGTGGGTTTATTTGCAGTCGCTGGATCCTGTTCAGTCGCCATCACTGGCTGGAGCCAATGAAATACAGCTCACTTAACCTGCTGCTATGGACTCTAAAGCAAAGATGGAAGACTGAAGCACTCAGCCAAAGAGAGGTACAACAAAAAAATGCAGTGATGATCAAAACGTCTGCATGAACAACCATACTTGATCGGTAAACAGGCAATGAAGAAGCCCCGTGATGCTTTGCGAACTGGAATACATAATTTGATGTGGCTATAAGCTGAAAAAAGATTACTCTGGGGTCGATGTCAGCTTCGCTCAAATACTCAGGCCTATTTTAAATCCTGTATAAGCGTCAATTGGCTTTTGAATGCATGGTAGCTTGAATATACGAAATAACGCGATTTTATTCAGTTAACAGTATGTTAGGAGCATATGTTGATCTGGCACGTTCGTTTCTGTCTATTTTCAGGAACATGCGCTAGTCAGGGCCTTGAAGAAATTCACTGATAATTGCTGGAGATTGTTGATCAAGTATCGAGACGTTTTCCCTGCCACAGATAAAGGAAAGCTAGGACGACTGATAAACCTTCTGGAGTAAGTTAAGCCTGTTCCATACCCTCAGGTTTTGATATTAGTCTTCTTATCGTATTGTCGTTTACAGTGTGTTTGTTTTATGTCTTTGTTTGTTTTCTTGGTTTTCAATGTTGTTACTAAGCTTTTCAAATTCTTTTTACAGTTCTTCGTACGTTTTCTAGCTTAAGCCTTAAGGCAGAATTAACCTCTTTACTTGAATTCTTTAATAAAGAAGTAATAAACGGATGTAGCTAAAATTGATTTTTTCTTCCGGTACAGTATATTAATTGATTTAATTTCATAACCTACTAGCCTTTCCGCATCCCTAAAAACTGATTTTGATTTGATGGCTGCGAGAAAATTCAAAGAGCATCCGGGTTAAACGTCAAAGGTTCAGCAAAAAGAATCCGTTGAAGTGTGTATAATTGATGCGTAGCATCCAATTAAAGGTCTCTAACCTACTGCAAATTCTGCGCAATATGAGAGCTATATTAATTTCTGTGAAACGTGATTAAAAGGAACAGAAGTTTTGTATTAGAGCATATATTAGTGCACCCTAGCGTCAGTCAACATCGCACTAGAAATCATGACAAAAATTGCACCAAACATCGCCTGAGTTTGTATACATACGATTATCAAACAATAACATTTTGACGTACTGTAACATGGAAACCAAGCTTTACTCATACTCATATTATAATTTCTATTCGAGTTTCGGTTTACATAAATTTCAGTCTGTTAGTTAGTAGTGATTTACGGCACGCGCGTTTAATTCACATTAGTGGTCATTAGTTTTCTCAATCGTTATTGAATCTTCTCACACCATGTTACAGCAAACTATATATTGTTTTGTTTTCTAGATGTTTAGTTAATGTGTACAAGCTTGAAGTGTTCCAGGATTCAATAAAAGAACCTTTGAATGTTCAGGTGTCAAATCTTCTCAAGGTGTGTTTGGAAACTGAGCTGCTTCTTATGTTGTGTAGAAAAAATACAGTTTTCCTAGAATGCTTACCTTTCGCTTTTCGTAACTGATTGTGCTGTTTTAAAAATGGTATGTTAATTCATTGTTTTCAAACCGATGTTGTTGAAGACGGTAAAGGGATTTTGAAACAATGTTACACACACTTATCCACCTTGACCATCCACCCGACCGCAGAGATTCTGTTAGTACATGTTTCAAAATGGTGACTTGAAATTTAGCGAAGTTTAAATTGCTTCCTAAAGCTAATTTGTATAAACCAAGGTGTGTTTTCATGACACAGGAATCAGCCCTCGCTTGGTACAAGAAGGTGTATGCTTGGAAGGAGCCTCAAACAAAGGTATGCAGTACCCAGAATGCTCTTACACCCTACTTTTAACACAGATTTACACGCCTATATCACTTGCCGCGAATGTTTTTACGAAAAAAAAAAACCCTGTATAACAATAAATACATCCAGTCACGTTCATATATAATCAGAAGGCTTCAAGTGTTTGTTGTGTTGCCGCCGCGGTGTCTTTCATCTCAGTGGCAGCTTATTTTATTATCTTGTATAGTTTACGTCTTTTTTCTTCGTTTATTATTTTTAAACATTGTTTATTTGTCTTTCAATAGGTTTACTCATGTATTAATTTCTTTACTTTGTCATTTCCATGATGTGTGTGTACTACAGAGTGAAGAAGCCATGTTATCAGCTATGGTGGAAGTTGCTGACTCGTTAGTAACCGACATGTTTCAAGCCAAGACCTGTTATAGAAAGATCTTCTCCGTGTGAGTATTGAAAGCTGCTCCCCGCACAAAACACAACGGCTAAACAAACAATCCTAAGATGTGAAAACTCATACTAGTTCCATACCAGCATGACTAGGTGATTTCATACCGTGTTTACATTTTTCTTCATCTTACGTCCAGCGTGCCTCACGCGACGCCATCTTGGGTTGGTTACGAAAAACTACCCATGCACTACCCATTCTGGATTTTAAAAGAGTGGTAGTTCATCGTTAGTCTGAAATTTCAGCCGTCCTCTCGTACCGCGCCCCTTCGTTACGGGGTGGGGACGGGAGGACGGCTGACATTTCAGACTAAGTTCATCGTTTACATGATACTGGTGCGAGTTTTCATATGGAGTGAACTCGTACTGGTGACTCGCTCTGGCGTCACATTTTGTAAAAGTACATATCGCTTAAACAAAGTTAGAGCCATATGCCGGGGGAACCAGGATGAACTCGTACCAGTATGAAAGTGATTGTCATATCATGTAAATACGCCCCTTTACAGTGACAAAACGTGGATAGAGAGCATTTATTTTTAAGACGAATAAGCTGTGTAGTAGGCATCCGTCGGTCAAGGTCCATGGAGGTTAAGTAATTAGTATTCTGTAAGAAACAGTCAAAATAAAGTAATATTGAAAAACTTGAGTGCGTAATTAACTTTTGGATTACTGTTATTATTTCAGAACGGACGTGAAGTATTTCACTACAGTTTACAATCAGTTGGAATTAATGGTAAGTTTTGCAAGCTTAATTGAGGCGTTAAGATGTGCTACTGGTATATTCACTGTTTAGGAGTCGTTGTAAACATTTTGTCTTCTTTTACTACTTTCGCATCTCTCCACTGTTGTTTCGAGACTCTGAATCTCCAGCAATGTTGGAAAACTAACGTTAGTAAATATTAGCTCAAGTAAAGTAATCTGTGTTCTGACGTGTTCAGCTTGCGTCTGATGTTCACAACACCATGAGGAATATAAACAAGCGTCTTAAACAGGAAGGCGGTGCTGATTTCGTTGGAGAGAAGCTGTTTGCGTTGTACCTGGCTGTTAAGGAAGTCATTACTTACCGGAGCATCGGAGAAACAAAGTAAGAACTGTACCTCAAGCTAAGATCAATGTTCATAGAGGAACCAGTAGTATTTGCAAAGGCATGTTATGGTGTCATGTTAGTCATACTTGTGTTCGCCATTGGAAACTATTCGTATTAAGCATTGGTTTTATCGCTGTTTTAGGCCAGATCATGTGTACGCTCTTGATGACTATCACACCTGGTTCAAACAGTCCGTTATACGATGGATTGATATTGCACAAGTCAAAGCCAAAGAGCGAATAAGAAAAGCAGTTGAAATTGACAAGGTAGGACATGGAATTCGCATGTACACAAGTTGTGTCTACTGGATTCCATACAAATTTAAATCAACTTTTCATCATTTATTGGGACATGATAGACGTTTTGTTCTGACTACCCTTTTCAGTAAGATATATTTCAACTAAGAAGCATTTCATAAATTAAGTTGTGAAACGTGTTATGACTTAACACCAGCATGGTATCACTAACATAATTGTCTTGATTTGCTTGTAAAGATTTTGAAGATTGATGCAAGTGTGAGCCACTCCACTTCAGCCATTGATGCAGTGGGTTGTTTTCATCAGGTAAATATAATATGCTTTGGGTGACTGACTGACCAACCGGCCGACTGACTGACTGACCAACCGGCCAACTGACTGACTGTCCGACTGGCCAACTGACTCAATGACTGACTGACTGACTGACCGACTGGCCAACTGACTGACTGACTGACCGACTAACTGACTGACCGGCTGGCTGGCTGCAATTGTGATTCCATTTATATGCATATATATATTTTGTCTTTCTTACCAGATCCGAGAGTTCTGGAAGAAGATAGATTGGCCTGACCCATCTGGATCATATGTGTTTGTTATGCAAATCACCAATGTATGTAGAAAGTGTTTCACCAAAGATCCGACTTTTATTTTTATGTAGTGTTTACAAAATTCAACAAACTACAGAAACACAAGAACATAATCAATACACACGTACAGTGACCACTGTTGCATACGCTTTGGAGTTGTTAACTGTAGTGTAGATGTTGTTTGTTTGGTTCAATGTAATAAGCCTTAAGCTTTATTTTATGAAAGACACAAAGTAAATAAGTCAATCAGGTAACATTAAGAAAGGTAAACCGTGTTTTTATAGATTCCCGTAAACAATGACATGCAACCTATTGCCAATTTTTTAATTCTTTAGTATCTGTCATATTTTAATGTTGTTTTATTTTATAGCAAATATGCAGCAGTGCATCATATTACGCTGATCTTCTGTTCGAAAAGATGATTAAGAACAATTATTACGACGAGGATCCATCTCAGTTTGACGTCAGTGAACAGGTATGGAATATAATTATAAAAGTCAGCCATAACCATGTGATACCGAATAATAAATAAACTGTGTTCCACTGCGTAATAGCCATTGACTACGAGCAGTCCCTGTTTTTTCCTAAGTCCATTGAACGTGAAGTGAAAAAGAGCGAGAGCGCAAAATTTGCCCGTGGGAAATCTGATGATTCTACACGGCCATTTTCCACTTTTACTTTATTTATTTATCTACTTTATTGACTTTATAGCCGGCACTTTGTCAATAGTATTGCCTTCGTTCTGTATAATCAATCGCGTGTCATGGCTTGGTTGTGAAAGGTTGTCATGTTATTAGCGGGGATCTTCTGTAAAAGGTGTTGCCACACGACGGGCAAAATCACGACATGTACATAAGGCACTAGAAAATGTAGGGTGGACATCTTGTGGCGAGACGTCCCGTGAAAAGTATCAGCTCGGACGAGTCTAACATGTCCCCGCCGTCCTTTGCAGTGTGTGTACATGTGATTTTGTCCCTGGTTTCTTCACGTGTCACCACCTTCAGTGTTGAAAAAATCAAACCAGAACTGTTTCCTGGTTAGCTTCACAAGTCAAATTAGATCAATCTTATGTTCGGGGATTAATCGAGCTTAAGTTTTCTAAAATTTTCATAATTCCTACGGGGCAAAGCAATTCGAGTAACATCTTACGTAGATCACTTTTTGTTTGCCTCCAGTGTAGGCATCCATACTAAGCTTGTACTTATCTCTTTTTTTTTTTCATGCTGTTCGTCGACTAGTTGTGTGTGACGTTGAATGACATTGAATATATGAGGCTGTGGTTGTCTAAACTGCCCGAGAACCTCGGCTGGGAAGACGTCATAAATGCCATGATGGCTGCACACGGCGAAAGAGGCGGGAAACACGCCCGCACCGCGCTGGAAAACATGCTGTCCAGTTCAGACGAAGACATGCTTAATAAGATAGCTGACGCCATCGAGCACATTGGACAGCGGGTTTGTTTTACTATGGCCTCCAATAAAGGAGCAATGATCGTTTAATAGCTTGTTTCAGTTTCTTCATTTTATTCATCTTTCATAATTACCTAGCCTTACTCTTCGCTTCTGAACTTCTATCATTTTGTTCCAGTCTCCACAGTATTGTCCGTCTTCTCCTTGGCCTACGTTTCTTTTATTTAGTGCTTATTAAGTTTTAGTTACGCACTGTAGCACGTCGCTATTTGTGTAAGTTATGACTGCGGCTTTTAAAATACGTTAAGCTCTCAGTTTTATACTGCTCCATCACAAAATAACAATTTAATTGTCTTTTCCTCAGATGGGTGTTGATATCAAGAGGTTTGTGTTTCAAATTTCCTGTGCCTCGGACCACATACCAGCTGAAGATGTAAGTCTTACTTTGAAAAAGCACAGCGGGCTAAGATTTGTTATGACTACGGTGAAATGAAAATCAAACTAATCACTTCTACACAATGACAAAAACGGAATTAACCAACCAGACTTGGAAGCAAGAAATAACTGAAACGTAGAAGAGCACGGGAAAATGCGAGAAACAAAATCATGATTGCTTTCGGGTGGTTTTGTTCTCTACATGTATTAGTGCAATGATCGATCACACAATTAAAGGAAATTCATCCAATTAAAGGAATTTCAACCAAACCACAGTAGCTCACAGTGTTACAAACTTCACCTTTCTTCTCTTTTTAAAACCAGGTAATAAGTATTTGCTCTTGTCCCCTTTCCTCTTTTATTTCTGCAGAACTATTAAAATCTCAGCTTTCTTTCTTTTCTCGGTCGTTTTATTTTTCATTTTCCACTTACCGTATTTTCTCGATTAAACGCCGGACCCCGATTAAACGCCGGTCTCGTATAAACGCGGGGTCAAAATTGCTAATTTTTAAATAAACGCCGGGGGCGTTTGTTCGAGGTCCCGGCGTTTATTTGAGGTCAAGCTAACAAGAAAATCTATTCTCTTGAATGGCACTGCTATTTCATACTAGTACGGTATGCTGCTTTTGAAATTTCAATAAACGTTCAAAGGAAAAGTCCGGCGTAGCATAGCTAGGATGGACGCTGTACAGCAAAATAAAACCTAGCAGTATTCGTGTTCCTGCCTTCATGACTGACACATTTCCTTCCTTGTGTTAGTGTTCACAGTCATTGAAATCTCGAGGATCCCTCCAGCGTTTTTTCACAAGTTGGAGGAGGTCGTTTAAAAACAAGGAGGACGTTGGCGACATTGCCGATTATAAACTTAAAACTTTCTACCCATGCAGAATCTTTACTTGCATGCTCCTTTACTGTTCATATACCGTTTATATTCTGTTTGTCACAAATTTTGATTGCAACAAAAACGTGTTCAATCTGCTATAATGTTCGTTGGTGGTAATTATCAACTTTGGATACCTAGGGACAGTTTTTCGTGGAACAACGAAGAGAAAAATCGTCCCGCCTTGACAAACTGCCCCTTGGTCTCGGAGATCGGTAACAATAAATCAATTTGAAAAATTGACAGAAAATTGCAGTCCGTTAATAAACGCCGGGCCCCGATTAAACGCCGGCTTAAAATAAACGCCGGGTCCACCAAGCCAAGTTTGAAATAAACGCCGGGGGCGTTTAATTGAGAAAATACGGTATTATCAATTGTTCGTGTTAGAGTTGGTAGTTATGATGCATTTGTTATTGTGACAGGTTGTGGGTGCCTTGCTGCAGTACCTGGATGATGACCTTATGGTTCTCAACACAAGTGTCGTCAAATCTGTATTTGAAAGGTAAGCTGCTGCTGGCGGATCATTGCACCAAAGGGAGCTATTATGCTCTTTTACCTTCTATGAATGAATGAACTTTATTAAGTGTCGTAGTGTTTAATTGGTAACACTAAAATAATCAACTAAAAACTGAACACACAAGTTCACCCGGCACCGTTATAAAATGTGGCAGCTGATGTTTCTTACTAGTTTTTGAGCAATAATACAGATGACCAAATGTGGATAATATATTTTTGGCAGAATGTATGTTGTGGAATGGAACCTTTCGATAGCCAGTATCTGTGGTCTTAAACATACTTACCTTTGAGTGTTGTGTAATTCGATACCGATAAGAGAAGGAACACGAATGCGTTTATTATTTTAAATTATCGTCTTTCATTGTTGACAAAATGGTAGTAACGATTCGTGTTTTTTTTGTTCACAGAATTCTTCATTTCATTTGGGAAATAGTGATCGAGAACTTCACTAATGGGATTAAAACCAACGCAGGGGTAAAGTTTTAAAGGATTCTTGTTATTTTTGTTTCTGTTACGTATCTAGACACGTGACACGAGGATACTGAGGGACTTTTCTGCATTATATACATTCCAAATATAAGGTTCCTGTGTAAGTTTGGTATTCTAGGAAAAAAATTCGATCTGGCGGTTTAATCAAATGACCAGCTTTAAAAGGTCTTACGAGCCCCTGACTGGAAAGATGAAGAATCGCTGGACAGGCTCAAAAAATAGAAAATCCTGATGTTGTTGCAACTTCCTAAACATTTATAGCTTTCGAGAATTTCGGAAGACGAGTTTTGCCTCATTCCTTATGCATAAACTAAAAATTAGACTTAAAATTGGCCAAGTTTTATTCTTTTGCATTTAACACAAAAACACAACACAAAAGCAACGCAACAACGGCAACGCAATACGGCATAACATAAGAACAAAACATAATTTGACATAACTTTTAACATAACATAACAACATAACATCGCAACAAAACGTAACATAACATAACATAACATAAACGTAACCATAAGATCGGACCAGATCAAATTGGAATCCTAAAATACTAAAAAAAAACGACTGTGACACGAGGCGCCTTTTGATTAAATTCTGTCGCTGAACTGCTGATTGTTTTTTGTTTTCGTTTAGAGAACCGCAGCCTTCTACCAAAGACAACACGAAGCACTTGAGGTAAATTAGGTTTTTTAGTGTTAAAGTGTTAAATCATGTGAAGAGAAGATGTATCGTTATGTTAGGAGTAGTCTGAAGTGCTGGAAAACGTGTTAACAGCTTCAAAGCGTTGAGAAACCATGACAACTAGGGTTATTTAACCGTTCCAGTAAGAAAATATACTACTGACTTCTGTATAGCACTTTAACTGTTGTCACTCTTTTTGAGGTCGTGTGTAAAATTCAATGGAAATTATGCTGCGCATTTTGAAGCAATCTTCACTGTCACTTCGAGTTACTGATGGCGGTATTTTGTTTGGTTTTTAGATAGTGCAAAGTTTCTTTCATGCAGATGGAGTTGGGGTTCCACTGGACCGTCTTCAACTGGGGCAGTATAAGGTTTGTATCAATGACCAGTATACTTGCCAAGGTTACTGGGATTTCTCAACAACCTCATTAAAATTGTACTTCATTGAAGAAAAGTAGTTATCGAATCAGGTGACTTGTAAACCCTTTAAGTAGAAACAAAAAAGCGATGTTTATTACGACAATGGAGTTGATGTTTTTTGGACGCAAATACGTTTTTTGAGCCAGCCTCTTATGCAGACGCTCTTTGTCCTCGTCACATAAAGTCCGGCAAAACAAGGAAACATGTTTCCGGAAACGTATTTCCACAATTGTTTCCTTCTTTTGCCATGGTTCCATGCCGCGGGAAAACACGGAATGATTCTGCGGGTGAAGCAGAAGCAAAATTTGCTGCTTGTAAAAAAAAAATTACACTGAAAACATTGGGGAAACATGCGCGCGTTTCGACTGTTTTTGGAAACATGTTTCCTCGTTTTGCTAGGCCTGTAATTTCTGCTCCTGGTAAATACAAAGAGCGTCTGCATAGGAGGCTATTTGCGACCCAACTCCGGCTTATTTTAACCCATTGGCTCCCGTGCCGGCCTAAACCGGCCGTGACGAACGTTGCCCTTTGTTCCACTTGTGACCTCATCATCTTTGATCAAAAAGGCATCATTTATACTCAATCTCTGCGGGAGGAAAAGGTCTTTCCAATGATGCCCAGATATGAGTGATTGGGCCAATTGAGCTTGAAATACCCACAAAAATGCTTAGAAATTTGAGTGAAAAACACGTAGGAGAATTTGCCCCAACCACCCATAGAGTCCCCATAGCTCCTTTATGGCGAATATTTCCTGTTTAGATGGCTCTTTTTTCGGAAATGCTTGAACTGCAAGCAAGCCCAGTGGAAGGCCAATAACTGCAGCAAAAAGATAAGTAAAGAGAAAAAAATGCAAAAATGTCGTAAAAAAGCGCTGCTAGTGGAAATTAAGGCATGCCTTCATGTTGCAAGTGACGTTTTGAGTAGGTTGGAGCTTAATTAGCTCATAACTGACCAGAAAATGTCTGTAATTCCTCTTTTTCCAGCTTGAAAGACTGAGAAGCCGCTTTGTCGTTAAGCTTTTTAGCCATTTAAAAATAACGCTGAGTGGGCCAAAAACATATTTCCTCCCGCCAACATAACGTGTATTGTACATTATTTCCGTAGACTTTGGTTGAAACCCTCAACATGCGCAAGTTGTCTACAACAGAATTAATTCAGCACTACTTTGCCGAGACTTGCAAGGAGCAGGTACATTTTAGCGATAAGCCACAATGTACAATTCAAACCCGGCTCTCTGAATTTGACCAAAGTCTGTTTTACCTATTCCTTTTTTATATTTTTTTCTGAAAGCAGTATGTTCATGTGAGCATTTCAAACCACTTGAATCATTTTAGTTTTATACGTAGGTCATTGGGAATCCTGCAGAAATGGAGTCCTGATATGTCAAGAATTATTTCTTTTTCAAAACGGTCATACCTTGCTTTTATAAAAACCTGAATGTGATTTCTCTTTCCGATTTGAAAGTGAGGTTATTAAGAGTTTCTGACTGGGAGATCCAGGCAATATTGCAAAATTGCCCCAGTGGCGTGACAAAAGTTGTGATTTTAGGTCAAATTTAGCAGCGTATATCTCTAGATTTATTCAAGCAACAGGCTCCAATTTACATCAACATAACACTTGTCCTTTGGTTGTTTGAATGCGTACTAGAACAAATCTTCTCTGCATATCATTCACGATCTGCCTGCAAACTAAGAAGACATGCTTCCCGACATTTTCAAAAGTCGCAAAACTAGCCCTTTTCGAATTCCAGTTTCTCAAGGGTCCGGGAAGATACAAATATAAAACAAACTGCAAGTTACTCACCATACATAGGAAAATTTTTTTAGCCAGTGTTAAAATTGGACCAGCGAATATATTTTTTTTAACGGTTCACTGTTTTTGCCGCTTCGGCCGATTTCACACTCCCAAGCCAGTACCATACAATTACGGTTTTTCTGCTTCTGTCGATCTCATTGTCCGGATTTCGCCGTTTGAACGCCTTCGATAAGTTTAAAAAACCAATAGCTATGGTTTCTTGTCAAAGTATTTTTGATTTAGCTGGAAGTTGTATTCCTTTTAAGCGAGTGCCCAGGTAACATTTTGCCGTAGATTGCGTGACAGCCATTGAACACGAAAATTTCAGCGTAGCCATCAAACCAAACCAATATTATGGCGTTGATTAACAGAATGTTGCTTTTTCTTCCTGAATACTTGCTCCTGATCCATGAAAAGCTTTCAGACATCCCATGAAAGAGTCCGGAATCCAGTAAACAACAGGGAAAATATTGTCGATCTTCGTATGTTTGTATAAACACTTCTGGACATTGGCACTAATTTTCGTCATCTTAAGGCTTGGTTTTGGTCCGTTGATTCGCCTGATAATTTCGATCCATGGATCTAAGTGGCATTAAGAGGTGGATGGCATTTGCTCAGCCGTTATACTGCCATAAGTACTAAAGAAACGATACTTTGGCGAAATCGTCACACAACTTCATAAATCCTTGCGGGTAGACTGGGTATTAGAAAGGCCTGTTGAAATGAAGTGTTTGAAGGGGGGAGGGGGGGGGGGGGAGAGCTTCTTACAATAGCCGTTCCGTCCAACACTCAAACGCGATGCGCTCCATGTGGTAGTGTCATTTTATCGATAAGTTGAAATTTGAAACTCGCCTCAATTCCCTGCGCAACTTCGAAATGGCCAATAATCAAGTGACTAAAGCATTTATAAATATTATAAAAATCGCATTTTTCTAAAATTGACGTTTTGGGAAACGGCAAAATTAGTGAATTGCGATTTTTTATAATGTTTGTCACAGCTGTTTGTTTAATATTTTTAACCAAGTTACGATGGCCTTAAACCAGAGGCCTTTTTTTTGAAAATGAATACTTACGTTCGTTTCAGTTAAACGTACTGGAGTTTATTACGCGCGTTACGCATAGTTTGTTGACTTTTTTTTTTTTGTTTTTTGTTTTTGTTTTTTTCGCCAATTAGTGTTAAGGTTGGACACATGTTTTATCGCTGATTCTCGGGGAGGGGATACATTTACCCTTCTTTGAAATGCGGGGAGGTTCCGTCCCGAAGTAAAAAATCGTTTTCCTGTCATAAACCATTTTCAACAGGAAGAGTAATGCTTCCCTAAATCTTCGATAAAAACATCGATACCCTTTTTACAAACCTATAAAAGGAACAATGCATTTTTTGTCGTTTCTCAACTACATGGCCCCTTAAAACATCTTTAATGGATAAAACTACCTTTTGGTTGGTCCTTACCCCCGGATCCTCACCTTAGTATAAAATCCTCACTGCATACTCATTACCTCATCGCATAAGATTAAGTTATAGGAATAGTTTGCGACTGCTGAGGCAATAGGCATGCAACGAGGATAAAACGTGAAATTTTGTCAACCGCCACCAGGGGAGGTGGGTGGTCGCAAAAGCTGGCCGTCGTGCCAGAGTACCGTTAAAATGCAACAAGGAATTCGGACATATAATTAAAACTTCTGCTATGAGCAAATTTATTATGCAGTGAGAATAGTGGCAGTCTTTGCTGCGCTTTTGTATACTCTGACCCGGGAAATGCCTACTCTTTCAGTAACATAATTACAGCTTGATAAAGGTACCCCTTTCGGGTGGAGCCTTCTGTATAATCCATTTAACCGTGCACCTAAGTGTTTGTTTGTACCTACGTAGGCAATCCTAGAGGTCCTTTGTTTTTTACAAGTGAAGGTTCTGTTTTGTTGAGGTCCAAATCGTTACCCTTTTTTACCATTTTTGACAGAAAAAGTAACCCTTTAAACCGGCGCTTTATAATAGAAAATGGTACCCCTTTCAAATACCTACAGGAAGGATACTACATTCCTTTTTTCCTTTGTTGTTGTTGTTTGTTTGTTTGTTTTGTTAACGTTTTATAATGATTTACTCCTTCAATGTTTTATGTAATCGACCGAGATATTTTTAAAGGTCCGTTTATAAACTACACTAAAAGTTCTCTCTGCACTTTTATAATTGTAATCCCAACGGAAAGATATGTCCCTGCTGTCCCTCGTGGAGCCTCCGTGTATTGTTTTCTATAAAGAGTACCCCCCAAGCCCTCCAGTTTCCCAAAGGTAAACCTTCCGGTCAAAAACGTTACCAATTGAAGGGTAAAAATTCTCCTGAGGAAAGGCTAACAAAGCCTGTTTGTAGGTTTTGTAAATTGAATGAAATGGAAAATATAGGAAAGAAAACTCATTTTTTTGCCAGGAACGAAATTTAAAGTTGTTCTATTCAGAAGTCCATTTCTCTACATAGCATATACCGTACAATTGCTTACGTGACGCTGAGAACAACAGCTATTGTCAAAAAAAGAATTCCCGAAGTACCTGCTAAAGTTACGTTGCAGCGGCTGTTTTTTGATAATTTTGTAAAGGTTGACATCCGAACTGCTTTTCTGATTACTTTGCATGTAGGTACGTCATCAGACGAAAGTCCGACTTCAAAGCGGCTGTAATTACCTTTCTTACCCACAATACTTTAACTTATTCTTTAAACTTACAGGAAAAGTTCTTAGCTGATCCAATGCTACTTTTCCAACTTGTTAACAAAGGTACTTTGATTATTTGAGTGAATCTATTAAAAGCTAGACGAAAGGTCTCATATTCCCACGACAAAATAAACAAGCCTCTCTGTTTGCAGGTAATTGAATTGCCACTCTATCACGAAACAGAAAGACAAAGAAAGTCTATTCCTTTTTTCCAGACGGGGCGGTTTAAAACCAGACCTATTGTGTTACGTTCATCAGCAATTTGATGCTATGATGCTAGCTATGATGCATGGCCAAGCATATCAAAACAGGAAATAAAGGTCCTGGTCGCCAATGAAAAATTATTAAGATAAACAACAAAATATAAGATTTAAAAAATTGTTGTAAATTCTTATATAAATCAGAATTTTACTTAATTCTGAAATCAAAATTCACTAGGCCTGCTAAATTTTCGTTGTCATTAGGCAACAGATAAACTAAAAATATATATTTTTGCAAATTTTCAGATCGATAGTGTCATTCGTTTTTAAAACAGAGCATTTTAAATATTTGAGTTCTCCGTCGTATGTGACATCAAGGTGCCGTGACAAAGCTGTTTTGATTGAAAAAAGGCCTTTCCTTTCCATTTTGTGCAGATTGAACATTCCAGATATAATAAGTGGTGTTTATGTGAAAGTGTACTAGCTCTTAAGCCAAGGATAGCCGCTGTTGTAAACAGAATTGAGTTCCAGATGGTTTCTCTGACATCACGGCGGCCTTTACTGTGTCCCTCAGCGGGACACAGTTATGGCGTCTCCATACAAATCTTTATAAATTTGCGTGGAAAGGTTCGGAAAAAAACTCGCGAACGGTACACCGCACAGACCCGAAACTTGGAGAAATTGTTTATCTATTTATCATCTATAATATTTGAAATTCATAGCTTCTGTAGTTGAATGGTTTTGAATTTATTTTTTGATTGCGTGACAGTGAAAACCAGCAATACCCAGTCTACCCGCAAGGATTTATGAAGTTGTGTGACGATTTCGCCAAAGTATCGTTTCTTTAGTACTTATGGCAGTATAACGGCTGAGCAAATGCCATCCACCTCTTAATGCCACTTAGATCCATGGATCGAAATTATCAGGCGAATCAACGGACCAAAACCAAGCTTCAAGATGACGAAAATTACTGCCAATGTCCAGAAGTGTTTATACAAAGGCATACGAAGATCGACAATATTTTCCCTGTTGTTTTCTAGATTCCGGACTCTTTCATGGGATGTCTGAAAGCTTTTTATGGATCAGGAGCAAGTATTCAGGAAGAAAAAGCAACATTCTGTTAATCAACGCCATAATATTGGTTTGGTTTGATGGCTACGCTGAAATTTTCGTGTTCAATGGCTGTCACGCAATCTACGGCAAAATGTTACCTGGGCTCTCGCTTAAAAGGAATACAACTTCCAGCCAAATCATAAATACTTTGACAAGAAGCCATAGCTATTGGTTTTTTAAACTTATCGAAGGCGTTCAAACGGCGAAATCCGGACAATGAGATCGACAGCAGCAGAAAAACCGTAATTGTATGGTACTGGCTTGGGAGTGTTAAATCGGCCGAAGCGGCAAAAACAGTGAACCGTTAAAAAAATAAATTCGCTGGTCCAATTTCAACACTGGCTTAAAACATTTTCCTTATTATGGTGAGTAACTTGCAGTTTGTTTTATATTTGTATCTTCCCGGACCCTTGAGAAACTGGAATTCGAAAAGGGCTAGTTTTGCGACTTTCGAAAATGTCGGGAAGCATGCATTCTTAGTTTGCAGGCAGATCGTGAATGGTATGCAGAGAAGATTTGTTCTAGTACGCATTTAAACAATCAAAGGACAAGTGTTATGTTGATGTAAATTGGAGTCTGTTGCTTGAATAAATCTAAAGATATACGCTGCTAAAGTTGACCTAAAATCACAACTTTTGTCACGCCACTAGGGCAATTTTTTTTTTTTGGGGGGGGGGGGGGTGGTCTGTTCTCGAAAACAATACAGTCAATCAATCAAAAAATGTTACCATGGTTACTAGTTAGGTAAGGCCTCCATACCGTATATATATGGTGGAGATCGGCCGACCCCCTTCTTCCGACTGCTGCCTGGATCTCTGAGTCACAAGCTCTTAACTGTGTTGTGGGTTTTTTTTACAAGGAAACTGTCGAGGAGAAATATGGAGCTGTGACATTTAAAGTTTTCTATGATTTTAACAATCAGAAGCTCCAAGTAGAAGGTGGGTTGTTTTTGTTTTCTGCTTGATAATGAGTTGATATGTAAGAAGAAATAAGATTAAGATCACTGTTGACTCTTCTTTTATCTTAAATGCTCTGCGTTATCAGTGATGAGACACGAAGATAAGTGCATAGTTTACTGGAAAACAAGAGGAACCAATCTTGACTCGACTTTAAGATCTTTTAGATCAAATTTCATTGTGTCATGTTGTATAAGTAAGAGTTGTCTTAGCACGAATAATACTTGTTCTCTTACAGTGTTGAATGCCAAAAACCTTCCACCGTTAGACACAAACGGTGAGTATTATCGATTATCCAACTGTTAAGTGAGCGTACACTGTAATGTCGAATGTAGTGGAATAATAAATCTATTTTATGCCCCTTTCTTCCTATCTTGTAAATAGCCCTCCCCAATGAGCTGCCTTGCCTGAGCTCTGTTAACTGGACAGCAATAAACAAACAAGTGTCTGGAGTAAAATGGCTATGAGTTAAGACCCATAGCCGCTTTTATTACAATATCAACTTCAAAGCATCATTCATACATAGTTAAATCCAGTTAAGGTGCGGCAAAGAAAACGCCACAGAAAAAGTGGATTACAAACTGGTGGCCAAAAGATGGGAAGGAGGAGGGTGAAAAACTCGAGGGGAATGTAGAAGTATGCTAACAGTAACGTTATGAACTGTGCTACTTTTTCTGCTTGAAACGGTAAAGTGTTGTAATATTGAAGTGCGATTTAATATTACAACAACCCATCTTTGTAGCGATAAGAAGGGAAGTACTGGAAGTATCAACATACTGCAAAGGGCACTTATTGAAAAGGACTCTGATAAAACTATAAAACATACCTTTTGTAAACAACAGCTATAAACGTTCTAAAATCATTTAGATAGTGTATGCTATAAAATAGTTGCATTTAAACACCAACTATAAACTACAAACGCTCTAAAATCAGGCTGCAGTGTTAAGTATCCTTTATTCTAAAGCCCGGGTCTAAAACCAACATATCCGTTTTATAGTGTAAATTACAAAGTAGATTTCTGTTTAACACAAACTCTAAACGTTGTATTGGTTTAGTTTTGCCACCTATTCGCCGTTTAAATACTTGTCATGGAACTCCATATTACTTGCGTGATGCAAGCAGCAACTTAGTCCTGAAAAAAAAGAGTAACTTACAAGATTAAAGTTAATAAAGGATAACAGAAGCGAAAAACCAGCAAGAGGCATAAAAGAGAGCAATTTACACACGAAAGAACACCTCGGCAGAACTCTGCGAGGAAATAGCAATTGGAAGTCCACTGCACATCCTAAATCTTCCATTCGCGCATAATCACAATTCCTTGCGCCTTTGATCTTACCGCCGACCATAACTCTTGCAAGGTTTAAGTTTATTCCACTTGTGTTTCAGGATTATGCGACCCGTATGTGACTGTGGAGCTTTTACCAGAAGAGTTCTTTGGCAATGAGGTGAAGAAAACTGAGGTCATCAAGAATACTCTGTTTCCCCTTTTTGACGAGCAGTTCGATTTGTAAGTGGGCTTATTTTGTTTGTTTTGGTGTTGATTTTATTTAAAGGGACTATGTCACGGGGATTTCGCAGATTTTGGACTAAACTGTTCTGAAATAAGTGGTAGGCAACTTTACCCATGAAAAACGTTATCTTTGAACATTTAACTGAAGATTTAACCTTTATTTGGGGATAGAACTGAATCAAACTTCGTCTATGAATGTCGATTTTTTTTAAGGCGCGCGGAAACAACTTGAAAACGTTGGCTAATGTTTTCATATATTAATTGCAATCCATTTCCTTCCGAGCCATCAGCCAAATGCGCGTTTAAACAGTTTTAGTGCTCAAAAAACAGCAATTGTTAATAAAAAATAGACCATTATTTTCAAGTGTGCTACGACATGGTTCCTTTAAGTGCTGTCCAATCAATGTGTTGCTTGTTCCCAGTGACGTTGAACCCGAGCTGTTGAAGGAGACTGGTGCCTGTTTGCATTTGACTGTCATGGATTATGATGTGTTTTCAAATGATGATTACGCTGGTCACGTGTTTTTCAACTTGAACAATATCCTCGGTTTGAGGGAGGTGGTCGCTGGAGGATTTGGAACCGTACCACAGGAAACGAGAAATATCTTTCACCCCAAACCTGAAGGCCAGTACTTTGAAGGTTAGGTGGTTCTTTATCATTAACAATTCTTAAAATCAAATTCCACGTTTTTCATGTTTGGTAACATCGTAAACCACTATACAGTACTACATAGCGTATACTCTATCCCCGTCTGTTTGGGAGAATATCAGCCCTCGGCTTTTTCTGTATGTACTGGCCGGTATTCTGTTAGTACTATATCATCATCATTATCATCATCATCATTATTATTAATAAATTTTATTAAATATTTTTATTAAAGGTGCTTTGTTTCTTGCAGTACTTCAGTCACGTGACGACGAAAAAGCGCAACTGTTCGCAAAAGCACAGAAAGACTTGTACGAGAAAACCATCAGTGCCCATGTGTGAGGAACGAGGCCCTCAAGTAAAACAGTCGTTATAGTAGTAAATAATCATAAGCAATTAGTCATAGGTAGCTCTAACTAAATCATTATTATTAATAAATTTTATTAAATATTATTATTAAAGGTGCTTTGTTTCTTGCAGTACTTCAGTCACGAAACGTTAATTCTTCGTCCATACGCGTTGTCGTGCGTAGTGCAGCTATGTCAGGAAGCGGGAGTTTACCGGTACAATAGTACATAGGGTTTTGACCAATCAGAGCGCGCGTATTATCCAAGTAAATTAAATTAAGTAATTTCTTATAGAACATGGAAAACCATCTTCTAGTGGGTAAATAATATCGTATCGCAGGCTTGACTGTAATAACAACAATACTCAGTTAGTACTCCCACTAATTAAATGACAGATTTCTATCTCTAAGACTATCATAAGGTCTTAGTATAAAGTAAAACGCCTCTTTAAAAGAGACGGAAACGATCTTAAGTTTGATTACGAGAAATGGGATAATCTGCTCCCTCTCATTTCCTCTAAGACTGTTGTCAGGCTAACGTTTTTATTTTTATTTTTCTACTTCCTTGTTTCTTAATAGGAAACATAAACTTACAATTTCATATATTTGTCTTCGTTTAAACATGTATTTGTCTCATTTGTCTATTTTCATGTTCATTTATGTTATTTTTGCCTTTTTCTCTTCGTCGCACTTGTTTATATTGTTAAGTATGTTGCGTAAGATTAATGCTAGTGTTATGTGTTTTTTTGTATTTGTGAGCTTATAACCCCTAAGCATAAGTAATGTACAAAAAGTAGTGCTGAGCCTTTGGCTTATGCAATGCTGGTTCACTCCAAAAAGTATGAAAACTTTGTAAAGAAAATATTTTACTGAATTGTAGCACCTTTAATTTTCGTTCAAACTGTGTGCTTCCTGTGCTAAAAATTAGCATTACAAATAAAGAAACATTCTATTAGTTATCCATTTATAACTTTTTTTTATTTATCTTTGATCTATATGTGGTGATTCGAATGTCAAGGTCTCAATGTTTTATAATCAGTTAATACATGTATACATATAAAATAGAAAGGAAAACAGCTTTTCAGTCAACTATTTTAGCAGGTTTTGTGTTCTACGGCACAATTTGAGTGAAAGTAAAATAATCCTTGGCATTTTAACCTTAACTGTCCTACTGTAAGTTGTGTAGTCCGCAGAATTGATCACCCAGCAATTTCGACAGTCCCTGGAGTAAAAACACCAGGCAAGCAATTTTCACGATTGAGCACTGATTTGCAATGGAATGTAATCTTGATCACTGGCAACAGGACGTTTGTTATTGGCACCACACAGGAAGTGCACTGCGATCAATCCTATCAAAATGTTTATGTCGGGCCAGTTGTCATGTCAAACCACAGCTAGCTCAAGCGAATTTACGCAACATTCAAAATATCGGATTTGATTGGGGAGAAATGGTTGTACCTTAAACCTAAAAAATTTGAGCAAGTTTTTTAGTAATAAAAAAATACCTTACCTCGCTTCGGTTGTTGGTTTCTTTGTTTCCCGTGTAGGTAGTTTTCAGTTGCATTACCTTCTATACATCCTTAGGACATTTTGGCGTCAAATATTTGTCGTTGCTATACGTGGGCTTCAAGCTGTTTAAAAGCTAAAATTGACAGGTGAAACAGAGAGATGGAAACCTACAGAATACCCCTCGCATCAAATTTCATGGAAATGAAAAAAATAAACATATAAACACAAATAAGAAAGTAAATAAAAAAGTTTCATAAAAATTCCCTGAAGGTGATTCCATTGAAAACTTAATCTTTTTAAACTTAACACAGTTGTTAATTACAACTTGTACATCAAATAAAATAAAAAGAGGGGGTCACCATGCTTATTTTTGCGCTCTAGAGCTGTAGTTTATAGTACTAGAAATAGCTGACACTAGGTTGCCCCCGAAGTTTCGACGATGTTTATCGGTTTTTCTTTGCTGTTCATCCTTTTCTACAATTCAGACATTTGATTGGAAATTAATTTTCTATTTTGGATGATTATTAATTATGATACGGTAAATTATTTAATTACAAGAACGCGACAGCATCTTGACATCATTTTGTCATGTTTTGCTGTGGTGGGGGATCTCAGCTAGACTCAAGCTAGACTTTAGAAAAAGTCCGTCGTCTTTATTAATTTAACACGCCGGGACGGTCGACCTATCGCGACTTGCGTGGCTCGTTTTCGCGACTTCGTCGCTTTGAATGGGCCGCTTTGCGGGCTCGAATCGAACTCACTTCACTGTGGTAAAGTCTTGATCTCAGCGAGGATAAACTTTAGAAACAGCACAACGTTTTAAAATTACCATTTGAGCCGGCCCAATTCTTTTATAAATATATGGGCTGAGAGCCCGAGCATGAAGAATGACATGAGAATGATCAATCTTTAGAAAGAAAAGGATGTCGAAAGAATTTCTTACCTCTGTCAAAGCAAACGCCTGCCGCGAGTTTTAAATAATCACAATGCATCTCGAGATCTATTTTGAATTTCTTTTCTTGATGCCGCATATTATCTTGTAAAATTAAAATTTCGTTCGGAAGTGGACCGATCAAGACTTTTGAAGTTTTCTCCATTCAAGTAGTTTGTGCCTGGTAAATCACGGTCAGTTGGACAAAGGCTTTCTTATCGTAAATCACGCTTCATGACAACGATCAACTTTTTAAAAGGAAAGGATACCGAAAGAATTTCTCACCTTTGACAATGAAAACGCTTGACTTTCTAAAAGTCGCTCGCTTCTTGTTTCCGGTTTCGCTTGCCGCGAGTCTTAAACATTTATCTCGAGATTTTTTTGCCCCCGCAGGGCTTTGGCCCAGAGGCCAAAGCCCGAGGAGGCATTATAGTGTCCCCCACGTATAAGTAGTTACATAAGGAAAATACAGAGGAAATACAGGGGAAAATACAGTACATATAGTCAGAAGCCAGAAAAAATCTCGACTTGGTTGAAGTGAGCGCGCAAGCTAGTATCGGGTAATGATGACGTCACAATAGGTTTTGCCTGCAAATAGTATCGGGTAATGATGACGTATAAAGCTAGGTGTTATAAAAGCTAATTAGAATATGCCAACCGGAAGAGCCTACGTGACATCGGCAGACTTGCATATAATTTTCAAGCTTTTGTCTAAAGCGATGCTTGCTGAGAACGTTTGATCTTTTAGTCAGGGGCGTCCAGCAACGAAGAGCGCTCCACGTGAACATTTTCCCCAGG
Source organism: Oculina patagonica (assembly GCF_052425735.1). NCBI lineage: Eukaryota > Metazoa > Cnidaria > Anthozoa > Scleractinia > Oculinidae > Oculina > Oculina patagonica. The sequence goes on along the minus strand of NC_135769.1, from coordinate 13,852,430 downwards.
AGGTGACCGGACAAAAACAAACCAAGCAGATAGATTATTAGCTGCGAATACAGCCGTCTCTCATTCTTCGTTGAGGGACGTTAATGAAAAGCGTCTGTATTCGCAGGCTAATATATTTTTCTAAACGCTATTTTCTCGAGTTGTTCAATTGACTTCAATTTTTAAGAGGAATTACTTCAACATGTCGGTCAGCAAAAATGTGTAAAAACAAAAACGTGTCGGCGATTGTTTTATTTATAAAACATTTTGCGTCGCGAGGCTTTTCTGTACGATCAATGCATGTTTTTTAGACCTTCTTCATGCTCTGTAATTTTTTACTGTAATCGAATACGACAAAACGCCGACACGTTTTTAGCACTTTCGGGAGCGGAAACCATCGAACAAATCAAATTAGAGCAGTTTTCAATTGAGCGTCGTGAAACCAAAACCAAAGCAATTACTCTGGCCAATCAGAAACCACATTGACAATCCAGTGAACCAATCAAAACACGAAGCAAATACATGTAGCTGGTACGAAGCGCGGGAAAACGTGCGCGAGCGAGTCAAGATTGGTTTTGGTTTTAGTTCTGATTGGCTGAGAAAGTGGCGCGAGATTTTTAAGCCAATCACTAAGCGTAGAAATGCAAAACCAAAGCAAACGCAATTAACTTTCGACACTCCAGTGAAAACCGCTCTAGCGAATTTTAGAATTCGTTGTAAGTTAATTCCGACTTTCGTATTTAGACTTTTACGTACGTTTTTGAGATTTTGCAATCTTTCAATCCAGCAATCATAACCAACTTGCTCTACAGTAGCAAGCTTTGTAATGTATTTCGATGGCAACAAAATCCAATCAAAAAGCCTTACCTTGCAAAAGCTCAAAAACTCGACTGTCACATTACAAAATTGTTACAGTTTAGTATTTTAAAATGGAAAGAGAAATAAATATTTAATAATCAAAATAAGCTATATCTTCAACTTCTCACTGCCCATCAATGCCTCGCCCAGTACCCAGATGCGATAACCACTCAACCCTGTAACACTATGAACATAGTTACTAACTATGCACTAAACCGCATTAAGCTACAGTTTCCCACATACAGCCCTCAAAAATAAACACAAACAAATTTCCATTCTATTTATTTCAGATAAGATCAAAAGAGCGGGGGCACTTTTAGTGTCAGCTACCCCTAGTTTTTAAATTTCTTGTAAATCTCGTCCGGTGATAGACTGATCAATGCTTTTCTCCGTTGAAGTAGTTTGCGCTTGGTAAATCGCGGTTTTGGACTAAGGCTTGCTTATCGTAAATCGCAGACAAATTTGAAGATATGGCTTGATATGTTCGTACGTGTTCCTAGACATATTTCTTCTTCGGCCACTCAGATGTAAAAAAATGTGGATTTTCTTACTTCTCTGCGAGTTACTTAGTTAATTTTCGCGAAGTCTTTTCAACAATTGCATTGCTTTCGGCTTTAAGCCTCGAATAAAACCTCAAATTATCTTTTTTCAAAATTCGGCCCAACTGCAATCAACCTTTACAAGCTTCGTTTGTTTACTTGTTGTCATCTGTGCACGTGCTCACGCTTTGGGTTGTCATCATCATCCAATCATCGTTTACTTGCGTCATCACTGACCAATCACCGTACAGGCAATTTTAACAAGCAGCTATTTCAACAAGAAATAGTGTTTCGTTTCCAGTGCGGAAGGGTGAGAATAGTGTAACACTAAGGAGAGGTGGGTTTGGGGTTTACTTACGAGAGGTCCTAGTGTATGTTGAATGCCAAGCACGAGTAAAATGAAAAACTTCATCAGTAGTAACATCCCATTAACACCAACTGTCCATTTTTGAAGGAGACAAACTCCCCCATCCTCCCCCCACTCCCACACACCCTGCTCTCCCCCCACGCGGCGCCCCCTACCACGACATTGCGTCTGTGTCTCGCGTCCAATTCCCCTGCACGGTAGGTGGCGACTAACGAGACGACGGCAGTCACCCTTGCTCGTCTCATAGCCTCTTTCGCGCGCGACACATCGCCGCTCCCGCCGCGTCGCGCTGTGCCCGGCCGTGCATCTCCACATCTCCTCTTCTTCCTTCCTCGCCCGGGCGTCTCCGTTCTTTCGCTTCACACTTTGGTGAATTCGTCGTTCGCTCGGGCTCTCTCCATCGCTTTTCACTTACATTCGTCGTATCTGTTTGCACGATCTCAATTTTTGGTCTGATGGAATATATTTCCGATATGACATACTGTTTCGTTCATCGGTCATCGTATTTACTTTGTGGTTACGACCGTTCTTGTGTGTAGGCCAACCGTTCCAGCAAACACGACAAATGCGTCATCCCGTTTTCGCAGAATTTCCGCTCGCTAGATGTTACTACAATAAACGCTACGGAGCTTTCTCAGTTTTCTTACATACATCGCTTTATCAAACTTAAACCATTGCGTCGTCAGATATTTTTTGCCGATCTCAAATTTTTTTATCTCTGGGAATATCTTTCCGTATTGGAACATGTTTTACGATTAATTCTTCGGTCTATTTACTTTGGTTACGACCGTTCTTCTGTTGGATAGTCCCCCACTGTGTAAATAGTTCACATCACAATTTATCGTTTCTGAGGAGAAAAAAAATATAAAAAGGGAGTCACCATGCTTGTTCAAAAGAAAGGGACCATTGATTTCCCTGTCGAGCTTTCTCCTCGTAATGTTCTGTGTGCACGCGCGCTAGATGACGCAGATATTATGCGCAGAAAGGATGCGCAATGCAATAGGCCATTTTCAAAAATACCATACTCTTTGTTGTCCCTCTAAAATTTTGCATAAGCATTGTTTTGCTTTCCCAAGAGAAATTGAAAACAATGCTTATGCAAAATTTTGGAGGGACAACAAAGAGTATTATGGTATTTTTGAAAATGGCCTAAATCACCTTAAGGGTTTTATTTCTTGAGAAAGTAATCGAGTTACATAATCACGCAATGTAAGAACCAAGTCGGTATTTATGGCCAAGAATGCCATTCAATTAATGTGCATAGCTTTATATTTCGGACAGGCTTCAATGTACAGATAACATCGACAAGGAATCGTGAATTTTCCAAACTACATTCTTCCAGCTTAGATGTCTCTCGCGCCGGATTATTTAAGATTTGTCCATAAATGTAACAGTTATAACTGAGCCGTACAAGGTATTTTACCTTGATTTGCGTGTTTCTTGCATACATACAAAAATGACATTTTACAAAAAAAAAAAAAACATTTTGCGCTAAGATGCTGTCGCAAATTCAAACGTTTTGTTAGTGGAAATACAGAGCACTTAGATTGAACAATTTCGATGATTATTTGGCCCACGAGAGACGTGCTCGAACCACTACATCGGGCACTACATGTAGTGTCTATCTGAGACGTGCATCAAGCGTGAGTGCAAAACACGCGCGTGAAGTACGAGATTACCGCGCGAAGCGTGACACTAGCAAGAAGCGTTATAAAGACACTTGTGGTAGTATTTTTGTTTTTTTTTCTCTGTGATGTAAGTGATTCGCTCTTGCGCAAAAATCTTTTGAGGTGAACTGAATTTCTTGTACGTTACTTTATGCCTTTTACAGGTCGCACTAGCTACCCGGTATTTTATTTAACTGATTTTCTTATAATAAACATACATTTGTTTTGTTTTAGCCCATTTCAATTTTTATTTCTCTCGCCCGATAGACCTTTATTTTATCCGGAAACGCAACGAAACCTTAAATTAATTCATCAACGAAATGTATACACCGTCCGTCCTCAATGAAAATTCATTGAAATGATGGCAAATATATTCATTTCGAATGTAGAAGGAATGAATTTCTCTTTCTGCAACACCAACGGTAACTGAGAACCGAGAAACGATGTTTCTGAAAGGATAAATGACACAACTCAACATGCACAAGTTTGGCATTTTGACATCAATTAATACATTAAACTGCTAACGTGAAAACATTTTCTCTAACAACAGAATGTTACTGTATATACAAACTAATCTATGGAGTATAAATTTACAGGTTCTGTAAAACGTGCGCAAAAAATATGATTAATAGCTTGGCAGACGGAAAGCTGGAATGGTAATTCACTTAGTGTGGGCGAAGACCAAGAACATATTTGTTTTTACCAGTGTTTGCAGAACTGGATCGGGTATCACTTCAACTTCTTTTAAGCTAAAGTAGTTAAGATTGCAAATGTTATATCAAGCGATTCTTCAGTCCGTCAGTTTTGAGGCCTTTTTTTCTCTTTTCACTAATCTAAACCTCAAAACTAAATTGCACATGTGAATTCAAGCTGAACACTTGTTTCAGCCGATACATTCAAAAACTGTTCTGAGTATAACTGATTATGCAAACTCAACCGTGTTTTGCGTTCATTGTTCTATTCAACTTCCTGTTGTTGTGAAATCAAGAGCTGCCATCAATCGTATTTAATAATTAATTGCAGTGATGTTGTTTTTCTTACAATATCCATTCCTTAATTCTTTGTAACTGACTTGACTCAAAGTAGATAATTTAAAATACTATTTTACCAATTGATTCAGTACCTTTTAAGACAAGGCGATTAGACCTTTTATACCGCAGAAAAACTAGTTTCCTTCTCTATCCTAATCTTCTTTGTACATCTACATAAGTTATTGCCATAAAAAATGCGTGGTAAAACGATCGATCGTCGAGAATATAAATTTCTGACAATTGTAAAACTGTTCTTAGGTCTTTCTGTCTCAAAGCTTCAGATTACTAAGCTACTCAAATCTGGATCAAATCTGTAATAAACCTACACACCATCAGTAGCAGGATCTGCCAGTATCAGTGGAGTTTAATTTGTTCTCATTTCGTTGTTATTGAAAGCATCACAAGGACTGTTGTTATCAACATCGTCTTGCTTGTCTGTTGAAATGAAGAAACTTGTCATTCATTGCCAAAAACCTCAAGTTGCCTGCGGATATTAAAACGTTTTAAGCCCGTTTCACGACTTCAGAGTAAAACTTATGTCCGAGCTCGCCGCATAACCGTAGCAAGTAACTTCCGCTTGATGCGTTAAATGTGCATTGAACGTGGACTGAAACTCCTCTAGCGCCTCTTTCTCGATATTTTCCGCTGTTTTCTGAAGCATCTTTCCCCGGCGTTGCGAGGTAGGCGATTCCTTGCCTACGAGTTGCTCTGCCTCTTTTAGCTGGTCCGCTTTCTGTTAATTAAAACAAAAACCCCATTTGTTAAATACTGTTTCATTCCTCTAGCAGGTTGAATCTTAGTGCATCACCGCTGAAAGTTACTTGGCTTATCAGTGTCGAATTCTGAAGTAGTTATTAAATGAATAAAAATGTTTAAAATTATCCGGGAACTACATTAACACTTCAGCTCGCGCAAACCCGTGATCAGTCGGCATACGCTGTTTGTTTCTGCGATGAACTCGACCTTACAGATAAACAATTAACGCTCAAAACATTTGCGAATATTTGGTCGTTTACTTTCAAAAGTAATGAATAATGTCTCGCAGTTGAAAAAAGTTGCTATGTCATACTTATAACTTATAAACATTGCCTTCTTTCCGCTAATTCAACCCGCGCGTTCAAATTTTACTTTTAAGAACATGTTGTGAAAATAGTCCGTACCTGTTTAGCAGCCTTTTCTTTCGTTTCCCGCAGCATTTTAAAATAGCTGGTTTCCTCCACAAACTTTGGTGTGTTGGACAATCTTCGTTTTGGTCGCTGTTTTTGTGACATGTTGTGCGCGAGTATTCGCGACCTTTAGTTCAGTCTTGTAAAACGAAGGGAAAACGAAGTTCTTCAAATTCGCAGACAGATTCTGAAATACACTTGTGCCGAACAGCTGTGAGAACTTGATATGCTTAGGTTACTTCTAGCGATTGAAGTTTCTAGTGTGAGCGACTGCTGTGGATTATGGACAACGAGCCAATACCTTTCGCCCTTTAGATTTTTAACATGTAAATTGAGTGGCTGCATTGTGTGTAATACGAACAGATGTTTCGTTTGGCTGAATTCTTATTTGTTTCACTTCATTAAGATGTCGTCTTTGTTCCATTAAGAAGTGAGTTCTAATTCCGTGATAAATCAATTTTCAATCGATAACGTTAGAGCTCACCGTTTTAGCTTGACAAGGAAATTTTGTATTGTAGTTTTAATGTTTATAGTACTGTAGCTCCGCGACTTCGCGGCTCTCCGCTGGGAAGTAAGGCCTATTTAATCGGACAGGCGGTGATTTGCTGTTCTAGCGACGACTGCGTGTACACGAATTTGTGAAATGACACAGCAACCAATGTTTGTGATTAAAAATCTTAAAAGACGCGTGAAATACATTCATGGGAATTTATCATATCTAGAATCTGCTAATATGCAATTAATCTCTTCTGCTTACAGAAACAAACATCTTGCAGAACATTTTATACAGATGTTAGATCTCTACCTTTAATTTCACAGAATGCTCGTTAAACTTTGTTTTCTCTTCTAATGAGTGAATACTTCTTTTGTGCAGCAAGCTGAATTCAGGATGTTTTACTAACCTTACTTTTCGCTGACGAGGCTTCAACGAAGAGTATATTTCTAATTGTGTTTCGCAAAAGCTGTGTGGAAAGAGGAAACGACTTGTTTCGCTGTTTTTAAACTTAAACCTGCAGCTTCAAAGTAATTGCGAAGCTACTGCTGAATTCCAATTCCAAGTCTTACTGTGACGTCAGGATATTTGCATGACTTTCCCACTGTCTTATTTACTGCTTTCTTCATAAAATGGTAAACCCAATTTTGCAGAAATTGTAGAAGCACGTTAATATTTTTTTGTTATCACCTCAATACATCACTTTTTGAGCAGAGCATATCTGAATCGTCGTTAATTTTTTTGTTTAATGTCGAGGTATAACACCAAACAAATCTGTTTCTAAATGGAATGATTTAGTTTGTTTTTGATTGACTCGATCATTTCCGTTCAAATTCGGCCCTCAGAACTGCATTACTAAACTGTTTACATTAAACTGAAAATGACTAAATATAAAAACAGTAAAAAAGCAATTTGACAGGCAAAAGTGAATTAGATGGCTTCTTGTCAATAAGAAATCCATTTATTTCCGCCAATTCCAGAAGCAGCTGCCGAGTACAAAATGTTTTTCCGGGTCACCAGGCAACGCGACATTTTTGGATTTAGCGGAAACTGTATTCAAGAGTTTGAAAACAATGCTGTCTACCGACAATAAATCAGTCAATTACAAGCGTCTCAGAATCGCAGTTACAAGTGTCAGAATACCAGTTACATTGGTATCGCAGAGGTCATGGGTTCGATTCCTGTTCAAGCCTGAACTGATTTTTTCACGCTTGCTTTCTCAACTGCTTAAGTTGAGTACATTACTGCGATGATCTTTCATGTATATCCGCAGTACAAATATTTGAACAGTTTATATATTCATTTCATCAAGAATTAATTCTAGCCAATTAATTCAACCGCAGTAAAAATCCTTACAACAAATGGATTTTAAAACGATTGATTTGAATTGCCAAATTCAAATTACCTTGTTAAAGTTCTAGCCAATCAAATCATGTGTCCCCAAAGCCACTTGTGCCCCAGGCTCAGCCGGCTAGAGCATGTTAAAATATAACTTTTTTTGCTTGTGCTGATTCCTAGTAAAGACAGCTTAAGAACCCTATGTTCATTTTTCTTTACACTTATGCTTATGCTTGTTGTTCTTATGTCCAGTGAAAACCAGCTATTAAATTAATCCATATAATTGTAGTAACAAAGAAAGAAATAACACATTTGGAATCCAAACTGTCGAATGCCAGTATTTTGGTGACTCCATTTCGACTAGGACTTCGTGCAAAATGTTGTTCAATGGTTCAACGGCTGCGATGATTTCCCCTACCATCGAAGAAGTCTTGTTCGTTATTCTCTCTAGCTCCCTTCAAACAGAATAAAAAAGAAATTTTAATTGTTTAACTATTCCACCTTATCTATGCACCAATACATATATTCAAACAAAATAATCTCTGTGCGTTCCATAATACTACAAGTAGGGGAATGTAATACAATTTTTATTCCTCTATCGCGCCATTTTACCATATTAGGGCAAAAGAACGCGCAAAATATGCCACCTTATTACACGGCAGAACAGGGCAAAAATACGGGTGGACAAACTTACGGAATACGGACCTAACTTAGTGGGGAAACAGTGGAATAATAAATCCCTTATTCGATGGTTTAACATCTAATACAAGCGCCGGACATCTTGCTCATTGCTTTTATTTTTTACTACGCAACTCACAAAATATCTGCATGTTTTATATGTTAAACCATCATGGCAGCGCGCGGATACGAATTTTATCAGCACGAGAAGATAAATTTCGTATTCCCTAGCGGCCATGTAATGTCCTGTCCATTATTGCCAACGAGACAGCCGAGCCAAGAGGTGAGGCTGTCGAGGCGGCAGAATCATAGAGCCGTGTGCGTATGAGTGTATAGGCAGAGAAAATCTTACGTTCTGCGTAAGGACTTTTTTTTTGACCATATTTGGGTGTAAGTAAACCCCATATTTGGGTTGTATTGTTCTTCCCAACTGGTTCCCAGTCTCTCACTCCTTGCTAAAGAGCAAATTATCAAAATGGCGTCCACGCGGCTCGCTGTTAAAATTTTCAATGTGGTCATTCATCCCTTTACCGATAAATACACCTTTAGGGAACTATCAATCGAAAGAGAATACCCTACAGAATATTCGACCGCTGAAAAAATGAACATCAAGGTCTTCAAAGCGATGAAATAATCTTTCGACTTTGGAGTCCTTTGATTTACGATCGAAGAGAGACATGAAAATCAAAAGCGGACTGTTGACTTCAAATAGAGTTTTCTTGACTTATGAGAATGCTGAAGTCGGGTAAATGCTTCCTTTTAGTGTTGATTGTGTTAATAGTAATTTTTGACCGATGATTTATTCCAAATCAAATACCGTTTATATTTTATTTGGCACGCATTTTCGCTCCGCGTAGGAATAACATCAATTCAGCCAATTCAAAGCGACGCTCACTAAAATTACTGCATGTCATACACACAAGAAAGTCAAACGTTGTTTGCTTCTAACGGCAAATGTAATGTTAACTTGAATAAAAATTTTGTCTCCAAATAATCCTTGACCGTTCAAGTTAGCGTAGCAGACATCTGTGTACGTTTTTTAGTGTGTTTAAAAGAGTGCGCGATCGCGAGAATACGCGCGCTGAAAACTACGGCGCCTGCTACGCAGGCTATCAAGCCTGTGTCATTATGAACACCAGAGAAATAGCCCTTTTATTGCATATTACCTAAAATACAATGTAGTTCTATCAAAAACCATTCAATATCTGTTCTTATGAACAAACATGAGTATTTCGCTCGTTGGCACTTACCGATAGGTACAACTAGTATAAAACTAAAATAGGACTGAGTCCGCGATCCTGGTAAACTTCCAAAAAAACCACGTGACTTCGATGAGTTCTAAATTTGAAAGTTTGAATCTTTCCAGGGTATTGTACGTTATATATTTTATTTTGTATACTAGTAATAGTTCTCACTATAAAGCTGCTCCCGCCTTTTTATAATTTGTTTTACAGCAATAATCTAGGATTAGTGGAGTCTTTTGTCGCCTTTAATTATTGATGCCGATGGATTGCACAATTAGGCTTCTTTTTTTACTGTGCAATGTACGTCATGACATTGTTTGCTGCGGAATTTCTTGTTGTGTGACACCGTTGCATCCTAAAAATATTAATTCACAAGTTCAAGTCGAATATATTACCTAGCGCGCGGAAATATTAACCTAGCGGAAATACACATAACACATTATTCGTGGTGACAACACGCAAGCTTATTTCCTGGCTTATAACATTCAAAATTAACTTTAATACTAACAATAATTGCCAGGCCAAAAAGCCTAAAAATTCCGCGAGTAACAAAATATGGCACAAAGATTCGAGAAAACAATTTTTGATTCTTATTCAACCCACTATTTGGATCAAATAATCTGACAGTTTGTTAGCGAAACGAATTACCTTGTATTACATTTTTGTTTATTACTCGTTGTATTAAAGATGTATACGACACAGGCGACCCAAGCTCACGATGTGAAGAGTAGCCTGCGTCGCAGACGAACAAAACCCCTGTTATAACCGGTGTTCGTCTGCAATGCAGGCTATGTGAAGAGTTGAAATAGTAATACTTTTGAAATACGCGAAACGTGACTCTCGCCTGGTGGCATATGGAGGTGTTGTGTTACAACGATTCGTATTTACAAAGGTTTGTATGGGGCCGGGAGAAAACGTTTTGAGTTTATAGCTAAATATAATGATATTTTGACAATAAAAACAACTTCCCTCGATGTCTTGTTGTTATATCTGTTGTTATCTCGGTTCTCAGGCCGAACCGAGGCGTTTTAAGCGAGTTATCCCATTTCGGGTTTCCACTGCTAAGGCATAACTCGCTTAAAACGCCTCGGATCGGCCTGAGAACCGAGATAACAACAGATATAACAACAAGACATCGAGGGAAGTTGTTTTTATTGTCAAAATATCATTATATCTAGCTTTATAGTTCACCACTAAATTTTCTCCGATTCTGATTGGTTTAAATTGAACACGTGACGCGATAGTGCCCGTCCGCCGGAGGGCACTATCAGCCCATAGTGCCCTCCCGTGAAAAAATGCCCGGATCGATAGTGCCCGCCCGTGACTGTTTTTTGTAAACAAGCCGCCTGCAGACAAAAAAACCCAACCAAATTCACTGCATTTAGTGGGTTTCTCGTCTGGTTTTGTTTCGTTTGTTAAATTTCGGCTTTCAATTGAGTTTTTTATCCTCAAAAGTAAAGATAATTTACGATGCTTGTTTTTGTATGTGCGCGCGGAAGAAAATTTAGTGGTGAACAATAAAAACAATAGAGTGTTTCTGTCTCGGAACTATCGGACTGATAGTTGCCCCTTGGAAATTTGATGTTCTTAAAACTAGCATATTTGCCCTCGAAGCTTCGCTTCTCGGGCAAATATTTGTTTTAAGAACATCAAATTTCCGCGGGGCAACTATCAGCCGATAGTTCCTCGACAGAAACACTCTATTGTTAAATTAGAATATAGCCGCTGTATACGCGCGATGGAATCCTAGCGGGCATTATTTTTAATAGAACATAGCTGAAAACTATAGAAGCCCGGTACCCCGGATGTGCGAATTGTTTGTTGAATTTCTCTGAACGACTTGTCGACTTCGCCTCTATTCTCTTGTTTTGTTGTTTAAATGATGCTTTAAAGCAGCAAGTTTTTATCAGAAACGTTTTACCTGCTTAAATGGAACTGAGACAGTGCCAAAGGAAGCGACAGATGAAGAAAGAATCGTTGAAATTTGTTGCTTTTCTTTGGAGTTATATACGCCACTATTTTGCCGTGAACTGCCCGAAATTGATTGGAAATTATTTAGCAAAACAAGCCGGACTCTCGAAACGCTTTGAGGTAAGAAACGTTTTTTAGCCACAATCTGAAGACAGAACACTCCACTTTTGTTCTTTTTAAATCGAAATAAGAGGCGAATTTGAAAAACTTGCTGCGAAACGAACGCATGAAAATTTTTCATTTGAATGAAATGACGTAGGCTTAACCAAACTTGAATGCGTAAATATTTCAACTAGATTTGTCGGCTTTGTGAGAATCTTTTGGAAGTTGAAGAAAGGACTATAATATATAGATTTAGGCAAGCCTAAAAGCGGAGCTCCCCAGTTAATTATTTTGCACTTTATTGAAACCTGAATTCAAGCCATTGTACAATTTTAAGGCTAAGAATATAATATTCGTTTTTTTTTTTGTTTTTTTTTTATAAATATTAATATTGTTACTTACTTTTTTTTTTTACCGTGTCCCGGGGGGGGGGGGGGGGGGGGGGGGAGGAAGAGGTACTACCTAAAATTTACTAAAGGGGTGTGCCACTGAGTCGCTGAGACTCTGGACCTGTTCCAGAGAAAAACGGCTCAATTTGCGACCCTGTTCCAGACAAACAGTGCAAAATAGGTACCCTGTTCCAGACAATATCCACAATGAAAAATATATGAAGATAGATATAAAAACACTAGCGTACATCACAAAGCGCTCACTTGACTTTGTCTGTGGCTTGGAGAAAAACCAATGAGAGGAGCGGAGTTTCATAGCTAAACTTGATAGTGTTCCACAGTCAAAAGGGTGATTTGTATACCCTGTTTCAGAGTCAGAGAGGCAAAAGGCACACCCTGTTGAGCAGCACATACCCGTATAGCCCTTATATGGGAGTACCGTATACAGCAACACCAAATAAGCCGAGAACAAACAAAATCAATCAAAACGTTTTAATTCCACCGACAGCATTATGATCCAGAAGTCTGGATGGGAAATTATGCTGCAAAACGGGTAATTATGTAACCTTCGTGTAGATAAGGAGGGGGTAGTAGGGCTGCATGTTGGGGTAGATAGGCATATCACGTGGTAAATTAGCAAATCACTTAACATTTAGAGTATAAAGGAAATAATATACATCTAAATTAAGAATATGGTTAATTTTCTTTTTTTCATTCATTCGTTTTTATTTTCACTATTTGCCTATATTTTAATTTTGAATGGAAATGGCAGAGGTCATACATGTAGCAAAGGGTTTACAGCATATTGCCATAAGCTAATGCCAAGCAAACCGGAGTGAAAGCTAACCACAAGCAAACTAGAGTAAAAGCTAATCCCAAGCACACCGGATGAATTAAGCTAACTGCAAGCAAACAGGGGTGAACCTAACTACAAGCAAACCGGAGTGAAACTAACTGGAAGCAAAGAAGGGACATTCTGTAACCCCATCCCACCCCCCCCCCCCGCCCCCAAAAAAAGGATGATAGCACCTTTTTTACTTTTACATGTCTTTTTGAGTCCCCTTCCTCTTAAGGGGTTTCACTTCACTTACAGAAATAAAAAATTCTGGGAAGATAGAATATTGTTTGTGAGTCTCAAACTCAGTTTTGTTCTTTGATTACGCAGAAAAAATAGAATCATGTTTGCTTGTGTATAAAACTATGCAAGAAAAAAATATAGCATCAATACTTTAACTGCTCTTTTAAAAATTTGTATGCTTTATTGTACACATTTTTGTGGAGTCATGTTGCCCATTCGTCATGGAGTTCACAAAGTAAGCAAATGAGTCACAATTTGGTTGCTTCATGGTACCTAATGGATACTGCAAATTTTATCTGGCTTTAGAATATTTCACTAATTTTAACATTATAGCTGTTCTTATAAATTGTACACAGCATACAACACATAAGAATGAAATTGGTATTGCATATTGCTTGCAATCACGATTTTAACGTCTATACTTTAGAATTACAGTACCACCAGTTTCAGCATTACCAATCCAAATTCAAATTATTACATTGCTTTTTAACTCCCCTACCTCCCCCAAGATCAACCAAAGATCTTATGATATACAGTAATTAGACAACTACATGTAAGTCCTGTGTAGTCGAGGGCTCAAAATATTTGGACACTTACAGGTCATGTTAACCGGCCAAAGAGATTTTAGCTTGGTCACATGTGGTTTCTTACCAGCCAAAACATTGAAAATAGAAATTTTAAACTCCCATTCATTTCTGCTGTTACTGTTTTGGCTGCATATTCTTAAAAAGATCACTTCATAATGCCCTTGTTACATCTAAAAAGATGTGAAAGAGACAGGTCAATCAAGAAGTTGTTTTCTGAAGTACACTGTAAATACGTTAACATTTAAAATATAAACTTTGCTCATTTGCAGCTTTTCTTGATTTCAATTTACATGTAATTTACTAGTCTCTTGAAAATGGCATCATGAAGACACCCAAACATCAAGCTGGATAATCTTAATCCTTCCTGTTTTCTTTTGATGTCCTTGTCCACATTCTGTTTTTGTGTCTCTGAAACTCATGTTAACCCTGAAAAAAGTCAAATGCCACAGATTAAATTAAAATTGATTAATTGGCATGAATATCAATAATTTATAAAACAAAACACTTAACGCAAGCTTGTATAAAGTGAAGCAAAACTACTGGATGCGAAAGGATACCTTATATATTTAACAGAGATGTATCAGCACAGACTATTTTTTTTTACTGATAACTGCGAAGTCAACTACAGAAAAAAACCCCGGTAACTCGAACTCGGATAACTCGAACAACCTTGCTAACTCGAACTCACTTCCATTTCCCTTGGATTTGACCCCACTTTTCAGTCATTTTTACTCGGTTAACTCGAACTCGGATAACTCGAAAACCACGCTAACTCGAACTAAATTTTGTTTCCCTTGAACAAAATTTGGGTCAAACTTTTTACCCTGATAACTCGAATTCCGGAACTTGCAACTCGCAACGGTTGCCCATTGATTATAGCAATAAACAGATCATGTATTTGACAGTCATTTTCCACTCTTAACAAAAGAATGTGTGGTCGCTTTAGAGTTTCTGGCAAGATAAGTTCAATTTGCACAGTACTGTATACTGAAGTGCTTAAAAATCAGTAAACTATCAATTATTAACTTGGCAAATAAAATATTCAATCAACCCCGCTAACTCGAAAAACCCCGCTAACTCGAACTCATTTTCGTTTCCCTTCAGAGTTCGAGTTAGCAGGGTTCTACTGTAAATATTTTAATAAACTCAAAGCACCACTGCAAACCCTTACACTCCCTCTTAATTAAAAGGTTTGGCCTTTAAATACTCCCCCTCCCCTCTACCCCTATATATACATGTACATGCATAGGAAAAACATTGCCACATCTTAAAAGCTTTTCTCTTAACAGTAATACTAAGATTTTTAAAGATACACATTTAATTAATAATAAGTTTGCATGCACAGCTGCATACAGTGTCTAAAATGGCATGAATTTACTCACAAAGATTCCAGTTTTCCAGTAGTCATTAACCTTTGTTGTGTGCATTTTCCAAATTCCACAACAAGATTGTGATTTTTTTATGACAAATATAACATTTACTGTTGACATTCTGAATGAAACCAGCAAAACAGACCTCAAAATCTCAAAATTGGTGACATTGTTATGTAATCCACATGAACGCTCAATAGTGAACAGAACTACATGACAAGTGGATTATTTAATATATTTGGGAACGAAAGAGCTAAGTAATGAAGCTGAAGTTTATTTACTCTGACTAAATGAACAGTAATTTTACCTCCATCATGAATATCAATAAACTGCATACACTGAATCGATCTATTTCACTCGGAGTTAACGAAATTCCAGGTGCTTCGTGCAAACTGACATCACTTTCATTCTCATCTCAGCTGCTCTTCCAGCACTGTAAAACAAAATAATCATATCACAAGCATTTAAAAATCGTAAGCTTTATTTTCTTCGAGATGTGTTGAAGTAATATTCTTTGTGAATTCGTTACTCGAAGGCCCAACAATTATTTGTTTACATAATCAAATCCTCCTATTTGATCAGTAAAACCTGGTAAAACTGAATTTTAACGAATAGTATTTTTCAACATTGTTCATGTCACAAGCAAATGCTTAGTGGCGAAAGCAAGTAAAATGTGCCGTAAATATAAGCTTACAGGTTTGCGTATAAATGACGGAAACACTGCAGTTTTGTACTCACCTTCAACAGTTGGCCGCAGTAGGTACACTCGTCTGCTCGTTTTATCTCCGTTCCCTTGTTCTCCGCTATTTCTTTGCCTGTTTTCTCGGCACCTCTCTTGCTATTTTAGTCGCTTTTCTTCGCTACTTTGCTACCAGGTTCGACAGGCGCTTTGCTATACTTTTTCGCCTGCTTTCTGTCCGGGTTTTCTGGATCTCTCGCGATCTCTTTCCCGTCGCAAATCGCTTAAACCCTGTTTCCTCGAAGTTAAGTTTACCCTGCTCTCGTTTGTAGTCATCGGCATAACAAGGAGCCAAAATAAATATGTTTGTCTCAAGTTCTAACTTTCAGACTAGCTGAATAGGATTTAAAAATACGTAGTAATTTTGAAAATTTCTTTGCCAAGAGACCTCACACTGCAAAATTATTTCGCGCCAGTACTGCGCGAGTTGTCAAGACCTTTCAAGATCCCGGATGTGCGCAACACCGTACGCCGTACGCGCCCGCGAGGCATGCCGCTAGCCATGATGACCATGAAAACTCGGATGCATAGGTTACCTATTTTATTTCATGTGTTTTTTTTTTTTTCATGTGTTTTTTTTTATGGGTATGGTGCTCCGCTCTGCGGCCCTTACGGGCCGCTAAGGAGCTCCGCTATAAATAGGAAATATGAAGGAAATGGTATCTTGGTTTATTCATAAAGAAGCCGCCAAAGAAAAGAATAAACTAAACTTTCACTTTTACCAATGTTGCGTGCGTTTGCAAATGCCGTGAGCGGCCGCGAGTCTTGTAAGTCAATTCTGTGCTCTTTTTAATACTATATTCTAAACCCACTAGAAGATGGTTTTCCTATGTCCTATAAGAAAATAATGCACTTTTGAGGTCTAGAAAAGCAGCTGAATGCCCTCGCCTGACGGCTCGGGCATCCACTAGCAGCTTTTATAGACCTCAAGCGTGCATTATTTTCTTATAGAACATGGAAAACCATCTTCTAGTAGGTAAATAAACTCAAAACGTTTTCTCCCATACAAACCTTTGTAAATACGAATCGTTGTAACACAACACCTCCATATGCCACCAGGCGAGAGTCACGTTTCAACTCTTCACATCGTGAGCTTGGGCCGCCTGTGATACGATACAAACCCCCGAAAGCAAACGTTGACGCTCGAACCAGCTCTTGGAACACACGTTGCCAAGAACACGAAACCAATTGCTCGAAATCTTTCGACGTATTACTAACAACTGCTTCAAATATCACTTAAAGCAGAGAAACCGCTCGAACAAATCTGTGAACACACGTAAACCAAAACCGGAAAACGAAATGCTGCTAGAAGATGGCGAAGCTCGAAGGTGACGAAACGCGACCTCGTGGTTGCAAGTACCCGACACCACCGTGCGCGCTTGCTAAAATATTACCCGAGACGACCGTGCGCGCCTAGTTTTGTCAAATCGAGAACGCTTCGCCCATTAAACACATTTCTTACTTTTTCAACAAATATTCTTTGTCCTTGTATGTATACACCCGGGGACTCCTAGGGTGCCTCCTCGGGTTTTGGCCTCTGGGCCAAAACCCTGCGGGGGCAACTACCAGTTTTTTGCATTAATAAAGATGTATGTTTGCAAAAAAATCTCCATCTATCGTTATGAGTACACTTAGGAATCGTATGTAAATTAGGAAAGAAACTTTCTCATTTGAATCGCGTTTCATCAAGCTGTTGTTTGTAATTACACCTGGACTAAAGGTGCAAACAGTCACTACGGGAACTAACCTTCATTTGACGTCATATATTGAAAAAGTATCAGCCCGATTTAACAGTCAAACCGGATGTTCTTTGTAATGGTGCGGCGCAATGTTGCAATATTAATTGACAGCCTGCCTTACGCAACTTGCAACTTTCAATTTAAATTTGCCTGAGCAAGTTGCCAAGTTTCGGTTTTCATTATTCCCGTATGAAACATAATAATTCCACCTCTGTTTTAAAGAAGATGAAATTGCCCTATGGTCGACTGCTAATCAACAGACCGCGAGAAATTAGCTGTCAATCAATATTGGAACATTGCGCCGCAACATTGCAGAGTTCCCATCAAAAGAATATCCGGTTTGACTGTAACATTCTATTGTTTGTAACGTGTTTCATATTTTTGCGTTTAAGAATTATGAAAGTATAAAATAAAAGAAAGATGTCTTAGCGTGTACAGGCACATTAAAACCTGGTATGAAAAATGCATGAGAAGCTGAAAGAACCTAGTGTTCGCCCTGTCCTCATTTGTGTTCCTTTTTCCGCGTACTGAGTAGTGTTTCCTCATACAAGACTCGTCGAACGTTGTATGTTGTCAGAATTTAAACATTTGTCTAATTTTAAACGAACAGGGATGACTATTTTGTGTTTTAGCTGCTGTCTTTATCATCTTTCATTTTGCGGGGTTTTTATGAGTTCTTATATCAACAACCATCCTGCCAGTAACGTCACCCTAATGATCTAAAATACAAACTATATTCTATTTTGTAAACAGTGAATGAAGTCCATAAACTATGTGAGGATCAGAAATCAGCGCGGCGAGTACCGACTGTAATACAAACAGTACAACCAACATTTAAATCAAAATCAAATTCGATTTTTGCCTTCTTCAAATACGATAAGTACATACGTTAGGCAAGTTAGATGGCTCATTTAGCATTTCGCCTTTTTTTTCACTTGCTAATGAAAATTGTACTTCGAATACAAATAAATAATATTTACTATGTAGCCCACGATTTAATAATCGGGGGGAGTTTTAATAAATCAACGTAAACGGTTTCTGATTCGTTCGTTTTTTCTTCAGTTACATGGCGGTTATTCTGTGAGTTTTACGATATTTCTGTCGTATTTTCCCAGTTGGTGCTCTCCAAAAAAGACATTATTAGCCTGATGCAGCTGACCTTGCCTTCTCGACCATATTAACAATTCAAACGTTATTAATATGCTCGGTTTACTAAGAACAGCCATTAGCATATGAACTGTGTACACACCTGTTATGAGCGTGAGAGCTTTCCATCTGTCAACTCCAAAACTAAAAAGTTTAAATTTTATTTTAATGATCAAACTTCACAACTCTTACGGACATAACGCGCTTCAAAATGCGCTCCTTAAGAGTTTTTACCGTTGTAACATTCCTCCTAGCTTTCGTACTCCCCGAAGTTAAAACGACGGGGCTTCAAGGTCAGCTGGAACTGGAGAATTTCCAAAGAAGTCACAACGACACATTATCAGACCTTATTTTCTTGTTGGATACCTCTGGAAGCTTGTGGTACTATGATTATGCCAGCAGGTCAGCAAAAATTGGCTTCGACGATGAAAAGGTTTTTGTTAATTCGTTATTGAGTCATATCCGTGTTAGTTTACCGTCAACCCGAGTCTCGGTAGTTTTGTTTGGCACTGACGCTACCCTTGATATCAACTACGTCAGTAGCTTGGACGTGAAAAACCACAAGTGTAACTTTAAAAAGAGCTTTCAGGCTTTAAAGTTTCGCTCTGGTCTGACCAACATGCGTGATGCATTCCAATACGCTTATGACATTATCTTTGGAACGTTGAGCGCCCAGAAGCGGCCAAACCAGTTGGCCAAAACTGCCGTTTTCCTTCTTACGGACGGAATGTGGAACCGAGGCGGAGATCCTTACCCCATTGCGAAACAGTTGAAGGATGGCAACATCGAAATCTTTTCAATTGGAGTGACGAATGGTGTTAACATGAACGTTATGCGGCAGCTTGCTACAGATACCAGCCACGCGTTTCATTACAGTTCTTTTACTCAGTTTAGGGAGCTGGCGAATTATCTGCGAGGAGGTAAGTCACCGTGTATGGGTCGTTAGACAGATAAGCCAAGTTTTCAGTTACATAAGCTTTCTTTTTTTGCAGAAGTTTCTCTGACTAACAGATGCTACGTTTGTTCTATGTAGAGAATTTTTGAATATGTTTGTGAGGGGAAAAAGTGAGGAAGTAGAAAGAAACAAATATTGCAAGCGACAAAAAATGATCAATATCATAATTCAAAAGATTCATCCATTATAGATTGTTAAAAGTAGGCCTGTGTTTGTGTTTACGCCAAAAGAACAATATTTCGAAATATTTTAAATAATCAGCATTTTCTTCGGGTGTATTAGCCTTGTGTCTTCGTGAATGCTTAGAAATCTTTGAGTCGTCAGTTTCTAAACTTCCAAAGTATGGAATTAAAATAAAAAATGTTTTAAACATTTAGTAGTTATTCTAATTTCGTACTAATTTTGTCTAATTTAGTGAGTGTATAATCGTACAGGTATGTATCTTATGATATGTAGGCTTATCTAGCAATCAAGCTTCTTTTTAGACTTTATCCCCACAAAAATTAACAAGACTCTTGAGGACGTACGGCTTTATTAATTCTTTTTTTTGTGTGTTTGTCATTTTTTTAAAGACCCATACGAGAGGGACTGGGCGCTTGGTCAGACAAAAAGCCTTTGTGGTTCATGTGACAATTTAGCGGACTGTGCATGCGGTCTCCTAAGTGGGGAATACAAGTGCTCCTGCTACAAAGGCTATTATGGAAGTGGATATACCGGCGACTGCCATCGTAAGTGCGATCAACCTGTCGCAATTCTGAGTTTTATAATAATATTTTCTTTGTCCTATTAAAAGATATTACTGGCCAAATTCTTAGATGTGAATTTGCAGTTCACATACTCTGTACCAATGAAAAGTACCTAAAAGTTTATTTAAAAGTGTTACTTCGGAGGTAATGGTATTTGTAGAAATTCGTAAAAAGAAACTGTTTGTTTTACCAGACTAAGAAAATCATTTTAGAATTACATTATCAGTGACGTACTGCTGGGTGGCCCATCAGTGCCATAGGATTTTACGCTGTATTTTAACATTTTTTCCTTTTTTATATATATTTTTTATTGTTTTATATTTATTTTATATTTTTTCCCCTTTTTTATTCTTTTTCATTTTATTTCTTTATTTCTATTTTTGTTTTTATTTTTAATTTACTACTTATCTTTTTTCATTTAATTTTTATTCATTTTATTTTATTTTATTTTTTAAAAAAGCTCAATGTTTATGTTTTTACCTCCCTTGTTCGTTGCGTGACATTCTTGCACCAAACGATTAAATTTAGATTTACTATATTCTATATAGCTACCACACGCAAGTTTGTTGACTTTTTTGCATGTTGTGTATGCCACCATACCTTGCAAATATGAATGCAAATATACATCTTCTTAATCGAATTTAATACAGGGGTCTCAAAATCTACTAACGGGAAACCGTGCAGTCCCATGTCCGCAGCACGTTTGCTGGGCGGCAGTCTTACGACTCTATTCAACTTAAAACTCCTCCTTATAATAGTGCCCTTTTTAAATAAGTGAGAAGCAAAAATAAAGAAATAAAATGAAAAAGAATAAAAAAAGGGGAAAAAATATAAATAAGTATAAAACAATAAAAAAAAGATATAAAAAAAGGAAAAAATGTTAAAATACAGCGTAAAATACTATGGCACTTATGGGCCACCATACACGGATGTTCTTTTGATGGGAACTTTGCAATGTTTCGGCGCAATGTTCCAATATTGATTGACAGTTTGCTCCTCGCAACTTGCAACTTTCAATTCAATTTTGCCTGAGCAAGTTGCCAAGTTCGGGTTTTTATTTTGCCGTATAAAACGAGGTTGTACCACCTTTGTTTCAAAGAAACAGAAAACAATTGCCCCTTATTCGACTGTTCATCAACAGAATGCGAGAAATAAGCGACAGGCTTAGGGCCGAATCGCACTAGCGGACAAGTTTTAAATGTCATGACATTTTTGACAAAAACAAAATTGTCGCGACAAGTCAGAGACATCTTGAAGAGAACAAAAGGTGAAATTATTAGTACAATAGCTTTGCTCGTGCTTCTGGCATCCCTGTACATTTCTCAGCACGGCCGTCTTGGGCAAACATTTAATATGCAGTACCAAAAATTTTGGTGTGCGTGTTGTTATTAGGTCCAGTTTGGGCCAAACACAATAGCCAATCAACAACGTATTGTTATCTAGCATTACGAGGGCATGGGAATGCGACTTGTCATGAAATGTCCTGCCTCGAGGCAGGACTTCGGCCCCTTTGATGATTTGTCCGCTTTGACAAAATTTGCCATTGTCCAACAAGTCGTACGCACTTGTTTTTGCAATTGTTTGACAAAATGTATCGCGCGTGCAACGCGGACCAATCATAAGACAGCTGCTTCTTTGTTTTCCTAAAATGTTGGACAAGTTGTAGGTCTCGAAAAACGTAATCGCACTTGTGATCTGCAACAAGTGACTCATTAATGATGAAATCTACCATTTGTTACAAAATTTGTCCGCTAGTGCGATTCGGCCCTTAAGGTGGATTTCCACTGACGCGTAAATATTTACGTACGTAAAACGCGCGTAAAAAAAGATACGTAGGCAAATTTCCACTGTCGCGTAAAAAGTAATAAAAAGCGTTTCCTTTTTACGCGCGTTGAACGTGCGTAAATGCCCGCCATACTGAATTATCAAGTTGGTGAATAGAGTGCGTGATTGTCGGCCATATTGGAGAAGTGAAACAATAAGTTGTTTTTCCTTTGGGAAAAAATCATTAACATTTTTATGCAAATATCTTGTTGTTTGACTCTTCCAACATGGCTGCCATGAAAACACTTTGTACCACACGCTAGAAAAAGAAATGCGTGAATATGACCAAGAGGCATTTTATAAATACTTCCGAAAGACACCATCAAGTAAAAGAAGATTTGAGGCGACCTTCCCGGATTCCCGGTTCAAAGCCTACGTGACCTGACGCCAGGCGTTTTCTTTCACTACTGCGTTCGTGTAATTTGGTTCTGTAGCCAGTTCTATAGATTATTTCTTGAAATGTTAAGACTTTCTTGATGAGAAGTGTTTCTACATCTGAATGTTTTTCCAAGTAAAGGTGGATTTCCACTGTCGCGTTTTTGTTTACGCACGTTAAGGTGGCTCGACCCAGTTTTTTTCTAGCGATACCTAACAACTTTGAAACCCTGATACTTAAAGGGATTGATGTCAAGGACAAAACTACTACATCACATGCATTACACATAGACTGAACTTCAATATGATATAAATTTTTGGGCGATCAGAATGAATATCACGTGGCAATGACGTCACAGAGGGTTTTGCTCTGAATCGATTTTTAGGCGGTAACCGCATTTTCTCTCGAGATCCTCCACGCTACGTATTCCTTGGGTGTTTGCCTTCCTCTCAGTGGAGTTTCATCGAAATCTACAAGAGGAATTTTGAAATATCTTGGAATTTCTTTTTAGATGGTATAATTTATGCGTAAAATAAAGCCAAGACTTCATATAAAGAAATTTGCTTCTTTTTTATGTTTAATGAGAGGATTTAGCCCCCATTCCTTTTAGAAATGTCCCATATGCTACATCCAAACCTTTAGAAGAAAGAAGACTTGCGCGATTTCGAAATATGTGAAATATATGAATCATAGTGAAGCTCAATGTTTACCTCTATTTACAAATTTTCCGCCTACTTTCGCAAAAAAGCGATTATTTCAAAAACCCGTCGATGAATTTTTTCCAAATTTTTTCAGGGTGACAAATAATCAGTACACCACACAATCCCTAAATTTCATGCTCATTGAAAATATCTAAGGTTGTCTAAACTAAAAGCAAAATTGAGTAAACATTGAAGCGATGTCGAAGTTTTGAATAATTTTGTGCTCTGGGATTTCCTATTGTTTCGATTTAAACACAACATCGAATTCCTGTGCACCACGCGTGTAATGACCACACTTGGCTACCCTCCGAAAGCTTTCCGAAATGGTTCGGAATATGGTAATATTCTCATCGAGTTCAAGTAAACAATAATGGATGAATGAATACATTTCCAACTGAAGAAAGCAGTCACAACACCAAACTCAAAGCCGGTTATTTTTTTATGCCTCCTCAGTCATTTAAAAAAGTAAAACGGACAGAAAATAGACTTCACGTATTATAAGCAAGCTGAATCTGGCGTCCAGTATTTATTAGAAAAGATTGTTTACTTGTTGCATTTCTAAGTTCAACTGAAAGAAGTGGCAGCACTTCAATACGAGAAAAAAACCTAATCTTCTTGTTCTTGGCATTTTTAACTTTTATCGCAACCAAGACGTCGACCCAACAAGAAAAGCTAATGCGTGACAATTTCTTTTCCATTTCATATTTCGGAAAGATTTCGGAAAGCTTTCGGAAGGTAGCCAAGCGTAGTCATTTCACGCGTAGTGCACAGGAATTCGATGTTGTGCTTTACTCGAAACAAAAGGAAATCCCAGAGCACGTCATTGCCACGTGATATTCATTCTGATCGCCCAAAAATTTATATCATATTGAAGTTCAGTCTATGTGTAATGCATGTGATGTAGTAGTTTTGTCCTTGACATCAATCCCTTTAAGTATCAGGGTTTCAAAGTTGTTAGGTATCGCTAGAAAAAAACTGGGTCGAGCCACCTTAACGCGCGTAAAAATTATAAACGTACGTAAAATGAAATTTTACGCGCGCGATTACGTGCGTCGAATTTACGTTGTCCAATTTCCAATGCCACGTTTTTTTTCAGGTATTTACGCACGTGACGCGCACGTTTACGCACGTAGCGATTTTGGGGGTTTTGAAAAAAGTTGAACCGAGTTCAACTTTTTTCGCGGCTGTCTGCGATTGCGCAACGATTTACCCAATCGTACTTTTGGATTTCGTCACATGACACTACTTACCATGTGGAAAACCATTTTGTTTTAAATCGCCCATCGATTTTCTTGGGAAAACATTCAGATGTAGAAACACTTCTCATCGAGAAAGTCTTAACATTTCAAGAAATAATCTATAGAACTGGCTACAGAACCAAATTACACGAACGCGGTAGTGAAAAAAGACGCCTGGCGTCAGGTCACGTAGGCTTTGAACCGGGAATCCGGGAAGGTCGCCTTAAATCTTCTTTTACTTGATGGTGTCTTTCGGAAGTATTTATAAAATGCCTCTTGGTCATATTCACGCATTTCTTTTTCTAGCGTGTGGTACAAAGTGTTTTCATGGCAGCCATGTTGGAAGAGTCAAACAACAAGATATTTGCATAAAAATGTTAATGATTTTTTCCCAAAGGAAAAACAACTTATTGTTTCACTCCTCCAATATGGCCGACAAGCACGCACTCTATTCACCAACTTGATAATTCAGTATGGCGGGCATTTACGCACGTTCAACGCGCGTAAAAAGGAAACGCTTTTTATTACTTTTTACGCGACAGTGGAAATTTGCCTACGTATCTTTTTTTACGCACGTTTTACGTACGTAAATATTTACGCGTCAGTGGAAATCCACCTTAAATCGATGGGCGATTTAAAACAAAATGGTTTTCCACATGGTAAGTGTAATCCAAAAGTATGATTGGGTAAAACGTTGCGTAACCGCAGACAGCCGCGAAAAAAGTTGAACTCGGTTCAACTTTTTTCAAAACCCCCAAAATCGCTACCTGCGTAAACGTGCGCGTTACGTGCGTAAATACCTGGAAGAAAACGTGGCATTGGAAATTGGACAACGTAAATTCGACGCACGTAATCGCGCGCGTAAAATTTCATTTTACGTACGTTTATAATTTTTACGCGCGTTAACGTGCGTAAACAAAAACGCGACAGTGGAAATCCACCTTTACACTCTTTTTATTTTATAAGAATCTAGTTTATAAGAATATCGAGGCTGAAATTTGCGAATTTTTAAGAATATTTTAAGAATTAACCCGAGGCTGAGATTTTGAAACGAATATAGTTTTTAGTTGAAACAAAATCAGGTATTTTTATTTTCGTCACTTTATTTCTGTGAGGAATGCTTCAGTTGTTTAAAGCCAAATGGCCAGGCTGCAACAAAAAGCAATGGAACATGTGCACAATGTAGCAGTACAACATACAGATCTGGACACCAATTGCAAACACTTGTAATTGATTACCCAATACTTGCTTAAACGGAAATGTCAAACGGTATTTTCTAAGAATGTTCATAAGAATATTTTCAACCTAAAATCGGCAGAAAAATAAGAATATTCAGCCTGGTTCATGAAAACTGTATTCGTATAAAAAAAAGAGTGTAGTTTACATTGCTAAGTTAGGAATTACGTTTCAAATTTACAAACGTAAGCCTTATTTTTCCGAGCAAATTTGAATTTTTAAGCACAATTCCAAGTTTGGCGATTTCAACTAAGCCTGTCGCTAATTTATCACGGTCTGCTGATAAGCAGTCGATCATAGGACAATTATTTCATCCTTCTTTGAGACAGAGGTGGAATTATTATGCTTCATACGGGAAAAATGAAAACCGGAACTTGGCAACTTGCTCAGGCAAATTTGAATTGAAAGTTGCAAGTTGCGACGAGTAAACTGTCAATCAATATTGGAACATTGTGCCGCAACATTGCAAAGTTTCCATCAAAAGAACATCCGGTTTGACAGTAATGTATTACGTTCTACTGCTATATCCTGTTTTTGAAGGCCTGTGCGATCATAACAAGGCTTTGATTACTTCTCTTTCCTGTAGAGTGCCCGTATTCTACATACAAAGACTTCACTGGCTATGCTAAATCGTGTATTTCATGCCCTGTCAACTCACGTCATAGTTTACTTGGTAGCAGCAGCAGAGGAGACTGTAAGTGTGTTGATGGTTATGAGGGCAATCCCGCGGGATATGTGGAGTGTAAAAGTAAGTACTAAGTCATCTACACATTGACACTTGCTTCCGAGAATAATTTTATAGTCACATTGACCTATAGAGAGCTCTATAGACTGGCGACTACAATTTGCTATCAAACACTGCGCTTTAGATCGTGTTATCAACGTATTTGCATCTTTCAGTGAGCACGTCGCATATAAGTCACTATCTTTTTGTTTACATTTTTTTTACATTAATTTTTATTACGGACTTGTATTCAGTAGTAATCGCCAGTACAGGTGATGGCCTGTGGCATGAGTTGAAGCAGTATTTGGAAATAATATCGCGAGTAACATTTTTAAAATTGTTCAAAATATCACACTCCGGTATTACTTCCGAATACAACGTACAATACGTACAACTGAATATTTTGACCATTCCATTAGTTCTAAGCGTTTAACGCAACGCCAAATTGGCAGCTTGTTCAGGCAGATTCTTTACATTCAAATTTAATTAGGTAAAATGTTTTTATCTGCTTTTTGAAAAGTCTAAAGAATTAAGCTTTATTTAAGAGCAAAATACCTGAGTCTTTTTAAATTTTCCAAGTTTAGATTTCTGATACTCATCTTGATTTTGGTCCTTTTTACAGTAAGAAAGTGCGACCAGTTTCCAGTCCCCCCTAACGGTATGATCAGGGGCGGAACTTGTAACCTAGATTACCAGTCCACTTGTGAATTGATTTGTAAAACGGGATACGAACTAAGTACGAATGGACAAAGGACTTGCGGAATCACTCAAGATGGATCAATTAAGTGGAGTGGAACTGATCCACACTGCAACAGTAAGTTGGAAAGGGTCCAATTGAATTGGTGAAATATGAAAATTTTGCTCACGTGTTCCTTATTAATAACATCGCATAAATGCTTTGGCTGAATTTAGTGGCGTTATTTTTATTCATAAGGGATTTATAAATGTGTTTCTTTTATTTGTTACAGAAATTGTGTGTCCAGTGATTCAAGTCACAAACGCAAATCCTCCAAGTGGCACGTGTACAAAGAACGATTTATCATATCAGACCACGTGCACATTCAAATGTGACCCTGGCTATATTTTACAAGGAAATCCTGTGCGACAGTGTCAACAAGATAAGACTTGGTCGGGATCGAATAATACTTGTGAAGGTAAGCAACGATAGCCTGAGCAGCCACGGCGCCATTTTACTTCGATTCGTCGGTTTAATTTGTCCTTATACTCTGATTAATATCATAGTCACTTTACTTCACTCCCGATATCGCATAGATAGATCGACGGAAGCGAAATTACGTGGCTGTGAAATTTGTTTGATTTTACCAGAAATTCACTTTTGGTTTCTGATTCAATAAAAAACGTGGGATTCTCGCGGTTATCATTCTCATAGAAAAGTTATTTTTTATCAGGGTTACAACATAGATGGCATTGTCGCGCGTATGCTTCTTACTAAGAAAAGCTTTGTCATAGCCACAGTTAGAACAGATGTGACGTCATATCACGTGTACGTGTACCACCTCCCCCCACCCCCCCCCCCCCCTACGGCTCAGGTTCTATATACTCCATCTCGGTAGGGAAATGACGTGGCCATGATCTTCATCAAAAAAGAGACACAAATACAGAGGTTTTATTATCTTTTATCAAATCGAAACAATATAAGAATTTAAAGGAGCGAGTTAAAAAAAATATTTGACGCGTAGTGCTAACTAGCCTGTTCCAGGCTCTCGGTAGTTGAAAGGGAAAGCGAAAAACGCAAGCGAGCGAGAAAAAAACAAATTGTAACCCAAAGTCACACAACTGATCGAATAAATGCAACCACAACTGATCGAATAAAGTCACACAACTGATCGAATAAATGCAACTACAGCTGATCGAATGAATGTAACCACAACTGATCGAATAAAGTCACACAACTGATCGAAAAACATGTAACCACAACTGATCGAATAATATGTAACCACAACTGATCGAATAATATGTAACCACAACTGATCGAATAATATGTAACCACAACTGATCGAATAATATGTAACCACAACTGATCGAAAAAAGACGCACAACTGATCGAATAACACCGGTAATGAAAACTGATCGAAATTTTCAACCAGAACTGATGGAAAAAAGCCGCGTAACAGATTACATCGTTGAAACATACAAAGAATCGAATACAAATAATTTCTACTAACCGATATTAAGCGCTTTTGACGGCCAAGTTGCCCCAAAAAATCAAATTACAGGCCACCTAACCGAAATAAAAACACTAGTTTGTAAAATAATTGGTAATCATTTATTATCAATAATTGCATACCGTAGTAAATTACTTATCTCATTATTATTTATTTTTTCTGCTTCGCAGCGGTCAAGTGTCCAAAGTTGAATTCGATCTCTCTAAGCCAAGTGACGCCTCCTGAATGCGTTACCACGGAGTTAAAATTTAACTCACGCTGTGAATTCGTGTGTCCAAAAGGCTACTTGTTCGAGGGCACTCCAGGCAAGTCTACCTTGAGATTCTGTCAGACAGACGGTACCTGGACTGGACAGACCAAGCCTTGTGTCGGTAAGTTAAACGCAGTTGTAAAAAAGTTGCTAAAGATTGTTTTTGGTGGTGGGAGGACAACTTCATTAAATCAAAGGTCTCTGTGAGACTACGACTATTTTGCTATGGTTTATCTGTTGGCAGTCAATTGTGGTATGGAGTAGTCCTTTTTGTCTCGTGTCGTCATGACGACGTTGTCGTTGTCACGAGATAATTGTACAGGGGAGAACTGCATTCCATGCGTGTTTGCTTTCTGGGGCCGCCGAATTTTCCCGCCATGTCAACATTTGCTTTGTGAGGCCGCGGAATTTTCCCGCCATGTCAACATTTGTTTTGTGATCGGATGCCGCCGGAATTTCATATCAAAGAACTAATGTTTCTTTACAAAGGTCGCAACTAACGCGCTGGTTTATCAAACAGTAAGTTAGGAGTATTTATTGTAAAGGGCTTATTATGTAAAAATACAGGCACGCTAAAAAGAGATGACGTTTTTTTCTGAACTTGCAGCAAACGAGCAAATTTTAAGTTAGCTGGCAACAGTGCCTATTCGCTATTAAACGAACTGGCTAGTGAAACCCTACCCGGACAGAGGACGCCTGACTCAGGAGCAGCGAAAGTTTAAAACCTAAAGTTCGGTGCGCTACGATCTGTAGTGGAACGAGCATTTGGCATGTTGAAAGTTCGTTGGAGAATTGCGTTGAAAAAGGTTGAACAAAAAACGAGCATCCTAAAAAAGACTATGATTGCTACGTGACTTTTTCACAACTTTGTATTGAAAGGGGTGACCTTTGTGGCATGAATAACAACAATTTAATAACAGAAGATAAACGATTAGATAAAGACAATTATTTTGATGCCAAATCTTTAAAAATGTCAACTGTGGCGTTTGTATGTTCAAATCTTGCGTTGTGCTGTTCCATACTTTTTCCCACATTTCAATAAAAGAACTCTGCCAGTCTGGAGTCGTACCTTTTTGCCTTTCTTTTTTCAGGCGGTTCTGATTCATCAAGAGAAACATTTACACTTTCGATTTGCAAAGCCTCGTTTACACTCGGCTCTGAGGTAAAGGGAGAACTCAATGTATGACCGAAAGAGGGAAATTATATTTGATGAGTTTTCTTAGGATTGAAGAGCAGAAATGTCAATCTAAAGCGCAAAACATACATTTTTTTTATTTTTTTTGACCCGAAGATTGACCTGAGTTAAGAGGCACTACATGTAGCTTCATTTATCCTGCTGTGAATTCCACGCTACAATGAACACAACTTTTATAGACGACAACAACAGTCTTTTCAGTGCATGAATGAAGCTCTAAAGAGGAATACACGTAGATGTGACGCATTTTTTTCTTTAAATTAGCTGTACGCTTTTCAATTTTGGATATATTTGAGCTGCAGCCAGCAGTTATCAAGAAAAATACAGACAAGTTTTACGTTTTTAAAATAACATTCTAACCTTTGCCGACAAGATTGTACTGAAAATCGAAGAAATTAATTGTAACTCAAGCAGAAAACGCGCAGAAGAAGAATGAAATACACCAGGTTATTACAAACGCATAATACAATGTACTAACCGAAAGAGAGAAATTATATTGATGAGTTTTAGAACGGATCTGAAAAGCAGAAGTGTCTAATAATCAACAAGATGTCATTAGATGGACCTGCCTGTAAATTTTTCGTTGTCGTTGTTGTGCATATAACGCTAGTATACCGCAACTTAAATTGAGCGAGAAAAGCAGTTTTTAACATGAAGCTCTAAAATCTCTTTGGAGTGTTTTGTCTTGTGGTCGCTTGTAAAGTTTTAATTTGTGCAATTGTGAGATGTATCAGAATAACAGCTTCACTTTGCCAATTTAGAGAAAAGCGTGCTTTCATTTGATATCTATTATTTTATCTTGAGAGTTTTGGAAAGTAGTTGAAAATCATTTCTGCTTACAACGCGTAGGAAAATGGTGGAGGTTTCAACAGGATATTTACTGTTACAACTGTATTTATAGAGATTACAGTCGTGGAATATAGCAGATATAGCTTTTATATCAACGTAACTAGTATACCTAATGGTAAAAATGTTGCTGAAAGAGAGGACGATGTAAATATCAGTTGTTCGATCGGTAAGCATTGTTCTTATCTTTGTGTAGACAACTTTTCAGTTTTAAATTTAGCCGCGGCAACAGATTGTTCGGGGTTAAAGAGGGATTGTAATCTAAGCAATTAGTTGGCGGTTCGGGATTGAATGTCAAAGTTAATCTTGCACACATAGCACATGTCGTTTGAACAAAAGGTTTGAATCGTTTGAATCGTTAGTCGATTGAATACCCAACCATTTTAAAGTTATGACCAGTTATGGTACAGCATAGTAAGCTCTGTGTAGAAGTTAAAGTCTCTCTTTAAAAGTAAGATTTGTGCGAGTTAAACACTACTACATAGTTTATTCAGTTATTGCGTACGTTCGCGCGGAATCACGTGCCAAGCAAGATCGAATGTTTTCTATTAAGCAGAACCTAGCAGAATATTTCATTCAGTAGATTTCATCCAATAAGCAGGCCAGAGTCTAAGCGCGGGCCGGCCGAATATAGCGAAGAAAATGACTGTAATTTACACGTTCTTCGACTTCTTCAGCCTCTGAATTGTAGCTTTGGCGTTACAAAAACATTAAGACCGGCTCAAGAGTGACCAAAACCAAATTTCTCCTCACAATATCAATACTAAATCAGGAGAAGAGGTTATAAGAATTAACAAAATCATCACCACTCGCATGTCATTATCACTTAACAGGCTAAGCGTTCACGACTAATACCCAAAGCGATATCTCATATAGCGTGAAGAAAGCACATGGAAGTCATTTTTTTTATTTTTTTATTTTATTTTATTTTTTTATTGCTATTATACACATAATACAATTACATTCACTTGTTTTTACAGAACATTATAAATTACAATTATCCGTATCACACTAATTACACTAAATTACAATAAATCACAATTACAATAAATTAGACGCACTATTAAGTTTAGAAAAAAAAAATCGAAAAAACAAAATAAAAGGAGAAGGATCAGGAGAAGGAGCATCTTAAACAATTAGGTATTTAATAAATAAGGTATAATACTTTAATCTATCTTCTCTATTTTATACTTGTTGTTTAATTTATTAACATAATCGGAGAGAGTAATTGGTCTGTTATGCAGTTTGTTGGTATAAATGTAATAACGCATATACAGCAAGGTATAATTAAGTTTTCTTATCAAAGTTTTGTTTTCAAGTGAAGAGGCGGGAGATAAACCGAATAACGTTTCTTTAACAGATGGATGGTGACTGGAGTTGTTCACGCTATTCAACCATTGAATAACTCGCCGGCCTTTGAAAAGCTTTTGAAAATTGGCAGTGAATGAACGTATGCTCAATAGAGTCTTCATTTCCACAATATAAACAATCCTCGTCATCTTTAATACCAAAACGGTGTAGCTCCTTCTTAGTGACTATAATTCTATGTAAGAACTTGTAGTGGAATTCTTTCAATTTATTTTCTTTACAAATTCGTTTTGTCAACTTAAAAAAGTGCCCCCAATCAGTGGGGTTTAAATTCAAGTTTTTGCTCCATTTCGTTGGGCCAGTAGGAAAGGAATGGTTTACCTTATTATTTAGTAGCCAGTAGAAATCTTTTGCCTTTGCTTTCTCTAAGTCAATTTCGATGTTTTCCTCTAGTTGGAACTTGGATTGATCTCCCAAATAACTTTCTTTTGGAAGTTTTCCAAAATTACGTGCCCTTGTTAGGAGCGTTTTTGGAATGGCATTTCTAACTTGATAAAATTTTAAAAAATTGGTTTTACAGTCATATTTCCTTTGGAACTGTTGAAAAGAAATTAGCTGTCCGTTTTCATTTAAAAGGTCCTGAATAGATATGATTCCTTTGGAAAACCATTCTTGAAGAAAGAATGGTTTTTCTCCTATAAGGATAGCTTTGTTGTTAAAAAGAATTGTTTCCTGTCCTTGTTGGTAGTTGTACTTAGACTTTAGTTCCGAAGAAAAAGATAAAATGTCTTTGTAAAAGATTGGCAATTTAGGATCGAAGAATTTTGCATCGTAATTACACCTGAGGAGGAAATTTAATCCTCCAAGCTTTGTAAAAAAATAATTTGGTACTGATTTTCAATTGCGTTTTTCAGGGTGAAGTAGTCTTGAGATCCAAGCTAGTCTTAACCCCTTTATCATAAGATCAATATCCGTCATACGGATTCCACCTCGATCATAATCCTGATCAATGCTTTCTCTTTTAATTTTGTCCTGGACTTCGGTTGGAGTGTTTAAATTGGAAGCTGCATAGACTATTTGGGATAGCCCAAGAGATTTAATAATCAAAGCCTTTCCAAATAAGGTCAAGTTTCTTGCTTTCCATAAATCCAGTTTTGTTTGTAGTTTTTGACTTTTAAATCGAAATTAAAATGTTTGTTCTTATTATCATCATATGAGAAATATAGCCCTAGAATTTTGTCAGGTTTGTTTACCCACTGTAATTGTAACGGTGTAGTTTTGTTCTTTGACCACTTTCCCAACCATATCGTCTTAGTCTTTTTTACATTTAATTTTAAGCCTGAAATGACTCCAAAGTTATTGACTATGTTAAGAGAATTTTCTACTGAAATAATATCTGCACAAAATAAGTTAGTATCATCTGCAAATTGACTAATTTTAACTTCATTTCCAAATAAATTAATCCCATTGATTTCCGTTGTCTGGCGAAGCTTGTTAGATAATATTTCTGCGCTCAATATGAAAAGATATGGGGAAAGCGGGCAGCCTTGCCTAACCCCTCTTGTTGGTTTAATCCAATTGGTGGTAAAGCCATTATTCAATACCGTACTTTCGATATTTGTATAAAAAATTCTAATCCATTTTTTGACATTATCACCAAAGTTGAAGAGATCTAATACCTTCATTATGAATTGCCACTCCAAGGTGTCAAAGGCTTTCTTAAAGTCCAGTGATACCATAATGCCCCCTTTCTTTTCCGACATGGTGTACTCCATTACATCATTTATCAGGCGTATATTTTCTCCAATATAACGACCTTTCATGAATCCGGTTTGATCGGAGTGAACTAATTTTGGAAGTACTGATTCTATTCTTTTGGCTAACGCTTTAGATGCAATCTTATAATCAATGTTGAGTAAGGTTATAGGTCTCCAATTCTGAATGTCTAGTAGGTCAGAGTCTTCTTTAGGTATCAAAGTAATTACACCTCTTCGCTGTGAAATGGAGAGTTCTCCATCTTCAAAGGCTTGATTAAGGCTTTGGATCAGATCAAGTCCTATTAAGTCAAAGAAATGTTTATAGAACTCAGCGGTGAATCCGTCTTCACCTGGAGATTTATTATCTTCAAAAGATTCTAGTATCCTTTTACACTCCTCCAAGGTAAAAATCCCTTCCATTTGTTCCTGTTCTTCGTTACTAAGTTCTGGGATTTCAATTTCCCGAATAAATTCATCAAAAGCTTCTTGGGTCACAGTTGTTTTAGAGCTGTAAAGGTCCTCATAGAATTTCTCTACTTGTTGTAAGATTTTAACCTCTTCTTTTATTGTTACGTTATCGCGAGTTTGAAGTTCGGTTATTGTCTTCCTATTATAGTTTCGCTTTTCTAAATTAAAGAAATATTTACTCGGCCGCTCTCCTTTCTCTACCCACCTGCATTTCGATCGGAAAATTGCAGCGCGCCCTTTTTCTTCGTATATTGATTGAAACTCTGTTTTAAGGTTGTCGTACTCATTTAGCGTATCCTCTATATCTGATAAATTATCGCTGTTACGTATTTCATGGTCTAGCTCTTCCAGTCGCTTGGAGATTTGTACTTCCCGTTTTAAAGCAGCTCTCGCTTTTCTTTTAGCAAAAGAGATGGTGTTGTCACGAATTTCCATTTTAATTAATTCCCATACTAGTCTTTCGTCTTTCAAAGATGCATACTTCTCACGTAATCGAGGGATAAGATCGCGGATTTTAAATATATAACTGTCATCTTTCAGTAAGGTGTTATTGAACTTCCAGAATCCTGGTCCCCTTGGAGAATTGTTTGGTAATGGCACATGGAAGTCATAGTATAAGTATACAGTAGAATGTATGCTTAGTGAACCAAAGCAATACAGCGTTTTTCCACAGCTAATTATCTGTCTGTCATCTTTTTCTGCTGTTATTGGAGTCCTATAACTGATCAACGGCCAGATGCTGAAGTGTACTTTGAATTTTGTTTTTTTATGTTACATTCTCAAACTCATTAATAATTCATGACGTTATAAGCCAACCAGAGCGCCCCATTCGGGTCAGGTGGATGAGTTGGAAACTCAATGAAACACCAGTTGAAAATCACTAGTGTTTCATCACGTTTTCATCACTAGTGTTTCATCACGTTTTCATCACTAGTGAAAAAATAGGGCCCCAATGGGTCCATGTGTTTTGCTGCTAGAGCAAAGTCTTAGGGAACATGTTGATGAAAGACAAGTGAGTCGAGATTGAAATCCAACGTCTTTTATTGTCTGTCACTTGTGTGCAGGTTAATAATTGCACTATATTGTAGTCACTTTGTGTTAATTCAATCCTGATAATTTTACTGATCAATGTTATGTTGAAATCAAAGACAGCAAACATAATTTAATTACTAGTAAGTTAACGTAATGTCTGACATGATTGTCTCTTTGATAAAAAAACAGTAACTCTTAACATTATAAAAAAATCTCAATGAACTCAATGTGATTCTTTTAGTGGCGTTATCTCACTGGTTACCGTTAGTTGTATTTGGAATCATTGTCACAATGGTAGCGTTTTAACAACAACGAAAAAGACAGAATCTATTGACCTTAAAAGAACTCAATGTGATATATTTATTAGTGACAAGACAGTGGTTCTTTAACCACTTTCACCCAAATTAAACACTGGAACAACTAACTCTTAACAAACTTGTTGTGTCACCCTGAGTTAAATATGCAAAATTCAGAAATTATAAATAATCGCACGCGCACCGGCGTACAACAACAGAAAGACGGCGTTGAACGTAACGCAAAGTTCATTTTGAAAGCGAAAGTTTACAAATAATTATTATCATTCGTCAGTCATCCCTTCACGCATGAACACTCGTCGAATTTCAGTGTCTTCACAACAAGATCGGAAGATCGATAAGGACCAATTTTTGATTCTGCGAAAGTTCGTTTTCTTAAAGTTTTAGAAATTTGTGAAGTTGGAGGATTCACTGAGGACTGCGTAGCCGAAGATGCAGTGGCTCGCTGGACATCAAATTCTATTTTTCACGGCGTTTAATTAATCTTCACAAAATAAACATGTGGCGCCAGCGCGTCTGGCAGTCAAAAATTCATTTTTCAAAAAACTTTCCCTTTCCAGCTATTTTAGCGGGGCTTATACTATAGTACCTACCTGTCAGTCGTAGAAAAGCTGAAATTTAAGGATGAACTGTTTATTAAATGAAGACCGTATTATTTTTTAATAACTAGTAAACAAACTGGTCGCCACGCATTTAAACACGAACTGACGAATGTTGCATCTGATGCAGTGAATCTGGTGAATGAGAACTTCCTTTAATATTTCTTTGTTTTCGACGGTGTGCACCACTGAATAAGTTTCTTTCCCATTGTGATGTTACTAGTATTAATTCGTTTCTAGCTGTCTTTTATATAGCTCGAATACAGCTACAATTAGCGGTGCAGCCTACCAGCATGGTATATTCCTTTCCAGCTGTCTTTGCGTGACAAGTTACACGTTCATACATTTTATTTTAAAATATGAAGTTCAGAGTTAATACAGTACTAGTATGCTGTAGACAGTGTAGACAAGGTGAGGGTAAGTTTATTTTCAAAGCGAAAGTTTACAAACTGTGCACTAACCGGTCCTTTGGAGAAAATATTTATGACCTTCGGCGAGGTTCCAAGTCTTCGCTCTTTTCGTAAATGATGAAAACTGCAGAGTAATTTTCTCATAAAACTGGAGTGGTCGCGCCACAGTTTGTTTTCTTTCCCAATGCGATATACTTTTAAATCGGTTTTCTGTTTTCCAACGTGTCCAACGTGGTTTGCGTTCGAATACTTTGGCCCGTAACTTCGAATGCGATCAGCGCTACGGTTCATTGGTTTCGATTTTGTTTGTTCATGGATTTGATTGACATCGGTAGTTCAGATTTCTCCTCTGTTACGGCACTTACACCTTACGGCACTTACACCTTACGGCACAAACTTCAGCTCTCAATGTGTTTTGCTTGCAGCCATTGCGGCTGCAGCAAAACACAAAAATTGTTCTTAATCTTCATATTCATATATTACTCAAACACAGCTTTACATGAATCATTAATTTTTAATAAACAATGACCAGGAAAAACATTTCAAATTACAAACTGACAAGCCTAAGTCATTTGAAATTAAAGTTTACAGTACATTTCTTAAAGTCGCCAAAACAGACTGGCATAGTATCCATATCCACATTCTGAGAAACTTTTTCTATCTTCCGTGACACGGACTCACTGCTGGAATCGACACTAATTGTCGCACTTACTAGCTAGCCTAGTGTAAGCGGCTGAACTTTGTGCAATTCATACTCTTTAAAAACTCCACCAACCTCGAGTATTGGAACATTGACACTTCGCACTCGTTGCCAATCCTCAAAAATCCCTATTGCCCACTTATTTTTATATCTGGTAGACTTCGGTACTGCTCTGTCTACGCAAAGTTCTTCTTCCTCGATTGTTTTCGGGGAGCGAAACCTTCCTTCGGCCATGGCAAAAACAATATGTAAATCCCTTCAAGTTCACAACGCTTTTAGAATACAAATTTGGTGCAACGCGAAACCATTGGATAATTAAAAACAAAAGCTCACAAATACAATGAATGCCGACTGAATACAACAAATCACACATACAAGGCATTTTAAAGAAAAATGGGAAAAAATACGACACTGCATAATTTTGTATTGTTTCTTTAGAGAAGTCATTTCAAAAACTCGTGCATCGTGTTTCATCACGATTTCCAAACACTCGAAAACAGATGAAAGCACTCGGCCGAAGCGGCCTCGTGCTTTCATCTGTTTTCTCGTGTTTGGAAATCGTGATGAAACACTCGCACTCGTTTTTGAAATAGTACTACACGCTTTTCAATTTTTGATATCTTTGCAAGCAATAAATAGACGTGAAAAGCGATCTCTTTTTTAAATAAACTCTAAAAAGTGACACGAGACACTAAGCCCAGAGGGCTTTTGATTTAAAGGGTAAAATAGGCTTTTCATTTTGTTTAGGAGTGCAAGTCTTGAAATATATATTTTTCCTGTAGGGTAAACTCCTGTATCTTTTAGCCATGGTTTGTTATGGTCAGAAAATTTCAGCTAAGTAAAGTTATGTTGAGCACTCTATGGTGTCTCTCTTGCAAACGGAAATCTGTTGAGCACTCAAGGTAACTCTCTTGCTCCACTGAACATCTGTCTCTTTTCCAGAGTGAATTCTTCCAACGGTGAAGAAAAGTTTATGACAACTGTCAAGTTCAGTGCTATTGAAAACAAATTTATTGAGCAGTAAATAGAGCTCTATTGCTCCTTTAAACTTCGTAAACCGTTAAAAACCACTCCACTCCGCAACAGTTAAAAACCACTGGAATTTGTATCCGTTTATGTTATTTCATCAAGTTCACTCTTGGCAAACTAAAGCATTAACGTTCGTATCTTTGTACTGATAACTTGGTACTACTGGATAAAACGCACTCTGCAAGAACTTTCCTTTTAATACAAAGAACTTAACGTTTTAAAACAGTTTATGACCGATTTGGCTTGCGTATGCAAAAATTACAGTAATCTTCAATCCACGTGATGGGTCAGGTGACTGAAAAATAATATCCAAGGAAACAAGTCAACATTACAAAATTCTTCATATTTATCAAAAGCATATACAGTCTTCGACTTAGCGGGGTTTTCGAATTAACCGAGTAGCAATCAATGACTGAATGTGAAAGACTTGTATTAATCCATTGGAAACCACCCCCAAAATGCTTGTGCCGGTCTCAGCAGGCTTTGAAAACCACGTGTTGGCAAATGCCCTTTCCCTCCCTCCCTGAAGTTTTTTTGGTTCTTCTATTGTTGCGTTCGACGAAGGAGAACGCAAGCCTAATTCTGTTTTGCGTCCTGTGTCTTTTGAGTTGGTAGGCCTGTGCACTGTTATGCGGAATGAATCGAGCCGTAATGCGCGCGCAGGTGTATGGACTCCAAATTGGCCGCCCCGATTGATTTTTGCAGGGGCAAGTCTCGGCCGGGAAACTGGTGCGACGATATTTTAGTCTCGTTTTCGCATTGAATCGTCCCTTTTGTCGTCTTTGGTCGCTATCGAGTGACGAGGCTCGCATTTGCGTTAAACATTTGCACGGTGTAGACGACATCAGAGCGGATGAAGCGATCGAATACAACCGAACCATTGTTCAGTCAGATGAAGCGATCGAATACAACCGAACCATTGTTCAGTCGAGTAAATGCGGCACCGGAAGCATTCTTTTGTTTAACGTGACCAAATCACGTCGTGCACAGAGTTCTGTCCAGACTTCGATGAATGAAACCCACAATAATTATGATAGTAAGCTTATAAAGAGATATGAAAGAGATGTCCGTGTTGTCGCTGGAAAGAATGGCGATAGGAGTTGTTCTGTTGCTATGATCTCTACAAATGCTGACAAATCTCAGGCTGTGAAAAAAGCAAAAAGCAACAGGAAACGAGACAGAGAACCATCTCGAATTTCTGTTCGAAGAGTTACTAAATTGCTTTGAAGAAATACAGAAGTAGACTTAAAAAACTACTGAAACATAATTTCCCAAGCTCCTCACTTATTAGAAATTTTTGTAGCAATTACAAGAAATGGTTTATTTTGTGTAACTGTGAACATTTTTACAGTAAATATGTTTTTTTTTTTTTCATAAACAAACAGAAAGAGAAAAAAAGATACAAGTATTGCACTGGTAAACAGAACGAGTTATCAATTGACATGCTTCAAACAAAGTCTGACTTCAGTCACAATAGCGCTTTTGATCATATTTTCCAAAGTTCAAATTTAAAAGGAGGTATGCTTCCTGCAAATGACAGTTATACTGAATTTGCCTTGGGTATCTCTTAATGAGAGACTTTCATTAATAAGTTTAATGCCTTATGATGTTGGTGGGAGTGGAGACTGTTTTTTTAGGTCAGTTTCACACCAACTGTATGGAACTGCAGAGTTGCATTTTCAAATTCGTGCTGCTGGTATTAGGCACTTGAATAATCATCCAGAATTTTATGTTGAGAGCGTTTCTGACAATAGTTGGCAAGACTACATTCAGCAAATGTCAACACCAGGAACTTGGTGTGACAATGTAATTATCAAGGCAGTTAGTATTTTTAGTTGAAAGCAAATTCTGCAATATTAATTCATACTTCAATATATTGCTGTTTCAAGTAAAAAGTGCTCTCTATGGAATTCACATGTTGCTGTTTCAAATATAAAATAATGTTGTCTGTAACCTTAAAGGAACAGTGCCACAGCTGAGTTTAAGTTTGAACTTTGAACTGTGTCGTTACTTTCATACTTGTGTGTTAAACATAACACACATTCAAAGACAAGCAATTGTCATTCATTCTTGGAATTAATAAAGTTATTGTTCACAGTTTATTCGCAATCAATGTTGTTAAATTATTCTTACAAACATTTCACCTTCCTCTTTTGTCCCATCACCAACAAATTGTACAAGAAAAAGGGGAAATCTCAGTCAACACCAAAAACTACCCCTCCTTTCAAGCCTTACTCGAACCATTCCCCTAATCGCTGATTACTACTAGTTCTATAGATAATAACGGCAAATAAACCAATCAAAATCTGTTTTCTGCGCATATTTTTAGGGAACTCTTGGGGTCCTAGAAAGAAGGTTTTTCGTATTATTCCGTGCATTGAAAACGTACAAGGAAATCATGGAGCCGCGCGGCTTGTATTTACAAACTTCCAAGGCCTTGTTTTTGATTCTGAACAAGAAAAAAACCATCTTTGGGACTTAAAACGGAAAGGAGAAACACTATAGAATTTTAAAGTGGCCTTAAAACGGAAAACCATGGAGTACAGAGTGCTAGAACCTTGTTGATGAAGGATTTATCTTTCCTTCCACCGCCGCGAAGACATGGTGTAATGGTGCTTACAAATGCGTTTTGAATTCAAATCACGGACTTAAACACGGACTAAATGCGGCTTCCAAAGTCTTTTGAGAACGAAATGGTAATGTACTGTTATTGCTTTGAACTTGGATGTAATTTTTTGAACGATCGGTAAATCCATTTAGTGTACAATTGACTTCAAAAGCCGGCTGCTCAAATTAAAACTTCGCTTTCAACATGAACATGTGGATAATTAATTCTGCCGTGCAGTACAGCACGGTGCGAAAAATTTCGATACTCTGCCGCTTGTTAACACATTTCTTGACTTCATCCGAACTAAAAATAAATTCTAAACAAAGTTTCTTTCAAGGTTCTCTGTAGTAGTCTGAATTCTGTAATTTTGTAAGCGTTTTTAATGCTTTTTCACGCCGCCGCAATTTGAACCCGCAAGTGTTGACGCAATACTAATAAGAGACCCTTTCCTCACCTACAGCGGAATATGTGACAAGTCACGTCTTTAACACGAGCTCGCAAGTGTTGACGCAATAATAATAAGAGACCCTTTCATCGCCCACTGAGCGGAAAGAAATCCCTTGAGAAATTAAAACAGTCCCTTGAGAGTTTACAAATGTGTGGTTCCAAATTTTGTCCACAAAACCCCTATTCTCCTACTTTAGCTTGTAAACAAGCAAAATAGTCGAAAAAATCGATATTACGCGCGCGTGACTAGTGCCAGTCCTAAACCGCGCGCTAGAATTTAAAATCCCTAAAACTTGGAGGAAAGAAGGTAGAGTTCCCAATTTTTTTTCAAGAATGACAGATGACATAGCCTTCGTAATAATCATTTACGCAAATACCATTTACGTGTATGAATACAACGCTACTGAAGAAAGTCTTTAAATACGGGTGTTTATAGCGCTTTAGCTTTTATAATAATGCGAATTTCAGCAAAAAATTGGTAGTTTAGAAGGACCTCCTTAACGATTTGAAATTTTAGGCCTATTTTCACCGGTTGATAAAGATGCAACTTTTCATGTTTAAAAGTGGTAAATGAAATTTGACGAGGCTGTGTAACGTAACACTACAAATAAGGAAGAAACATTTTATGACATCGTCAGTAGCAGTATTATTAAAAACAAATTCTGTTCAATGTTTCGATGATGCTACCATCATTATCAAGCATTAAAAGTGACTGTTTTTTCGTGGTTGAATATAAATGGGTGAAAACCGTACAATAGTCCATATTGCTCAGGCCTGACGAATCTTTTTCCGCTGAAGGATTTCCCATCCACTAACAGTAGGAATGAAAGCTCTAGAATGCGGCGTATGTCACATTGCTTATGACAGAGGGCAACATGTTCTGATAAAGTCCGCGCCGGGTAACTGAAGCGCAAACATTTTCCTGGGAATTCGTGAACCTTAATATTTACTTCCTTATTTGCTTCTTCCGTAATAGACAGTGAACCACCTAAGATAACATGTCCCGGCGACATAAGAACCAACAACAGCCTTCACCAGGATCATGCAGTGATCACGTGGGTAGAGCCAACATACAGCGATAACTCGATTGGCATTGATCCACTGGCCGAAGTAACCGTCACAAGCAGCCACCAGTCAGGAAAGAAGTTCTTGATTGGCGCGCACACTGTGCAGTATACAGTGAGGGACAGAGCTGGATTAACAGATAAATGTTCCTTTAAGGTGGAGGTGATAGGTGAGTAAAGTGCTCTTATCTAGCTACATGTTATTCCATTTTTTTTTTTTAATTTCTTCCTTTATTGATATTTACACACTTAGCATTACATAGGTGATTGGAATAAAAAAAGTAACAAAATTAAGTAACAGATGATAATAATTTCCATATAGCAAATTTACATCAATAGTTTGGACTTTAATAATCGAAATTAATACACGCAACAAAAAGAAATAAGCAACAAACACACGAAAAAAAAAAAGCGAATCTAGCACTATAATTCCTTACTTATTATCTGGGAGAATATATCCACTTCTTTTCGAAATATCTTTTCTTATTAATTTTCTTTTCAGTTTCATATTTAGTAAGTATTTTGTTCTGATAACCTTGAATTTTAGGATATGTTTGGTTTCTTCTGCAGTCCCACAAAAACAATTTTCCAATAATAATAAAATAATTTAGTAAATCAAGTGAAGGGCATTGTTTTGATATTATTCCAAACAAAACGTTTTGCAAAGTAAGACGAACTGCTAGATTTGATAAGAGGTACCAGTAAGATTCAAAATCATTCCAAAACTGCCTGACGCGGGAGTACTGGTAAAAAAAGTGATACAAAGTTTCTGGTTCCGCCTCACAGAAAGTACATAAATCATTTGTTCTGTAACCAATTTTGTGTAATTTCGTGTTCGTGTAAAGAATATTGTTAAGTACTTTGTACTGAAAGGCCTTTACATATGATTCGAGTACAAAGGAATGAGGTAATGTGAAAAATTCTCGTAGTTGATCCTCCGAAATATTGAAATCGCTTTTCCATTTATGAACAATATTAGGAGGCTGTGCTTTGTTCATAACAAGAAGCGAATAATAATCTTTTGATTTCTTTTTCTTCACGTCGAAGATGTTGTGGTCAATGAAAAATGAAGGAGATGTAAGTGGCGGGCATGCATATCTACCTTTTGAAAGGTTGGGTATAGAGTGGCGAAGGCCTGCCCATTGTAAAAAATTAGTTTTACTTATTTTATATGAAACGCGGTCAAAGGAGTCAATATTGTTTAAATTGAATAGCAGATCCTTTATACAGATGATTCCAGATTCAACATAATTTTTGTAATAAACAGGCTTGTTGTCTATTCGTATTTCTTTGTTATTCCAAATGATGTTTTGCCAGTTCCTTTCGGTAGCAAAATTTTCGCGGAATTGCGACCACCACAATAACAGTTCACGATAAAACTGGGAAGAGATTGTATAATCGTTAACATCGTAGTTACAATTAAAAAAGAAAAGACCCCCAATGGATTTCAATTGGTGTTTTAAGTACTGCTTCCATGTTCCATCATTGCCATTAAATATTCGTTTTAGCTATGCTAATCTTAAAGATTTAACCATGCTCTCTAGGTCGATCATTTTTAGGCCACCTTTCCCATATTCATTTATTGCTGACAAGCGTGTTACTTTGTCTGTTCCTTTCCACAGGAATTTAAATAGCAATTGATTCAATTGTTTAACCAATTCGTTAGGTGTGGGCAAAAGCGAGCATGTGTAAACAAATTTTGGGATTAGAAATGATTTTTTAATTGTCACCTTTCCGTAAATTGATAGGCCTCTTGAGGAACAAATGTTGATAAGCTTTTTGATGCTGTCCAATCTTTCAATGAAATTCTTTTCTTTAAGCAGTTTCTGATCATAAGTGAAATACACTCCAAGGGCCTT
Organism: Oculina patagonica; assembly: GCF_052425735.1. Taxonomy (NCBI): domain Eukaryota; kingdom Metazoa; phylum Cnidaria; class Anthozoa; order Scleractinia; family Oculinidae; genus Oculina; species Oculina patagonica. Next base: position 13,808,077 of record NC_135769.1, on the reverse strand, counting down.
AATCGGTTCATTCGGCCATTTGATTCCGAAGGGTTTCGTTTTGTTTTCCTTAGATGATCCAATCCACATGCCTTCGGTTTTTGTACAGTTTATCTCAAGTCCATTTTTAATTCTTGAAGCTATTACTTTTGACATAATTTTCGTATCAACATTAACAAGGGAAATTGGGCGCCAATTTTCAAGGAGTGAGCGATCTTTTCCTTTCTTCTCGATAAGAGTGATCACCGCTTGTTTTTGGGAGCAGGACAACTCACCTTTTTCAAAACACTCATTTGCACATCTTATAAAACTGTCGCCAATTAGAGGCCAGAATTTTTTATAGAATTCAATAGGAATGCCATCGTTTCCTGGTGTTTTGTTATCGCGAAAGCTATCAAGGAGACAAGAACATTCTTATAGCGAGATTTTACCCTCACACGCTCTTTTATGTTCCTCGGAAAGTTTTGGTATATTTAAATCACCTAAAAAGGTGGACCTTTTTAGGGCAATGTCTGGATCGTTATTGCCACTTTTATATAAATCACAATAAAAACGTTCCTGTTCCCTTCAAATGTAAGTCGGATCTGTGTTAATTACACCATTAATGTATAATTTTCGTATACATTTCTTGACATGATTTCTTTTCTCTAAGTTCAAGAAATATTTTGTACTTTTTTCACCATGTTCGTGCCATCGAGCACGTGCACGTATAATTATTCCTTTTGTTTTCTCTTCATAGAATGCTTCTAGTTTTTCCCGAGCTGCGTGATAGTGAAAAGTGTTGGAATCACTTAACGATTTATCTAATGTTTTCTTTGCCTTGTCGAGTTCGTTTTGAAGATTTCTTTCTTTCTCGACCCTTTCTTTCGCTCTCTTTTTCGAATGCAATATAGTATGCGCTCTAATGTTATATTTAATCCAATCCCAAGCGCTACGGTCGTCTGAAAGTTCTGTTTGTCCTTCTGTCGTCCAAATTGGAATCATTTTCGTAACACTATCTACATATTCTTTATCTGTAAGAAAGGAACAGTTCATCTTCCAAAAACCAGGGCCTTTAAGCTCTTTATCTATCTCTTCAAATTCTAAGGCAATTGCGTCATGATCTGTTCTTATGGCAGCGACTATATCAGTTGATTTTACAAGATCGTTTAAATTATTCGAAATTAGCCAATAATCCAGACGACAAAAAACTCTGGGGGATTTTTGACTCCACGTAAAACTTTTTTTATCCGGGTTTTTAATTCTCCATATATCCACTAAATCAAGTTCATTTTGTAAACAATCAATGCATGCTACCACCGATTTTCTTTGGTTAAGAGAACCTCCTTTTTTGTCGCAGGCTGGATTAAGTGGGCAGTTAAAATCACCTCCTATGATTATTTTCTCCTCCGATTCAAGATTTTCGTTTTTTAACTTGGCGAGGAGATTGTTTATGAAATCTATATGATCTTTGTCCTTGTTTGGAGCGTATACATTGATTAAAATATACGTTGAATCTTTTATGTTAATTTTTAAAATTATGTATCGTCCCATGGGGTCTAGAATTGTGTGATGGATTGTGTAATCAAGGTTATTTTTAAACATAATCGCCACTCCACGTGAATTGGAGCTCCCATGACAGGTGATAAGTTCTGCACCCCATTCATTTTTCCATTGACTTTTGGTTTGAAGTGTGGAATTAGTTTCTTGTAAAAAAGTGATATCTGCATTTCGCTTTCGGCACCAAGTAAAGATTGTTCTTCTTTTCTTAAAATTGCTTATGCCTTTCACATTAAGCGATATTATTTTGAAAGACATTATCTGACGTATACAACATGAAACAGGGACTGCAGAAGCTGCCGATAAACATAACGATAGGTGCTAATAAACATCATAATAAATAGATATATAACCAATTTCAATGAAAGCAATTCGCAAATGTTGCTAAATATAAAATAATAAACATAGTAAACATACAAGTAAACATTAAAAAAACACAGAACGTACTCGAAAAGAAAAAAAGATACTATAAGAAATTACCGAAGGCTGCTAAATGCACACTAAAACAAAGTATCAAAATGCGTTTGACGAGCGATCCAATTAGAATAAGCATGACAAACGGTTGTGTTTTGCCTCCTGAACCGGCCCCTGAACGGGCCTGGAATACCTAAATTACAAAATTATAATCGCAAATAATCAGCTACTAAATTCAATAGATCAATAACGTTCAATTTCATACTGATCACCAATAACTGGTGAACAAACGGTGAGAAAGGATATAAGCCATAATAACGTCAGGTTTCTAGCTCTTCCAGCTCCCACAATTCACTGATTTTCACTGGTGATGTTATTCCATTTCCAATGCATTCAGCCGTTTTTCCTCTCGTATCCTATCCCGTAAAACCAAACAGCAGAGTTGTATAACCTTTTAAACTGTTTTTGAAAGATGTAACTCTTCCTTTTTTGCAGGTTTCTAAACAAGGTTTTGATTAGTCCCGATACGTTTCGTATTTAATTTTGAGTTTTTAAATTAACCCCCCCCCCCCCGGAGGGGGCTTTACTGTTTTTGGGAAGACTCATCAGAGAGTGAGGGGGCTTATTTCAAACAATGTTTCTGTTAGTCCTAACATGGCACTTGTTCAACAGATAATGAAGCGCCATACTATACATCATGTCCTGAAGACAAGCTTGTTATAACGACACAACAATCAGAACGAGTCATATGGGACATTCCCCAATTCCTGGATAACTCAAATAAAACACCGATTATTGAAAACGACAAGAATTCAGGACAACTTTTCTATATTGGCGAAGTTTTCGTTAATTATGTGGCAAAAGACCAGTCTGGCAACGTCAATGACAGCTGTGCATTCAAAGTCCACGTGAAAGGTAAAACAACTGACGCCTATTTCAGTAAAATGTATTTAACTCCTTCATCAGGTTTGGGTATACAGATAGACGTACGCGAATAAACACACAGCATAAACTGTAAGCAACCTATAGCTATTGTCACTTTGGGATATAAGCTACTTTCAGGAGGACTTTAGAGGCTAGGCTACCTGTACACATCTGTACGGACAAACGCACGTGCGTACCTGAAAAAGTTAAAAAAGAATTGTTTAGTAGAGGAAATAAACTGAAATATGTACATGTATTACGTTATCTGTGGAAAGGACTATAAACTCATAACACATGAAAAGGACTATAAATTAGGTCATTGTGACTGATCTGACTTTGCTGGGAAGAAAGAAAGACAGAAGATTAGCTCCGTGGTTATGAAGAGCGACCGGCTGAGTATATATCTTCGTTGCCATTTCATATCAAGAAAGAACGCTAACAAGATAACCTCACCATTACACTCACATCCTAAACAAAATTTAAACAAAGCACGTGAAAGTTTCTACTTTCAGTTAGCTAAAACGCTTTTCGTGGGCTATGCTATTAACTATGAAGATTACATACAAACAAAATTAGTAAAAAAAAATAAGCCGTAAATTATAACAATACCTAAAGCGTTACTGTTAAATTGACATGACTGACTGGTTGTTAGGAAAAATGCGAAGTGAAGCCGTTATCATTATTGGGAAATCATTAGTTTAGTTTTGCAGAAATTCGTCGTAAAGTACCTCTTTGTTGTCTTCGTCAGCCAATACTAACAAAATAACACGAACCTCCTGTCTTTCCTGAGTCCGTGGGAATTCGCACATTATCTTATAATAATAACTATATGTTACACTGTTTCAGCCAAGTCTTGTGAGATGTACCCAGCTCCAATTAATGGTGCCTTAGCGTGTAACGCTTGGGGTGTTAGTAATCGATACTGTCAAGTCAGCTGTAATGACCAATTCGACTTCGCATTTCCACCTGCTCTCAGCTATCTCTGTGGAAACGGGGTGTGGTCAACGATACCACCCTCCCCGCTACCATGGCCAGACTGTTCCGGTGAGTAACACATCAAAATTATTATTAAACCCACTTCCCGCTGATAATTTCAGTAAATAAAGGATAAAGGCATATTCAAGCATATTTAAGATCTGTGCAATTTACCAGATTTTGTCAGGCTATGAAAAGCAATTGCTTAAATTGTTTATACTCTTTTTCTTTAGCCATCGTAGTTTAACTAAAAATAACACGCAAACTGCGGTGATGAACATTACGGACAAACGCATTGTTAGAAAAAAATAGAACTTTTACTTGACGTTTCGTATTCTTCTACATCTTCAGAAGTAACCGTTAAATGGAAGTACAACTAAATTTAAATTAAAAAACAATAGGGTTGACAAATGACGAAAAACAGATGATGAAAAAATATAGAAAATAAAATACAATAAAATAACAATTTGCACATAACAAAATGTGCAAACTAGTAAAGATAAAGTTTTTCGCTGCCTATAGGAGACTTGACTGATAAGAGATTTAAAACCTGCCCTGAATGAAAATGTTTAACGGTTACTTCTAAAGGTGTATGTAGAAGCATACGAAACGTCATCCTCGGAGACCCAGGGGCAGTTAGTCGGGGCGACGGGTAGATCATCGGGACGACGGGATTTTCGGGTAACAGTTTACAACATAGAGCGTAACAGCCTCTGGGCACTTTGTCTTACCGAACCAGTTCCAGAAGCGTTTGAACTCCTTCTTTCTGATTGCCCAGAAAAACAGTTTTTCTGGCCAATCAGCGAGGTTGACCAGAAGAGCGACTCTGAAGTCTTCTTACACGAAGTTGTTTTCTTCATAGACTCGACGTGGTTGTTAAGCCCGTCCATCGGATGATACTACGTGGGTCTCAGTTAAAAAAGCAAAACAAAAACAAAACAACGAGGCCTGGATATATGTTAACTGTAGCATAGCGCAAGGAAACAAATGAGTTTTTAAAGCTATACGCGAGCACCTCTTGTTTATAAGTTTTGTTTTTGTTATTTAAATATCCAACAAATTAAACAAAAACCCTTTGTTTCAACATTCAAGCTGGCAACAAAATAACAATAGGTGACGACAGCGATATCTTCGCTAACGCGTGGCCCGTGCAGCGAAGTACCCACACCGTGGCAAGTTCCAAAAGTCGTTCAACGACCGAGGAGAAATAATAAGAATTGTTGTTTACTCGAATAACTATTAAAAAGCGCGCAACTAACAGCGTAGAACTGGCAGTCGTGTAAGGCTTTTTTTTTCTGAGACTCTCCATGTAAAAGCATCCGATTGACGGGCAGAGCATCCACGACGAGTCTATGAGGAAAACAACTTCGTGTAAGAAGACGTCAACCGTGAAGTGCTCGCTAATTGCTCGTCAACCTCGCTAATTGGCCAGAAAACTGTTTTTCTGGCCAATCAGAAAGAGGGAGTTCAAACGCTTCTGGAACTGGTTCAGTAAGACAAAGTGCCCAGGGGCTGTTACGCTCTATGTTGTAAACTGTCACCCGAAAATCCCGTCGTCCCGATGATCTACCCGTCGCCCCGACTAACTGCCCCTGGGTCTCCGAGGATGACGAAACGTCAAGTAAAATGTCTAATTTTTTTTTTTAACAATGTGTTTGTCCGTAATGTTCATCACCGCAGTTTGCGTGTTATTTTAAGTTAAATTGTTTACACACTGCGAGGATCATTTCATTAATTTCATTATTTATCCGCAGTTCACATTTGTCTTTTATACATTCACTTTATTACCAGTTTGTTTTATTCAATCAAACACTCAACCTTTTTATTCCACGATCAAAGAATTCTATGTGCAAGCAGTAGGCCGCAACACCATAGTAACTGACATTGATGACAACTGAAATCTACTTTTGTACAAAGAGGCTTACCACATCAAGTGCCTCGCACCATTCCTTTTACAATGACGTCAAAGCCAGCAGAGAGCTACGTCTTTTTGTGTTAATCACCAACTTATAACCTCGCCCTTTGTATGTTTCATTTTGTCTGAAGTTGGTGTAGAGTATTACCGAAATATACAACTTTATAACTTCATTTTGTGTGACCTTTATCCGTTAAAATAGATTAACCAGAGTAAAATATAAAAGGCTCCGAACACAAATCCGCTAGTGGTAGGGCGGAACCTTCGGATTAAAGGTAGTCATGTTTTTATGTCCCTATGGTGAACCAGGCCTAAGTGCAAACCCTTGCGGTGATATGCAAACTCGTGTTTACATGTAAACAACAAAATAACTGAATTTAAGCTTTTTCCTCTAGTTCGTTACACACCTGGCAAAGCTCGCATGGCATTAATTCCACAGTTCTTCTATTACTCGGGTGACTGTAACAGCAAAGAAGCACAGGACCAAATCAAACTGAATTTTGTCACCTTAATGAACCAAATGTTTATTCCATCGAGTATCTGCAGAGATCACCCAGCTGACTGCAATGTTGGTAATGTTAACGTTTTCTGCGGTGCCACTACCTCGTCTAAGCGTCGTCGGCGACAGTCTGTTCGTGAGGTGTACGTCAAGGTTGACATTGTAGCGCAAGAGAAACCGAGTGCTGGCTCACAAACTTTAACACAACTGGAACAAATACTGAACAACGACGCAAAACCCCTGTTGGATCAACAGGCGAAGTCCTTCGATTGGAGTCCTCTCCGTTCGTCAACTGATCTTGAATATCAGACCTTCTCAATCACAGACGCTGAGGCGTACTGTTCGGACACTGGGGCAGTTGTGGGCAGGTGTCATTCACTTGATACTGGCTGTGATGGACTCACTAAACCACACAGCGCCTGCCAATGTAACCAGGATTCTGGAGCAATTGAAAAGTGCAGTAAGTAGATCAAATTAGTTTGCTTTTTGGCGGAGATAATATTTAAACTACATACATGCCCAATTACACCTTCTTTATAGAGAAAATGCGAATTCACTTAGTAACGGAAGGATGCAAATTCAAACTTTGTTATGATTAAAAAGCAAAAACAAGAAAAAAATAAAAAAATAATTTGATTAATTAATCAATCAATTAATTAATTCTCTGGGTGTGTGTGAATTGGCTAGGCAGGTGTTGGTATTGAGCTAGGTGTTTCAACCTTTCTTCTTACATTCATTCAGCCACCTGGTCACCATCTGACCACTCCTTGAGATAATATTTGTCTTTGAGACTTACGAAAGCTTTGAGGATGCAAACGGCTGTTATGATTAGCGCTGTCGTTCAGTTTACCATTAAAATACTGATTGAGGTGGCAAGGTACAGTGTGATGATTAGATTCTAGAAATTATTGTCCTGGAAAGTGAGTCAATTGTACAAAAGTCGCAATGGGTTGACCCGGTGAAAGGCGATCAAGGTGAAAAATTAGGTGCTTAACAACACTTGAGGAACTGTTACATAATTTTACGTCCTGACAACGTTGCTTGTTAACACAGGACTTAGCGTAGCCAGTGAAGTCTTTGTATGTAGATAAAAAATAGTTCGAAAAATATGTATATTACAAACACGAGACTAGCAAACTGTTTTCGTTTTACCTTTTGCTAGTCCGCTGTCCAAAAGGAACGTACTACGATTTATTACAAGAGAAATGTATCAGGTGTTCGCCGGGAACCTACCAGAGCCAAGAAGGACGATTTGAGTGTTACAACTGCCCCGAGGGGACATGGACTGTTGGAGAAGACTCCAAAAACTTTACAGCTTGCAGAGGTAAAAAACAATAAGAGAAGTCAGCCAAACTTGAAAACCAATTTGAAATGTTTGTAATATATTTTTGTACTGAGCCAGTGCTAAAAAGTCCGCAATGGGCACAGGGCACAGAGGAGTCAAGTTTGTCCGCAGTTCAAAATCTCTACCGTGCAAAATGACCTTCAAAAGCCTTTCAAAGCGATCGTGTAAGCCGTACGTGATACAGCGCCGTCATCACAGGTAGCCCAAGCTCCTAAAGGAGCCGTCAACATATAGACCACATATGACATTGCGTAATAACGTTATTATAAGGGTTTGTATGGGAATTTACCGATCGTGAAAAATAATTCAAAACAGAGGAAAAATATCCAATAAAATCGACTTACCTATCCTCTTCTATGCATATGTTGTGTTTCTATGCCGTTTGGGGGCGATTTGAAGCCATTTCAGTGGGTTTTAGGTTCGCTGGTTATATATAGAGAGGAAACCAGCGAACCTAAAACCCACTGAAATGGCTTCAAATCGCCCCCAAACGGCATAGAAACACAACACATGCATAGAAGAGGATAGGTAAGTCGATTTTATTGGATATTTTTCCTCTATTTTGAATTATTTTTCACGATCGGTAAATTCCCATACAAACCCTTATAATAACGTTATTACGCAATGTCATATGTGGTCTATATGTTGACGGCTTCTTTAGGAGCTTGGGCTACCTGTGCCGTCATGCGAGACTTGTTTACAGATGGTCTGGTCTGGTGATATCGTATTCGTACCCTCATGCGACATCCGCAGACAGCAATGTTTGTGGGCGTTACCAGAGAGACCAGCAGTAAGAAAGAGAGCAAGGGACGAAAGCGATTTGAGGCGAAATTCCGATCCCTCGTTCCTCGCTAAAAATCAAACGAAACGATCTCATTTTTTACATGTGGTTTAAGACTAGTATTCTCTCCCCATACGCTGTAAGAAAATCTTCAAAAAAGTCGTATAAGCTGTATTTCGGGGGACGAGTTTTAGGCAGTTAAAAATGTGTTTTCGTACAATGTGGACCGGAGGATACTGGTGGCGGAAATGCGTCACGAGACATGCGAGACGAGTGATGTTGCAATACCGTAATGTGTTTCACAAGTAACTTAGCACTCCACTTTCAATTTCTTCGGATTGCGTTGTTCCTCGTCTGGTAAATTTCGCTTTTCCTGGAGAGCACTATTCATATTTTGAATCTTACCGCCGGTCGAAGGATCAGCTGTTGTTTTGAATTTCGGATTAGTGACGGTTGATTTCATCTGTCACAGCATGGATCTCGCACGACTTCCGTTTCCGCCACCAGTATGCTTCGGGTGACATCGAGCCGATCACGTGGTATAATGTTTCGTCCCTTGTCTTTTTTTCTTCTCGTCACTTCGTGCCTCGTCGGAAAGCTTCGCTTTCCGAGAAAAAATCGTCGCCCTTCGGGCGACGATTTTTTCGCCCCAGGCGACCATTGTCAGAATACGATATCACCAGACGATCTGCAAACAAGTATCGCATCACGGTGTTTGTATCACGTACGCTTACATGCACGATCGCTTTGCTTTGAACGTCGTTTTGCACAGTAGAGATTTTGAATTGCGGACAAACTTGACTCCTCTGTGCCCTGTGCAATGGGTATTTATGGTCCTCTATGACTACATGAAGCCTAGCAATTCCCGAAAGCTGGGAATGATTTGATAAAATGCACACAACAATTAGCTCGTTTTCCAACAGTTCTGACAAACACAAGATAGCTTTCATATGGAATGCTTGAATATTTCAGTTGCAAGGTAACAAACTGTAGATTTTTCTGATTATAAAGCTATGACGTTTTTATCTTTCTTTTTAAAAAAATGTAAGTTATCAAAAAATTAATAACTTCAGACGTAAAATATTTTTATTGCTCGTTTATAGTATGTTGAAGTGTCTCATTATGTTTTATGTACAGAAAAGTGTAAACCAGGCTATTTTTCACCTAATGGACTCGCCAAGTGCTTTCCTTGTCCAAGCGGGACATACGCTTCCGGTCTGATGAACACAAACTGCACTTCCTGTCCAGCCGGTACAACCACGATACTTCCGGCAGCAGGCGGACGAGAGGAATGCGGAAGTAAGTATGAATCGCTGCACAGTTACGCACATGTTGTGTATGTAATAAAAGCGGAAGACAAGCACTTACACCTTTTTGATCGGCGAAGATACACCGTAATTTGTTTATCGAATTACTGATGTGTGCGAATCTCTTCTAAAAAATTAACGATGAAAAAGAGCAACTTCATTAAATGCCAGGGGCGTTTCACAATATTTATTTAAAGAACTAGTGGTTAAACAACTTAATTTAATTTACTTAAATCTAATTAAGTGTTTGGTGAATTTGCACTTATGGTCGCCGCCCTTTGTGATGCTGACCATAGCCAGAAATTCCGAACCACGACCGAACCGCGACCCCCACGAAGCGTGACAATTGTGTTTGCATGTATATAGATATCGTATTTCAGTCGATCGCTGCAAAGACCGAGGTGCTTGAATTTCACTGTTCCGATAAAAATTTCTTCAGTTGTGGTGATAGTTTTGAATTGGGAAGGGTTTTGTAGCTTAGCGAAGTAAATTTTTTCGGCTTTTTCCACTTGAAAATTTTACGAATGCTAACAAGGATCCGCCATACTAACCTTTGTATATTATGTCTTGTTTATGCAAACCACTGATCTTTGCTTTGGGTTGCTCTCTCTTGCTGAAGATTAGAATCTCCATTCCAATGCAGAACTTGAAGACCACATCCAATACTTGAGTTTTCGATAATTTTTGGTTCTCTTCGAGTTGAATTCATTGCGGTTTTTGCTTTATAAAACTCCCGAAATCTCGCAAAAATTGTCCGTCTTTGACTGCACACTTTCAAAATCGCTCGGATGAAACTCTTGACGAACGCGAGCTGTTTTCCTAACCGTATGTGTTGTTTTCATCACAAAATCTAGCCACCATTTTGAAAAATAGTTCAAGCTGTTCTCCAGGCTCTTTTCGGCGTTTTTAGGGAAGAGTTAGAGCCTGGGACTTGAATTCCCCTGAGGGTTTTCGTGCTGCGTGACATATCGGTCACGGATCGAAAATGATTTTCGATCTGATTTACGGCGGCTCAAAACCGCTTGGAAAGGCTCCTCATTGTACGAAATCGGACCGGAGAAAACAGAGTGATAATATTTGCCAGATAATCTTTATTTTCTCGGCTGAAAGTTGGCTTGTCAGCGCCGGCGCTGGCGTGACTTGTTTTCTTGACAGCCCTGAGCCAATCAGCGCATTGGATATAATGACGTATGTCACGCCTGCTATGGTTCGGAATTTCTGGCTATGCTGTACGATTTTCTGTCATTCTGAAATTAGCTCTCTTTATCCCACATTGTGCTAAATAAATTTCTTTGTTTTTTAAAATGGATGGTTAAGAATTGTTACTTTGCTTGTTAATTGGAGTTTTATTGTTCATTTTTTCAATTTCAACAGTCAAGTTTCAGTAACTATTATTTTTATTTTATTTTAGTGAAATGTGCCCCTGGTACATATTCAGGAAATGGCGTGGAGCCCTGCATTCCATGTCCTAAGGGCTCATATCAGACCGCGGTAGGGGCCCTATCATGTACAGAGTGCACTGATGCAAAGTCAACATTTGGTCCTGGAGCTGATGCTGCAGATATGTGTGTTGGTACGATTATGAGAAATAACTGTTTAAATATTTAGTGGGCAGTTATGCGCACTGTCATAACTCTTCCTTTATATAAGAAGCAAAGTTTAGAAAAAGAAAATCCTTTAAACAGCTTGCTTTTTGTGTGGTTTTTCAGGCCGGTAACCAGGATTTTGCATGGGGTGGAGGGGGGGGGAGGGGTGCGTATAAGCGCCGCGGGTGCGAAATCTTGAGCGTCGCAGGCGCGATAACCTAGTGGGGTCTGGGGCTATCCTCTTCCAGGAAATTTTGAGTGCTTTAACGAAGATTAGCCAAAATCAGCACTTGCTCCCAGAGTGATAATGCATTGATGTCATTTGATGTTTGTGGCCAATTTCCCGTTTGCCAGGCTGCGGTATGAGGGTGATAAGTTTGCCATATTTGGCTTATTTCTCTGCAGCTATTGACGACTGTTCTTCAAACCCGTGTAATAATGGCGGCGCCTGTTCTGATCTGAAGGACGACATCTCATGTCAATGTCAGCCAGGATATTCTGGAAAGTTTTGTGAAAACGAAAATGACGAATGTTTGTCTGATCCTTGCTACCAAGGAGCAACATGCGTCGACAAGGTAATAACGCTACAAACAGGACATATGTACTAACTATTGAGGGATGAATAAATGAACCAATTGTACCGAATTACCAATGAAAAAATTGAACAACTGTTAAAACTTGTCTTATTATTTTGATAACGTATTCCTTAAAAGGTCAAAAGAAACCTTGTAATATTAAACGTCGAGTGATTTCACTTAACCCGTGAAATAGTTATTACACTTTTAGATACTATTAGACACAAATTCCATTGTTTTCTTTTGTTTCCTTTCGACTATTACGCACAAACTGGTAGATACATTGTTTCACGGGTTAAATGAAATCACTCTATTACTCTGATTACCCTATTTCCTGCAGGGCCCTATCTTGTGACTAATTTACAAGACATATATAGTGCGAAAGTTAAACAAAAGATTAAAAGTTTTTTAAACGTTTTTTGAAAAATGATTTTAAGCAATATTTTATCGCAGATATTTTGGAATTGTGAGATTAAGTAGCAATTCATTCTTGCTTTCAACCAAACAAATCTTTCCGATGCGAAAGCCGGCGATGTCATACCCAAATTTTATAATATAGTCATATTTTGGTCTTTTACTGGGTTTGACATAGTTGGTTTATAACATTCTAAGAGATAGGTGGCTAAATAAGGTATTCTGGAGGCGACAAAAATAATGATAGCAGTGATAACAATAATACGAATCATGCACGCGGTCTCTCTCAATTGCTCTGCGCCAGTTAAGGGCCGCTAAGAGCCCCAAATGGAAGAGACGTCTCGTCCTCTACGTTCTTTTTACGAACGCACTGTTATTCGTCAGTAGAATTTCTAGAGTGCTTTAAACTATTCCAGCTGCCAGCCTTAATATTCACTTTTCAGCTAAAAAGACCGATAGTAAGAGCACAAAAATATGAAGAGTAACTTACATATTTGAAGTGAAATATAGTTGTAACGTCCGATAAGACAGTCATACAAAATATTCAAATGTTAAACCAATATTCAAGGGCAAATAAGAAAACGTACGTTGTCGGTTGAGCGATTTTTTAATAGCGTAAACCTTGTGAGAATACTAGTGATACAGTTTTGTTTTCTCTCTCCGAGCTAAATTTATTATACAACGTAGCACTCAACGTGGCATCTTATAGTGCAAATACGCACCAAAACTAGGACATATGAAACCGTATTACACTTGTCTTAGTCCACTTGAGTGCCTGGCTGTATTACACTACTTGGGCTGAATTAATCAAAACTATAACAAAGTTTTCAAACGTGATTGGTTATCAGCAGCCCAATTTGAGCAGTAATAGGATAGTGTACACGTCATGCTCGTAATTGGACAATAGGACAGTTTACGCGTCATGCCTGCGTAATTGGACAATACGCGTCATTTTACGCGCGCTGTTGTTGTGATTTTTTTTAAGTAAATTGTTATGTTTTTCGGTATGCATGAAGACATTAAACCATTTAACCGAAGGTAAGTTTGATTCTCAAATTTTGTCATTGTTCTGATTACTTGGTAACAGGACTGAGTGGAGTCCAATTCGGTCTGTAATCATACTCGTGATATTATAAATTCTTTGTACTATCTAAGCCGTTTATATTGATTAATTGCTAAGCTACTCGCGTGGCCTTCCAACTCTCAAGTTGAGTCATAAACACAATTTTTACTTTATTTCAATATTATTAAAGCATTAAGAATTTGATATTTATTATTGTATTTTCATCATAATTTACGAAACGTTATCATTTTAATTTGTTATAATAGTTATATTTTCACTGAAGGCCCTTCTGAGGTAGTTGTCAATAAAGTTTGTATTGTGTTATCTAAACCGGGTTGTTCTAAAGCCGATTAACGCTTATCTGGTATTAAAATATAAGTAAAGTGTTTATTGATAACTGAGTAAATCATTCGAAGTGGGCATAAATCTAACTTTAAACAACCGTGTCCTGATCTTTATCGTAACTCAAATTACTCCAAATGTTAAATGACAGGTTAATGGATACGAGTGCGTCTGCGCTCCAGGATTCAGTGGTCAGCAGTGCGACATTCCATCGCACGTTTGTGGCCCCAACATTTGTGAGAATGGCGCCACTTGTGTGGTGCAGCCCCCAGACTTCCTCTGTGAATGTCCATCTGGTTATGGCGGGAAATTCTGTGAAATGAAAATTGATCACTGTGCCTCGTCCCCGTGCCGAAATGATGCTACGTGTAAGAGTTTGGCCGAAGGATACCAGTGTTCGTGCAGGCCTGGGTACCAGGGAGTGCAGTGCGAAAGAAACATCGATGAATGCGCCGGCGATCCTTGCCAGAACAACGGAACATGTGTAGATGGCGACAACCGGTATACTTGTACCTGTAAAGCCGGTTTTACAGGAACGCGATGTGAAACGGATATCAACGAGTGCTTGATGGAACCTTGTCTGAATGGCGGCCAGTGTGTTGACAAAGAAAATGGGTTTGAGTGCATCTGCAAGCCTACATACTCAGGAGCTACCTGCAGTAAAAGTAAGTCATTTGATTCTTGTAGTAACTGGCTAATTGGCTTACTGTATAGCTAAATACAATGACACATCATCATCATCATCATCATTACCATCATCATTTGTTTTAGCCAGTACAACCCACGTGATAACCTCGTCCCCACGGAGCTTTTTCCTCTAAGAAAAAAGCCCTGGGGACTGGGTTGATTCATTGAATAATAATGGTGAACTTAGATAACATAAGTGTTACATTATTTATCCAATTAAGACACTATCTAATAGTCAGTCTAAATTTGACGCAAACGAAAAAATAAGACATCATATTTAGAGAGAAATGGTATGCATTGCATCACTCTAAAGCGCGCAATTGCAAAATGTTGGACTCGTGTGTATAAAGACGACTTTACTCGTAAAATTATGTCTAATGTTACTTACCAATTCTAATGCTTTTGATTTGTGACAGAGTTGTGTTTCGCATATGATCTGTCCTTTCCTCTCCGGGTAGCCACTTCCTCCTCAAGTGTTCATAACATTCCAGACATGCGAGCTTTCACTATCGCTTTTTGGCTACGCACGGATGACACAGAGAACCCGGGAACACCGCTGTCCTACTCTAACATAGTGGGAGGTAAACTTCAAGATAATGCCCTTGTAATACAAGATTATGGCGCGTTCGCACTGCACATTAATAATGAAAAACTGTTCATTGGAACGTCCGCTAATGACGGCAAATGGAATCACGTTGCCATCACGTGGGACAGCAATGGAGGAAAATGGATCTTCTACAAAAATGGACAAGAAGTCAAGAGGTAAATTCACATTAATCAAAAACTGAAAGCACGCCATTTAGTGACTTACTAATAAAGGTTTAGAATTTTCTCCCAGTTTATTTTGCTAAATAAAGCCCTATCAAGCTTGGACAAGTGCATGGAAATTAATGTCAAAGGTCTTTTTTCGCCTTTTTAGGATATAGGCTATTTTACAGTATTGAGTATCTGTGTTCCGTTGCTCTCGACTCTCTGGTCCGATTTGTATACCACAAAAAGTTGATTTTCTCTACATCGTTTTCAGTCGTAAACCTAAAGTCAAAGTTCTCACTTCCAAGTTAATTATTGTCTAATAATAACATTGTGAATCAATCAGAATTCATAGCGTGTAACCAGTGTCAGGCAATCAAAGTATGCGAAAGTCGTGATTTTAGTGTAAAAAGCATTTTTATTCTAATTGTTTACAGCAAGTTGCATTGCGTAAGTGTTTTTAGGCCAATTAAAGACAATAAAAATAGTTGATGGGCAGTTAAGCAATAAATTGAAAAGAAAGGAAACATTGAAACCCGCCTTGTTTAGACACACCGGTGGGCCCGTTTCTAGAACAGAATTAATCTAATCGCAAATTTAAAATTCTTTTTTGTTACAGATTTACAAAAGTTTTTTGGTCGACACAAATGAACGTCAGATGTTTACAGCAAACTTCTTCCGGTTAACTTTTTACATGAATCCGGAATAACAGTTAATCGGCTTTTGAGAAATCAGGCCCAGGAGGTAGAGAATAAATCTGATTTATTCAGATCACATGACAATTCATTATCAATCAATGGATTAAACAATTAATCAATCAATCAATCAATCAATCAAAAAAACAGTTTGTCTGTCCATCTGTCTGTTAGACAGTCGGTTGGTCGGTTCGACAATCAATCAATCAATCGTTTATTGGGGCTCGTGATCGAGCGCGTTAAAAACGTACCTATGTAAACTGAATAACATTGATACGGTCCATAAACATTGTATTTAGATACTCGCAGGCCTTCCAGTCAGGGGCCGTGATCCGCGGAGGAGGTGTTATGGTGCTCGGTCAGGAGCAGGATTCCCTAGGAGGCTCCTTCAGCCCTGAGGAAGCATTCAGTGGAGATCTCAGCCAGTTGAATGTTTGGGACAAGGTTCTTTCGCCTCAGGACATATACAACTTGGTGCGAAACTGCCATGGGGAGCAAGGAAATGTAAAGGCCTGGGCCGACTTCCGCGAGGGTCTTCAAGGAGTATACGTGTTGACGTCCAAATCTTACGCATGCATGTGTGAGTAGACAGATCAGCAATGGTTTGACTACGTGGCTCCCGCCATTATTTGCCGAATATTTTTAGCATGACGTCTTTCAAGTATTTGGCCTTCTTAAGAAATTTAGGCCATTGTATTTTAGTATTACTTCAGCGTTTACAACAGTGATATTTTGAATGACAGCTAGAAAGATCGTATAAAGTTGCTTCAGATTTTGATGTTCGCATGGGAACTCTCACTCTTCAAAAGACACCCAACTGTTCTCAGTCCAAAACAATATTGTACGAAGAGCGATCACTTAATCTTTTCCAGTCTGCTTATTTTATACTCACCTCCTTCATTATCAAATTTCAGACACCAGTGCTCTCAGACGTTTTTCTGCAAAGCGGGACATGCGTCTACCAAACAACGATGACAAAGTCGTGCCCGGACAGACCGCTGAGCAGTGTGCAGACGCTTGTGAGAAGGAGTCTTCGTTTCCTTGCAGATCATATGATTATGACAAGAGCGGTAGCACGTGTTACCTCAGCAGGGCCGCCTCCGGTGATACTGAACTGACGGCAGCCAAGGGATTTGACTACTATGAAATGAGTAAGTTGTTTTTATTTCTCTTTTACTCTTCTTTATTCGAATTCTGTTTAATTATATACAACAGCCACAACGTAGAGCCGAACAGTGGAAACAGCCCAGGACAAAAGCAAGTGGCGAAAATAATATGTTGTGGCGTTACGTGGCAAATGACACAAAACAAACAGACAGGTGAAATATGTGACCGCCACGCACGGAGCATGATTGTTTTATTGTCATGCTACACTTTTTTTTTTTTACCATTTTTACCATTAACGTTATAACGTTAGCTGTCATTTGAAGAACCGGGACGTAAGGCACCAAGGAAAGATCTTTATAACAATCCTTCACTTTTTAAAATTTAACCATTTTTGCAAGGAAAGAAAACTGTAAATAGTTATTAATAAAACGGTGAAAATGGTTTTCATTCAGATGCGAGTTTTTGATTGTTAAACACTAGGTGAAAACTTCACTGGATGTCTAGAAGCAGATTATACACTCTAGGAAAGGTTAGAAAACGAAGGTGCAATGACAAATGAGAACAAATAAGTCTGCCGTATAAACTTGTTCTATTGTTTGGGACGTATTCCTTTGCCTCTCCAAAAACAGAAATCTGTAAAGTAAATAAAAACACACTCAAAAATAAAGTCATAATCTTTACAAAAGTACCATGTGCACTGTTCTATGCTAACCATGTAAGTTGATTTTGTTAAGGCTGTACTGAAACACTTGGCGTACAAAGCAAGGCCATCTCTGATTCCGCCATGACTGCATCATCATCACTCGGCCCTACCAGTGAACCAAGGGTAGCGCGCCTGTATGCTCCACAGGCCAGCGGTCTGCAAGGAGTCGTGGATAGCAGAGGTGGTTGGAGCCCGCAAACATCTGATCAGCAGCAATATTTACAAGTATGGGAAAGTATAACTCTTGTAAAAGAGTTTTGGCTTCTTCATACTAAATAAAAAAATTAGATTGCATTTAATTCATTGGTATCGCCACTTCTTTTTTTCTCCCTCCCCCCTCCACTTTCGACGCCTGCCGCGCAGTTTATTACAATCTTACTAGTTTAACGACGTTGCCGCGAAAACATTCTACCTCATATATGTTTTTCAGATATTTCCTAGAGTTACTTTTGCCAGAGATGCAAGAAATTTGGGGGTTTTCACTCACTTTATTTCGGAAATGAAGCGTATGGAGAGGTACCCTGATTTGAAAATTTGATGCTTCGTGGTTCTAGTTAAAAGATGAGTCAATGAAGGAAAAATAATGCCGTGAATTTTACTTTAGTGGATCGCATATTGTAGTACAAAAAATGCAATTGGCGTCTAAAGTAACCCTTGAAAAGGGTAATTTGTAAACGTCGTACAGCTAAAGCAAGAATTCGTTTTCAGGTGTGCAGAAAGGAGAAAAAAGATCATAGTTCTACAGTTTGTTTGTTTTTTAAATATTCTTATAACGTAGAGAAACGGTGAGAGAGTGATTTAACTTAAGAAACACACGAGTACCCAAGCATCCAAGGTAGTTGTAATCATCAAAGCCGTTTCAAACTATTCTTGTTCATTTTCTTACATAGCAATGCATGACGTGTTCATTTTGTTTTCTTGTCTATTCTCAGATTGACTTGGGTGATATATACAAAGTAACAGGCGTGGCCACCCAGGGCGGGGATGGTTTATCAGAGTGGGTTACGTCATATAAGCTGCAATATAGTACGGACGGCAGCACGTGGCAATACTATGGACAGGTTGTTATCATTAATAATGCTGATCATATTTACTTACCGACTGTACTTTTCTGTTCTGTGCTCATGACATTGTCGCGGCTTTATTTCAAGTGAATCTTTAGATAGCTACAGTTAAATTAAATAAATGACGATGATAGCGGTTAATGATGCCCAAATGCATAATATTTAAGAAATATAATGAATGTATGGCCGTTTTAAAGTAAAAAAGACCTGTTGTATATATAGAGGCAATGCGGGATGTTTGTAAACAAATAAGTCAGGGTGATAACGTGTCCGTCCCGTCAAACCTTTATGTTTTGGATTCCTTGCAAACCAATTAAAATGCTCGTTCTGTTGTAGACCCTGTCTGGCAATACAGATTCCAACACAGTAGTAAAGCGAGAGGTACAAACATTCACGGCTAAACTGATCCGCTTCAGACCCCAGACATGGAATGGAAAGATAACCATGAGGGTGGAAGTGTATGGCTGTCTTGCTGGTAACCTTTTGCCGTCATCTTTTTAATGTCATAAGTGTAGTTACTCACTGAGTTTTTCTATAAGCAAGTCGTCCATCTCTCCATCTTGAATCCTTAAAAAGAAAACAATCATAAAAACTGACATTTCCTACGACAATGAAGATATTGTACATAACATCATGGTGACATGACCATACTAAAATATGTTGTTGTTGTAATTCATCATTATTTTTTTTTCAGACCCAATACCGCCACCGCCCTCCATAGGTATGTGAACTTTTATCATTAAAAAAAACATTAATGTAATTTTAAAGTACAGTGGTCTAGTGTTATTGCGGGCTCAAGAGAGGCCCGCAACCCTAATCTTGACAGTGACCTGCGGATTGCGTATAACGCGTGCGCGCCACGTTTATAAAGGCTATCTGCAAACCGGAAGTTGAAAATTTTGTTCTTCCACTAAGAATGATCGGAATGCAAAAAATGTGTCAATCACGACAGTTTGTCGTAACACCGGAAGAGAAAAATCTTGTCTCCAAGAGCGATAAGAATGCGAAAAATCAACAGTTTGTCACATTAGATCGAGGCTTCTGTCGGAAGATTGCAGACAGATTGCAGACAGACGTTTTGCAGACGATGTTTTATAGGTGTTGCTTTTGAGATCTGTTGTGATTGTATCACAGATAAACTACGGCAAAGCGAATGATTCCAACAACGGTTATTCTCGAGAAATTCCTTATAACACTGACAACAAAGCGAGTTTGCCGACGGAGGAAAATCAGTTTGTCGAAACACCGGAAGTTGAAAATCTGTTCATCAGGACGATAAGAATGCGAAAAATGTGTCAATGTCAACAGTTTGTCACAAAAAATCGAGGCTTCTGTCACATGGAAGAAACATTACGTTTTGCAGACGTTGTTCAGGCGTTGGTTTCGAGAAGATTTTCTGTGATTGTATCACAGATAAACCAGAGCAAAACGAATGATTCCAATTATTTAATCTCGAAAAATTCCTTACAACACTGACAACATAGCGAGTTCACCGACAGGAAAATCACATCTTTCAGCATTCCTCGCGTGACGCGTTACTTTAGTCCAGTGAATTTGTCAATTATCAATCCGTAATCTTCCACCATGAACGGTTAATGCAAAAGGATCCGAAAATGTATCGTTCAAACACTGGGAAGTTGAGAATTTTTTTCCTTCACAAAGAACGATTAGAATCCGAAAACAAAAGTTTGTCGAGGCCCGCACTTTCTAACCTGTGGTTACCACTAGTTAATTATGCGTTTTAATCGTGCGGAATTTTAAGCTCCATTTGAAAAAGAATATACAGATTTTAACATTTTCCTACGACCACAGTTTACGAGTTTTCTTTTCCGAGTGACACTGTTGCTTCAATGCTTAACGCAATATATAACGGGGTGGGGAGACTGAGCTTTTCCCGGGCCAAAAAAAAAAGGCGGTGTGGATAACGACATTGTTTGTATTCTAAAAACGGGTAATCTGCCCAAACTACATTGTTTACAGCCATTTATTTTTTATTATTTTTTGTCGGTCGTTGAACGCAGGAAAAAATCGCCAGAGAACTGGCGCCCAGCACAAAACGCGGGACGCGAGAGGGTGTGGGGAGGAAAGTGCGAACTTTGCGCTTGCGGTTTTTCCTTTTATTGTCATATATAAAGCATGTTTTTAAATATATTATTTATTTCAGTGTCTCGAAGAAAACGTAGAAAAGGTAAGAATTGATTAAACTAAATATTCTAGCGTTGAACGCCGCTCGTCTGATTTGTAACATACTTTTTCTTTTCTTTTTTTAACATATAAACCTTAAAACATTTTCTTGTGCCAGACGTTAGTGAGAGAACCTTTTCATATTATTCATTTACTGGTCAGGAGACTTGCACGCCTGCTTTTGAGTGGGCGAAATGGGAAGGGGACTGAGTAATGGAGAAAAACAGTTCCTCTCCTTAAGAAACCAAACAATACAGCAAGGCTGATATTACGTCAAAAGTGTAGACTTTGCGAGAAACCAACACGACTAGAACTAAAAGAGCAGGATTGCAACCGTGGACAGCTTATTGGGACTCATCAGCACGGTGTAGCAAGTGTAAATGATGTTAGCTCGACAGCCGACGCATATAAACTAAACAATGACCCATACACTGTATCAAGGTCCGTACTCTGAGCTCACTTGTTTCCCGAATCACGCGCTGCCACATCACGTGTTTCGGGGAAAAAAAAAAGTTAAAGCGTCACGATGCAGTCTCGCAAAGCGTAATAAAAGAAAACACAGCATACCGGATCTGAGAAGACCTATGGTCCAAAAATACGTAAAAGTAAAACTTTTAAGATTTAAAAAACAGCAAGGGACTGATTAGATCCTTTAGTAAGTCCTAAGTAAGCAGCATTATCGTTGGTGGTCCCTTGCTGTTTTACCTTTCCTTAAGCTTTTAACATTAGCTTCCCCCCCAATACCACAAAAGTGGCCGACTCCAATGTTTTACAAGGAAAATAAAGTAGGGTTGCCTGTTTTTGTTTTCAGACAACATTGCAAGAAAACGCAGAGCGGCTGAAGGTAAATGCCATTAAATAATAATTATGGGCTTTCACTACAGATTTCATTTTACAAATAACTTTAAGAGCGCGATGGCGTATAGTTGAATTTAAAACTTAGCAATTAAGAGCTTTACCTGAAATGTTTGTTAAGGTGATTCCACTGAAATAGAAGGAGTATTAAAAATTTTCTGAAACTTGGTCCAGGTTACAATTATGTTATGAGCATTAAAAAAATAAAATAAAAAATGGGGGTCACCGCGCTAGTTTTTGTGTAAAATGGATGGGCATTATAGTAAATATACGACTCGCGAGGTAGATATTAGGAACCCTAGTAATTCGAATGGGGAACTATTGTTTCTAGAAAAAAATCATTTTAGCATTAAAGTATTAGTCATTTTCAACAAAATAGACTTTGATCTTATATTAAAAACTATTCTTATTGTACAGGAATTAAGATAACGAAAGAAATTAAAGATTTTGCTTTGTGCGCACGTTAACGGCACTACCTAAAAACGTGTTTTTACGGTATTAAAATTAAAATATCTCAATGTAGAATTTTAAACTTTTCTTTAAATCGCGTTATATTGTAGACAACCGTTTGACATTTAAATTAATGCATTAAAAAATGGGGGTCACCGTGCTCGTTTAAGAGAAAACGACCATTTCTTTCCCTACCGAGCGTAGGCTGAAGGGAATCTCGTAGTGTTCTGTGTGCGCGCGCGCTCGTGCGCGCGCTAAATGACGCGAAAACGTATGCGCAGCAAGGATGCGCAATGCAATTCCGTGGAATCACCTTAACTGACATTTTGTATAATTTTGATTTTCAATTTACTACCTGTGACCTTTATCAAACCGCGTAAAACTAGTTATCAGGTCAGTAGATCAATATAACAGCGCAAGATTAATTCAACATCAACCCATGATCAAATAAGTTGTCGACAACATTGCTATTCGATTGTTATCGTGAACAAAACGTTATTGAGAACTAAGAAACGTAGTGTATGAGACGAATTGTCGACAACTAAATGCTAAATTGTTAATTGTCGACAACAAAGCAGTTCCCGTTTTCGAAAAGGGAACTCGCTTAGTTGTCGAGAACTTTTTGGCCGTTTTTCGCGCGTGGGAATACTTGGTTTAGTTGTCGACGACTAACGTAATTGCGTTGTCAGTGGTTTTCCTATAAAATGGCTGAAGAGTGCCGGCGAAACTACTTCATAAACGAAAGCATAATTATCGGTATACCGACACCGTCATGAAGTTAATACCGCTGCTTTTCCTCAGCAACAAGTTTACTTGTATTGTATAAAGCTGTCCTGTCCTTGTTTGAAATGGATTTTGCCCTCAGTTTTACAAGTATGGGCTCCCGTAGTTCGCCCTGATCATTGGACGGCTCCTCACTGGAAATATTTTTTTCGGCGTTATAGTAAATCTACTTCCTCGGGCTTTTCCTATCAGCGGCCGCCATTTTAAAAACGTACGGCGTCATGAGCACGCGTAGTGCGCGTCAGTTCCCAAGCAGCTCGCTGGTCTGACTTGTTATCGACAACACACACTCAAGACTTGCCTGCAAGTAGAGCACACAGAGCACGAAGCGCGAAAGCGAGCGCGAGAGCTCGTCGTTCTCACCGGGGTCTACTAACCACCAAACAGGAAGTGAGAAGCGAACGACTTTGAGAAAGTCTACAAACACTCCAATGTGTGGCATGCTTGAATCGGACAGAATAAGTTGTCAATAACATTATGAAAGCTGTCGGTGACAAATAGTTGCTGGCAAGACGGCAACTCAATGTTTGGTCTGTGGAGGCCTTGACTTGGTTATTTGTTTAACTGATGCTCTCTTATTATTTATATTATTACAGTGAATGAGTGCAGCACAAGTCCGTGTAAAAATGGCGGCAAATGTTATGACCTTTACTACGGCTTTAGATGCAAGTGTGCAATGGGATACGAAGGGTCCACCTGCGAGCTAGGTAGGCAAGCTTCTTCAGATAAAATGTGAAATAATTTAGGATAGGAACAAATATAATTGAATCAGAGCACATTTGAAAGAATTTAATTTCTCTGCTAACGAAAAAAAGGCGACGGAACTACCGCTATACAAAGGCGTGAATACTACAGACTGCTGAATGGCGTCTCGACTAGGTTCAAAACAGGTTTACTAGTCTTGCAAACCTGTTTTGCCCCCGTTATTGACTTTGTCCACAAGATTTGATCATGTAACTCTCGACTGTCTTCACTGATGTGTTCTTTTTAAGCTTCCTCGTGTAGCGAACTAGGAGCCCCTCTCAACGGTCAAAAGTCTTCATCTAACCACAACCATGGAAGCACTATAACATTTTCTTGCAACGCTGGATTCTCTCTTCACGGCTCGGCTTCCAGGACCTGCAGCCATGGACAGTGGAGTGGTACTAGGACAGAGTGTCGAGGTACATATTCGTTTTGAACGTAAAAGCTAAAACAATGAAGTTCTATAAATAAAGTTTGTTTTGATTCGCGTCTCGATAAACTAGTTAAGGCTCGTAATGGTCGTGGCTCGTAATGGTTTAGATATTTCCGTCTTTGGTATTCTATTGTAGTTATACCATTAATGTTGAGGTTTAACTTTGTAAAGGTTTTACCAATGAGCAAGTTGAAGTTACCATGATGTCAAAAATCGTTGCCATGGCAACGTCAAAAGTGATCAAAGATACCTCATTTTTGACCGTTTGTTGGCTAATAACTTAAAAACTAGACGGTAAAAGTTTTTGTTTTTCATATAGAGCGGTTTTCACTTGAGTGTCGAAAGTAAATTGCGTTTGCTTTGGTTTTGCATTACTACGCTTATTGATTGGTTTAAAAATCTCGCGCCACTTTTTTAGCCAATCAGAAGTAAAACCAAAACCAATCGTGACTCGCTCGCGCACGTTTTCCCGCGCTTCGTGCCAGCTACGTGTATTTGCTTCGAGTTTTGATTGTTTCATTGGGTTGTCTGGGTCCTTTGTGATTAGCCAGAGTAATTACTTTGGTTTTGGTTTTACTACACTCAATTGAAAACTGCTCTATTTTGGTCTAATGAACAAAGCAAACAATCTACAATTTTTAAAAAGTTCAGAGCCTCAATATTTTTTTTGAAAAAATAACCTAGCTCGAAAACCTACCTACAGAATTTTGCACAATTGTTCACTTTGTTGGTGAAGTGAAAAAATATCAAAAGCAAGAAATTTTACCATATAGTTTTTGAGTTATTAGCCTCAAAAGGTCCAAAATCTTTGACATTACCATGGTAACAAATTTTGACGTCATAATAACCTCGATTTGTTCGTTGGTGAAATTAGTTATGGTTTGTACTAAAAGAATTTCCTAAACATTGTTTATTGAACACTAAAAACGGGCATGTCTAATCAGTTCTGACTTAACGAGCCACCTTAAGCGCGCAATGCTGATTCGTACTAAATTTTTGATTTCTTGTTTTTGACTTTCTTTCCTAGACGTGGATGAATGCGCCGCAGGTCGCTGTACTCAGCAGTGTGTTAATACTCCGGGTGGTTTTATATGTTCGTGTAATCCAGGCTACACATTAAACCAAGATGGCACGACATGTGATGGTAATTCTTAGAACTTAAGTTTCTTCAAAACGCGATCATACTTTTACCAGAGATTTAATTACACGCCACGGCATTTGTTGCCCTTATTCCCAATAAATCGGCCACACAACTGTCACTGTTTTAATACTGCTCAACTGAGTAACCCAGCGTTAGGCAAACAACGGAGCCAGTTTATTGGTACGACCGCAATTTTTCGGAAAAACTCTCCCGTCGGAATGCAAAGCCTCGAAGGAGAGAGGTTGCAAAACCGAAAATTGTAAAATAACGATTGAGATAATTGATATAATTGACAATTAAAGACCATAAACATATTGCTACGTATTGATAAAGATTCAGCTTCTTCATCCTATAAAGAAGAATGGTTCAACTCAGTAAAATCCCGCCGTTATACTGTCATTGTGTCACCGTAGCAACTGTCAACAGTGAGCCGTACAAATTGCTATTTGTAGCGGTTCGAATTGTTGTCTTTACGTCTCACCAACGTTGACAGCATCCTCGGAGACCCAGGGGCAGTTAGTCGGGGCGAAGGGCAGCTTATCGGGACGACGGGATTTTCGGGCGAAAGTTTTAAACAAGCTCGGAAGAGCCCCTGGGAACTTTCTTTTACCGAACCAGTTCCAGAAGCGTTTCAATCCCTTCTTTCTGATTGGCCAGAAAAAACAGTTTTTCTGGCCAATCAGCGAGGATGACCAGCAGAGCAACACTGACGTCTTCTTACACGAAGTTGTTTTCCTCATCGACTCGTTGTGGTTGCTTAGCCCGTCCATCGGATGATTTCACGTGGAGAGTCTCAGAAAAAAAAATGAGCCTTCCACGACTTCCAGTTCTACACTGTTTGTTGCGCGCTTTTTAATAGCTATTCGAGTAAACAACAATTTTTATTATTTATCCTCGATCGTTGAACGACTTCTGAAACTTTCCACGGTGTGGATATCTTCGTTGCACGGGCCACATGACGTCACCTATTGTTATATTGACTGTTGACTGTTTAGCTTGACTGTTGAAACAAAGGGCTTTTTGTTTGATTTGTTGGATATTTAAATAACAAAAACAAAACTTATAAACAGTGTAGAAAGTGGTGCATCGCATATAACTATAAAAACTCATTTGTTTCTTTGCGCTATGCTGCAGTTTGCAAATTTCCAGACCTCATTGTTTTGTTTTTATCTGAGACTTTCCACATAACATCATCCGATGGACGGGCTAAACAACCACAACGAGTCTATGAGGAAAACAACTTCGTGTAAGAAGACGTCAGAGTCGCTGTGCTGGTCATCCTCGCTGACTGGCCAGAAAAACTGTTTTTCTGGCCAATCAGAAAGAAGAGATTGAAACGCTTCTGGAACTGGTCTAAGAAAGTGCCCAGGGGCTCTTCCGAGCTTGTTTAAACTTTCGCCCGAAAATCCCGTCGTCCCGATGAGCTGCCCGTCGCCCCGACTAACTGCCCCTGGGTCTCCGAGGATGCGTTGACAGTTGCTTTGGTGATGGAATGACAGCAAAAGGGCTATTCTTTAAACTGCAGCAAATACCATTTTCAGTTGTTATGGAAGTGCAATGTCGTGAGTCACAAGTCGTAACCGCTGACCCTCGTAATTACCAAGACAAGACTGGTTCTCGGTCCTAGGAAGCCTGTTCAGTTATTCACGATATTATATTTGTTTTTTTCTTAGACGTCAACGAGTGTTCCATGGGATTGTGTAGCCACAGCTGCCATAACTCACCCGGAACATTCCGTTGTTCCTGTCCCTCTGGTATGGAACTCGCCCCTGGGGGAAGATCCTGCCGAGGTCAGTTGAAAATACTTCACCCAAGCGTGTGCCCGTTAATTTTACTTTATTTTAACAAAATATCTTACGTTGGCTTTTAAGTGTGATTCTCTCTGCATTAAACAGTCGTTTCATCTACAACAGCTGAATTGGCTAGGTAAAAAATTTGTTTTCAACTCGTTTTTAATGAGGCCATTTTTTAGAGAAACCTTATATAGTAACAAATTACTTCGAATTACTTCACGATCTCGATTATTACTTAAAAAATAACTAAACACACTTATAATACTAAGTATGTCTAGTAACATCGCTGTCGAATAAAAATTTATGTAATTAGTTAATTCAGTTTCAATTTCTCAGAAAACACGTGTTGATTATGCAAATGAGATGATGTTGAACGCTTTGCTCATGTCTCCGTGTGAAGAGCACAGTGCGTTCAGGTGTACCATAGAATTGGTTTTGAGTTCCGTTTTTTTTTTCACTTTTAATTTCAGATAAAGATGAATGCACTACAAACAACGGCGGCTGTGAACATATTTGCATGAACAGCTATTTGAGCCATAGTTGTCATTGTCGAGGAGGATACACAGCTGCAGCCGACAACAAGAACTGTAACGGTAGATATAACTTAACAGAATTTACACCGCATCAACAAGGTCGCTTGCTTGATAGTGTATGCCTTGTGAGTGTTCATGTTCTTTTGTAGAAAGACGTCATCTATATTAGTGGATTTTAATCAGAAACACAGACAAAAAAGCCGTTTTGTTGTTTGAAACGAGGCAATTCCTTAAAATCTTCAGGTTGAAGTGTTTAACCTTTAGCGTTTCTTACCACAAAAGCATTCTAAGTAAATAAGTAAAACAAATGAAATTTGTGAATCAAGTTTTTATTGAGTTTTATCTTGCCTTGTAGAAAAACTATGTCCATCTATTACTGCTCCGGCAAATGGCGCTATAACCATCGCTGGTGAACCAATTCTAGGAAACATTGCCACTTTCAAGTGTAATGCAGGTTATCAGTTAAAGGGATCTCAAAAACGAGTCTGTTCCGCAGATGGGCAATGGTCTGGTGTACAGCCAACATGTAACGGTAAGGTCAACCTGTCAATATGCTAAAACTCAATAGGATGACAGTCGCAACAACGAACACTTGATATCTAGTTTACCCTCAGTTTAGCCTTGCTATTTGTGTGACTAATTTTCAAACCATTTGATGACATACATAACATACATTACGCTTTACCTTATATGAAAAGCTTTATGCCACTGGCCAATTGGATCGAACCCAGTCAGTTAAGGTTAATAGCAGCATTAAAGACGGAACATAGTGTTTGAAAAATTAATCTTAGAAAAATAAGTCGGATCTTTACTGGTAGTTTTTGTAAAACATGAATCTTAAAATAAAGTTTAAGTACTAACTTGTTGCGATATCTATTCACAGCCGGACGATGTATCGATGTGGGAACAGTCAAGTATGGCAGTCGTCAGGGGAGCAGCTTTAGTTATGGAAGTAGTGTTAGTTTCTCATGTAATAGCGGATATGGTCTCGTTGGCTCTGCCCAGCGGCTTTGTGAACAGACTGGGATCTGGGGCGGAGAGCAGCCTAGATGTGTTCGTGAGTGTTGTCATGTTTGTTTGCTGTCTGTTGCAAACATTGTCTGAATACAGTGTTCCTCGCACTCTTGCGTCATTACTTAGTTTTGTATTCTTCTGAATTAATCACAAATTACGTTTTGTTGTTAGGTGCTGACTGCCCTCAACTGTCTGCTCCAGCGCATGGTCAAATAGAAGGATACCGCCGAGAAGAAGGCAGTACTGTACGTGTGTCATGTGACATAGGATACAAAGTCCATCCAGACAGTTCATCGTTTAGGACTTGCCAGGGAGACAAGCAGTGGTCTGGGGCTGATCCTGTCTGTCAGCGTAAGGACTAACATTCTTTATTCGGGAGATGTTAAAGACGTATTTCGTGCGTTGAACTCCAAAAACCTGTTGTTGGATGCAAATAAGAAATTTACCTACCTTTTGTTTAGACCGAAACCGTTTCTGTTGAATCTGAGGGATCGTGATTCCCTGTTGTGCTACTCGTTTATTTCTTTGAAATACCATAATTAACTTTTTGTTTTTGATACGTTCACTTAGTGATAGACTGTGGCGATCCAGGCACTCCATGGCATGGCTACCTACATGGCTCGAACTTCCAATACAACAGCGTGGTAACGTTTTCCTGCCGGCCTCAGCATCACCTGGAGGGAGACACTCAACGAACATGTCAGGGAGATGGGCAGTGGAGTGGACAGCAGCCCAAGTGTTTGGGTAATATTTGAAAAATTGTAAAACAGACTTGGTTAACTTTGCGTTCTACTTAATATTATAGGGCTATGTTCACACAGGATCTGTCCTTTATGGTTCCGGTCCGAGACCGGACCGGATCAGGTCGATTTCCACAGGACCGTTGTAAACATAAAACCTATCCAGTCCGATTTTTGGACCAGATCTCTTAAAAAACCTGTCCTGTGTGAAGACAGCTTTAGTAAAATAAAGTTCCTATATTTCTGCTGATCACATTGTGTATTAGCGAAGTTCGTTTAGTCACCAGGAGATGTTGAAACATAACAAACTCCTGAAGCATTATCCAGAGCAAACGTTTCCAGACTTTTAAATTCCTAACCGGAATGTAAAACAAGAAAATTGAAATTTTTCTTTTATTCTGAAACCCGTTCTAATTTTAGAAAGGTCTTGTGGAAATCCTGGTTCGCCAGCGAATGGGATGAAGATTGGAACTAACCATTCATATGGCGCATCTATCGAGTTCACATGCAATGATGGATACACACTGCAAGGCTCACAACAACGAACCTGTCAGACTACCGGCCAGTGGTCTGGCTCACAGCCAACATGTCAGAGTAAGTCTCCAACCTTTACTGTAGCAGGCCTAGTTTCACTTTGGTAGATTTTAGCTGAGTTTAAGTGGCTTTCCTTATTATGCTATCTAACGGTATATTTGCTTTTCCACTCAGTCGTTAGCTGCGGTGATCCAGGTTCCTTGGCAAACGGGTTTAAAATCGGTGACAAGTTTACTTATGGAGAGCGCGTCATCTTCGACTGTAATCCTGGATACAAACTTCAAGGATCTATCATAAGGAAGTGTGAAGCTAATGGTCAGTGGTCAGGCTCCAGTGCAAGTTGTGCTGGTGGGTATTTTTCAAACAATTTTTGTAGAAGATTTACGCAATCCGTGCCACCTTTTTGGAAAATAGTTTACTGTCACAGTAGGCATGGTACTGCGAGCTTTTCTTCACGAGTACTTCTTTATGCGACATTAGCTTAAGTTTTTTACCCTTTAAGGATTAAACCTGTTCAACATGGTTATGGCCAAAAAAGGTCGAGGATTCATCATTCCATCTAGTTACCATCAAGTATAGTGTTAACACTGAATCTTTTAAGAGTTTTTCTTTGTTTTTCGCCTTACCTTCAGCCTCAAACTGCGGCAGCATTCTTCACGGCCCTTCAGGGTCTTTCCAGTCCTCCAACTTTCCAAACAACTACCCGGACAACGAGTACTGTACTTGGGAGATTCAAGTTCCCCAAGGAAAGAAGGTCCGTCTAGACTTCGAGGAGCTAAGGACTGAAGAGAACAAAGACTTTGTGTTCATTTATGACACGGGCAAAACCGATCCGGTCGTAGCGTTCAGCGGTGTTAAAGACAAACCACGCGCAATCACATCTTCCGGGAACAGCATAAGGGTCAGATTCATTTCAAACGGTGACAACACCAACAACGGATTTAAAGTTTCTTATAAACAGACAGGTTAGTCCCGGATTTGCGTAGGGAAAGAAGTCTTGCCCTACTTCTAGAAGTGTGTTTGCATGAACATTTACGATGAAAATTGTTTGGTGTTTGGTTGTCACTTTTGGCACTAAAAGCAACAAGGAGGCGCCATGGCCTAATGGTGAGTGTGCTGGACACCAGATCAAGCGGTCCGGTGTTCTGGCCAGGGTCATTGTGTTTTTGGGCAGGACATTTGACTTTCATAGTGCTTTACTCAAGCTAGATGTATAAATGGGTACCGGCGAATTACACCGCTGGGCGTCATATCGTTACATTGTTGATTAATTTTGACAACTTCTGTTGGCTTGTTTCAATTGGTCAATCAAAACGCAAGAATGGGGGGAGGTGCAGTAGGACATCTAACGGAGAGCGAACGTGGAACTATACACTGAACAAGCCATCACACTTGCAATGCGATTGGCCATCAGAAAATTGTATCATTCTCGTTCCCAGATCCCGCGTCCCCCTGGACCAGCGGTCGGGAAACGCTGACTTACTGACAGCAACAGAATTACCTGAAACATATAATAAATCGCTTCCGTGTTGATGAACAGTATTTTTCTCAAGTGATAATTACTGTTCACACGTGTAAAGCAAAGACACACAGATGCTTACTCAAGCAGTGTTTATCATTAATAAGAATGCAGAAACATTTCCAAAATCTGATTGGTTATCTGTTAACAGAATGGTTTAAGCCCGTTTGAAACGGTTGAATGGAAATCATGGTTGTGCTCACAGACATTCTGAAAGAAAATGACGGAGTTTTCTTTTTGCAAAGTGTTAGTAAGAAGCTCAAGTACAGGGAATTATATAAATACCGTATTTAGCCATTTCTTTTGGATTAACTTGCAGTTATTACATTTTATTACTTTTAACCGCTGTTAACGTGAAATCTCAAGTTCAGCGAAGAAAAATGTTTCTTTTAACCATTTTACCAATTGCTCTTGTTTCGTTAATTTTATTTCCAGACTGTGGAGGAATCCTGATCAGTGAAACAGGAGAAATCCGCTCTCCTGGCTTCCCAAATGGCTACCCTCCAAACCTTAGCTGTACATGGCTGATCTTCATCCCCAGCAAACAAATCGGCCTGACACTTAACGAATTCAAGACAGAGAATGCGTATGACCGCCTGGAAGTCGCCCACGGACCATGGGTAACCTCGCCTCTGGAGATAGCCTGGAGCGGTCCCAGTCCCCTGTCAGGCCAGGTGGTGACTACTCAGTACATGTGGGTTCATTTCATTACAAGTGCTCAAGATAATGGAGTATTCAAGGGTTTCCGTGCCACGTATAAGCCATACGTTGCTTACTCAAAAAAGAAATGAGGGAAACTTTACAAACCGGAAGAGTCAAATAACTACTTGTATGTAGTTTGAATTTATGATGTTCTGTGAATAAATATACACATTACATAACAACACTGTTTTCCTGATATTATTTTGTAAAAGGCTTTTCTTCATCTCGCAACATATGGCAAAACCCTTACGAAACCGGCTCCACAGAACTGCATTTTATATTGATTGGTTAACAGCCAGGGGTTTCCAGTTAGTTTTATTTTAAAGCATCTTTTACACTTAATCTGAGCTTTATGAGGCAGGTTAGTTACCACCTTGTTTTATTTAGTTAAGTTTAAAGCTAAACGCAACGTGCATAAAGTTTTCTAATAATCACTATAATTATTTCGAATTATTAATATAAACTTCTAACTTCTATAAACTTTTAACTATTTCGTTCCAGTACAGTTTTCATTGCCACACTCTCCGTCTCACATCCACGGTTCCCAGCCTTGGTAGGTTCGCCCCAGAACATTGGGATCCATGGCATGATCCACTAAACAGGCCACTTGACACTCTACTGACAAACCACTTTCAGGTTCGCGGGCTCTTACGTTAACAGCTCCGTCTCCAAGGCAAACAGACTTCATTTGGTTATACCAAGGGTAATTCTTGTGACCCAATTGCAGGTCGTCCCTGAAATTATACATGTGTTCTGTTACATTTATTTCCAAGCAATTGTAAAGCCTTACAACTTAACTTACACTGCCCACGCTTATTTACTCCCGAGTTTTCTAAACGTCTTATAAACCTGGCAAGTTAGACTTCATAGGCTGTTTGGTTTGGCCATGAGAGGTAAATAAAACTCCATACTTTTTTTCCTGGAACGATGAGCCGATACTGCGAGTACTGAAACTTAGTCCAATTATTTAAATTTATAAGTGAAAGAAGGGTGACAATTTGAACTAACCTCATAACGTACGCCGGGTTAAATCCTTCCAGTTTCTTTCTAGCGCATTTAACTTTCTGTTTTGGATACCACGCTGCATCTTTCTCGTCTACGTATAAAAAAGAAACGA
The DNA here is from genome assembly GCF_052425735.1 of Oculina patagonica. Classification (NCBI taxonomy): domain Eukaryota; kingdom Metazoa; phylum Cnidaria; class Anthozoa; order Scleractinia; family Oculinidae; genus Oculina; species Oculina patagonica. The sequence goes on along the minus strand of NC_135769.1, from coordinate 13,774,871 downwards.
AGCGTTCTTTTTGTTTTAAGATAAGGAAAAGCCTCAACAAATCGAACGATCGGCCGTTAAGAACATAACCAGACCAATTTACACTGAGGATAGGTTAAAACTGAAATTCAAACCTGTGTTGATTCCTTGAGTCTTGGCTTGTTTTCGAGCAAACACCTAAAACAAATCATCATCAAAATGTCAACAAACTCATTCTACATACATTATCCTTGGCGAATTTCTTTTCTCGACTTTTTTGAACTGGCAGCTTTCCTTGATTCATGAACGCGCCGAACAACCCGATGAACTGCTTGGATACAGTTGACAACATGATTGAACACGGACAGTCAATTAATTGCCGCTCACAGAGTAAGGAAATTTCGATCATCAAAACAACAAATGCCTCCCCACGGCCCATAAGTTTCCAACTTAAAAGACAGCAATAACATGTTTAACAAAACTAACAAGCTAAATAAGATAGGAGAATGGGTTTCTTCTTCGCATTTAGAACAAAGGATAGTAACTTCGGTTCTTAAGTAAAAAACCAATGACGTTCAAGAATACGGACAATAGTTAACGACAAAGTTTGAAACCCAACAAAGTCGCCAAAATATGGAACTCCGGGAAACGTCATATTTTGATTGGTTAGCTTCCATCCAAGATTATGAGCGGATTCAACCGTTTAATTTGGCCGTGACCCGGCAAAACGTATATTCAAGCTAAATATTTCAAGTTAAACTAATCATTACGATGATTCGCCACCAAACAGTGTAGGATGACGGTTACAGAGTCAACTGAAGTAAAAAAGACAAGGCTTTCACTTTCTTCAAATTTTGTTATTGAACGAATGGATGCTTCGATGTCATTGGTCTGTTAACGAAAAAGATCGCTATCCACTGTTCTTAATTAATTTTTTAATGGGTCCTTCCAATTAGCCCGGTTGAAGTGGTCGCACTCTAAGAGACGAGGAATACAGGTCGTTTTCCTTTACGCTTGTGTGTGGAGAGATCAAGCGCTGCTCAAGAACACAATATAAGAACAATGGCTAGTGATGAAATAATACACACCTGCCAATCAAGAGACGGCTCTTTAATGAACACGTCCATTGTGTTTAGGAGCAATTCGTGGTTATTTCTAAGAGCCCTTAGTGTATGCACCATGACGTTTTGCAGAGTTCCACTTTCTTTCAGTGGCAACATCAGATTAACAAATTGCTGAGTCAATCTAAAAGGCATAAGTTCTGGCACAGGAAGGAACTGCAAAAAAACGTGTAATAAACGGTGAAGCAAAAGAAACCGATTAACGCTCAACTGAGGAATCATTCGGACAGATAAAGACAGAAAATAAAAGCGATCTTCATCGAAAAGTTTAAAGCATTAAAAGAACAAAAAAAAAAAAACAGAACAGTAAAAACAATGACAATGACAACGACCACGGCAACAACACAGTGCTCAAGTTAAAAACCTCACATGAACAATTACTCGTCACTGATATCTGATCTATTAGATTATATCCTTTGTTTGCATAAACGATTGTATATACTCTTTAAATAGTCAGCCAAAGTTTGAAAAGCAACAGCAACAAGTCACAGAACGATACCAATACCTGTGTAGCAGAACCAAAGGCGTGACCAAAGTCAATGCCAATCATTCCTCCGGTTTCCATGTCAACCATAAAGTTTGACAAATGACGATCCCCAATACCCAAAATGTATTGGCAAATGCACAAACACGCATGCGTGCTTGCAAAATGCGATCTTAGAGTAAGGAATGCTTCAGGCGACACGGACAGCTGCGTGAAAGCACGTCTGAAAACAAGACAAACCCTCGATTAAAACAAAGAATATTTTTGAGAGGAACCAAATTTGAAAGCATTAAACTTAAGTTAAGTTGAACTTAACTTAATTAGCTCTATGCATCATTTGTTCTAGCTATTTCTTTTTGTCGTTGTTGGATGTTGGATTGTTATCCTGGTAAATACTATCAAATATAAATTACTTTGTTGGCGATCCTGCCTTTTTACTGGACGATTGATACATTTGACGGCTTACCTGAGAAGATCCCATGGCACCAAACCAACCTTCTGTTTAAAATTTCTTTCTGCTTCAGTTCGATTTGCTCTCCTAAAAGATTACAAAAGAAAACGTCACTGCTTTCCGTGTCTTAACATCAGCGGAGTGATGTTGCTCTGGCTAATCAACCGCTATACTGAAAAGACTATTACGATTTACCACGATAACAAATGGAATGTCCTTATCTGAGGGTAAATAGCGGGCAATCTGAGACAAAACTGCAGTGTTTTTTGCTTAACTTAGTTATGTCACTGTACTGTAATTGTTCTCATTCCAGTGGCGGATCCAGACTTTTTTGTAAAGTGGGGCCTAAAAAATCTTACGGCCCTTCGGTCCTTAAAATTAACGTCCACGGTTGCTTGCTTAAAAATTTTACAATTTTTAACAATAGGGGGTATAGGGTGGGAGGTGGAAATCCCCCTAAACCGCCACTGCGTTCTACAAATAAAAACAATAAGTTAGGCTCATCTCGCCCAGTTAGGCTGAGATTCACTTTATTGTTACCCGCTTGTCCAGCCAGCCATACATAAATAATAATGAACTTACTTGTACATTTCTCCGTAAAAGCGGATTGCTACGTTTGGATCTCCCTTAAACTTTGCGATCCAGTTTCTGTGACAAAAGGCTGGACCATTTCTGTAAGACAAACACGAAATCAATTTACAGGTAAACACCAAAGTTTTCGTAAATGATTTATCCTGTTGGAGAAGGTTCTCTTTGACCTAAGTGTTGTGTGGGTAGCTTCTAAAGTTTGACTCAGAAGTGATAGGGTCAGTGATTCAAAACAGACCCGTGTCTTATCGCATGCCGCTCGCTTAATTGTTGTTTCTCTGTTAAAGTGCTACTACGATCAAATTTTCGATTTCCATATTTTTACATTTTCGTGTACAATAAGACTTTCGTACTCACCTTGCAAATTTTCAATCCATTACGAACATCAGAAGTCGTTTTGTTTTAACGTTCATTTCCGATATTTTATGGTCGCCATTAAACAACCTTGTTCCAAGGCTTGGTTGCGAATAGGGAGAAAATGACGTCAAAGGCTAAAATACCTCACGGGTTGAAATTATAATAACAATATGTATTGAAAATCACGCGAAAAGCAACAAACTTTGGGCTTGTTTTTCGTGCAATTTTCTATGCTGATTGTTATTCTAATTTCAACCCGTGAGGTATTTTAGCCTTTGACGTCATTTTCTCCCTGTTCGCAACCAAGCCTTGGAACAAGGTTGATTAATGGCGGCCGTAAATTTTCTGGAATAACTGTTATAATACAACGACTTCTGATGTTCGTAATGGATTGAAATTTGGCAAGGTGAGTAAGAAAGTTTAATTGTTCACGACAATGTAAAAATATGAAGATCTAAAATTTGATTATAGTAGCACTTTAAAGGAGCAATGTCACGATATTTAGTAGTAATTTTTCTGATTACTTTCAAATTCAAGGAAACCTCAATGTAATCGTTGTCTAACATAGAAAAACAACAAACTAGTTATAAGGACGCAAAAAATAACCAAGGATAGTGATGAAGATTAAGACAGATTACGATCGACGAACTTGAAAAAAATTGCCAGTTTCTTCAAGATGTGTTGTCCGTGACGTAGCTCCTTTAAAAATTAAGAGCTGTTTCCCGTGGATTTAACAAATTATTTCAACCTTGGCTGAATTTAGAAACTTTTGTTCACTGCTTGTTAAGAAGCCTGTGAACGCAGGAGGATTTCTTCTAAAGTCGACAAATGCAATCAAATTAAAGCGAGATGCCAGTGAAGTTCAGCTGATCTATTCCCCTAAAAATAGAACCTTTTATTGAAACAAAATGAATTTTTAAGCACTCGACCTCATTGATCAAAACTTCTGCGTGACATTCTGGACACTAAAGTTTAAGGCAACACAAAACATACACAAGTGTGATTATGACTGTGTTTACTTTCCTTTTGTCAGGTGTCGAACAAAAATATTAATGTACAAAAATGAGGAGTATGCTGTTTCAAATTTAAAGGATGTTCCAAGGACTTGGGCAGATTCAACGCCTTTTCAGGATGACAGTAAAATTTCAAGGCTCTTCCAGACTATAGGAACCATGCCAGTTACTGCGCATTACTACCTCGTGTAAGCCACAAAAAAATTGAACACTTGACAGTATTGCCACTGACAAAGCTGTGGCCCTCGGACTCTTGATTGAACTGGAATTTTGTGAGTGTTCGTTTGTGAGGAGAAAGAAGGGTAGAAAACCAACAAACTCGATCAATCATCAGCGATCATATGGAAACCAGCCTTAAGAAAATGGGTGTTGAAAAATGCTCTCTTGCGTCATTTGATAAAAATAACATAACAAATGAAGGTGAAATGATCCATCAGAGCCTAGGAATTTCATTTAACCGACAGTATAACTTGACCGACAGTATAACTTGGTTTCAAACAAGAAACAGTGACACATTGTTCGAATAGACAGTATTAACAAACAAAAGTAAAAACAGAACACTTACTTTCCCACGTAGTGTTCATGTTCATTCTTGGTCATAGCATTTTGTAACACTTCTTTGAATGGCTTCGTATTATTCATCCATTCAATCAAACCAACCCTGAAAGTTAAAAAAAAACAACGGCAGCGCTGAAAATTGTATTTTTGTTCGTATTGTTAATACATGTGAAGCCTTGTTCAAGGAAATTGCCACCCTGACACTGACGCATGAAGAAAAAAAATCCTACCGAGGAGTCATGGGGATGACTTGGTAAGTTCTAAGCCTCAGGCCCCTTTGACTGCACGCTGGATCGTCTGCCATGACGTCATTCATTAGTCCAAACAGCTGTCATGAAACACAAGAAAGGAAAGCAACTTAGTCCTTCAATAAACAATATACTTTACTGGCCTTCTGTTCAATTAGTTTTCTAAAGTATATGTGACAGTGGACTTAATGAATAATGTTCCAAGTGCCTTCCAGCCTTTTGCTCAAATTAAAGTTTGAAAGCTTGACAGCGGAGTGAATAAAGTCTAGTCCCAAGCTTCTGCCAGCCTACTGGTCAAATTGAAGTTCAACAATGGACTCAGTGATCAAATAGTGAGCTTCTACTAGCCTTTTTGTCAAATGAGAGTTTTAAAGCTTGACAGTGCACTCAACGGATCATAAACCGAGTTTCTAGCACTCTACTGGCCACATTTTAGAGACTCAGTGTCACGCTTACTTGTTCAATTCTCTGATCCAGTCTCAAGTCCTCTCCTCCTTTCACTAGAAACATGTGATCCTTTTCGTCATCTCCTCGAATGATGAGACGCTTAGGTTTGCGGATTGAACTCAGCACTAACACCTGAAAAGAAAGAACATAAATGCTGACAAGGAGAAAGCCTCCTTTCATGATTCGTGAACCCTCTTTCTTTCTTAACGTGGACAAAAAGGTGAAACCCAGAAGAATCTATCGCGAAATATACCATAATAATAGGATCGTACCCTTTCATCAAATCCTGCGATTTTCACGTGATATTCAGGAAGTGGCTTGCTCCTTCCTGTGTATTGACCTGACAAAAACACACAAAAGTGAACAATCAACAGAAATGCTTATTCCACTCTTCTCCACAAAATTTGGTATTTCATAGGTCATATTGAATTGTTTTGAAGTTTTTTTTTTATAGAAGGATTCTTTTATTTTATTAGAAACAATACAAAATGTTTCAATCTTTCAATCAATCAAAACTTTATTTAACGAGGGTGACACGTAATAGTTTTTCAACTTATAAATTTGTGGCCCTCCTGTTTGTACTATATAACCACAACACGTATGTTATTGTACATCATAAGACATCAATGTAACCATTGTAGACAGCAGCACTCAAAATAAACATTAGAACAGTGCAACAGTAAGTTCTAAGATAAGATAAGATTTTTTAACCGTTTCAGTATTTCTCAAGATCAAAGATGAGTACGGCCTTTAGCCTTAGTACCTGGAATCTCCAATGTGTGCGTGTAATCACTGGACTGAAAACGAAATAACCAGGGGGAGTACTCTTTCAGGTTTCCTGGGGGAGGGACACGGGCCCTATGCGCTGCCATCTTCATGTTAATATCTTGACACAATTTTGAAAAGTGCTGGATAAGAAAAGAGGGACATATTATTCATTACACTATTAAAGTATGTCGCACTATCAAAGCAAGAAGTCCAACAGAAGCCCACAATAAGTATCATGTAGAAGTAGCAAGCAAGTATCATGTAGAAGTAATGACAACTTATGGGGGCCATAGACAAATGATTCTGCTTACTTTGCCCATTTTCCATCTGCACTTTTACAAGAAGATTATACTGTGGAAACTTTATGACTCCAAATAACCACTCGGACATGACTGAGTTAGTTACAGACTGAATATTTACAGTTAGGCTAACCTTTACTTCTTTGAGTTTTTCTCCTCCCTTTCCAAACACCTTCTGAACTTCACTTGCAAAATCCTGCAAATTGTGTCATCACGAATGCTGAGTTCAGGTTATTTACCTAATTATTTTTAGCATCTGATAACAGCAAATTGTCGTCCAAAACGACTGTAGTTCTCACAAACGTAACAAACGTCTAACTCAGTTATCTTTTGTAAAAAATACATGTACATTATCCAAAACATTAACTCTTTATAGTTTGTTATTACTGTATATTGTTTATAATAAACAGCTAACTTCAAGTGTTTGTCTTTTTTGGTATCCGTAAAGAGAGAGTTGCCCGCATTATCAGTCCTTCCTTAAGATGATTAATACGATTTTTGCTGAAGTGACCGTACATTTTGCTTTAAGAAAGTAATGACGTTTAAAAGAATATTAATGTACACTATAGCTCGTACTACGTTTAAAGTAAGCCTTCCATTTTTCTTTTTTACCTTTGCAAACCTTTTTCTAAACGGTCCAAACTCGTTGGCTTGGGATTGTGAGCTACTGTCAAACAGGCGACGAAACATATCTTCAAAGCATTCCTTAATGGCTTGTAAATTGCCTCTCTTGTCCTTGTTTTCTAACAACTGCTTCATGGGCCCATCGCACCAGTCCTGTTAAAACACAAATAGCACTGAACTTATGAGTCAACAATGTCACATAATTTTGATTTCATAATATCGACGAAGAAAGTGTTGTAATCTGATGACCGTGATTGGTTTTAGCGGTAGGTATTTACCTCATTCTTGAAACACTTACATCACCCTGTTACATCAGTGTAACTATACATAATGGAAGTTGTCACGCAACAAATCATTTGACTCAGTCTTAGACTTTAACAGTAGCCTTAGTGTAAAGTGCACATTAAAAAAATGATACAGCATGTGAAAGTACTAATCAAATGGCGCTTGTATAAAACAAACCTTGAATATCATCTCTGGGTTGCTCAGCTGCTCTAACGCAGCAATAAAGTCATTTAGTAATGGATTATCCAGTGACATCTGAAGCCTGCCAATCAAACAAACAAACACAACCAGGTAACTAGGTTTACCTTGTAAGCTCCAGAGTAACTACCAACTAGATCGTCTGTTGATAGTAATTATTTAACTATATTTATACAGGGGTTTCCCTTCCGTTTGACAGTTGAACACACAAACAAACATAAATATTAAATGAACAAATAAAATCTTAATACAGGCTAACTACTTCAGCTGTTAAAACCTGCCATTGATCTAGGCCCTGTGTTTTGAAAACAAGTACTAAAAGACATGACATAGACATAGGGTAAAACATGCATGAAAAGCTGAAAAAGTAAGTCAACCGCTTAAGGTAACCGTTTTGTTAAAAGATACATGTACTGTTCTTTGCATAAACCTCACAGTATGTCTAAAAGTTACGATTTGATATTTCAGTCAAGTGTGTATTGTGGCTTCAAATTTAAACCACTTGGTGAAAGCAGAGCTCCAGCGCAAGTGGAGCCACGGAGCCACCAACCCAAGAAAATTTGGTAAACCCGTCATGCGGAAGAAATTTGGTTCTGACGTCAGCGCACGCGCTACTCCCGCTCGTACAGACCGTGGGGGAGGGGAAGAGGAGTCCCAAGACAAAAGTAAAATAATTTCATACAGTCTGTCTAAGTGAAGTGCTCCGAAGTGCTGAGCGACGACAAAACAGAAAATTTTACTTAACCTCGACTTCCTCTAAAAACGAATTACTGAGAAACTGACTGTTTTCGAGTATTTAAAGACGGAATCCGCCAGGACATCGAGTATTGATTGAACAAAATTATATACCAAAAAAATTATTTACATCTATTTGTAAACTTCTGTGTTACTGCTTCAAATACCTTATAAAAAGAAATCATTTCTAACAACACCAAACATTGAAAACAAATTTCCACTGAATCGCTTTAAAGACGATTAGACAAAATAGCTACACTCGAGATTTTACCTATAGTTAACATGCTTCTTGTGAACTTTAAAATTCATTTTTTCCAGGCTCTGATAAAAAATTGTTGTTGGTAGCGTTTTCAAGAATAATTACTTACATCTTTAGCTTTTACAAATGGTAGAAAATAACGGATTAGTTTTCAACTACACAGAATAACTCGTATAGATGAATTAGGGTACAGAAGGTGTTCGAACTGTGCACACGCAGGAGAGAAAAGATAACAACCGATTTATTGTAAAAAACTCTAAAGACGTTTACATTACAAGCAACCCAGTTTAGGACAGTGACGTCGATTTCAATTTTTATAGCACCAATCACTGCCGCCTGATGTTAGGCGGCAACACCACCAATTATTAACGTCCCGCTCGTAAGCAAAACTATAAGGGGATCGCAATACTATTCAACTTTGCTTTAATTTTATTTTGGAAACATTTATATTGAAAACTCCAGTATAAAATAAAATAAAAGGGGAGAATCGCTAGTTGGCTTGCCTAAATCTTCATAATAGACTTTACCGCTTGACAGTCTCTTGATTGGCTTTCCCATCTTTGTTGTCTTCAAACACAAATTGTTCACTGCTTATTTTGAATGGATACCACAAAGCCTAAAACAAACAGGAAACGTTCACTTATTCAATATAACCAAAAAAGAATAATACCTTTTTTTTATTTTTAAATGGTCTTAATTGTGGTCAAGACTTAAGGTCCAGTCGACGAAGGTTAGTTAACTAAGTATATAATAAGAAACGTTGAGAAATGTTTACTCAAAAACTATTTTTTACGCATCTTTCAAACTAAATGTAATTTTGTAAATTACAAAAAAGTTACTTAAAATATCGTCTAATAGCTCCTTAACTACGAACTAGTATCAACCGAAAGTATCTATTTCGACTACAGTCGACTTTCCTTTTTTTCTCAAGTAAACACTTGCAGCAAGAAATCAGTGAGGAAATTCCAATTTACCTGAGGATACGTTTGTGTTATTTCCTGTAAAATGGCATGTACTGCTTTTCCTTCTTTCTTGTCTAAAATGGCCACCATCTGATTAATCCAGCCAATGAACATCCAGGATGGAACATCTGCCGCCTTTCAAAAGGCAAAAAACATTCCAATAAAGATACAACAGAGGGTTATTTAAACTAAAACTAAAGCCTGGTTCACATGTGCGATGCAAACGCAAAGAAAAACACGTGTGAACAAGCCCAACGCAAGCGCAAGCGCTGACGCAAGAAATGAAAAAAAAAATCATTTTCTTGCCTGTGTTTGCATTTCACACGTGTGATTCGAGGCAACGCAAACGCAAATAAGTGAAGCGTGACTTATCGACATCTTGAAAAAAAGACTTCAACTGCGCCTGCGTATCTCACACGTTCCTTGGTTGCGTTCTTTGTACGTGTGAACATAGGGCCTCACGCCTATAATATGTTGTGTCCTCTGGACAGAAGTATTGATATCTTATGCTCTCGTTTTAACTTGTTTTGCTGCTCGAAAAGCTCTACGATATCGCTCACCATTTAACTTAAAAGCTCAGTACTTTGCACAGAAAATGGGAAAACATATCTTTGTTATTATGAACTTGGTGCTGTATAAAGTTTATTCTAATTTCAACTGTTGAAATCACAACTTACTTTTTTGATGAAGGCTTCAAGAGTGTTAGGATACAACTCAACTATCTGAAGAAGTCTGGGGAACTTCTGACGAGCCTCATCAGAACTGTAGCACATGGCTTTTAACATGTACCGTACAACAATACCAGGGAACAGCTACAAAGATAAACAAGTTAAAAGTTAATAAAAGTTAAGACGGTTTCCGCCGAACATTTGAGCAATAAAGGCAAAAACAAAGTAACCAAAAATATCTCATAGCATGGTAATAATTTGAGCATAGTTACAACAACGTATCGAAAGTTTAGCACTCAAGCTGACCCCGCGAGAGGAAAATGTATTTGAAGTTATCCATATTTCAGTTATTAAAACGGGCGTTCTTAAACTCTCGATTTAAAATTTTAAAGTCTTTGTGCCCTGGAAGGCTACAGATATGTAATGCAAGTTGTTGGACTCTATCTATACATTATTTTTTAATCTGAACCACTGACGTGCAATGCAATAAAATGTTTTAAAACGTTCTTCTGGCAACTAATGACCACTTTACGATGAACGTAAAGAACGTGGAGCTTGTGTTGAGAAAATGTTGCTTCTTTTACCATTTCACTTTACGCTCAGTTTCAGTCAGGAAGATGTATCAGATACTCGAGACAGTATCACATAACATTTTCAAACACCTTTAATTTAATTAAAAAAACTACACCGCGCGTCGCACGTTTTAAACTGTATTTTCATACATACATTTCAGTAAAATGAATGCCAACAGAAAACAAAGCCTTTATATTTATGAAAGACTTTTCTTCACGCTACAATTCCGTTAGGTGCTGGTTACCAAAGTTGGTCTGTTTTACTTGTTGTACAATGCATAACGGTTTGTTTTCTTTTTAAGCAATAATAATAATAATAATAATAATAATAATAATAATAATAATAATAATAATAATAATAATAATAATAATAATAATAATAATAATAATAATAATAATAACAACAACTTTATTAACGTGTCAAATCTGTAGTAGCTGAGGGGAAAAGTCCCCTCTACTAATTGTGGACACCTAACCTGCCTAACTATAAAATGTAATTAATATATATCAAATAGAAAATATTTATATACATGTAAAAAACCTAAGTAAAAATAATTATATTAAAATTCTGTTTCTTTAACTATATTAAAATATAAAAATTAAAATTATGTTAAAAGTAAAAATTATGTCATGGCTGCCATCCATTCTTGACATAGTTTGCATCCCCGACAGTCACTGATATTAGCAGCCAGCGCAGTGAGGTCCCGACCACGTATAACGCATTTGAATTGTTTTAAAGATGGTAAATTTCTAAGTATAGGTGTGAGAGCATTCCAAAGTTTGGGCCCTAGGTATCGAAGAGCAAGCAGAAGCATTCAAAACACCACTAGTCTAACGCAAGCCTACCACAAATCTAAAGTGGCAACGAAAAACAAATGACAAACTAAAAAAAAACACAACAATTACTGGCAGGCTGATTCAAACAACAGAAGTCCCAAGTTGTTATAAGCAGTCTAATATTTTATCAAAAACGTCGAGTACCTTTGTGTCGACCTCTATAGGTTGACCAGCATCTTCAAGATAACAAGAAATGTCAGTTTAATATAAAGATCTGAACAATCTCCTCTTGTAAAGCACATACCAAGAAAATTACTAAAAACAAACGGTAACATGTAAAGCTCTTTATGTCGATGTTTGTCATTACACCTATGCCTATACACGGCAATATTATACGGACACAATAAATCACAACCACTGAAAACTGCTACACTGGAATTCAGCAGCATAAATATTACACCAACGCCATAGAGCTGTCTGGCTAAATAACGAGGACTACAACCTCCAGAACTAACTGTCCACAAGAAGAAGTACATGGGAATTCGCAACATAAATTCTGACCTTCTTCTTTCTTCCTAAGGCATTTATCGCAGAAATTGACCATTGCCATTGTAGCTTGGACAATGCCACTGCTAAAAAAGAAAGAGAAAGAAGTCTGCATTTGAGATATTGTACTATGGAATGGCATTAGCGCTAGAAAGGAGACACTAAATCAGCACCTTTACCCCCTTGATTGTAAAGATTGCAATGCAGCGTACATTGAAGCATTTGCAGTAACGTTAAATGATTAGAACACTTCATATATGAATTTGAATTCGATCCAGTTTCACGTGCAGAGATCATGGGTTCGCGTTGCATACGTAAGTGCAACGTTCTTTCGTGTATTTAATCTTTTACATGCAGTTCAAATGTAAGACATTTTATATATTCCCTTCCATATCTCCATGCTGGGGATGTACACCTGATTGAAGAAACGTTGACCATGTGAAAAGCATAAACCATGAACGATACGACCCACGGGTATTCTGAGTGGACAGCATTGGTAAGCTTAGTAACATTCCTTTTATTGATAATCAAGATATTTTCTGTCGTCTTGTTATTTTGTCACAGACAAGGACTATTTTCCCGATTTCCCAGTAAACATTTGGGGCGCTTCGTTCATGGCTTAAGCTTCACGTGGGCCAACGATTCTTCAATCAGGTATATACAGTTTTGGTTCATGTTCGATCATTAAGAGCTTTTCGGACATCTACCTTATTACATTAAATTTTCGCGACACGTTAATTTCGCGAATTTCGCGATTCCAAAAAAAAAACGCGAAATTAAAGTAACGCGAACAATAAGTGTCGCGAACATAACATGACGCGAAAATTAAGTGACTCACATTATGTCAACAATCAAGAAAAAATAGGTTTAGTACAGGTTACTGAAGGGAGGAATTTTCAATGTAAATGGATGTTGTCGTCAATTGACTCAAGAACAACAACTCATGCATATACAAGCATGACCTACTTGTAGACATTGTGAGAACTGCTCCTTAGTTGCTATTACCGAGAATTAGTCTCGCCCTTGCGTTTTTGTTAATTTTGACGTTATTGTTCCTTTGATGAAGTCGTTTATTTAAGTCTAAGGCATGTTACATAATATTGCCAAGGAAATGTATATGGTGTCTTACCCAAAAACGCGAAATTAAAGTGATTCAAAATACAAAATTTTCGCAAAATCGCGAAATTTAAGTGTCGCGAAATATGCGCACCTCAAATTCGCGAAATAAACGTGTCGCGAAAAATTCATGTAATAAGGTAGTTTGAAGTTGGACTGATTTCCATAGCCATAAATAAACTTCTTCAGTCGCTTTCAAAACGTCGCCTGTCTCTTGCTGCAAAGAGTTCGATAACATTATGTAGTGGATCGTTATTGGTAAATTACAATCCATAAAATTAGTCCTACCTAACAAGATACAGAGAACGTTTTAAACGCCTTGAAAGAAATGTTTTTACATTTTGTTTTTGTAAGAACTAAAACAATTGGTACTGCATTGATGATCCATCGTGAACAAAAATGATATCTAGCTACGAGTGCCAACTTCAAGATCGAGTTTCACTCTGAAACATGAAAAGTGGTGGCTAAAAAACTTCCAAAGTTACAATTTGAGACAAGTCGTCACTGCCCCACTAAATTGTAGTTGACTGATGATTTATTCATTTGAAACTGTTTGATTGTCAAGGACTCAAGTAATTTATTTGCAATTTTGTAACATGTCATGAAATGTATTACTTGTCACGTACGCGAGTACTAGTTTTCTCTGCTTGAAAATAGCCAAGGAGTAAGGATTTTCTCTAAGCTACTACAACCCATTCATCATACCTTGCCTCAGGCCTTTTGCAATTCTCTTCCGCAGTTTTAGCGGCTTTGATTGCAGACTGCAGTGATACAAACGACCGGGTCATCAGCTGACTGACAATCTGTTAAGAGGATTTATGGTTAAATTGGAGCCAGTTAAGCCGAACAGGACATTCTTGATAAGTAATAAAGCTACAATAAGGCACAAAATTTAAAAAGACAACCTTAACCTTTTTGGGAGATTCAGAGGTGTTTACTCCACAGAGTCTTGCTAAGTCAGCTTTCTTGTTATTGTCCATGGTAGTAAACACTACCCCTCCTGTTCAAAGAAAATCTCAGTTTAAAAAGTACAACTAATTTATGTGCACGTATGGGAAGTGAAAAGTAATAGTTTGATCTTATGAAATGAGAACAGACTATGCATTTCAACAATACCTATTTCGATGTGCTTATTCTTTCCACACATACAAATTATCTGATTATCAACTATACACCATACAATACAGAAATAACCGGAAATTGTTTAGCCAATGGACGTTCTTTAGTAAGAATTCTACTTAAACAGTTAGATAATGAGCTTAAAATGTCTACGAGGTGATTTTTGATTCGGCCTGCGGCAACATAAAAATTTCGAGCTCATAATCTAATTGTAAAGTATGAAGTCTAAACTGTGTGCTAACAATTCCTTAGCTTTGACAGTTATTTCCAATTTACATATCCAAAAACCATTTTGTCATCCAAATCCCATAGGTATTGTAACTATTTGCAGGTACTGTAGGTAGCATTCCCTCATATTCTCATTCCGTACCATCTGTGGAGATTGCTTTGGTGAGAATATCAAATGTGTTGCTCCTGAGAATGTGATGCTGGAGGCCCCTCAGTGGTTCGATTTCCAATATTCTGCTGGCACTGAGTTCGTCTGGCAAATAACAAATACATGGCGAGTTAATTCTACGGAATTGACAACATGACAGCCTTAAGTAAAGTGCCAATAAGAATCTTACCTAACTGCTTTGCAACCAAAAGAGCCGTGTCCACAGCCTCAACAGCTGTAAGAGTTTGTGCTTTTCTTTGATGTACCTTAGCATATGTGTGAGACCAACTGATCTGCAAGTTGTCATCATCCTACAATAAAATGACAGTGACAGAGATTCAGACTAGTGCAGAATGTGCGCAACTCTACAAGCCAGGTTTGATTTTTCATTTTTCGCCCACTAGAAAAAATATCATCAAATTTTAAACATTCATTATTGCAGTAAGTGTAAAAAAGTAAAAATTTCCAAGACCATCAAAAATTATGTACAATTTTATTATGGCTTTGTCAGATAAAACTCGTTAGAGGGAATATTCACCGTGTAAAAACCTAGAACAAGACACGCATCACTATCACTTGTTATCAAAGCAACGAGATTTAGGTACTGAAAAAGTCTTCCTCAGATAGATTAAAGCTGTAGCACTTGATTGTAAACTTCATATCAAGTGCTATATGGAAAATATTTGCAAAGGCAGAAATTAGCTGACCAAATGTAATTACAAAGGCATCCACATTACTATATAGCGCCATATTAAAGTAAACATTTCATCGATCAAACTAAGTCCCTTATCATACGGATAGAACGGTACCTGAGGTGTCATCACTTGTATCATGGTTAGTGCTTCTTTAAGATATTTGTTCGCTACTGGGTAGTTTGTCTGCAAAAGAAAAAGTATGTTTATATTTTAAGCGCTTCTTGGACGTCATTTGTTTTGGTTAACTCTGATAATGAAAAGACGTCGGAAGCGTTTGTTTTGGAATATTTTTAGTTTTTAAAGCATTGAATCTGAATTAAATATAACTCAAATTGGGTTAACTTCTTTGATTACTTTGCAAAAATAGCAAAAAAAGAAAACACCACCTTTACGTAAACAAAACCACCAACAATTCTAAAGCATCACAATATGGCTTAGAACTGTCTAGTGCCCTTATTAACGTTCACTATAAAATCATAGTTTGTTTAAGCGCCAAATACTCTGAAAATTCCAGACGTTTCGGGACTACTCTCCTTTCGTCAGTGGAAACTGCCCGTTCAATTTCCACTGATAAAGGGATAGTAGTCCTGTAAAGTCTGAAAATTCCAAAACATTTAGAGCTACTAAATAAATCTAAAGCCTTAAGAATTTAAGGTTTTTGAAGGGATGTCAACCAAAGAAACCCCTGATCACGCAAGTACAATGGTTTTAAGACATACAGGTAAGGCACTGACAAACAACGTGCAATGAAGTTAAATGTTCAATTTAGGTAAAAAATAAATCCAGGACATACCTGCTCTTTAGCAGCGTTCGCCAAATGCAGCTTAAGTTGAATCTCATGCTGTAAAAATCTGTCTTTAATGTCGACAAGATTTAATCCAGACCTGCAATAAAGTGTTCAGGAAAAGTGAACTTTGTTATAGCTTAGTGAAGCTTTGTGGATTACAACAATTTTTTTTGGTGGAAATGATTTTGGCAAGGTAGACTTACATAAAACAAAGATTATGTTTTTCACTGTAAAATTAAATTAATAAGCAGAGTGCGCAAGCCACCTTAAGGCGTCTCCCTGAGTCCGTTAGAAGTGAAAAGCGATTTTTTTTTCATCAAAAAATAATATGTTGATCACGTTACAACACTATTGTTTTGGACATGGAAAGAAACATGAACACTTGGTCAAGATTGAGCGCGTCTGCCTGCCCCTTTCTTATTTTTAGATCGAAAGCACCTCACTAAGATGTACATTGCACTTAAGATACCGTTCCGATTCACTCCCACACCGTATAAATATAGCTTAAACCTTTTATAGTTGTTGTTTGCATTCTTTGAGTTGTTTTTCTTAACCCAAAATATCTCACATTACCTGGGATAAAAACGCTAGGGTTTGCTCAGTGTATCACATTGTGATACATTAAATCAGCAGCATTCAGTGAAAACATTTCAATGATTACCTCTCCTCAGCTCCAACTGTCTCAAATTTACGCAAGATTTTGTTCATGTAGAGAACTCTAAAAAAAATATATAAAAAAAACAACAACAATGTAAACCATGTCAGCTACGCAAATCAAAATTGAAGCCTACTGAACATTACCTGTACCTTTCTCGATGGTTTTACAGATAAAACTAGAGAATATTTTACGAGTTTTTTGTTTCATAGTCCGCGAGTATAAGTATCTGCAAAACCATCGAATACGGTTTTTATTTTTCCACTAGGTTTTTCTTGTCATTTAGTTCCAAAATGGGGCACTACAGTGAAATAACGTGTCGTATTTTGCGTGTTCTTCTGACCTTAGTTGATCAATAACGTAAAAGGTAAAAGCGTCACTTAGCTTGTGGGCAAAACTTTTTTATTTTCGACCAAGCTTACGGTGAATGAACAATTAAACACCTGTAACATGTCTGAATTGATTATCAATTGTTTTTTTTTTCAATAACGCAATGCGATAGTCTGCGTGTGTTAAATATCCATTGCACATATTAAAATAATTACGGATGCATGGACTACCTGTTGGTAACAAGGTCATCCCATACACTGATTGAATGAAGTCTTGGATCAGGTAATCTTGAACACCACTTGTCCAACAATGACACCACTGGCAGCACACTTGAGAAGTTCTCTGAAAATAGTTTATGCTCAGTATAAAGGCCTCATGTTAAAATGTGTTGTACAAGTACGTGAATAAATATACACAAAAGCACTAAAACGATTGATAGACCCACTTCTAAAATCCTGAATCCACATTGTTATTAACAAAATCAATCACAATCTGATAAACTGTTAATATGAGCTTTGCTAATTAGCCTAAAATCATCATCATTGCACTGGCAGGAAATAAATGTTACCAGCAGCTTTTAACAGCTTACTGATGCAATTATCCTAAATTGTGTTTTCTCAGTGGTCAAGTTTCAATTCGCAAAACTAGATCATAGTGTTTTTTACCACAAGAAGATTGTTTTATGACTGACCTTCCTCTGCAATAAATTCAAGGAACTCTTGCATTTCAGTCATTTTCTGTAATGAATGCAGTTTGGCAGACCGACTAGCAGACAACATAGAGTCCAGTCCTGCCCAGTCCTGGAAATTTGTAAACATTTCTGTCATAATGTGTATTAATGTTCAGAGCCCTTATTGTTGATAATTTTGCGCTGACTTAATGAATGGCTGTATACATTGATTTCCGGAGTCACATACCAGATCTACGATGCTTCCGTATACCTTGAAATATTCCTAAGTGTGAAACATTCCGAGTGTGTATGCAGAGAAAAATTAAGCTAAAACTTTAAACAACAAGATCCTTAAGGACCTGTGCTACGATATTTAAGTCATTGTTCTAAAGTACAAACTTACTTTTAAATTAAAGGAAACATCAAAACATATATTTGTCTAAGGCACAAGAACATCAAAAAGCCGAGAAAAACTGAAATGAAATGGATGGTTTCGAATGGGGAATTATTAAATTAAAACGGATAACGAACGGCAATTTGTATTGCTGTTGTGGATGATGTCATCACCAAAGGATACAAGTGACAATAACAATATCCAGACCCTATCACAATAGCTAACCAACAGTAATTTCCGCAACACCAAGATATACCCAATGCAAAAAATGGCAACGTTTTCCAAGTCCATGAAGTTGCTCTTTTAAAAACCCTGTACACCATAGTAAACCACAAGCAGTAGACAAAATCACTTACCGCAAGGAAACTCTGTTCATAGTTACCAGCATAGTAACATGCTCTGTCATAATCATCTTGAAGAATGTACATTAAGGCCAGGCTATCACTGTATCGACTCTGAGATAAAAAGAAACTGATTTCAGATAAGAAAAGTCATTTTATCTTTCACATCAACTAAGGGGACAGACTGAAAAAATGTGCTCCTTGGTTGTCTATAGCTTCAAATGCTTAGTACAGGATCTTAACCATTTTTCCCAACGAGGATAGTGAATCATTCGTACCTGCAAGAAAGCTGCTCTCTCGTTATTTTGCATCGCTCTGGTCACAAACGTATTCAGTGATGTGTCACCAGATCTCTGACACTGCAGCTTCAGTTTGCTTGTTATCAGATAAGGAAGGTAGTGCTCCTACACAAAGAAGGACAACTACATTGATTACAAACAGAAATGATGTGAGCGATCTGAAAAGAATTATTAACATTGCTATAAACAAGCTGGATGGAATACTAGCTCTTCCTGCAAACCTCACCTGGAAAAAGGTGTCAGTCCACACTTTGTCAAGATCAGGAGGATGTTTATCGTCTATGTTTTCCACTGAGCACTTTTCCAAGTCCTCCCATCTAGCCAGGTTAGCAAAACACTGAAAAAAATCAGAGATTATTGGGATTTTTTTTTATATAGACCAGGGTTTAGTAAGTGAGCATAATTTTACGCGTGATTAGCGCGCACACATCAAGAAAATGGCGGCTTTTTCTTTACGGCTTGGCTCGCAAGAGAGGTAAATCGTCGTTTTCTCGAAACCGAGTACCGGGACCTATCATTTTTACTCTGTTTCAGAGTCTAGCAATAACCTTTTTTCTATTACATGGATATAAAAACAATTTCTATCGTAGAAAAATTAATAATCAGCGGAAATATGAACCTAGCCACTACTCGTGATAATATAATTGTGACCTCGTGATCACTGCATACTCCGGAACAAGTTGTATCCATGTCGATTGAAACTGCGTGCCTTAATCACAAAACATTCATTAAATTGTTCCTTGAAGTCGATGTGGTACGTCTATATTTATATTTCGCGTTTTGCGTTCTCCCTGTTTCTTTTCCGGGTTCTTTTTTCTTCTTTCACGAAAGGTGAAGTGAAAGGTTAAAATAATAATGTTTCCGAAAGCTGATATTGTAAGGACTTATGGGGCACATTCAAGGTCTTCCTACTCCTAAACGAACACCGGGACCCTGTTTCTTATTTTACAAATGCAGTTCCCTTAAGATGAACAACTAATAGGCAAAGTTTGAACGAAAATCTATTGTCAGTTCTATTTCGATGCAATGACCTTAAGGACGTTCGTTCATTAACATCGTCAAACTTATATCCCTGACTCACACTTCTCTATTTAAGTCAGTAAAACGGGTCTTCGTTATACACACGACAACCTCTCCGAAATGGCAACAGAGTCTATAATACCGTAGTCACAGTTATCCTTTTTTGGGCAAAAGTCAAGCATATGTTGTAGAAATGTACTACTTCAAATGTCAAAGCTATGTGCTCTTACAAGGCGTTTTACATAATTCCATAAAGCAAACATTTCAGGCCAGAGAGAATTACACAAGATACATTCCTTGTCCTCCGACATACCTGTAATCTGGCAGCATCCCACAAATCTTCTTCTTCCTGTTGTGGTTCCGCATTTTCCCAGCTGTCACTGCCAATGGCCTGTCCAGTAATTAAAGATGTCGGCAAAGTCAATATTGAAGCAGACCACCATATAGTTATAAATTAGCCCGTAGTTTTTGTTAATTTCTTGTTCAAAATATACCCAAACACAAGAAACCAACTGTAAAGTTCCTAAATAAACTCCAAATCTTAGACGACAAAACCCCTTCATAATAAGCCATCTTTTACTAGTCCAACCTACTTTTGATTTGCACAAAACAAAGAACAAGTTAGCCCCTTGTGGAAAACAAGCTTTGCATTTTATTTCGTTACAGAAGTACAGTTTAGAGATGCTTATTAGGAGGAATGCTATGCAGTATTCTTATGTTCGCCAAACATTGTCCAAAAATTAGTCCGACCATTTTCATTAACAAAAAATAAGTCGCTTCGAAGATAAGCCGGCAGGAAAAAACCTAACAAAATTTGCCCTTAAAATCAAAATTACCTCTTGGTTTATTATAAACAGTTTACGGAATGTTGATTTAAGGTCTCTGTTCTTACAACGTGTCGACGTTGGTGTGATCTTACCTCATTGTACAGTTTAAGAGCCAGAGAGTAATCCCCTCGCGCTTCTGCTTCCAAGGCCTTTTGGGTAATGGGTTGGGTACCAATGTGTCCGGTAAAGATACCTTGCAATACGTCATAGTCACCTAGCGACCTGTACAACCTAGAGTGCAAAAAGTTAAGCATCTAACCTGTTGCAGTTTACAAACAGACTTGTATGCCAATGCAAACACAAGAAGGAATTCGGGAAAATGGATGAATAATCGAGCCCAGGCCATTATTCATACAAACTTTCAAAGTACAAACTATAAATTCTACGCAGCGCACTCGAGTGATAACATCAGTTTAGGAAAACACAAAACAACCAGTTCCTGTTTCTTTTATAAAATAAATATTTGATGTGATTACCGTGTTTACACAGCCTCGTAAAAACAGCTAGTTAACTACTCAATGTGTTCCACTACATAGCAAGGTACACACATATCATAGTCAGTGATACTTACTTTGAGATTTCTATCCATGACGTGGTTACTTGTGAGGGTGGGGAGGTAGCAGATCTGGCTCGTTTACGGCTACTCTGTCCATCACCTTCCATTTGCAGTAACTGTTTCTCAAGCAGCATAATACCTATAATGGTCACTCTCGTTACAATTCAACATCTTACAATATTAAAAAACGCTTTTCTGCACTTTTAGACATACATGTAAAGGGAGTACAAAAGAAGTGACGAACTACAGTGTGCAGCTTATCTTTTCTGGTACTCTTGTGTGTCCTACTTGCCTGAGAATTGTCACAACTAAATAACACTCATCCTCTTGAATGCAAGGAATATGATTACTATTTAGAAGTATTAACCAACGAAAAAACGAACGAACGAACGAACGAACGAACGGTCGGATGAATTTAAAAAATTACATTTTACCTATAGGTTGCTGCAGGCTTGTCAAGCATGCTGTGCTGACAGAAGGAGGCTCAACGGAAAGTTTGTATTCATGATAACAGATGTTCTGGAAAAAAAGATCACATTCTTCCATGCTGTTTACACACTGTTAGGATACAAACTATGTAAACCCGCTAAGTGTAACCATGGCATTTTCATCTGGATAATCTTACTTTTAACAGGTGATTAAACATAATTTATATTTTTTTTTATGCAGAATCGACGCACATAAATTTTGAAGATGACATAAATGAAATGAAATTTCCTTAAAATGACTGATGATATAGTACGTTAAGCCTGGTTTTCACTAGCGACGCAAGCACAAACGCAAGCACGCGAACAGGAAAAAGAAAAATTAGCCTTGTGCTTGTGCTTGACACAAGTTCAAGCATAATCATCAAAATGTATTTTGTTTATGCTTTTGATTGCGGGAAATAGTAGCTGTTATCCGGCTTACGCTTGTGCTTGTGCTTGCGTCGCTAGTGAAAACCAGGCTTTATAATTACCAGAAATACAAACAATCACTGAACTTTATTCTCTATTAAATGAAAAACTAACCTGAACACTTGAGATAAACGGTGGAAAGAACTGTGTTGTGGTAGACATCATGTTGTTTATGGCAGACTTGATGTCTGATGTAACACTGATTGCCTCCCTATCGGGTAATTTCTCTTCAATCTGAGAAAATACCGCTCGAAACAGAGTACTGAACAGCTGCTTAGCAAAAGTACTGTCACACTGCAACAACAAATCAAGGCCAATCATGCAGACTTGTTTGAAGCATGTATAACACTGCAAAGCAGTAGCATGACAATTTAAACGAACAAGTTAATTACATGGGTGAACAAAAAATTTTTTCTTCTAGTTTTTCACCATTTCAGATTTATCTCACCAACAGATATTTGGCAGTAAATGCGAACGAAATAGTGATTTTATTCCAGACTGAAATAAGGTAAAAATATACGTTTTAAAGTATGTTTCCATGGTATTCCCTAACCTCAAGCTGCTAGAGGAAGGTTATTCTTTTAAGATCCTTATTAACATTGCTTTTGACATTAGCCTCAAGAAGACCAGTTGGTCTGGTTAATTCCTACCATAAAGGTGACACCACAACAATGTTTTTATTCAGATCACAGTATGTCACATGAGCTGTGTCATTTCTTACCTGTGCCACGGCTTGCAAGGGAGCGATAAGTTCTGAATATTTGATCTGAATATCTGGCAAGTCTCCAGTGCGATATTTCCTGTACATTACGACACTGCTTTCACGTGCAGCTTTTTGTCTCTCAAGGGCTTGCTAAGACATAAATAAACCAAGGCACAAGTCATTACAAACAATATTTATAACCTTCCTGTTTTTAAATTAGTTTACTTGCCCTTTTCCTTATTCATAAAAATTCTTTTGAACAAGCAATAACTCTGTAGAGTTGAATAAGTTATGCGCAGTATGTACCTCTCTGAGTCTGTTCCTTCTTAAGGTCTCTTTTGCAAAGAGTTCACTTCTACCTGACTGATCTTTCAGGAAACGTCTTTTCAATCGGAGAATTTCGCCTTTTTCATTTGTCACTTGATAAAAACAACCAAAAAAAAGAAGAGTGAATAAACCATTTCTCTCCATGATACTGTAAGGGATCTATAAGCTTCTCCAAAAACAAAGCACAAATAAAAAAAATTATAAAAATATTAGTGCTAATAAAAGTCAACGCACAGATACAAATGCCTGTCTTCATCTGACATAGCATGCCACAGTTCCCTACCTGTCTGCTTACATCCATAAACATATTATAATTTGAATTTAAGAGTAGCATTACCACTTATATCTCCGAATAAGAAAAAATAGTGCAAAAGATGGTCCGTACAACAACCCAAAGTTTACATTAGTAAGATTTCCCCTAGCCACCTTATGGTAGAGATGCAAACTAGTCTTCCTTTATGAAGAGCTAACCTTGTGACTGCTGTACAAGTTCTTGTGAGGGCATCAGGTTTTGACTGCCAAAGTCACGAGGAACAGGCTTGAGCATCTTTCTATGATCTCTTGTCAGAGAGGAGCTGAAGAGTAAGGAGGACTGGGCTTGGGTGGAGGGAGCTGCGGTAAAAGACTGCGATGGAGTTGCATTTGGCCCCTTGAATGGAAAAAAGAGGTTTTTAGAAACATAAAGGTCAGAGTCATTTCTTAATTTGGGTGCATAGTTTGTAGATCATGTGAAGTTTGTTTAAATGTTCACACACTCAGCTAAAATACACCAGTTTTGTCGACAATGGCACACACCTGGCTTGGATTAAGCCAGTCATATGATCTCCCCTGATCCTGAGTTGGTGTAAACTGTAGATTCTGTGTGGCCCTCAATCCAGGAGGACCATCCACCGACATGGATTCCTGTGTCTGCACCATTCCAGAGGCTAAGGAACCTTGTGTTGCTGCAAACAGGGGTGTCATCAACAAATGTCTCTGTTGCCAAGAATAGTTAATTTGGTACTCCTGTAGAAAGGAAGAGGAGAGTTAAAGCAGCAATTGCAATGTCCTATGTACTTTTTTTTCAAAATTGACAGCATATTTATTTGAGTTTTTACTCATATGTAAGTTGCAGTAGCCACAATTCCATAATTGGTCTGCAGAGCTGTATGGGCACCTCACCTCAAATTTACACTCTGACAGAGGTTGCTCAAACATCATGCGGCCATAATCAGGGCTGAGGGAAGTCAGGTGTAGAATCAGGTTTGTAGTGTAGCTCAGATACTGTTAGAAGCAAACAAGAATTAAACTCAATTCTGTAGTGCTGAAGCTAAATGAGTTCCAACTCTCATTCTCATCAACTCTTCTTTGATTCTTTTGGGAATACGTTCCCGCTTACAATATAACTGACATAAAATGTTATTGAAATCACATGGTTAATTCACTTAATTCATTTGTTTTTTCTCGTTTCCACGGTCATTTTTCTAATTACTAACACTATCTGTCCAAATATAAAAAGTAATTTTAAATATTCCAAACCTGATTCTCAGTGTTTGTGGAATACATAGCTCGTAAAACTTCAACCAAACGTTCCAGTGTTGTTCCTGGGAGTCTTGTCTCATCACTCCAAAAATTACGCAACTTAAGCCTAAGATTAAAGATACAACAACACGTACATGTCACTAATTAGAGGTGCGCTTCTCTTGATAGCAACAAAGAAACACAGGAAGTAGGCGAGAAAATGAGAAATTTGTCCGTGTATAGGGTTGCATGGATACTATTTTTACAATGTAACTCATTGAGCAAGTGGTAAGGAAAAAGTTGAATTCTAAAAATTCTGAAAAGAGATACTTAGGAAATTTTTTTACTGCATTTTGAAGCCCCAAAAGTCGATTTTTATTGCCTAAAGAACAAACGATTTTAACACCAAGGTCTTTATGATATATTGCAATCATTTTAAGTAGGCTTTCAAGAAGTACATTTTGCAATGCATTATGGGACGATCGTTGCAAAACGTTGAAAAAAGTCGATCTTTGTTTCGTCAAAAACGGCTTTCTACTTGAAAACACGTTACAGAAGGACAGGAAAGTAATTGATGATTGATTTAGTTACTTCGAATGAAAATAACTATAACTTGATTGTGATCAAATCTCGAAGAAGTATTGTATATTGTGGCACGTTACTGTATTAGCCGGGAATTCACTTTTTTCATCAGTGTATACTTTCCTATATGATCAAAGTAGGCCGGAGTTCAAACTCGTAGTCTCCGGAAAAAAAATCCTCCCCTCCCTGTCCTTAATAACAGCCCATCAATTAGGTTGAGAACGTGAACAACTTACTTAATATCTCTGTTATCATCTGCAAGGCCTTGAAGAAGATGATCTTTAGCAACAGCCAAAATGTCTGCAGCACCTTCCTCGGCTTGGAATGCTTCATCAGCTCTACAGATGAGAAAACCCCTTTGAGTTTTTTCATTCACATTAAACCTTGAATCACATCAAAGCGCAATATCAACTTTCTTCCAGTTATACGACACTACATGTAGGAGTGTTTTTCCCTTCAGCATCTCCTAGATGTACTGTTTCCACAAAGTTGCGGACAATTAGCCTGACAACATGACAATTAAAGTGGCGATAAACGTGGACATTACACTTAGCTATGGTCTCGGTGAGTTGTGCAGATATTCCCGCTACGTCTGCAGGAACGCACTAGTTAGTCTAGTAAGCCACAAAATAAGAAAACAAACAATACAATGATAACAAGATTCCAAAACTTTAAAATAATGTAATAAAGGCACGAAGAAACGTATGAATGTAATAATACATATTTTTAATAATGTACGATTGTTACGTTTGTTAAAAAAAGAAAAAAATCGTGGTGTATTCACAAGTGACGACTTCTGTTTGTAGCATTCAGTGCCTTTCTGAAAGTTTTGTAACTAGCTAGGGATTTTACAGAATTTGGTAGGCTATTCCTTAGTTTAGGGGCAAAGTATACGTGCATTGTGGTATTCACATGAGGTAGATTGAGAATGCTTTTGTTTCTTTGTATTAGGTCACACAAGTATACAGGGCTAGGACCATCAGAAGCGGAAACACCAATCTTGTATGCCCTTCGCTCACTAAAGAGGCTATGATTAATCACTAGTTATGAAATGAAATGAAATACTTTATTAAAGTGTCTGAAGTGTCATTTAATTAGGCACGCTCGTTAAGATGAAAACCTGGCACAACTCTAAAGGATTACAAACATCACATAAACGGCAATCATGATGACATTCCTCTATTCGCCAATATTATGTCCTTGATGTTTCAGAGAAATTGATGCTCAAAATTCTGTAAATTTAAAGTGGAGTAAATAGCACTTACTCGAGAAAATTTGCTTGCGACGGGATAAGTATGGCTATTAAAAAGAGTAAGTTGAAAGCTGGCGTGGGACGGAGTTGTTTTATTTGACACCAAGTTCAATCGAGAGAACTAAAGATTAAAAGACACTACATAGTTTTGACCTTAGTCAATTTTGAACCAAGTTAATGGTCACTTGTCAGTCTAACATGTAGCTATATGATAGACACTTCTATCTTCAAGCACCATTTCATGTATTCACAGTATTAATATCTAGTAACCTGAAACACAAGCATAAAATGTCCCTCTTTGTCAATAGGTTAGAATGGCTTTCTTCAAAATTGCAAGGAAAGTCACAAACCTGAAAGTATCATATATCCATATGAGTATATCATACATCAATTCTCTGCACAACACGCTGGGATGAGATACAAAAGCAGTCACCGATGGAAAAATAAACTGGAGTTCTAAGATGGTCAGCTTCTTCAATAGTTGTTGGATTATCCTTAGAATTGCGACCTGACTTCCTTCATCCCTACAAATAATAATGCTATAAGTTACAGGATAAACATTTAACTGATATTTAACTGATGATATATGCATTAGGCGGACTATGTTAATAGCGCTTAGTAAGGTGTAGGTGAATTGTTAACTCGAGAGAAAAATTTGTAATGTACTAGTTTTACTCAATAACTTCACCACTGCATTGTAAACTATATAATTTATCTACAAACTATATACTCTAAACAAAAAGAAAGAATTATATACATGTATGCTTCACTAGCCAAGAAATCCAATTTATTCAGAAGCAGACACACCTTAACATTTTGTGGTGAGCTACAAGTTAATGAGCAAGTAATCAAATAAAAACAAAAACTTTTGATTGGCACTATGTAATTAGGTTACAATCAGCTAAAGTTTGACTCTCTTGGTACCAAATGTTTCAAACTCTTTCTTTGCAGTGTTCTTTGCAGTGACGTTACATAAAAGATTAAAACTGGCCAGTAAGGGAGCACAAGAAGTGATAGACTATTATTTCTTTAAACAGGTCGCCTTCTCTAGGTAGTCCTATACTTTATAAAAGGCCTTAGTATTTGTCCAGGGTCAAAGTCATTGCACACAAACGTCCAAATAATACTGTTTGAAACAAGGACTGGTTTCACACCATTCTAAAAAGTTAATTGAAGCTTGAGGAATTGGCAGTTAAAAGACACACACACCTGTGAGTCAAAATCTCCTTTAACCCTTTTGTTTTCAGCTCTGTGAACAGGTTAGGGATGTGCTCCACTCTTGAACAAAGAATCTCAAGACAGTATGTCTTAAAATCACCATGAACAGAAGGCAACTTGAACAATATCTGGCTCACAAATCTGAAGTAAAAACAAATGCATTATCAATGTAAACCAGTTTTAACTGTGCTGGACACGCAACGCAGCGGTTCAGTTTTACTCTTGGTACAATTTGGCGTTTTCTTTTGTGAATAAACGACAAGCAAAAATACCAGATTATACCAAAGATTAAACTGAACCACTGTGAGATTTAAGTGTCTTTTCTAGACACAGTGACACTTAGCCAGCTATTATTGGCCCGATCCCAGAGTCCAGCAGTTAACCATTAGAACACAGACTCTTCCACAGAGATAAGTTAAACCGAAATGACTAAAAACTCAAATATCCATTTTAAAGACGTGTCTGTTCAGAAAGTTTAATGTAGCCTAATACTGTTTTTTTAAATGGCATAACTAACTTAATGCTTGTCATATACTTTGACTGCATCTAAGAGTTATTTTACTGTTGCGTTTACCTGTCAACAATAGGTGGATAGTTGAGCTGCAGTCTATGCACGCAACTGATGAATTTGCCTGGGTCTGGTTTGGCTGAATTCACTAAAGAAAGAAGCTTCTGACTGACCATGTCATGCAAAGGACCATCGACTATCTGTGAAATATGTATTTAAGAAAACACTTCAAAATTTGTACTTCATAAAACATTCAAAGAAGTGACGAGCCATAGGCAATTGTTAAAGTGTTCTAATCATTAACTTAGTGCTCAGTTTTTCCTTAAGGTCATTGCCCTGTTTTGCACTGCGCATCCTTACTGCGCAGAATTTTACGCGTAATTAGCGCGCGCGCGCGCGAGCACATCAACAAAATGGCGGCTTTTTTCTATGCGGCTTAGTCCGCGAGAGAAGTAAATTGTCATTTTCTCCTAAACGAGCCTGGTGACCTATCAATTTTTTCGCATATTTTGGGTGTAGCGATCAAATTCTTTCTGTAAAATGAAAACAGATCAATTCATGTGTTTGAAAAATACATTATCGCTAAAAAAGTGTACTTTGCCAGTACTCGCAGAGGAATTATAAAGGAATTATATGGAATATACATGGTCGTCCTGCTCCTAAACGAATCTGGTGACCCCCCTTTTTTATTTCAAAATTTAAGTTCCCTTGAAGTAATAAACCAGTAGGCGAAGTTTGGTTAAAATCTATGTTCAGTTTTATTTCGGGGCAATGACCTTAACAGAAAAAATAACAATTGCCCCTGTTCTCCGAGGAGTATGAATTGAACTGGCTGGCTATTGGAGCAAACATAGTGTGATATGGTTTTTCCAAAGAAAACAAAGACCAGAATTCATTGTTCAATAACAACTTTATGTACCACATTTTGGCTTTAAACACAGATCATGTGCTTCAAAACCAAATGTGCCTTTTTGTGGAAGCCCCACAAATGTGCTGTTCTTAGCATCTCATATATTTTATTTATTATATAGACATGAGTGTTTTACGAGACCCTTAATAAAACTCGTGCAAAATTTCATCCTTGACCGTAGCGAGTATATCGATGATGTCATTTCGCGCCATTGTACCGCTGCCAAACTCTGCCAAACAATAGATCAAAGATGGCGAGTGATAGAGAAGTTAAGTTTACTAAATGCTACTTTAAGTCGTTCACTAGGGAGCTGGAATATACAAACATGAAGAAGAAAAATTTGCACGACTCAAAACGAATTCAAGGAGTTTCTCGCAAAATAGACCAATGGAGAGATATTTAAAAAAAATCCAGCCGCCGAAGTGTACGAGTTTAATTATAAAAGGTTTCTGCTTTCGATAATTGTGTAGTTTATGTCTATATAATAAAAAGAACGTAACACGTTGGCTCAAAGATATGAGTTTGATGTTCTCGTGGCAAAAACAACACATCACTCGTTCGCTGCGCTCACTTGGAGATATTGTTTTTGCCACTCAAACATAAAATTCATATCTTCCCGTCACTGTGTAATATCTTCTATGTATGATTTGCTGCGTATGGTTAAATCAAAGGCTCTTCGAGCAACCTCATGGTAATTCGATAATTCGATGGAGTGGCGTCCTTCGCTTTTTTTTTTTCAACTTAGCGTTCAATAATGTAACAGTCTCACTTCGTTTGTCATTTTTTTTTTCATCTGAGTTGCGCCAATGGGTCACTGATGCTTTGTGCTCTCCGATTTCGTAGCGCAAATTCTATACGGTCTTGGATGCGCTGAATTGCGTTTTCAATTACTTTTCTGTCAGGACAGATATAATATACGTAACGGGCAGCGACAAGCGTTATTATGTTTTGAGCAGCCGATGAAATTCGAGAAAAAGAGGCGCCTGAGCACTTTTTGTTTCTGCTCGACTCAAAAAGATGAAAAACGGATGATGTGACACGAAATGACGTGACGCGAAACAGAAACGTGCTATGCAACTCGTGTTCTTCCAGTGAGCAGAAACGTTTATTAAATCACGCCACAAGGCCCAGTATTAAACCCAGATTCTCTCTTCATTTCCCTTTTTGAATGTTTTTTTTTTTCTTTTTTTCTTTCATGGGAGTTGTGTGAATGGGTCATTGTTTGTGCTGTCAGGCTTTGTAGAGCGAATTTTTTTTCACCACTGAAAACGGATGACGTGACACGAGTTGACGTGACGCGAAACAAAAACGTGCCGCGATACGAACTGAAACGTTTATTAAATCACGTCAAATGGCGAAATTGCATGTACCTCATACCTGCTATCAGTAAGTCACAATCTCACTTCATTTGCCTCTTTGAAATTTTTTTTTTCTCATGGGAGTTGCGCGAATGGGTCATTGATGGCTTGTGCTCTCAGACTTCGAAGAGCGATTTTTTTTATTACCACTAGAATATAGTGTAATAGGCTTTAATCCTCTTTCGCATTTAGGAAAATTTCTTTTGCAAATACTGATCAACATCGTTTCCTGGAAGAGAGGGATCTTGGGAATGAGGTTGGAGAATAATTTGTTTGTGATTGACATGTGCTGAATGCGTTGAAAGGTCCTTTCTGTCAGCACGTTTACTGTTTAATGCATGAATTAACTGCGGTTTGATATCGGATGGAGTGAGCGAGTGAGTGAGTGAGTGAGCCAGTGAGGGAAATAAATAGTCATTTTTAATACCTCATTACCATTCGGTAAAAAATAAACGAACGAACAATATGGCGATAATATACTTTACCTTCTGTACATCTGCTAACTGCTTCATCAGCAAACCAATCACTTCAGCTGCAGCAGCATGAACATCTTTGTATTTGAAAGTTAAATTATTGGCAAGACTGCTATAAAACCTGGCAATTTAAAACACATTTGAAAGAAATCTGTTTCAGTGGCATGCCTGTAAACTATCTCGTTGAGACATGAAGCTAAGTGCATGACCACTATAAACATAATTTTGATTTATTTTTTATTTTTTATTTAAGGTCTCTGCTATAGGATGTATACTGTGAGGTGGGTTGGCCATGTTTGAGGAGGAAGAAATGGAGATGTGTTTCTTACTGTTTGGGCCGAGAAAACAAGGTTGATAAGATGTTTATGTCTCTCGCTCAGGAGAAAGGAACACACTTCTCGTCAAGCATGCAGAAAACAGTCTATGCTTCTGGTCAAAGAGACTCTTCTGTGGATCAGGTGCACTGACTGCTTTTGAGCTTTGTCATTGGCAAAGTATATTTACTTTGAATTAATTTGTTCGGAGTTGCTGCTGAGAAATGTGATGGTTACTTAGTGGCACTAAATCTTGACACGAAAGTAATATGGTACAACCATGCTGTAACAAATGTAATTCAGACATCAGACTCCTCACCTGTCTTCATCGATAGTGGAATCACTTGTTATGGGGGAAAGACCATTTGCAGCAATGATTCCAAGTAACTGAATACCAGCGGCATTATCTCTCTTCGTGGGGTCAGGGTTAGCAAAGGCTTCAAAGATCACCCTTGGAATTATTTGTAAAACAAACAGGAGCCGATTAAAAAAACTTACAAACAAAACCTGAAGGTAAAGGCTTCACGACTTCATGACTTAACTTAGAACTTCTAGTTTTTATAAACAATAACTGAGAAAATTCCTGCTCAGTTATTGGTCGTAAGTTATGGTCGACGAGAGTATAGACCATGAAAATGACGTAAACTGTAGCACAGCGTAAAGTAAATTTCAGAAAACTTGCTTAATTGTTGCCAATTTTCCAAAAAACAAACAAACAAACAAGAAACCCAGCGAGTTGTCAAAAGTCAACGGGAAATTTAGAGCGACGTTTTCCATACATTTGTTGGCTTTAAGTAGAAAAATCTAATGTCATCTTATGAGCTGTGACATGCGCTGATTTTTTAGCGCTATTTCATCACTCAGATTTCCATCTTATTCGCCGGTCAATTTCCGTCGCATTGTATGCAACAAATGAACCGCATTTTTTATGATCTACACATGTCGCCATAAAATGTACCTGGTATTCGCTTATGAATTTGTTGCTTAGCTACAGCAGAGCTGCATTACCAGGGTTATGATAAGGACAGGTGACAGCAGACTTGGTGGCAGAGCCCATGACAAGAAGAGCTTTTCTCAAGTGGCACCAATGTACTTTACTGAGACCTATCACCAACCTTTAAACGCCTGGTCCAGAACATAAACAAAATGGAACATCCAGAATGGTTACTTACTTTGTAGGCACTTTGAGACTTTTCTTCCAGATTTCTACCATGCTTTTTATGATCTCTAAATTGTTTCTGAATACGGAGCGACTCTTGTGATGAGTTCTGGACATCAGGTACTCAAGAAGTCTGCTTGCCAGGAAACGCTCATCATAGTTATCCTTTAAAAAACGAATTGTACCCGCATTACTTTCATTTATTTACTGGTCATCTTAAAAGGATTTGCTATGTAACTTCATGCAGATTGGTAAACTATGAATACTGTAGTGTGACATAACAGAAGCGGAACTTTAAAAGAGCGCTTTTAGAAAGAGGTAGAAGGCATTAATTTCAAATTTGCGCATTTAAACCGCCATAACTTGCTGGCAAACTTTCAGTTAAACAAACTGCTTCTGTTATGTATTGACTGATTAGTTTTTGACAAGATAACAGTGTGCTGTCTCCTACTTGTTCTGCAAATTCTGCCCCAAAATCATGTTCTTCCCAATTTGGCTCTAACGAGGCTATAACAAAAGGTGGCAACCATAATCTTTCATCATTTCTGTATGTCTCTGTAAGATTTGAGCTTAATCGCACCCATGCCAGTCGAGAAATAAGCGTTTTAAAACATGCAGGTCAAGCAAAATTCCGCTTCATGAATTTATTGCCAAGAGCTTGTGTTTTCACTGGATGAAGTTGAGCATTGTAACAAGAGTTATACATTGTTCTATATTGTCCACAGCATCCAAGGGGAAGACATATATAACCCATTTCCCATTCCAAAGAGGAATGACACACCCCATCATACTGTGTGTGAACAAAAACAAACATTGACATGCAGTGCGGACCTACAGTGTATGTATCATTTGTTTGCCGCATCATTTTTCATCTAATAACAACTCACCTCAGGTACTGCAGTGGTGCTCCAGGACAACATAGTAACAACAAGATCCACAGTAAAGTAACTGATGCCCTCCATGCCTGGCTGCTCGTTCTCTTTCATTTGCAGGATTAGCTCCATTAACGGACTAAGCCAGAATTTAGCGTAAGGTTCAAATACCTTTGAAGTAAATCAATGCAAGTGCATGTTAATGATTAAATGAGGCCAAGTTTATACAAAGTTGTGTCATACAATACAGTGTAACCCTTCCAATGAACATCTCATTAAAAGGGCTAGGTCACGCAGTGAGACAACGCACTCAGGCAATTTAATTTATAATTAAATTCCATTATTAAATATTAATTCGCATTTCCACTATTTACACAATTTTTTTACAGAAATAGTTAACAATTCATCAGTTGTTTTTTAACACAATAAAGCATTAACAGGATGTATACGCTTGCTTTGTTACAGTACAATGAAAAACATTCAGTCTATACTAACGGTTTCGATAAAGATATGAACTCTTCTCTTCACGCTAAAACTGCAAACAGCAAACGTAAGAACTGGCGAAAAATTACAGTCACGTAGCCTTCCTTAACGTTTGCCGATTGTCGTAGACGTAGTGCTTATATCTGTCTAAAATGAAAACATTTGTGTAACATATTTTGCTTTGTTGTGCTGAATCATGGTTAACAAATTAGTTTAACAGCTTTCAAGGTAAAGGAAGGTGAACGTTGCACTATCAAGTAACGGTTCCAGTGAACATGCACAAACATAAGAAGTTGATCAGCAAGGTAGCAATAATTAAAGGAACCCTCCACTCTTACATCAAGTTGACGTTGAATTGTAATGCCTAAATTTTGTTGCTATTAAATGTTTTTTAATCTTTTGTCCTGTAAAATTTGGAATTAAGGCATTATTTCAAACAGTTCAATGTCAACTTCAAGTCAGAGTGAAGGTTCCCTTTAAAGGGATCCACTATATACACCTTATTGAAGAAACGTTGACCATGTAAAAAGCATAAACCATGAACGTCATGACCCATTGATATTTATGGTAGACAGCCTTGGTAAGCTTAGCAGTATTCCATTAACTGATAATCTTCATATTTTCTTTCTTTGAGAGCTTTAAGAGCATGATTTATACAACCTGTCTTATCATCACGGTTATCTTGTCGACGACGACGATCCTGATTGTTATGTTTCTGATTGTTTTTCCGATTTCCCGGTAAACATTTGGGTCGCATCGTTTATGTTTCATGCTTTAGCATGTGTCAACGATTCTTCAATCGGGTGTATACCCTTTATGAGCACTTGTGTACACACATATTTACTTGACGAACGTAGCAGTAACAATTAACAGTGAAGTGTAGAGACCAACAAGAAATGGCAATGGCCTGGGATCTCAGGTGTTAATAATCCATTAATTGAAGTTGGCTCTTGTAAAACCTGAAATCGAGATACATATTTAAGATAAAAAGTACCTTGGACTCATTGATAATTAGCTTAGCAATGAAGAGACGGATGTTCATGTGAGTACTTGCTGACGTCAGTTTCTTGTGTAATGGAGACATCCATGTAGGCATCTCAGTAGGTGGTTCTCCCTGTAATTACACTGTTTAGTCACAAGTGTGTTCAGGATACCATACCCAAGCGTAAAACGATTTATCTTTTGTGTTAATTCAAACAATTCTAGATGCACATCACATAATAAGAGATAGCCATATATCTATCTCAGACCTCTTCCTCAAAACCCATCAGAAGTGTGACGCTATACAAAAACGTTCTTACGTTTTCTCAATACAGTCAACTTACTTTATAACCAACACCTGCGGGACCACTATTTGGTGTCCGTAATAGAGAAAGTCCATAGTAACGAGAGTAATGTATAAAAGATACGAATGACTGAAAATATTAAAAAAACTTTTACCCATTCTTCTCTAGTGGAATTTTGGTAATGGTGAACAATATGTACCTTTCTTACTAGGTCACCATTATAAGTGCCAATAAATAGCTTATATTAACAGCAAAAACACCTGGCGTAATCAAATCATTATACAAAAATTTAATAACTTTTAAAAGAACACAAAAGAATCTGCACTTGTGAAAAGGTACATTTTGTACAAATACCTTTGGTTGTTCTGGAGAGATTTTATTTTGTATCAAGTGCTTTAACAAAGCAGACATTTTTGCCATGCACTCATGCTTGTTCAACTCATCCATCTCCACAGTGTCTTCACTCACTTCATATGACTCTTCCTGTCATAAACAAATCATTTTAACTCTCTAGTATTGAATATAAGACACACAAAAGCAATCTTTATGTAAAAGAAGGGTTCTTTTTAATTGCAGCATAAACATGTAGGTTGATAACAATGCATAATTCGTAATACTGGTCGAATCACTGTGCAATGTGTTGTTTTATACTTTGCAAGAGGTGCACTGGCAAATTGTTAGTACAAACGATGTAAAAAAGAGCATGCTTTATCTATTTCGCTACCTTATTCTTTTACTCTGGACAGGGAAGAGGCTAAATTCCGTAATGGAGTAATCCTATTAGGCTATTATTATAAGGTTATTACTGTTAAGAGAGAAAACATCCCCAGTATAAGAAATTGGGATCAACCTGACTGCTTGGATCTC
This sequence comes from Oculina patagonica, assembly GCF_052425735.1. Lineage (NCBI taxonomy): Eukaryota > Metazoa > Cnidaria > Anthozoa > Scleractinia > Oculinidae > Oculina > Oculina patagonica. Next base: position 13,739,060 of record NC_135769.1, on the reverse strand, counting down.
TTAGCCTATTTAGATGTACTTTTACCTTTTTTAATTGTTTAAGAACTGAGATAGAATTGGCTAGTAGAAAGGACTGTTGTTAAGATGACAAAAACTGTTTTTAGGCAGGGACATTGCAATATGACCCTGCAAATGTTTATGAATTGAGCGGAGGCAAAGGTTAGTGGGAGCAACCCCTAAAATGCCCATTGCAATTATAAGACTATGGTACTACACAAAATTCTACTTAGTTACCTTACGTTCCATACTATCCTCGCTTGGTCTGTATGAAGCTTCTTTTACTTCAGTTGTAGAATAAGCCTATAAAACAAATAGACGTGCTATAGACGCAACACCAAGAAGCCGGGAAAAATTCTGATGAAAGGAAAAAGCACTGAAATAAACAAATATCTAGCCTTTGTGTGCTTCATTAACAGGAATCGAAGGAGGTAAGGAGTGAAATTGGCCCTCCTCACTAAAACTCGGAATTTTCCGAATTAAAAATGAATGAAGAAAATCAGTTGCACCCAAAAGCTTTCAGAGAAATAATATTTTCAGGTAGGCTTTTGGAAATAAAAGCTCTTTGCGATATCTCAAGTTTGAAAAGAGAGAAGAAGAGAGAAGAGAGAAAAGAGAATTGTTGGCAAATACATCTAAGAAAAAAAAGATCCCGTTCCTGAAATAATTTACCTGTATTGGTGTAGAAAAGTCATACTGACTAACATCTTCACTTAAGCTACTGTCCGCAAGATACTGTGAAGACATATAATGAACTGAGCGACCTAACAAAAAAAATTAAAGAAATCAACTTACTGTCCACAATCAATGAAACAACAATTGGTTCATCGATCCAAACAAAAGATTCCAGGTTTGAGAGGCATCTTTTTAATATCCACATAGTTTAAGAATGATTAATTCATCCCAAATTGCGTGCACAACTTGTTACACTGATGTGCCTTTGCTAAAATGCTATTCTACAGCAGTGTAAAAGTACATACCATGTCACATAAGCTAGTTACCATAAACTTCCAGAATAAAACAGCCAATTCGTGGCTTATGGGAGGAAGTCAGTAATGAGTGATCCCACCACGGGGGATATGCCTGTAGCGTTTTAATCTATGTGTAAAGCCCACTGATTGAATTGAATGAATACCAAAATAGATTTCCACAATAAAAGACATTAAAACAATTTTCTCATACGAATAACGAAATTTACAAAACATCAAATTTGAATCCACCTTTCTGAAATGTATGTATGTGTACAAGACTTAGTGGCCTGTCTCTACTAAAACACAAAAAGTACACATAAAATAGCTTTAATAGATTTTAGAGCATTCAACTTCCAAGTTGCAATTCTAAAGGTTTCATACAAAGGCAAAAGTTGAAAGTGACTCAATAATTGTTTGCTTACAAGTTACAAGTTACAAGTACAGGATCTTAACTGGGAAAATTTGATAAGTGGACGCTTACAGAAAGCGGTCACTTACATGTACGAGATGGTCAACAGAGGAATTATCAAAAGGCAGTAAGGTATTATTAAGCCCACAGAAAAGAAGCCCCAAATTAAAGTTACGCTATTTAAGATAAAATAAAATTTAGCATGGTAAGAATTATTATTGCAAAACTTCTAACCAGAGAACTCAGGTGATCCATCCTGACTGTGTTCCTCTGACCCATAAGAACGGGCCTGCATCCTGATCGAAGTCATCTGCTTTCTTCTCTGAATAGGAGCCTACAGTGTATGATATTTATTAGTTAATTTAAATAACTGCACACCTTCTTCAGAAGGTTTCTAGGTTAAAAGTAGATGACGTTCCAGTTAAACACAGGCCAAAACTTACAGAAAGTTCCACTTCAAACTCGTAAGTCTTTGTGCAATCTACCAAGTTATCCAGAAGCAACTGACCCTGTGAAAGAAGACAAAAAATGGTCCGTCCGTTATTAGAAAAAACAAAAAAAATAAGAACTGATACCTGAAAACAGGTGAGCCTCAATGCATAAAAAGTACGTAAAACCTTCCATAGAAAAGGCAACTGATAATTTCTACCCTGATTAGAACTGTATGTGATTACTCATACAAATGTATGTAAATATGCAAGGAATGATGTTCACTGTTTTCTGTTCTCCTTTTTTTTTCTTCCTTCTCACATGAAACCTCCCATAGAAAAGAGGCAACTGATATTCTATTCTGTTGAGAACTATATCTTGCAAACAAAAACAGGCAATGGCATACGGATTGAACTAACTACGTGCACCAACCTTGACTGGATTCTCAGAGAAAAGAAATCCAACATAAAACTTTAGTTCTGTTTGTGTACATGATATAAGAGCTACCAAGGCATTGTAAGCACAGCAGTGGCACTGTCTCCTTAGTTCAAGAGCAACTGTTTCACCGCGCATGTCTTCAACCGTAGCTGCACGAGCTGCTCTGAAAAGCAAAGTTGGAGTTTAAAAAAATAGTATAATAATTATTTTCACTTGATTGTTACAATAACGTTTTTCAATATTAAAATTAGCAAAAGTAATAGACGACGTGACAACATCGTCGGATGTCATTATTAAGTGAAATGTTTGGCGTAAGTTCTTGGATATAAATATGTATACAATTATGCAGATAAGATGACAAGTAGTTAAAGTGACAATCAGGAAATTTTAAAACAAACAATTTTGCTCTGATTGAGTCTGATTGTGTATTGAGTGTTGGCTGAAGTTCTCTGAAATATGACATTTCATATATCAGGCAGTCAAGTTTTTTCTTGCATTTCTTTCAAATGGTGGAACGGTCTTCGAGGCTCTTTGGCTACATATTGTGTTAATTTTTGATGTGATTTCCGATTCCAGCAGAGCTATGATGTTCAGCAACACGTTAACAGCTTGATTTTAGTCTAGCTGTACCTGATATTAAATCCGAAGTTATTAAATGGAAGACACCAATAAACCGAAGATAATAATACAACAATATAACTCCACTTACTTTGTTATTGCCATTGTCAACTCTTTCCCCGTTTTAACTTCTCCTCCTACATAAGCCTTGTTGATGCTGGATTCTGGGGTATTCAGCTCAGACTTGGAAAATTGAGAGTAGAGTATCTCTACCAGCTCAAAACAACACAGCTTGGATACCACTTGAGATTCAAAGTTTGCATCTGATGGCTAAGCAAGACACATTTTCGTTAATATTAAAAGAAGTGTAATGTAATGTAATGCAATGCAATGTAATGTAACTTCGGCTCTACGTTTTATTTTAAACTCGCACAATTTCCAGAGCAACCTAATTATGGATTAGGAATCATGTAATGTGTAGAAACGTACAGCTCTACAGAAATCTCTACGCCTATTTGGACCTCATAAAACGGGCGGCAGTTGAATTTGGACAAATTATTCCATAACTTAGCCCCGCTGTAAGAAAAGCTTCTTCTTCTCTACCCATCATTTTGTTTCTACAGAAAAAAAATACATCTGCATTACTCGTACTGTCATCCCCAGACAAATCAGGCCATCAAGCTGACCAGCTCAGATATAATAATTTTATTATTCAACAGATGAGCGCGCTGCCCATATATGGTCAAAATGTTAACGTTATCTGTCATCCGTACAGAACAGATATCCTGCGATATATGTAGGTTGCAAAGATTCGTCCGAAGTCTTGTAAAGCGCAGCACAATTAAAGTTTTTCTATCTGCAAAATGTGTTTCGTTGACAACTTGTTGAATAATAAAACAATTATCCTGCTTAATCTTGCGGAATATCGTCTGATTTTAGCCAACTCGGCCTACGGCCTCGTCGGCTAAGTATCAGGCGATGTTCCCCGCGATTTCGCAGGATAATTGTTAAGTATTATACCTTCAGTTGTTTGGCTTCTATAACTGTCATGATATCCTTGATATGGCCAAGGTAAAATGCTCTCCGTGCTGCACTGGTTGTGTTCAGGAGAAATGTAATGCAGACACGTTCAATCACAGACCTACGGCGCTCTGGATGATAGTCTCGCTCATTTAAAAATATTGAAAGGCACAAATCCATGGCTGCTTTTGCTTGAACTGGTACTTGTTGTAATCTAAAATTGAAAACAATAGAATACTTACTTGAAATGTTATAAATAAATTGCTTTCTAGGATATATGAACAATAGCCTCCATTTGGTGCGAAAATATGCACTGGTATTTGTCAGCGGACATAATATGTTCCATGAGGCGAACAGTTTTCCAAATGGAGCTTGAGGAAGACTGTGATTTTCTATATTCAGGGAATTATTTAGCATGAGGTTTATATGTACCTTTTTAGTACCTTTGGTTAAACCACTACTTGTAATTCAGGTCCTATAGAAATGCACTTGAGCACAACATTGTAGTTATTTTTATATACATCAACCAAAAAAGTAGTACGTAGTACATATGACATATCAAGAGCATCTGTCTGTAAATATCCAGAATCCCTAGAAAGACCATATTAGTTTACTATTTTCCAAAATTAAGACTTAAGCACCACAGACTTAAGCACCTTATAAGTTAATTACAAAACACTTATACCTGTAAGTAGACAACATGTTTTGAAGAAAAGAAATACGTCCTGATTCTCTTTTTTTTATTGAATGCAACTTTATAATTACACACAATGCTAATTACATAGGTACTACAAATAATTTACAAAAATACATACTTAATTTTCAAACAACACTTTCAAAAGGAAAAAAATAATTGTTAATTATAAGGATAACTAATTAAGACTACTTCTAAACTACAATTCTTACTTACAATACAACACTGAATTATGCTAATTACATTACTACTAATAGCTTGCAATACAAAACACTATTCACGCTACGTTACTTACATACTACAAACTACAGGCTGTCACACTATGCTGTCACGCTACCGATGATGAGATAATTTTTTAACTATGCAAAAAAAATTTCCACTTAAAATTAAAATGAGCGAGTTTATTTTCACTTAAGGCGGAGTGGTTACAAGGCCATGGTCGAGTCCAGATCTTGATCCAGACCGAAAGTCTCAAAGGGTTTCTAAGGGGTTTTGTGGATGACATCAGAAGTGGAACAAAGCCCAGGCTCGTCATGGGGGGTTTAGAGTGTTTCAGGTATCAATGTGCTAAGGATTATTCTAACAAAAGCAGCCTATTGGAGGTTTTACTAGGATACCAAGATGTGACAACAATATTAATGCAGTAGGTGTGGGCAGTGCAAACAATAAAATAACCCCAATGTAGCTTAAACGTTTGAAAAATATTATATTTTTGTGAACATAGCTCACCAACAGGGTCGTTTTGATAAAATAAAATAAAATAAAATGCAAATTTTCCCCCCTTGTCTTGAGATTCTTGATATTTATAGAGAGATGCCTTTACGTGCACTTGCCTTTGAACGAAGGCTGCCAAAGACTTCTGAATTTGGTCTTCATGTATGTGCTCACTTTCACGACATATGACAGTTATTAACACCTCAAGTAGCATCAAACTACTGGAACTGACAAAAGCGGCAAGGAGCTGTTAAAATGAAGAAAGGAAAGTCAACATACAGCCTCATTAAAATACACTGTTTGAATTTCATCTCACAGTGGCTACATGTAAAAGCAACCACCTTTTTTGTCAAGGCAAGCCAATTAAATTGCTCGTATGACAGTCGTTTTACACCAGTTTTCAATAAAGGAAACAAACTGTATGACTTTGCCCACAAATCTTGCAGCCATACGCACAGGGCACATCCATAAGTTATCAAAAACACCAAATTAAAAATATATAACATCCTAGTCCTATCGAAAATTTCAGAAGTTGGAAATTTAGTATGAACTATACAACACACGTTATTGATAGCCAACATGTGGCCATCGTATATGTAATCATACAATTTCACCAATGCAAACTTTTTGTGTGGCTCAGAACACTTGCTGTATATTAGATTCGTGTTAATTAGCTATAGTTACTCAAATTAACCCCCCTGCACCACCGAATACAGAATGTTAATAAAAAATAATAAAAAAACACTCAAGACATTCATTTCTGGTCCCCTTACAAGCGCCTTCTGTACACGCAGCCATTCAGATATAAACAAAACTGCCAGTTTACAATTTTTTATCAGCATTAATTGATGTTCTTCAGTGCTATGCAGCAACATCCATTTTTTGCAACTAGAGCAAGATCATGATTACTAAACAAACAAATTTCAGGTTGCCATTAACTTAAATAATTGCAAACAATAATTTTGAAAAATGTTCCCTTTAAATAACTTTAACAATAAACAGGTTATTAACAAGTAAATAGGGATTCGTGTCTTCAACCCGATCCAAGTGTAATTTTTTATAAGGAGTTACAGGTTATTACCCTCCATTTTTTTTGGTGGAGCGTTGGGACTAACAACACCCTTTATAGAACGCATGTACCTTTTCTAAGGCATGGATGTAGTCATTATATTGCGGACCACCTTTAACAAACTCTGTTGACTTCAATGGGAAATTGTCTGCCACAAAAGTGTCCAATGTAAGCCTGGAAACATGAAATGAAAAGTAAGTTATCTTTCCATTTTTTGCTGTCCAGGATTCAAACATTAAGTTATGTACATGTATATTCAATCAATTACAAATATTCAAATGAACTGTACTATATAGTTCATTGAACTACACAATAACTTAAGATATAAATAAATAATTAAAATAAACTAATTTATTAATAGTAAGTTTTATTTCTTTTGCTCTTTACTGAATTTAAAGCATGTATTCTAATAAATTTAATAATTTTGCATTTTTCTTCCTTTATTCTAATAGAGTGTCTTTATTTAACACAACTTGGAGGAAAATACAACAACAAAACACATAATATATGTAAATGGTATTTACTCACTTAAGTTTTGCCAGATGTTCTTCTGTTAACTTAGTAAAGGATGGAAGAAGCTCTAGAACTTGACTCTAAAAATATATACCAGAAAACATTACATTGTAATTTCAGTGCAACCCCCGATATAACGATATGCCAAGGGAGCAGTAAAATTATATCATTATAACGAAGAATCGTTATTTTGAATCTCCCGATATAACGATATGCCAAGGGAGCAGTAAAATCATATCATTATAACGAGGAATCGTTATATTGAATCTCCCGATATAAAGATATGGCCGTAAAATAACCGAAAATATCGTTACAACGGGGTAAATTAAACCTAAAAAGTACTTTTACTGCATAGAAGGATAAAGAGAATAATTTTGAAAAAGGCTTATCACAGCATCATTTTCGTATATCATCGTACAAAGATGTTCACAGAAACATTAGAGATCACTAAATAACTGTAATGTTTTGCAAACAAATTGTGATTGTGTACTTATAATATCGTTATATCGGGAGGATTTTACGTTCCCTCCGCTAAATTCTCAACGTTATATCAGGAATATCATTATATTGGGGTCCCGTCCCATACATTTTACTGTAACTTTTGTCGGGACATAGAATATTCAACGTTATATCGGGAATATAGTTATATCAAGGTTCAACTGTAAAACTATCTTTTCACTGTGCACACTTTAGCAATGTCATTAACTGTGGGTTAAATCTAATCAGAGGTTTGTCAGTTAAAAATTCTCCCAAGTAAGTCAAACAATAGTATAACAAATCAAGGAAAGAAAAACGTAGCACAAAATAGCTGGGGTAGTTAAAGACATCTGTGTCCAGACCCATATGATATTTTTTATCTGTAAGATGAGTAATCATATATCATAACAGAATTTTGTTGATGATGGCAAACGTTTATTCTCTTTGCCCAAAGTATAAAATACAGGGTCACAACATTGTTTTAATTTTTCTTTTATTTATGTAACATGGTAGGTTAAACCTGACCTACTGTTTAACCCAAGGTTAACTGCAAGCTAGTAAACTATCAATAGAACTCATGATTTAATAGCTCAAAGCTCAAACTTATATAATCATATTTAACACGAGGTTGGTAGTTCCATGCAACTGCTGTTTTAATCAACGGAACCAGGTGATTACACTGTACTACAGTAGAATCCCGACTTCTCAAACCTTCAGTTTCTTGAAAGTCCCGATTTCTGGAACCAATTTCCATTTACCTTGGATAGCAATTCTCTGTAATTTTTCCCTTGATACTCGAACCTCCAGATATTTCAAAGCTATATTCGTTTTTCCTGGAGAAATCGTAATTCTACTATATATACTGCATTTACACACACTACATGTAAGTCACTTTCTACAAATGCAAGCTAAACTTAAATGCAATTATAAACTACATGTGCCAACCATTCCTTACACCCAAACGTTCTTTTTTTAAACAGACAAAAAACACGTGTTTAGCGTTTTCCCCTTATGTTAAAAAATGTTAATTGACTAGCATTTTTGTAAATAAACAATATCTTCCGCTATTTAATTCTGCTCAATCTGCTGTTTGTAAACTGGCGCTTTAAGTTTATCCTCAATTATGATAGTGTCACATAATTATTAGATTCTACTGTAATTTCGTATTACAATTACAGACCTTGAATGCAAGGGTTGTAGACTTGTCATTCAAAAGAGACAGGTACATGTCTAACATCCTGCTGGAATTTGTTACCATCTGTTTAATGAAGTAAATATCATCAACACTTTGAAAAATGTACGTTGTTTGTGTACAAAAAATAATACAAAACATACAGTAACTTAAGTTTATGAAACAAGAACACTTGATTGGTTCAGAGCATGACGTCAATAAGTTAAGTGTCCATTTGTTGAAAGGATAGTACTCCAAAACACATCTAACATGTAGCTGAAGCTGTCAGTTTTAAAAATGCAGACAGAAACACACCCACAGAGTGGGCAAAGATAAAAAAACAAACCTTTGAGTCCAAAAGCAAGACCTTTTTCAGAATCATCACCATGGACTGCTTGAGGTCCACAACACCCCACCACGAATCAAAGCTTGACCAACAGTTCAGAATTGAGGCTACAATCGTCGACCCTTGACTAAAAAACAGCAAAAAATACCTCTAGTGCATGACTAGATGACCTAAAGTATTTAGCAAAGTTCCTAAGTATTTAGCAAAGTTCCGATAACGTTCTTGACAAATTTTAAAAATACTGTGGAAAAACATTACATTTATAATTCAATTTTACCAATCAAATATATAAAGTAATCGATTTTGGTCATTAACGAAATAACAAGTTTTTAACAAAATTAATTAGTACCTTTTTCTTAGCATTCTGTCTCTAATTACTTGATCAAGAATTCCATTCACCATGCTAGAAACCTAACATCAAAAGAAAAACACAATGTAACAACAATCTATTAACCTGACTTAACAGAACTACATCTTTATATCCACAAAACAGGTTAGCTTTTTCAATTATTACCAATAAGCATCTTCAAGGTCAACAACCATTCCCAGATCTATTTCCTTTTTAGGTTTGAAATAGTGGGAGTGTCAATTAACATGCATGACCGTATAATATGTAGATTTAGACATACCTAAAAGCGGAACTCAGTTATTAAAAGAACAGTGGTCTGTATCTTTTGGAACGACAAAAAAAATATGTTATCGAGACATCAAATTTTCTCAATGCAGAAAAAATAAACTCCAGCAATATAAAATAAACTCAAAGCAAAACATGTTGACTTAAGGCAAACAAAATCAACTCAGTGCAGAAAACTATTTCGAATTTTTGCGAACCTTTTTCAACCTTTTTTTTTTTTACATTTTCAGGGTACATAGACAACTTAAATTTAGAGGAGATACATAATGCAAGTAATATTTCAGAGGAAAACTTTCTTAACCTGCATTGCAATGAAGCAACAGGATCAGAACCACAATACCTTTTGTCAATGTGTCACCTTTTGACTCAAATACTTGTAGACTGTATCTCCTGTTATACATTTATATCCATATGGTATAAAGCTACATACACCACTTGGTACTAATAATTTAACCTTGTGTGTGTTAACATTAGCACAGAAAAAAGGAGGCTGAGACTCTATTTCCTACAATATAAAATCTCAATTAAAATATATAATACATAATTGTATACATGTATTCATGCAACATCTCCTGTAATTGTACCAAAAATGGATGTGAGGCAGCTTTAACGAAAATCCTGGACATGTGTACATTAGCTTGTCCAATAAGAAAGCCATTGATACTTGTCTGAAATGTTCTGTAGAATGTGAAACCAAATGAAGAGCCTGCAAAACAACAAAAATTCTTTACGTGAGTAATGTGTTCTCAAGTTCAATATACTTAAAGGTCAAATGAACAGAAATTTCGATTTTTTTTATTTTTTGTCCATGTGTTTATTAAGAGCCAAATAAACATATCCCAAAATTTCAAAGCAATCGGTCATTACATCGCAGAGATATTGCAAGTTGAAAAGTGCTTTTTTTAGGCTGTCATAATCGTAGAGTGCTCGGAAAAATTGTCGGAAATAAAAACTTGTGACGTCATAATTGGTGTTTTTGAGGACGACCGCAGACCGATTCCGCAGACAGCACCTTAAAATCTAAATAAATGTGTTTAGTGACATTTTAAGCAGTTATTTCGTTCTGTTTGGCCGTTTTTCAGTGGATTGATTGTTGGTTGTTGTTTAGAGAGGCTCATTTTTTAAATAGAATAGCTAAAGCACAAAAATAGCTTAAAGTTTTGTTTGCTGTCGTTTTGCATATCATGTCAGACATAGATAGAATGCACGCTGGCATGAAAACAAATCAGGAATCTCTATTGTTCTTTCTCATTAGTATTTAACGTTAATTAGCAGAATTATCTGCACGCGCGTTAACTATGCACGTGCGTTTTGAATTTTGGTACACTTCAAAGCCGTTCTGCACGCGCGTTAACTATGCACGTGCGTTTTGAATTTTGGTACACTTCAAAGCCGTCCTCTGCCGAACAACAACGTGAAATGACGAAATTCTGCGTATTTTGGGCAACGTCAGCCACGACGGCTGGTTTTTCTATTTGGGGTTGAACGCTTTCTTTGAATATTCTGCGTGAGCTAGTTCTTAAAGCCATAAATAAGCAGAATGCGTCCGGAAAGTTGCGAGATTCTCAAGTAAAATATAAATTAATTTTGCACCAGACGTTGTCGTTGACGTTGCCGTCGGTTCGGTCTGCGGAATCGGTCTGCGGTCGTCTTCAAAAACACCAATAATGACGTCACAAACTCGTTCCATTCCTTCCATTTCAGTGCGCAGTCATTCAAAAACGTTTTCGTGAAGCCTTCGGAAATCTTCGTATTTTTTGCTGTAATTCACGCTTTAAGGCTCGGAATGCAAAATTTTTTCTAAATATTACTCAATAATGGATAGTTTTAGCGTTTGGTTGGTTAAAATGGCATTTTGAAATTTCTGTTCATTTGACCTTTAAAACATATACGAAAACTTAATTTCTGAGCCCACCAGCAGGAGTCTGACCCACGATTCTCCAGATAGTTAGCTACTGGAGACTCACTGTGAGCAAGGTTTAATACTAGGTTTGAATGGTGGCTTGGAAGAAATAATTGAACAAGAGTTCCCACGTCAAATTTACTCGGAAAATAAAAGTATCAATGCTGCTCTGATTTACAGACATTCAAAAAAAAATACTTTAACTATGCGCGTTTGGTCTTGATTGTCAATTTTTGGTTTTTACATGACGTCATCAAAATTCTAAAATCCAGAATCGCAAGACCCCTGATTTTTTATCCGTCAAAGGCAATTAGACGTCTTCAATATGTATCTACATATATCAGTATATATCAGCTCGATAGATCGCCACCCAAAGGCTGTCACATGTGCTTATCAAATGCCTCTTCCTGTTGTTTTAAACAACCTGAACAGTTAAGGTTTATGAGAAGTGTTTATGTGAATGTTTACTTGTTCACGAGGGTTAACTGACTGCTTTTTGTAGCAGAAGTGAATGCCAGATGTTTTCATTCATTTCTGGCCGGCATGTTGGTGTTCCTCCGCACGGGCACATACATGTACATGACGTTTCCATACTGTGCTCTCTAAATTTATGTGGAACTTTTTGACGGACAACTCGAGTAGGGAATACCGTACAGACCTGAGACTTAGACAAGTAGACTATCTAGTAATTTTTTACAACCTGCAATGTTCTTGATTTGTTTGACTCGAATAGCTTTGGATTATTTTTTGCTTCAAATGACAGTAACGTCCCTGGCGTGACATAATTGAAAACTAGCAAATCCGTTTGTTACAGAAAGGAACACTTTTCCTTCTCTCTCTGTAAAGTTTACAATGGCTTTTACATGTATGTTTTTCATTACTTTGCATCTTTGAAAAGAGATAAAAAATACATTCCCTGCACAGGAAAGTTTTCTTTACTACCTTATCTGTTAAAAAACATAGCTCTTCAAAGACGAACCTGTTTTCTGAATTGCCAACCAAAATTCCCAGGATATAATAATAATAACAAGGCTGTCTTTCCAAAGTTACCTGAACTGTCAGCTGATTCTTGCACGATGTACTCCATCAGAATATTATGCTGCCATAGATACAAAAAAGTATTTGATAAAAGTAGTTGATTTTGACAAGTCTAAGCGGGTCAGTAACTGTTTATTGTCTTGGAGCACATGTGATGCTGTGGGAATTTTAAGAAGGCAAGCCAATAGTAGTTTATTTTTTCTTTTCGACGCCTAGTCGTAACAGTTTCGTTTCTAATTTCCGTCAATTAACTGTGGTAAAGTTTTTAAACTTTTAATTACCAACATGACAGTATTAAGAGCAGTTTCAGTCTACTGTAAGGTGGCCTGTGGGTATTTATTGCTCTGACAGGTCCCTTTCTAAAGCGCTTTGATGTGACTATTGTTGTTTATTTTGTCACTGTAAATATATTCTTAACTTAAGCTCATATTTTGGTTTAATTTTGTTAAACGGCGTCGTTACAAGCGTGAATAAAAAGTTGAGCAGGGTTTCAAGTTCAAAGTGTCAGTTCGCGTCTTCACAAGTATGAATAAAAAGTTTAGCAAGATTTCGAGTTCAAAGCGTTTGTTCGCCTTAACGCAAGTGTGAATAAAAAGTTAAGAAAGTTTTCAAGTTCAAAGCATTGCTTCGCCTTACACCTCACCGGCACAAATGTAGACCAACATACCATACATACAAGAGAGGCCCCCTTTAAGGTTTAGGCCACACAGCACCTCCTCCAGTCAATGTGAAGAGATTGACAGGCAAATTACAGATAAGTTGCCCCAAAATACTATTCAGGGATCAGTAAGCCCCTACAAGTCTGCTCCTATAGTCCTCGTCAAGAAAAAGGATGACAAGTAGCTAAGAAAGATTTATACCTTTGATGCTTTACATTGGGCACAAATATATCTTTCTGATTTACGATCAGGGTACTGGCAAATAGAATTACACCCCTCCGCCCAGGAAAAGACTGCCTTTATCACTCACAAAGGGATTGTATGAATTTTCAGTGCTACCCTTTGGGCTTTGCAATTTCCCATCTACTAAATAAAGTTAGTGCTGTCACTGATTTCCTGTCCCCCTAAAACACAAAAGGTGTACACAGTTTTTGAAGATTAGCCAATTACTACTGACGATTTATCAAGGCATTTGCACAAATTGCTGCCCCCTTTAATAAACTCTTACGAGAAACAGGTTTATTTCAAATGTGTCAAGTCTTGCCAGAAAGCTTTTGACACCCTTAAACAATCACTAGTTACTGCCCAATACTCGCTTTTCCAGATTTCACCCAGCCCTTTGACTTATATGTGGACACCAGTAAAGAAGGTATTGGTATGACTTTGGGTCAAACACAGAAATGCCAAGAGGTCTCTATTGCCTATGCAGGGCGTGATCTCACACCTGATTAATGCAACTATAGTGCAACTGAACGAGAGGCATTGGCGGTTGTAAAGGGAATTAAGAAATTCCAGTATATTTGTAGGGTGGACACTTCAATGTTTTCACTAGTCGTAATGCTCTCAAATGGCTGATGAATATCAAGGACACGATCGATCATTTGGCCAGATGATCATTGCTCCTGCAGCAATTTGATTTTACAACCCACTGCCACATTGGCAAAAGTAACATGAATGCTAATGCACTTTCCCGTTAACCGTACTTTGACGTCCAAATCAATGTAATCACTGATAAAGGCGTGTATTTTAACGCATTCGCTTTCCTTAGCGCCATGATGCCCACCTTGCTGACATGATTGAGTACCTCGAATCTGGGGTACTTTCTAATTCAAATTCGCAAGCCAAAGCTCTCTTGCTTTCTAATGATTCTTTCTACCTAGATGATGATGGCCTCCTTTATCATATTGCTACGATAATAATTATAGCTTTATTGGGTGAAACACAATTACTGGCATCCCATGACATGCGAACCTTGTTCAGAACGCTACTCTCAATTGGTCATACCAGGTGCACTACAGCTATGAGGTGCTACCTTAAGATCACGACAATGTTACCACTGGTCATCTAGAAAAATTCTTAAACTAAGGCTCCACTTCTGCCAATACCAGTGGAAGGGGTGTTTGATCGTGTAGCTGACGATTGCATAGGACCGTTCCCTTCATCACAATGAGAAAAAGTAAATAATAGCCTTGTAGGATTATTATACTGGTTGGCCTGAAGCGTTTCCAGTTAAGTCTATCAAGGCAACTGATGTAGCTCGGCTTACAATTGATTAAATTGTTACTCATCACAGCATGCAGCGAATGCTGCTTTCTGATGGAGGAAGCAATTTTCTCTCCTCAACCATTACAAAGACTTGCAGGCTTCTAGATATACAGACACTCATTATCAGGGAGTGTCGTCCTCAAACTGATCAGGGTCTACTTGAACATTTTACCAGGACACTTGCTCAATCTCTCTCTATGTATGTCAGCAAAAACCAAAATGATTGGTATTGTCATATTCCATCAGTACTTTTTGCATACCATGTTTCCCTATCTGATGTCACAGGTGAATCACCATTTTAGTAATTGTATGGAGGAGATCCCCATCTTCCTATGAATGTAAGCCTACTTACGCCAAAGGATCTTTGACTTGCGATGCGGAAAACTACAAGTGCATTGTTCAAAACCTGGAAGAATGCCACACAATTACAGTGGAATGAATCCAACGGGCACAACAAAAGATGAAACCATATTATAATCACAATGAAAAAAGAGGAAAAAGAAGGAGAAGGAAAAATTACAAATGAGGTTGGCGACAAGGTGTGGGTTTTCACGACCAAAATAAAAAAAGCGACTCTCTCGGAAATTACAACATTGCTGGCATGGCACTTACGGGTTAGTTGTACAAATATTTCCAGTTAACTTTTGTCCACGCCTTTGTCATTCTAACCGTGCAGTCACCACCATACATAAAGCACATGCTAATCGAATAAAACCATCCCCCGATCCTACTGCAAAACCTATTCTTCCACAAAAGCAGGATGATCTCTCTAATCCATATTTGTCTTCTGATGACTTACCCCCAGACAGTTTTTGCCCTGATCCTCCCTCCCTGGGACACACTCCACTTTCCGTCCGTATACCCTAATTAATTTTGCACTTTGGTTCATTGAATTTATCACGCATACCTCAAGACCAAGATCATAGGCCAAACCCAGCAATTTACATGCAAGTTGCTGTGATGCTGGGGTAAGATTTATTAAAAGAGAACTGGCATTTGAAGTTAATTTATTCCTCCCCACGCTTATGAGATTTCTCCCCAGAAAAGCGGGGTAAAACATCCCTACTATACTACTTGTAAGGCTAAAAAAAATCTAAGAAATCGCTTGATGTTTTCCTTTTCAAAAACACATTGTAGAAAGGGACCTGTCAGAGCAAAATACTTGCAGGCCACCTTAAGTGTCCAACAAAAGAAATGTAGACAAACAGAAGTGAGCTTTATAGTAGACTATGAACAAGCAAAAAATACTGAATACACCTTTACACATGTGTGAATAAATTCCGATTTAACCGTATACCCTAATTAATTTTGCACTTTGGTTCATTGAATTTATCATGCATACCTCAAGACCAAGATCATAGGCCAAACCCAGCAATTTACATGCAAGTTGCTGTGATGCTGGGGTAAGATTTATTAAAAGAGAACTGGCATTTGAAGGTGATTTAACACCTTCATACACTGCAGTCAAAACCTTTGCTGAGCAATGTTGTAACGTTCTACCACCCTGAAAAACAAGAGACAAGCCAGCAATTAATTTAATACTTTGCCACGAATCTCTTATAATGGTATATAATTGTTCATCGTGTTACTTTGTGAATATGATTGAAACTTAAACTACATTTAAAGTTGGTAATAAAGTTTTTTTTAGAAAGATTACAGTGGTCTTTTATTTGTACTACAACTTTCAATGTGACTCGCATCTTTGTCAGTAACAAATGGAATTTAAAAACCAATTTTTATCATTGGTAACCTAAAGAAGCTTGTGTAAATAACTAGAATTACATACAAGAAGACATAAAAAATAATATTGCTTTAAGCGTAAAATTATAAATTGACATGATTGATTTGTTAATTTAAATTGCGCTTTTCCCAGTAATGTTCATAGCCTCCTTAAGTTTGAGTTAAAGTTTTTAAAGGCAGAATCAAACATTTCAAAGCAATCTGTACAAGACTTGTGCCAAGGTTCCAAACCTTAGATGTTTGAATACAGTGTATGCGCTAGGAACAGTAAGAAGAGTTGCTCGCAGATGCAAGTAAAAAATGTTAAAAACTTACACCAATGTAGCAAGCGTTATAGTAAGCACATAAGATGTATATGCAACATGTAGAAAGAACTCTCTAGGGACACCTTAAAGTCAGTCTAGTTAGGAATTCAATATTTATAACACTTGGTTGGGCTTCTAAGTACTTATTGTGTGCAAAAAATGTTCCCTGTTCACCTTATTGATAAGTTAGAAGTTAGCAAATGCCGATATTTGTGCAGCAGTCAGCTGGCATAGCCAGAACAACTGCAACTTTAAGAAAATGGAATGGTACATCTATAAAATTTTGTTGTGCCCAATGTATGAAACTCGATCTCCACATTTGGTGCTTGAAAGCAGAGAAGAAAACGTTCACGTTGAAATTCTCAGTTTTGATATTTTAACTACACTTCAGTGAATAATTTTTAATAATACATGCTCTTTTAAAATAACAACATCTTCAGCAGTTGTTGGCCAAGTTTGCAGGGTTTTTGCCAAATGACCACAAGGAAAGTGTTTCCATAAAATAAGAAAAGTCAACAAAGCAAGATTGTGGAATAATGAAATTTGGATTTTATTAGCCAAACATTTTTAGTACACAAGCAAGAAAACAGTAGCTGCATAAGACTTTCATTTAAAAATGTAAAAATGTTTTCACTGATATCTAAATTCCCAAACAACTTTCACCTAGTTTACCTGACGTGTTAAGACAGACAATAGCAAGCCAGCAGAGTGAAGTTGTTGGTATCCCTGCACCAGCTGACCTAATCGGAGATGATCCACCTGGGACTCTTCTGTGCCACATAATGGTATTGGAAGCTGATCAAACAGATTGCAGTGACTGTGGTAGAAATAGTTATTAAGGATTACAATTAAAAATAATTAAAAAATGTCACTACTTGTACAAATCATTTGACCAAGTAAGGTTAAGAGAAAAGACCAAATACATTAATGATATAGTACTACACCACATAGTATTCTATATTGCCCTTTATACCATGCCATAGAAAATACAGCCAATCAGAATACAGGAAAGCCGTTGTATATTCGACGGTATTCAACCCAACCTTCCCATCGTGGGCTGCGATCTTATTCTCGATGAAATTTAGTAAGCATATTTTCTATGGCATGGTATAAAATAGTTACACAACACTTTCTCGTGGTATACTATGGAATATCCCACTTGTCACTTGTATTTTCTTCGTATACACACTCGCCTAAAGGCTTGTGTGTATACCAAGAAAATACAAGTGACTCGTGGGATATTCCATAGTATACCACTCGAAAGCGTTGTGTAACTAGTATGTATTTGTTCTTGCAGGACTCAGAAAAAATACTCTCAATTAAATAAACCTCTTTTGGCAACTAGTCCGAAAAATGAAGCTGGTCAGGAAGGCAAGCTTCGAGGGAAAACAAACGAAAAAAACCCAATACCTTCCAAGCGCAATTTTCTTTTCAAAGCTCTCTTTAAACCCCTCTACAAGTTGTTCAGGAAGCTTCTGTGCCAGCATTTTACACATGATACCAGTCTTAACAGAAAAAATGAAATTAAAGAATAAGTTAAGAATTCAGTAAAACAGCAATTCAAAACAACATGTTCCATGTTAAAATATCCAAAATGAGATGGTGTGCTTGTTACATTTTCCAACTGTTAAGACTAGTGTAAAAAGCACAATGCACTCATTATTTGCACGAAAACCTCATAAGCCCGTTCTGGCAGCTTTTCAATAACATTAAAACACTAGGAGAATTTTACTTTTAGAACGAATTAATAATTCAAAATTTATAAAAGAAACTATTTCTTTATAGCTTCAACTGACAGGATATATCCAACATTTGAGAGTATGTTTTGTCACTTTCCCAGACGCCTTATTGCAGTGTGAACCAGAAAACCGTGAACACTTTATTGCCAACGAGTCTGTAAATTTCTGCAGACAACCTTTGAAAGTAGCTCAAACTGTAAGAAATATAAACAAATGGACAGAGATGGAGCCAGCAGGTTATCTTTCGTGAATAATTTTTCAGCTTTTTCCTTTACTTCCTTTTTCAAAGTATAATGAAAGCGTTCACGGTTTTTGTGTTCTCACTGTAAGTACTCTGCCTTTTGTTGTTGTTTGGGATTCTGACCATAAACTCAATAATGATTCCACAATATTCTTAGCCACCTGAGCCCACTATTGCAGTCAGGTAGGTGGCCCTTAAAATCCAATGCATGAAAAGATAGGCATGAAAAACTCATAAACCTGTTCTGGCAGCTTTTCAACAACTTCAACATCTCCCATGTTGAATCCAATCACTCCTGGTTCTAATATACAACTAAGCACGACAGTGAACAGGTCATCCCTCCAAAACTCAGTTGGAACAATCTAAAGAAAATAAAAGATCAGCTAAAACCGTTAGAAAAAAAAAGTCAAGAAGTGACCCTAACAATTTTAAAATATAGGTGAAACTTACATTTTTTATATACATCTGTATGAAGAATCATTGACCCCTCTTTTCATTTAGGCAAAATCTTGACAATTCCATTTATTTTTAATTTTGACAAAGAAGTTCAGTTTCCATACATTTGCACAGATGGCCATCCTCATCAGTTGTTACAACTAGTTAATCCATTCAATGAAATGCAACTGCTTAAGCTATATTGTATTCTTAAAAAAATATTAACACCTTCAAAGTTTCCTGAGGGTATCTTTGGAGTAACACTGTTAAAAAATTCATGATCCTTACTATCACTGTACACTTTGCCCTGTAAATTAAGAAAAAGGATGAAAAATACCAAAATTAGTCAGGAGTTGACATTAATACTCTTTATAAATTCTGACGCTGACTTATTTGAGCGTAAACAACGCTCATAATGTGCTCAAGACGTTTCGACCGAGAATCTTCGGTCTTCTTCGGTTGTTTCCATGGCATAAAACGGCTTTTTAACGGTTTCCCATTGTACGCGCGCGCGAGTGACTAATACAAATACACGTGAACGCTGCGCGAGACTATGAACATTATGTAAGTGACTTATATACATCAGGGATGTCTATGTGTTCATTTCCCGCATTCTGGTCCCTCTGCGAATGCCACGCTTCTAGGAAAAGCCTCTTGTGGTAATCGCCTGACTTGTCCACCACCGCTGCATGATTGAAATCCATATCATGGCCAAACGTGTTCTCGTGTTGCGCGATCTTAGAGTTTTTTTTTTTTTGTCGCAAGAAAAAGAAAAAGAATATTATTTGCTTTTAGAAATGTTAATTAGTAATAAAAAAACAACAAGGTAACAGGAAATTATTTTTTTACGTGGTTTCATGACCTATTGCAACAGACCATGAAGATACAAATCAGGTTTTTCTTGTTTCCTTGGAATGAAAATTAGTCCCTGTTCAGTAAAAACTTTAATTATGTGTTTCCACTGGTAATGACTGCCTTTGTCTTTTAATTTTTTTAGCTCCCATCAGTTTCACTGTAGTGTACAAATAAGAAGCATTTTAGCCATTAAAGAAATGGGTTATTAGAAAAATAATTCTGATTGGAAAAAATGGTCTGTTCAAAGTGTATTCATTTTATGTAAGCTAACACAAAATATGTTTTTGGGTTTTAGTTTTGAAGATAAAGTTTAGAACACAGATCCCACAATTCTGTGACATAGCTGATTGACATCTTATCATGATTTCACTGTGCTATTCACCATAATGTGTGAATCCAGAAATTATCCCTACCCTGCCCGCCGTGGAAGGTTACTAGAAATTTCATGGGGGAGGAAACAGAAATAAGAAAGGAAATTCCAGATAGGTAGGTGGTGCACACCAAAGATTCTTCCATGGGGGGTTATGGCTATTTTCTGGAACCACACAATTTTATGTCTGTTATTCATTTCTATTCTATTGTCAACTGTGAATGAACTTGCAGCCAGTCATGACACTTCTGAAACAGGCTCTCAGTCAGTTTGCATAACAACTAAGCATCTGTATTCTTCAAATTAACTGTACACCTTCTGTACGAGAACTATAAAATATAAGGCATACCTGTTATAGCTATCAGTCTCCTTTGGTGTAAATACCTCTGATTTGCCACTTGACGATCCTGGTGTAAAACAATTGCTGGCTGCTGTGATGCCAGACATGGCCATGTAAGACAAGAAAAAGGCCACAGACTTGAACAGAACACTGGACTTTTTACCACTGTCTGCTACTATAATAAAAAAAAATGAAAGGCTGAGTACCCTTTGAAATTTGTTTTTCATCTTTTTCCATGTATGATGGACAAGATAGAATATCTGCAAAACACAAGAGCAAATTATTCTAATCTATCACACTGACACAAGTGCTTTTTAATTGGAATATTTTAATTAAAAGAACGGTCAAAAAACATTTTTTGTTTTAGTCAGGTTGAGTCAAGCTCAACAAATTTCATCCACAAGAAGAAAAAGAAAATAAATGATTATCTCAGTTGGTAGAGCATCGCACCAGTATCGCGGAGGTCACGGGTTCGAATCCCGTTGAAGCCCTGAATTTTTTTCAGGCTTCTTTATTCCAATTGCTTAAATTGGAAATTCACTGCAAGGAACATTTATCACTCTCATATACATCTGCAGTTCATATATGAATCATTTCATATACATTACATTAATGATAGAAGCAAAGCCTCTTCCACCATGTCTCAGCTTAATGTGTTTTCTTGAGTGTACATATACAGACAACAAACACATTTCATACATGTAAAAAGAGGAAAAGTGATTACAAGTACTAGTGCTAAAGATTAAACTCATGTGCTGCTTCTTTAATGCTGAACACAACTCAAACAGCTCATCAAACAGCAGGCCAAACACAACTCAAACAGCTTATGATGTGTATGCCTAGGCCTCAGATTGGATTTGTTTTTCATCCTTTTCCATGTATGATGGACAAGATGGAATATCTGCAAAACTAGAATGCGAGAGACAAGTTCATACCCCTTCAACAATTTCCATTTTTACTACTTTTACTAAAACTCTATTTAAACTGCTATGTCATTTAAACTAACCCAGTTGCCTTGCAATACTTTAGGGCTCCTTACCTATCACAGCTGCACAATTAATGTTGAAAATTAGAAATAGAACTGTACGAATTTTTCCATGGCAACACTAAAAAGATGTCAGATGTACGCTATGTTTAACCTTTTAAGGCAAATATACATGTACAGTGGAACCTTCCTGTGTGCAACGACAACCTTAACCACTTTTAATGTGAGTGGTTTCACCTTTTTTAACTTTTTCAACTTCTGATTTGCCGTTTGAGTAAGACACTGTTTTGACACTGTCTCTGTATACAAAGTGATTGCACATTTTAAGCATGACACACATGCACATTTTGCTGTCATGTACAATTAGAATTTAACTCTAAACTTGCTTTTTAAAGTGCTACTATGATGAAATCCACATCTTTCCTATCTAAGCCGTTTTTACACATTCACAAGTATGAGAAAAAAAAATGCTGTTTCCTGTTTTCAAATATCTTAACTATTAAACTGCCAAGTTTTACTGGTCTCTGCAGCAAATTGACCACGATAGCTCTTTTTATACTTGCTAAATAATTGGGTTGAGTAGCTGACCTCGTCAGTTCTCTAATTTGCATATTTACGAACTTTCTCTGGAACTAAAACAGATATTTGAAAACGGAAAAGGCCATTTTGAAGCTTTCATTGAATTTTTTATGATACGCCTGAAATTGCAAGGGGTGGAAATTTGACCAGCACTTTAATCTGAAAACCGTTTTTGTTTTCATATTTACATAAGAGGTTTCTCTTTTTCGATAACACTCCTTAGTTTTGAATTGGATTGAGAACACTCAAGACAATGTTTCATCGCACTTCTTGTATTCCTATCAATATTTGAAATTAAATTGAGGAAAAAAATTATTTACCTATGAACACATGGAGACAGTTAACAGGGTTGTCAAAATATGCCGGCAACCGGCGCATTTCACCGGCTATTCTGAATACTGCACCGGCTACTCGGAAGGTCAGTTCTGAGTGTGTGTTATAAAGATCTGAGTGTTTTCTAGCCCCCTACTTTTTGGATGGAACCTGCTCCTCAAAAACCCACTGAGAGACCAGTTTTTGTCACATACACATGTATATTGTATTATTTTACTAACCAGTTAAGACCTGACTTGGTGACAAGAGACTTTCACTAAAGCTCCACATGTAGCAATCTAGAGTTGCCAACAGCATGTCAAACCATAGGAATGTCTCTTTCAATGAAAATGGTCCACCAATATCTCGCAGGGTAGGATATTGCTGAATACCATTTTGCCCTCCACCGCCACCTTCAAATCTAACAGCAAAATAACAAAAGTTGGGTTCAGTCAGCAAGTTTCAAAATATTAACTTCTAATAATAGTAGTTCTGCAGCTCAGGGAATTCAGAAGAAGGGTGGTGGATGGTTGGGTGGGTCGGTTTGTTTATTTATTTATTTTTGTAATTTGTTTTGTTAAATGGTTGGGTCAATCCTTTCCTCCCTGGAATTTCAATCCCTTCTGGAGGGGGAATATGGACATCTTCTGGATTTATACATTATAGAGTTTGCATGCACTATGAATTTTTTCTTTCCCAAAAGACAAGTGCACTGGCTACCCCAATAACATAATAAATGAGAAATTTTACATATAATCGAGCAATCTGCAAGGTCAGCAAACACAAACACAAAGTACATCAAGACTACATGCACAGTAATTTATTTTTTCAAACCTGTGGACAAAAAATGATTTATGATCTTCATAAGTTTTCTTCATCCATTCAGCAGCAGAGCTTACACCTATCAGATGTAACGAAAAAAGGTTAACCAAATATAAACAAAAATTAACCACTCCTAAATCACAATTGAGTCTAACGATTTTGGAGTGTTGGGGCCGGGACTTTCACACTAGTAGTTTGTACTCATAGTATCCTTACTGCAAATGCATTTCATGTAGCCACCTCATTCATTGAGCAAGTGCATTACAAGAAAATAAGCAGTAATAGTGCTGGTAGCTGCTACAATAACGTTTGCATGAATCTAACCATCTTTGCTTCTTGGTAACAACGTTTTTCTTTCTATTAATTGATTGCCATTTTTTATTGTTACCACTTTCACAGGAAAGAAAACAATTTACCATTCAGAATGCAAATGGAACTACACTACATGTCTGAGCCTCAGGTATGGTTTACCTCTGGAAATGACTGTAACAATAGTCTTAGACTGCCACTGAGGGTTCTTGGTTTAAGGTTTGAATCAATCTAAAAACTATTTAGCAAACTGAGCAGTCAAAGAGTACCTGTCACAATTTTCTAATAATCTGCTAACTTCTAATTACAGTGGAACCCCGTTAATATGGACACCAAGGGGACAGGCCAAATTGTCTGTATTAAGTGGTGTCTCAGAAAAAAAGTCACGGATACATGTTTTATTGACACAAAGAGGAAGGCAAACATTGTTACGGCAACTAAACGTTCTTTAATTGTACTGTAACTGTAACAAATGCAAACTGCGATCTCTCTGACTAAATTAAATAATGTTTATGAAAACCTTACGATCTAATCATACACTCGAACTAAACTTTAATAAACTCAACAGTGGAATTATTTAAAAATGTTGCAACTTTACTAAATACAAGAAATAAAACGCATTTGAACAGCAACAGAACGTTTTCTGTAAAGTTTCCGTTGTAACTGAAACTCTGACCGTAACCGTTCTTAAACTTTACAAAAAAAGAGTCAGTAACTTTACTTTGCACGGAAGCTTTTAGCCTACAACACAAGTGATAGCTTCAGCAAAAGGCAAAGAAAGTGAACCTTTTAAATAGGAACAGCAGTCAGAAAACCGTATTAAAGGACTTAAAGTACAAGCAACAAACCAGAAGTTACGCTATTAAGCTACTCTTTGTAGTAAAATGGTTTTAATAAGCTCTTCGAATTCTGTCATTATTTGACTAGGGTCCAATGTATACAAGTTAGCAAATAATAGCGACAATAAAAAATGACAGTGCACAGATAAACATAAACAGTGTCCGTAAAGCGGCATTGAAAATATACCAGAAATATCCACTCGGGACACAGAAAAGTGTCTGTTGTCTCTATTAACTGGTGTCCGTATTAAGCAAGGTTAATTTAAGAGAATATGTTGAGGTTTTCGTCGGGACCAACGAAACTGTCCATAATACGGGGGTGTCCATATTAAGTGGGTGTCCATAAAGCGAAGTTCCACTGTACTAATTTTATTGTTATCTGTCACTAAGCTTTGTTAACTGTCATTACTTTTACATATGCTTGGCCAAAGAAATTTATGTAACAACTTGCACATCAGACATAGTAGAATACCTGGCAGAAGTGGCGCTAGCTGGCAGAGAAGTCTCATACATTGATGTCGGCATTCAGTGCTTGGTTTACCGCATTGTTTAATCAACCAAGGAATCATGTGACTCAACGTTATGGTGTCCAATTTTTCAAATCCCCTGCAACATTAAAAACAACATTAAGACGATGGTATTGTTTTCAAATTGTTAATTACAAGACATTTTACAAGTGAACCCCACTATCTCGAACTCTCAAAGAAAACGGAAAAATGGTTCAAGTGAGGAGTTTGAGACAGCTGATAGTAAATGACTGAAAAAGCCGGCAAATCCATGGGAAATCGATTTAAGTTCAAGATAGCAAGAAGGTTTAACTATATGAATTACGTTTTAAACTGAAATGAACTTTTGAGAATCCCAGTAGGTCTGTTCAGTTGGCAATTTGCACTGCCATGGCTGAGAAGTAAATGGACAGTGTCACCTGACTAGCTAGTCTGTATCCTTAAGATAAAAAATTTGCAATTACATCTGTTAACATTCTATTGCTCCACGTTGTTATTGATATAAAACAGAACACAAGAGCAAATTATTCTAATCTATCACACTGACACAAGTGCTTTTTAATTGGAATATTTCAATTAAAAGAACAGTCAAAAAACAGTTTTTGTTATAGTCAGGTTGAGTCAAGCTCAACAACTTTCACCCACAAGAAGAACAAGAAAATAAATGTTTATTTATTGGATTGAGTAACAATGATAGAAGCAAAGCCTCTTTCACCATGTCCCAGCTTAATGTGTTTACTTGAGTGCACATATACAGACAACAAACACATCTCATACATGTAAAAAGAGGAAAAGTGATTACAAGTGCTAAAGATTAAACTCATGTGCTGCTTCTTTAATGCTGAACACAACTCAAACAGCTCATCAAACAGCAGGCTAAACACAACTCAAACAGCTTATGATGTGTATGCCTAGGCCTCAAATTGGATTGTGCAAATCCCTTCGACACCATGCAAAACAAACCATACCCTTGGTAAAGACATCTATGCAAAAATAGGCTTATTTTGATTAACAATCAACACTTGATGACTGGTCGCAAGGGAAACAGCAATGTTGCCCACTCAGAGACTTTTGGCTGTAAACAGTTTTATTGTTAGATTTCATGTGTCCTTGAAGTTGCCAATGAGAACGTCTGGCTACTGGGGAAACATTTTCAGCCATATAACAAAAGCAAATAAACTCAAAAATACTTAAACGAGGGCAAATGTGCTTTTATAAACTACTTAAAGCTACCGCAAAGCTACACAGTTGGTAGACTGTCAGTAAACTATTGTCTGATAATTACTGACAACTTTTATGCACACAAATGCCAGAATCTCAGTTGCTTAATTTTATGTTTGATACAATTAAAACAATCTGGACATGCCTGGGAATTCTTCTGCGCTTATTTTCCTTGTTTAGCAACTGTGCTCGTGCTTTGATGATTCTCTCCAAGTGAGAAATAACTTGAACACACTGATCCCGTGTACCTGTACAATAATAAAAAAAAACAATTATTAGCAAAAGCAGTAAAACACCCCTTAAACTGAAAGTAATTGTTTAATCTGATGCTGGCAATATATAAAAATAGTTGTTCTAAGATTAGAGTTTCTCTGTAATAACAGAACAGTCTACTTTTAAAAGCCTCCCCTTTGTAAACATTTAAGGTAGCATAGAATTTGTTTTGCTCAGTTGCGAGAAATTTACCGCTGCATTGGAGAAGGGCATTCATTTCCTTTTATGAATTCATTACTGGAATGACTGTATGGTAAAAAATGCAATTTAAAACACTGGTGGTTACATCTGGATCCGGATTAAACATATCTTTCAAGTAAAGGTTGTTTATTATACATTGATAACTGTACCTTTTGCCTGGTCATCATTATGTGCAAGAGACAAACTTTCCAAGTAGTTAACAAGGATTTCCAGCACAAAAATATCCACTAAGGAGGACTCCTCCCTACATGTAGGATAATATTCATAACAGTTATTATAACTTAAAATAATTCACTTACACATATATTATATTGCTGAAGCAAAATGTCTTAGCCACCTAAATACCACAGATAACGTTAAAAAAACAAGCGCGACTTGAAGTTTTCGGTTCCAGTTGCATTTGTCAGATGTTTGCATTTCATAATATACAGTAATAAGCCACATTTAAAAAGAGCGTACTCTCCCAGTTCGCCTGCAATTCGCCAGAATATTGCCTCCCAAGCTTCGTTATTTGTCTTGTTAAAATTCTTGGCCCAAGATAATAAAACACTTCAACGATTTATGTGTTCAGTCAGCATTTTATGTTCAATCGTTCATGTCATAATAGTGAACAGGAGTTATTTCAGCATAAATGTAAAAATTTCTGTTTTATGCTTTTTTAAGCTTGAGTGCGGAAAGAATTATTCATGGCATATATTGTATTTGAGGTTGTTGATTCCACATACATAAAGAGATATCGCAATTAAAAAGCAAAATTTGCGGAGCTCTTGTGTTTCATGACCGTTTCTTTGACATGACTTTTTAAAATGGAAGCAAACAAAGTGCAAGAGGGGGCCTTTTTATAGGCTCGCACCATGTTTAAAACAATATAGACCAGGAAAACAATACCTTCAAAACAAAGAAACATTTCACAAATTTTTACACCAAGGTAAGCCCTTAAAAAACTCCATTGTCAGTGGTCTGTTTTCGTGGTTATGTTGTAATCTTGTTTCTGAATTTCATATGTGAAAGAACATAACAAACATTTTACATGTTATGCTGATCTTACATGGTCAGACAATGTAATGGTGGATTACCAATTATTATAATTATATATTGATTATTTTTTTATTTTGATGAGGTGCAAAACTTATCAGTGATAAATTGATCAATGTCAAAATTTCATCTGCAAAACAACTTGCCTGAAAATTGTGTAGATATTGTTAAAGGCTAATGCAGCACCAAGTCTCTTTGCTGCGCTAGGATGGAGGGCCAGACTGTAGAGACGCTTTAACAAAGACTTGATATTGATTGGGCTCTTTTCCAATTGCTAACAATAAAAAAATAAAACTGTTATCTTGTGATAAATAGTTGTGGGCATACAGGTTGTTGGTATCACAAACTGCCACCAAGATTGATCTGTACATTCTGTTAAGGGGGTCCTTCTTAACTAGAGATCTAGAGCAGATGCTAAGGAATTGATTAAAGATGGTTTTTGGTGTCAAGCCATTTTGGAGCATCTGGAAATGCTAAACGGTGTTTTTTTGTGGGGAGAACACTTGCATTGAAAAAAATTGATATTGAGCATGATAGCTAGTGTGCCAGTCCCAAACCAAGCCAACAAACCACAAATTAAAAATCCTAAAACGTGGGGGGTAGAGTTACGAATTTTTGAAAGAATTAGATATAACATAGCTTTCTTATAATCCTACGTACATTTGTATGGAATTACCTTTTATTATGCCATTACTTTAATAATAATAATAATAATAATAATAATAATAATAATAATAATAATAATAATAATAATAATACAAATTTCATAAAAACAATTTGAAGCATTTAGCACGTGGACGATCTTTATCTCTCCACACTGATTTTAAAATCGTAAAAATCTATGCTACATTATATGTCAGAGTTCTGATTTCCTTTGTCTTAACTTGATGAATTATCAGTGAGTTTTAGAATCGAATTTGCAAGTTGCTCAAGCAAATGACATTTAGGAAATTGTGCTGCAACACTGCAAAGTTGGAAGAAAACAACATTACGTTTAACTGTAAAATTTAAGTCAATTCAATGCATTTAAATAATTATTAATCCTAAGGGAATATTTGCTTTTATGTATAACGTTCATATTTGGCATCTTTGCTTCCCTTGCTCAAAGCACATCAAAAGGGAAACAATTACAATAGGTAAAATAGTTTCATCAAGGCACAGATTATATTTTCCTCAAACGTTTACCTAGTGCCATAAATATTTGTAGCACATTTTAATTAATGAAGCAAGGAAATCAATTTCAAAAGTAAAAAAAAAACTTCAAGGGAGCATCCATTCATTTAACAAAGCTTTGCAAATATGCCAAAACATTTGATTATAACTTTTGCAAAATACTGTGGCAAACTTCATCTGTAACTCTCTTTAATGATAATAAAAAGTTGAGATACAATATCTGCAAGGACAAACCTTTTCACTTGTCTGCTTGATTGACCATTGAAGGAATTCCCGTATACACTGGGCACTAAAGTCTCGTAATGCAGTGTCAGCATGGTGAATGATGCCATCCTATCATATATATTAAAATGTTAGTTTAATTTGTTGTTGTCAAAATTTTTAACTCCTTAAACATATTTTATTTCTTATTAATGACTCTAAATTGTACAGTGCTAAATTCAGATTTTTTTTATATGTATATTTCTTGGCAGAATGTATGAAATGTTGACTGTTATAATTATGACCGGGGTGAACAAACATACTTTGTTCAGTTTTTCTCGAAATTTTCGTTGTCATTCATAAAGAGAGATTTGGCAGTAAGTGTGAGATAGTGAATTTTATCCTATGGTAAAACATGATCTGTTTCCCTGATCTAATTTAAACTTCTAAACTTAAAAGATTAACACAATGATATGTTTTTGAGTGTTTTGACACCAAATTAGATGATGAAATCGTCAAATGCAATCAGTCCAGTTACAAATGAAAATGTACAGGGTGACAGTCAAAAATCTATCAAAGCACGGTTTCCTAACTGATCAAGATCAATTCTCCACAGTGACAAGAAACACTGATTGGTCAGTTCTTAACTGGCGTGTGTCCACTAGTGAAGACAGCCTTTGCCTTTAAAAGTTCTATTTTTAACCATTATTTGACTTTAGTTTGCACTGGGCTTTTTGCTTTCGATATGTACCCATGGTCTGTCCCATTAATCATTACTTTCAATTTATTTTTATTTTTCAAGCCATAGAACAAGAATATTATAAAGGCCTTCACTTAGTTCATGTAAGCGCAGCCATAATGGCTTTACACAAAATATGTTTTTTCAACTGAAACACATTTATTAATTTTGTTTTTATGTTTCACTCACCCCTTGTGGAAATTTTGAAATGTCAACTATACGCCCATGATTTTTGATTTTGCCATGGTAACATCAAAATAACAAGCAGTTTTTTCCTAAAAAATCGTTATATTTGACATTTTTCTTTATTTGTCCATTTTTTTTAACAAAACTGTACAATGTCTTTAATTTTACATGCCATAAGGCATTCTGGCTTGATTTTGTATTAAGGTATTAGCAACCCTTCAGGACCGTCCGTGCACGGATAGCTCCAGCACTTTTGTTTTTAATACAAACCCCTATAAACCACACATTTTCTGAAAGCTTAATAGTTCCAGATTATAAATTATTTCTTTAAAAAATGACGAAAACTTAAAACAAAAGCAAAATTGAGACGTTTTTGCGAAAGAACATGTCTGTGTAAATCAAGCTCCAGGCCCGCCGAAAATAAGTGGAAGATAACGATAAACATGTTTGCCTCTTAACACCTTTCTCTAAAAAACCGTGTCTCAGATTTTTGACAAGTGCGTTTGTTCTTTTGTAATAGGCAGATTAAGTTAGGGAAGATGAATCATCGGCACTTCCTGTGGAAAAAAATATAAATTGTTCGAAAACGAGAAAAGAAAACAAAAATTGGTCCGCGATGCGTATGTGTGGGGGCTTGATAATTTCAAATTTGATTCTTCTTTTTTGTGATTTCTTTTAGTACATTCAATTACCTTAAGGCTGCTATTTATTGCGGCAAATAATCTTTGCGATTTTTTGCAAATCTCCAAATTTAGTAGTCGCAGTAATTTCTACTCGCGAAATTTACCCTGTTTTGCAGTTTAAGCAAGATCAAAAAACAAGATCAAAGAGCTCTTCGAGCCACAACTGAATTTTTTGCCAAGTTTAAAAGTTTAGTTTTCATTCCTTGAAAATTTATGAGCAGCAGGTGATTCAAACATTTCTTTGATGCACATGATAACAGATAAACAGCGGAATGTCTATTACATTGATATAAGATATTTTCACCTTACGTTATTAAGTATGTTTGAGTAGCACACTCGGGTAGGCATCTGACTGGGGAACGATAGGTGGTGAGAGGTCCCGAGTTCAAATCCCAGAGGAGACAATTTTTTTTTCTTTTTCCCTTTTTTTTTCTTTTTTAACCAGTAGCACTAAAATGGTTTGTTTATTATATCGCTCCGTAGGTATGCATTGCAGAATAATTTACATTTATCAGAACATATAGCCATATAGACTGATTCAAGTACAAATGTATAAGATTGTGCTGTTTCATCTGAAAAGCTCTTCCTTTTGTTCCGAACAAGCAGCCACGCACTCGATTTTAGCCAACGCTCTGGTTTCTAGATAGATCCATCGTTAATGAAGCTTATGTGAAACCCAATTTAGTTTTCGAATATTCCTACATGTACAACGCTAGCTCGACAGATACGAAAGAGATCGATCATTACATCGCTTTTGCGGCTCTCAATATTGGCTTGCGTAATCGTAAAAGCTCCTGTTGAATTGATGTGCAACCTGCACAGACTTCCAGCCAAACGAAATGTTGGCTAGTATGACTTCGTGAGCTGCTGTAATGACGAGCAACTACAGGAACAGCTGAAATCAAAGAAACCACACGAAACGACACGCCAAAGTCCAATATGGCCTACTCGACATGCACCGCCGACCTCATCCCCAGGCTCTCTCGCAGAAGACCACGTGACACAAGCAAACCCACACACAAAAAAATAAATAAATAAATCCCTCAGTCGAAGAAGAAGAGCTGTATCTGAATATAAAAAAATTTCAAATTTAGAAAAACTGCACTTTTAAACGGTGGCTGATACCTTAATTTCCATTATTTTCTGACTTTCTTAGAGAATGGTGAAACCCAAGATGGTGGACCCAATATGGCGGCTCTAATGACACCATATGACGTCATATGATGTCTCAACCAACAACAATTATGCTCAGTGCCAATAGATTCCACTGGGCATTAACAGAACAAAATCCTAGGGTTTCTCTCTCGCCTTTTACCACAGTTTGGATATGAATTTGCATGTATGTCTGAGGGTTTTTACATTATAGTCACTAACTTGGGCTTTACGTAGTCATGCTAAGACACCCAGTTGTTGCAAATTTTGCACAGTAGGTGTGCTCATTGTAAAAGGAGGAGAAGTCTGCTTTAGATTTATTATATTATAACTGCACACAGGAATCACCATTTAATCATACCAGAATTGCATCTAAAAGAGCCATTGTTTCTGGGCTCTCGAACTTTCTGTTGTTGGTAAACCAATGAATCAACTGGAACACTAAGGGCTTGAAAAGCTGCTCCGACACCTACATAAAAAGCATGAAACCATAAGCCAACACAAGGTTTAACAACATAGATCCAAAATTGAATCAAAACTGGTGTTCTTTTGATACTTTTTTATGGCAAACGAATGAAGCTAATAATAAAAGGCAACTATAATAACTTTATGAGCAATAGTTCAATGTCCCAGATGTCATAACCATAAGTTAAAAAAGTAAAATAATTTTTTATATTAAATGATAAATAATAACGTTATTATTCAATGTTGTTTAATTTTGATGAAAATATTTAAAGTGATAAAATTTTTAATATTATGTCAATGACAAGAAATCATGTTTGAAAGTACATCCCGCTGGCACATAAAGAGTCAAATTTCATGGTTTAAATTTTTAGGTGTCATTTACAAAAGCAATGCTATCAATCAGCTTGTCTTCCTTGTTACTTGTTTATAGCACTGTGCCCTAAAAATAGTCAATGATGCACATAGTAGTGGCTAAACTGCTGAACATACAGTCATTTAGTGTATGTGGAGCAATGTCATCTCGTTCTACTATTACAAGCTCCCTGGTCTACACAAAAGCAAAGCAGCGCTTACCTGTTCCACATCACATGCCAGCTGCAGCAGGGCAGGAAACACATGCTTCCACAACCTTTCCATAGGGCTCTATAAATTAACGACATATAATGTAACTTTGTCTTCACTTTAGTTAGTTCAACCCAGCATCTCTTGAGCAAATTCTTGTAAGCCAAAATAAAAAACAAACACATTGGCGAAGATTATAGAGCAGATAGCCTCAAAGTAATAACTACATCGCTTAATAGACACTGTACTTAAAGAACAGAACCTAGAGGCTTTCTATTGAACGAAATCAGTTATAAATTGGTGTGTAAATTGAATAACAAAAGTTGTATTTTTCAAACGGCTAAAAGTGGACGAAACCAATTTACTTCGAGATGATATCTCGCCAAAATGATCTTAGCTTGCCAAAATGACCAAAGAACAAATAACAAACTGTGTTAAAATGAAACCAAGGCAAACTTTCCTGTTTCTGTACTGGCATGTTGAAAGTACTCTACTTATTGTTAATTCCATCTGGCATTGTATCATTGGCTCCTCTTTGGTATTTCGAACTTTCCTAGATTTTACAAAAATTTAAATTCCCTGGAAATTTTAAACAATATTTTTTTGAACAATATTTTAGGTCATTTTGACGAAATAAAAGAAAATTCAAATTTTTGGTCCTGTCACGGGTTGTCGATATTTAGAGACATTGCCTCTTGTTGCCCCAAGGGCATACAGGCATTCGGTATAATGTCTGCCCAAGGACATTGAGTAAAATGTCTGGGATTCGTTGCAGGCATTTCCTGTCCTTTCCTTCCCCATCCTCCTGATCCTTGCTTTTTTGCTTTCTCAGTTGCACTAATGTTGCCTCACAGTTCTTTCATTCACTCTGCATGCTCGGAAAGGAAATGGCAACTACACAGGCTAGAGTTTTCACGTCAAGTATGTGTGAAATCATTTCTTAACCTTAATCATCAGCATTTTGTTACCCATACTAAGTTCATGAATTTCTCCTGCAGCTGACACGGCGTCCTGTTGTTAACATAAATTCTGTGAAAAAAATACCTTTTTGGTTCCTTGAGGCTGGGTGACACTTTTACCAAGCATGTAGAGGACAAGGGAGTGGAGTGATTCACAGGCTGCAACCTATTAATTTTACAACATACATATCATCATTATCACATCTGTCAGACAATTTTTGTTAAAAAAGACATGTATCACATCTTAGACAAAATAAGCCATTTGCATTACCTGGTTATCTGATGGTATCGAAAATTTATAAAAATAGTCATGATGAAGTAAATACCAAACATAGAATGTTCATGATGGATAAATTTAAAGTACTGTTGTGGTTTAAAAAATATGATTATTATGCTGCGTGGCAAAGCATACCATCCAGCACGTTTTTCAAACAAATAGTCCTATTATTTTTATGTCAATGATCATCTATCTAAGACATGACCATAACAATACATGTCATATACATTAACCAGTAAATAGCTGTCTTAACAAGAAGGTCTCTTCAAGTGTTTAAAACTTAATCCCATTTCACAACCCCAAGCATAGTTTGAAGAGCGATAATATTCTTGCACTGTCAAAGGTTACCAGAACCGAAAATAAAAATTTGGTGTTACTTTGCTGCCAAGGAATAGAACTTATTACCAAAAAAATTGGAGTCGTGGCTCAAACCTATACACATAAAACTTTGATCGTACTTTTAATCATCCATATTTTAATTGCTTACATTGCTATTATTTCAATATTTTAACCTTAGCCTTACAACTTGAAATATTCTTCTAAGGTAGGAGTTTTATTTTTTTGAGGGGGGGGGGGGGTGGAGAGAAAAAAAATTTCATTAATAGATTTTTTAGCTTCAAGCTGTCATGTAAGGTTACGGTAAGATATCACTGTTCTTGAGACTAGCATTTTTATCTGACTAATTTTTACTATGTGGTAACATATTCTTTTACTCTTTCTTTACAGTTAACTTTTTTAATTTACATAATTATACACAATGATAATGCAAAAGCATGAAGTTTTGGATGAGTATGAGTATCTCACGCTGCAGTTCAATAATATACTATCAAAGCTTCCCCTTTTCACAACTGGAT
This sequence comes from Oculina patagonica, assembly GCF_052425735.1. NCBI lineage: Eukaryota > Metazoa > Cnidaria > Anthozoa > Scleractinia > Oculinidae > Oculina > Oculina patagonica. The sequence continues at coordinate 13,704,118 of NC_135769.1, read as the reverse complement.
GAATTAAAATTTGAGCTTTGCAAAGGGTCAAAAGCAAAACTACTAGTACACAAGAACAATGTCTGCAAAACTTGTAAGAGGCATACAAAGAGCAGATTAAAGTAAGTACATGTACCTTTGTTTGTCTGTCACTAGATGACGTTGCAAGTTCTACAAGTCGTGGCAAGAATGGGTCTAAAAAGATAAGAACAACTTTGTTAGTAACACACTCAAAATATTAAACTATATCTCAACTGCAATAAAAAATACAGGGCTGTAGCTACTAAAAAGAACTTAATCTGACTTGCTAGTTACGTTTATTTCAAGTAAGTAGTGTTGAAAAACACAAATAACAGAAAGCGTAGTCCTAAATCTAATTTTAACAGGTCCCAGAATTTATTTGATCAGTTTTTCACACAATCATTTTTGATAGTGTGCAATATAATACATTTAACAACGCGCATAAAATGGCCTTGTTTGCCTGAGAATTTTATACCAGGGTTCAAGGCTCAATGACATATAGCGACTACAGAAACGTTTTCATAAACAACCACTTTTTGCAGAAAATGATCAATTTCCCATCCTTTTCATTGCTCATTCTCTTCATTTCATGGTTTCCATACATTTCTGCTTGAATAAAATAGCAGCATAAGCTAGAAAAATTATGTTCACAGACAATTATTATTTCATTAGAAAAAAGAGAATGTGCCAAGCTGTGTTTTACACAGTTTTATACCATGCCATAAAAAATACAGCCAATCAGAATACAGGAAAGCCGTTGTATATTCGACGGTATTCAACCCAACCTTCCCATAGTGCACTGCGACTGTATTCTCGACGAAATTTAGTAAGCGTATTTTCTATGGCATGGTATAAAATAGTTACACAACATTTTCTCGTGGTATACTATGGAATATCCCACTTGTCACTTGTATTTTCTTAGCATACACACTCGCCTAAAGGCTCGTGTGTATACCGAGAACATACAAGTGACTCGTGGGATATTCCATAGTATACCACTCGAAAGCGTTGCATAACTAGTATTTATTTTTTGAAATAAAAAATTGTCAAGTTTGCAGCTTACATTTTACTAATAAACGTTAAGTTGTTGCTTTTAAGAAGAAAAAAACAGTAAACAATTTCCAAAGTGCTTGTAATCCTACCTAAATAAATATTAGGCTTCATGTCTTGAAATGGGACAGCAAATGTTAGATGGTTATTAGTTTCCCATGCCACTGCCTTTGAAGGGTCTGTACTGCCAAGAAGCAGCATGTTTGTTTGACCTCCTAAACTGCCCAACAGTCTGAGAATCTGATGACGAATCTTGGTTGAAGGAGTCATGGTGGTCTGAGGAGAAAAATGGGTCAGCAATGGGCCCTTTGCAGCTTAGCTGGTACAAAACCTGTCGTGCTGGAGAGCAAGGTACGCTCTGTGACATTCAAAACAATGGAAAGTCAAGCATGACTTGTTGAAGTTGTTTTGTTCTTGACGTTCCAACATGTAGCTTGCCCTCCAGCCTTTTAGCTGCGAAGGGCCCAGTGGCCTATTAGGTGGCCATGAAGCCATCATCGAGGGTAACCATATGTGTTGATACAGCTGTACGTGGTCATGTACTATACTACAGAAATCACTTACCTTAGGCTGTGATTGCTTTTTGACCTTTAAAAGCTTGACAGGAATTTTCCTGCCTCGTTGTGCAGATTGGGATGGAGCACTTAAAACTATGGTCTTGGATTCCTCAGAAGACTGGGTCTCCTCGTCTATAAAAATGTAAAAATAATACATAGATTAGCCAATGGAAGGTTGTGTACAAGTAAGCGATCTACACTCTACTGTCAAACGTTTTTACTGAAAACTATTTTATTTGAAGTACAATGTTATGTGAAGGGCTTACATCTGATGGGGGGTTATAACTGGAACATTTTTTCACCTATCACGATCGGTTAGAAGAAAAAAAAACTTACTAGACTCAGCCGATGTCTTAAGAAAGGCATCCAAACAAGGAAGAATGTCTTTAAGATGTGGTTTTAAAACATCAGCAGGAATTGCAGCAGTCCACCTCTGCAATGCATCCAGTCCAGCTTGAGCCAATGGAGTATAGCTTAGACCAAGTTTAAAGGTATTCTTTAAAACATCAAATTTAAGTATTAATCATCATTCTTAGCTACTAAATAGCTTTCCTTATTTGTTCTTTAATCAACTCACAATATTATAAAAACAAAAAATTGATCTGACACATCAATTATGTCATACAATGTACATCACCCAACATCAATCGCATATCAAAATGGAAACAATTTAAGAAGTCTGGAGTGTTATTGATACTATACTATACTTTACTATACTGGATGTGGTAGCTTGCAAATTAATTTTATATTACAAATATACTTAATCCTGGACATGCACTGAAACCTTACTTCCGACCTGTACCATAGCCAGAATAGTCCTCTAGTGGCAATATTACAATTAAAAATAATTATTACAGTTAAAGATGAAGGTAAAATCTTCATATACTGAAAAAGTAAATTTTCCTACGTGTACCTTTAATGCAGGTACCAGTGAGGCAACATCAAGAATGACTACTTCAAGAGGAAGTGATAGAACAAGCCTTAAACAGGACGCCAGCAAATCATCTTTATACTGCTGCATTCTAATAAGAACCTGAGAAAAAAAGAAAGATATTACATGTACGTCATTACAGCGGCTATAGTCTATACGTCATTACAGCGGCTATAGTCTATACTCCCTGATATGGGATGACCAGCTGTAGTGTTATTAATTCCCTGGATGTTATAACTACTAATGTAAATAGATAAGTTATCAAGCTCTTGTTTGGGTGTTGTTTGGTTATTTTTATGTTTAGAATCTCTTTTGCATACAACTTCCAAAAATCAAAGCCAAAGAAAAAAAGCAAACAGTATTGAAATAGGATTCTCCTCAAATACTGGAAATCTTCTCCTTGATGTCAAGTGTCATATTACAGAAGAGAAGGGTAAATCTTATTTACCCACTAAAAGATGGGTTTTTATGTTCTTTAACAAAAATAATGCACGCTTTAGGTCTAGAAATTCGCTGAGACATTAGGTGAGGTCATTCAGCTACTTTTCTAGACCTGAGAGTACCAGGCTTCTAAACATAGGTTTTAGCTATGATCTATAAAACAATTATGCCAGCCAGAATTTCATCATGCATATACTGTATTACAGCGGCTATAGTCTATACTCCCTGATATGGTATGACCAGCTGTAGTGTTATTAATTCCCTGGATGTTATAACTACTAATGTAAAAATATATGAGACTTTTTAACACAACATAAACGTACCTCTTTTATGAACTTGTGAAAGAGGACAAAGCATGTCATACAGTCAGATGTATCTACAATTTCCATATCTAGATCTTCCCTGTTATCATCTAGTTTATCTGCCTTTATGTTCTGAAAAACATGTAAAATATACATTTACATGTTGAGTGCTGTGACCATTTAAAATACTGCTAGATGTCGGGTTGGGCCAATTCCTTGTTTGCAAAATGAGTTATTAGTGCAGAAACTGAGAAAGCAATAAAACAAGTGAAATGAAGTTTAAAATGGACCTTTAAATATTTGAACTTTCCATGTGACTTATCGAATTTTATTCCTCAAATCATATAAGTAGTAACTGCATGAAACTTAATATTAAAAAGAAAATGCCACAACTGCTCTCAGGCATGGAACATAATTTTGCCAATTATGCTGCACACAAATATAGCAAAAGCGTTCTAGGACATCCCTTAACTAATTGAATATTTCATTGAGAACTTGATGTACAACTTAGAACTACAAGGTTGCCAAAAAAATCAGTATGGCAAGATTAGTAAAACCAGATCTTTAAGTTCTGAAAGTATAATACCATAAAAAGTATGTGTTTGTGTCTGTACATTTACTGAGAGTATTAAGGTGTTAAACAAAGAGCTGGCACCTTGAAGAAAGACAGCGTGTTACAGATGTTCATGCAAACTTCCAGCAATTTGTAGAATCCACTGACAACTGGAAACCTACATAAACACAACAAAAAAAGAACATTTCAGAATGACGAGATATGTAGTTTTGATTTACAAATTCAACATTATCAGTTTGTTGTTTAATTTATCATTTTGTAATTAAAATTTGGTTGTTTGGCAATAAATTAAAGAGGCTGGATGTGCAATACACAAGTATACTGCTTTCATACAAGACTGCTATTAAATCAAGGATCAGATGTTAATCGGCATTTGCATATTTTGAGTGAGTGCAAAAGTGGAAAGACTAGAAAATCCTAGATTGTGGACTTTAGCACTAGATATGAGAAAACTGTTTAATTCAGGTTTGTATTCTTTGAGTTTTGAATTATTTTTAAGCAAAATATGTAGTCTACAGTGTAATTGGTTGTTTACAACCACCTCATAATCATGGCAGAGACCAGATCTTCCAGGTTCTACTCATTCCATGATATCCGAGAAAGTTCATTTACCCTTGATAAGGAAAGATCTTGTTTGTAATTATCACTATATATACCAAACAGTACATTATCATAACATGAGCATAAGCATAAAGAGCATAAAAATAGTGTTAAATAGTGTTAGGGCCGGACTAATATTTTTAAATTATACACACTATTCAGGAAGGTTAAAAGAATTCAACCATAAGTGAAATTTTATGACTTCCAAAAAAATAACCTCTTATATGCAATCTCCTGTAGTATGGCAAAACCAAAGGAAAAATAGCATTGGACACAGTTTGAGATCAAAGTATTGTACCCAGCAAAGACACGATCTAACAGCGTTATTTCTCTTCTATTGATATTACTTTTCCTTTTGCAGTCCAAAATACATACATATCAATTGAAGTTTAAAGGATCTAATGCACTTTGAGAAGTATAATAAGGTTATCCCGTGGCACACTTTTAGTGAACAGATTGTAATTTAGACAACGTTTTTATCTTTTAAATTTTCTTTTAATTTTTTTTTTTATTGTAAACGCATTGAGACTTGTAAAATGCATAACAATTACTATACTATTACTGTTAAGAATGAACCCACCTTGTAGACATGACAATGATGTCCCTGCTGAATACGTACATCCACCGTTCAAACAATGGTACAGAATAAGTTGGAAGAACACACCTAGAAATGTCATTAACCAAATTTTAACACAGTTTACTTAAGCTGTGTCTGACAGCTAGGGATGCTAACGATGTTTACTCTTGGTGCAGTAAATTTAAACCTTTATTTAGTCCATTTGGGTGCCCACAAACAGCATTGTCTGGCATTAAAACTTAATTGAAAGCAAGTTCCGGTTTAAGAAATCTCACTGAACCTCTTTATTGCTTTTCTTTTGTATCTTTTTTTACCCTTATTCCTATAGAGATGCATTCACCCCATAAAAAATGTACATTTATTAAGTACTTCAGGACTTTGCGCTAAAAAGCTTAATAGCCCAGCTTGAATTATTATTCTACAGGAAAAATATCAGAGAATCAAATAACTTACATGTATGGCATGCTATACCTACAGACGTAGGATGATCAAGTTAAGTACATATTCACAATGTAAAATGGAAATTCTGTGATGCGACTTACCAGGCTAAACAGACTGCATGCCTCAAAACCTTTGTTATTACCCAAAGTTTTTTCTCTTTTTTGGCATAATTATATCGAATGCTACACATGTCAGCTATGGATGGCTTCCATTTCTATGCTTACATTTGTATACTGTTGTTTTTTCATTACCTAAAGTAAACTTTTACACCAATCTAAGTTTTTGGCTTTTACAAAATTTCGATGTATTTTTACTCAAAGGCTTTTAAGATGTCAAACAGCTACCATGTTATTTTTCTCTGTGCTTCTTGTTATGATCAATACTACTTACTTGCAGAACTCAATGAGATTAATAAAAATCAGGAAATCTTTAGGAACTTTAGGTTGAAGTCCTGCAACTGGATCAGACAATGACACTTGTTCTTTCTCCAAAGGTGAAACTGGAGCATCACTGGTGGAAGCACTGGCAGCAGCAGTGTCTTCAAGGACATCACCCTACAAAGCAAATCAGTCAGTGTCTCGTTAGTGCATCCTAAATGTGCTTTGCTACAGGTAATTGTGAAAATTCCTCCTGACATAATATTATATTATTATTTTTATTATTGTATAGTATTGTATTGTATTGTATTTTATACCATACCATAGAAAATACAGCCAATCAGAATACAGGAAAGCCGTTGTATATTCGACGGTATTCAACCCAACCTTCCCATCGTGCGCTGCGATCTTATTCTCGATGAAATTTAGTAAGCGTATTTTCTATGGCATGGTATAAAATAGTTACACAACACTTTCTCGTGGTATACTATGGAATATCCCACTTGTCACTTGTATTTTCTTCGTATACACACTCGCCTAAAGGCTCGTGTGTATACCGAGAAAATACAAGTGACTCGTGGGATATTCCATAGTATACCACTCGAAAGCGTTGCATAACTAGTATGTATTGTATTGTACAATCAGTGACACATCAAAAACACTTGCTGATGATGACAGCCCCATTGTGCCAGTATATATTTTAGACATCAACCCTGAATCATTTAGTCACAGCAAGTCAGGATACTATGAAAAAAAAACTTTGCAAATACACTGATAAGTGTACATGTATGAATAATTCACGAACCAAAAAAACTATTTTGAGTTTGAACCCCTTTGTTTTTCTTGCTTAATTCTTCAGCAACTTACGATTTTTTAACAAATATTATTTATTTACTTGCCCATGTCTCACTCATTACTGTACTAATTAAACTACTTTGGATGTTTAATATTTTTACACTCATTACTGCACTCGACTACTGAATTGATCCAAGCCCTAAGCATTCACTGGCATCACACAGTCATATGATAAAATGTATTAGTATAAACTCAAACAGTGGATAGCGTTTTAAGCGCGTGCTGATTGGCTACTCAAACTCCGAATATTCTTTGCTATTCACCTCCGAGCAACTCGCGCACAAAAACTGTACTAGTTAACTTATAAACTTGTCAAAAGTCATCCCTAGGGCTATATTATCTCACTGTTTGACCACCACTAGCCACCTCCACATCGGTGAATGGTTGTTAACTATTTGACGTTATTGGCGATGCTGGAGCTGTGCATGTGAGCTGGGAGTAAAATTTCTTGTACTCACTGACAGCTGTATAAATTATTACAATGTGGGCAACTTTAGTGCTTAGTACTCTTCTATTTACAACTTAAAAAACTGTGATATTGACAAAAAGTATTGAACATGGACAGTAACCTGACAGACAGTACAGCTATTAATGATGATCTAGAAAACAGCATTTTAGAATAAGAGGGAAGAAACTGTTCTCCCAATGTTTATTATTGATTTTTTAATTGTGACTGATAATCACTCAGCTAAATAAATACACCAGCAATACAGTCCGTGAGATAATTGTTACGTCTTTCATTTATCATTTATTTTCATGTACCTCTAGTCCCAATGATGAGCCCTTTATAGAAGTCAAATCTAACTTGTGGATTATGCGAAGAATGGCTTTCATCATTTCATCATACACCATCCCATGCATGGCTTCACGCTTTTCAAGTTGCTGTCCTAGTAGTAAGCTGACATCCTAAAAAAAACAAACACTTTAAGTTACTTTTCAACACTGAATATCTCTTTGTTTTTACTTTTCATCATTTTATTGTTTAGATATATGTACCTTATAATTTAAAGGAAATTAACAATGTATGTTTACTTATTAACGGGATTTTTTAAAATTCGCATTAATTTTATATTCCTTTATTTATGTCATTGTTAATTTGACCCACACTACAGTCAACTCTCTATAAGACGGACACCGTTGGGACCGGCCCCAACTGTCCATCTTAGAGAGGTGTCTGCCTTATAGAGAGTCAAGGTAACGAGACACCAGAAATTTTGAGATGATAAAGCTAAATGGCTATGCACAACGAATACACGTCTGTCTTAAGTCGCTTACTTTAGCAAAACCTATAAAGTGGAACAAAAATAATAAATTATCAGAAATTTGACTCGTTTGTTCATTACAAATGGTAATACTGTAAGTAGAAAAGTACCTCTTTGGCACACTTACGCAGAAAAGTAATATGTTATAACGGATTGTTTTTGGTAAGTTTGGTATTCTTAAGGCGCTGACTTACTATGCTAAATGTCGATACCAAGTTTTGAAGTATTATTCACTAAAGAAATAGCTTTTTGAGCGTGTCCGTTGGTGATTTTAAAGTGTCCGTTGTCCGTCTTAGAGAGGTGTCCGACTTACAGAGAGTAATGTTGCAGTGAAATGACTGAAAAACGACAGGGACCATCACAAGGTGTCCGTCTTATGGAGGTGTCCGTTAAGAGAGAGTTCATTGTATTTTAATTACAGCATCGTTATTTTAAGGCACCTTTTTTCTACCAAATTACATGTAAACTACCTCTCAGAGTCAGTTGACACATCGTCATTCGATATTGATTTTAAAATGTTTTTCATTTCCTAACGTTTGTTATATCCAAGGGTATTAATGCAAAACCGCTCTGCCTCACTGCTCCTCTCTTGGTGCTAAATGTCCATCGCTTTTCTGTCTTTCGATTTACCGGTATTTTGTTGGTTGCCTTGTGAAAAGCGCATTACGCATAAAGCATCAAATTCGAGTATACCACACAGAAATTCGTGTTGATTAAATGTATGTCAACATAACTTTTCCAAAAACTTGCGTTAATTTTTATGACGTGAAGATTTTGTTCGCGTTGTTAAAATGTTTTGTTATATTCCCCTAATAAGGTATATTAAATGATAAAGAAACTATTTTGATGCTTTTTTAAATTGGTTAAATGAATAACATAATTGTGCTCAAGTTGTAAGCAATTCTAAGGGATAAAATAATGTGATACAAGTAACATAATATATATTTTACCTGTAACTGCCTGCAAAAACCACACTGATTAAAATACAAGACTAATTTTTTAGTACAATAAAATTCTTAAAAATGAAAAGCAGATCCCTTTACCTTAAACTTGTCCTTCTCCAGGAGGAATTCCCATAGCCCCAAGTAATCTTTGTAAGATACCTTGGGAGTTGAAGTATCAGTAGTCTCTTTGTCTACTGTTGCACCAATTTCATTCACCTTCGAAAATTCAAACCACATAGAAATTGGTAAATAAAGTCCTACTAAAAGCTCTCTTCCAAACAAAATTACTGATAGCCATTTTTAATATCCATGCAGTTCTTATATGCAATATTTGCACAAGTAGTAAGATACGAAGAAAATTAATAATAGTGCCTTTTAAACAAATGTGTGTTAGTGTTTTTCAAGAATGAGAGCAAAAAGTTTCCATTTTGCAATGAAACAAGACACTTGTTGAAACAAGCAAGATAAATTAATTCAATGCATTTCTTTAAATGCAAAGGGCAAATCCCGCCCAAAACTTCTGGCCATGAATCATACAAACCCGACGTTTGTGCATGGCTCAGCTGTCTAAATGCTTCCCTGATAGCCATGCATGTCTCTAAAGTAAGAAGGGGTAAATTTAAAGACCCAGTTTTGAGCCTCTATATAAACTCCTTTTTTGTCCATATACCAAAACCTTTTCTAACGCCAGCTAAAGGAGCTTACCATAATCAGCTAAAATTCAACAGCTGATAAAAAGTGTCTGATTATTTGGACATTTATGCAACAATGCCTTGAATATTTATTACAGGAATCTGTTGTAGAAGTATTTTTTAGTTTTATAAACTGCAGGTTTCACTGTTGAAACAAGTTGTAAGACAACCTTTGTTTTTTTTTTTTAAACAAAGGCACGATATTTGGTGAATTCGAAATGATCAATTTGTTAGTGTCCTAGCAACAAGATACTGATGTTACATAGCAATGGCAATGGTCATTTTCACATCCAAAACAAAACAGGGTTTGCTACCAAACATAAATAAATGTTCTAAACATACCTCTTCTAAAGCAACTGGATGTGAACAGGTCCTAATTAGACCTTGGTATACTGTTAAAAAAAATGATAAGTCATCAAAAAGTACACTTAAACTTTCACTTAAGCACTCTGGATCCCTCATATCAAACCCTTCATAAAAAAAATCAGCAATAACAGCAACATATTCCAAGGGATAGCTTGCTTTTGGGACAAGATTAAAGACATACTAGCTATGCAACTCTTTCGAGTGGTATACTATGGAATATCTCACGAGTCAATTGTATTTTCTTGGTATTGCTGGTTTTTACTGTCACACAATCAAAAAATAAATTTGAAACCATTCAACTACATAAGCTATGAATTTCAAATATTATAGACGATAAATAGATAAACAATTTCTCCAAGTTTCAGGTCTGTCCGGCGTACCGTTCGCGAGTTATTGGCAAACCTTTCCACGCAAATTTATAAAGCTTAGTATGGAGATGCCATAACTGTGTCCTTCTGAGGGACACAAATATGGCCGCCGTGATGTCAGACTGAAACCATCTGGAACTCAATTCTGTTTACAACAGCAGCAATCTTTGGCTCATGAGCTAGTACAGTTTCACATAAATACCACTTATTAACTGCGCTGCGCAGTTCTTGCTCTGCACGGGGTTTATTATTATTATTTTTAGTTTTGTCTGTGACCAGACCGAGACCTCCACTTGGTCCAGCTTGAAGTCACGCAATGTTTAGAAGCTGCAAATCAGTAACAAATGGAAAATTTTTTTTTTCGTTTGACTCATGAAAAATGCTAAACTTGCACGCTTTCAAAGAGAAATATAATTCAGCGGGCCACAATCTGTGAATAAATACCATAACGTTGGTGTAAAAGACTGTGCTGACATGACAAGTTTTACTTTCAATCGGCTATACCTTCAGCTATCTTTCAAATCTTTGCAAATCCTTTGGTCTTTACTTCAAAAATTCAGCGTAAAGTATTTTGAAGTGTTTGAATCAAAGAAAATACTAAAATTTCTAAGTTTAACGGGCGAGAATTTACATTACGTTTGTGTCCTGGAATGTGCTGGCGTTGGCAAGTTTCACTTTCACAAGGCTTTGATGACAATAGGCAAGAATCACGCAATGTTTTGAAAGCATGAAATCTGCTACAAATGGAAACCAAACAAATCTTTTGGTCTTAAACTAGCATGTTAAGTGTGAAATGTTCAACTTTTTAGCGTAATGTATTTTTGAAGCTGTGTCATCTTAAAGATTTCTGAAATCTGAAATCTTAACTGGTAAAATTAATTCCCCGGGGAATTCCCATTCAGCTAAAAGCAGCTCTAGTGTTCTTCTCAAATTTGTTTTTATCATTTGCTTCAATATTCCATTTTCGGAGTGAGTTATTCAATCTTTAAACGGAAATTCGATACAACACTGGATGCTGATATAAGTTTTTTTGGTTTCACGGATCAGGATCGTGGGAAATAAATTTGGCCAGCATTAGCATATAAGAAAACTAATTAATTGCGGATGGAACTAGTCAACCATGAAACATCACATAAGGTGTTTTCTTACAATTTTGTTTGTCAGTCGCAACATTGTTTGACCCGGGTAAAGGGGATTGGGGGGGGGGGGGAACAAGTGGAATATTCCATAGTATTCCACAAGAAAGTGTTGTGTAACTATAGAATTTCATCAAGAATAAGATCGCAGTGCACAATGGGAAGGTTGAGTTGCATACTGCAAATATACAATGTCTTTCCTAAATTCTGATTGGCTGCATTTCTATGGCATGGTATAAATGCTAGAAATGGACCCAGTGCAGAAACCATCCCCTGTATCATGTCACCTGCAGGTTGATCAGGGAGTAAAGGAGAAAATAATTCAAGAAAGTTCAAGATGGAGAGGCAATTATGAGGTGTTCACTGTTAGTTGTCCAACCCAAATCCAAGTTTAAAGATGAGAAGAATAAAGAATAAGAGTCCCACATGATTATGACAGGCATTGACATGGAAATACCAACCCATCCATAAAACGAGCAACAAGCTGGCCAGTGTGTCTAGTAACCAAGAGTAGAAGACTTAGTATACTGCTTACATGACTGCAAGATCTTTACAAAGCTGGATCTCAAACACGATTACCATCAGAAAGCTCACGACCCCTCCACAAGACAAGTAGCAACATTCAGCACACCCTGGGTAAACTACAGACCCCAATGACTGGCGTTTGGAGAGAACTCATCACAAAATGTCTTCAACGAGGCCATGTAAAGATTCTTTGGAGATATAACTCATTGCCTTAACCAAAGAGATGACATACTCATGGCAGGAAGAGATGAGAAAGACCACAAAAAGTACTGAAGACCATACTACAGCCAGTGAGAGATTACAGAATCACATTTAACAAATAAAAATGCAAATTTGGAAAGGAAGAAATTTGGTTCTTCAACATGTTTTCACCAAAGATGAACTGTAGCCATCTCATGACAGTCACGCAGTGCAAGTACCTGGCTGTGCTGCAAAGCTTTCTTAGGATGGCAGGCTACCTGGGCAGGTCCACCAAGGACTATGCAACCACAGCAGCATCGCTGTTCCTGCTAACCAGAAGATTAAGCAAATTTCACTGGGGAAATCGAGAAGATTTAGCATTCAGGAAGATTCAAGACAGCATCTCAAGCAAGAAGACTATGGCATTCTTCAACCCAAGCAAGCCCATAATTATCCTCCATTCAGAGGCAAGCTTTAATAAAGGCTAATCAGCAGCCCTGATTGCGCCATTGCCACTTCCCAAGCCCAGGATGTGAAAGGATGAGGGTTGTGTGCAGGGTCAGCAACCCTGCCATGGAAAGAAAACTCTACTGCTACCGAAACCTTACCCAATGAATGATATGCTGGTGAAAGCCAAAAACGAAAGGGTACTAACAAATTGAGAGCAGGCATCCTTTGACCAAAAACACGTTGTATGGGCTGGTGGAATGTGCTGCCCCTCTACCAGACAGAAAAAACTTGCTCAAGTCATCACAGAGATGTAAAACTATAAAATCGAGATAATAGGTGTGACACGGACAGGAAGTGGATTGTGGCAATTATCATCCGGCCACCACATACTCTACTCAGGAAAAGCCGACTGTCATCATAGTAGAGGTGTTCGGATCTTCACCACCAAAGAAGTCCACAAAAGGTTAGGAAGAAGTATATGGGAAACGTAACAGAAGAAGAAGAGACCACAGTTTCAAAACATGACATGGGGACTCTGTACAAACTAACAAAGACAGGCTTCGCAGACATGCCTGTGAGAGATTAACAAGAGAACACGACAACAAAAGATAAGGAAAAGCTTAAATGCTGAAAGGAACACTTCCAGCAAGCGATCCTGAGACAGAGGCAAACATCCAACCGTCACCAGAATACCTTAAGATAGACAGTGACATAGACCAGATAATCATATATACAAAGAATCTGAAGCCTGATGACCAAATTACATCAATATTACCAAATTCAAGCTTAAATAAAGTTTATGATGATGACTGACATTCTACATGACATCTGGGAGTCAGAAGATGTACCTCTGTCTTGGAAAACCAGCCTTATTGTCAAGCTCCCCAAGAAGGGAGATGAGACTAATTGTAATAACTGGAAAGGAATAATGTTGTTGTCAGATACAGTCCCTAGCCAAATAATCCTCAACAGGCTTACCATGGCAGTTGACCCTTTTTTCTTAAAGAGCAAGCCAGGGTCAGGAAAGGGAGAGGTTGTGCTGACCAATTTTTTTCAATTTGCCAAATTGTAGAATAAGCAATGAATAGTCAGCCACTGTATATGCCAACTTTATCAACTTTACTGAAGCCTTTGATGGCATTAACCCTTTAATACAGTGGAGAATCCTCACACATAACGTCATCCTAGTGAAGCTTATGCAAAAGTTATCTGTGGAAACAACCTGACAGAAGAATGTTACCATACCAACAGGGGTAAAACAAGGCTTTGTGCTCTCCCCTCTCCTCTTCTCTCTCTGTATAGACTGGCTTATGAAGGAAATAATCATGATTGTCAGAACAGGAATGACTAACTGATACTCTTGAAGATTTAGACTTTGTGAATGACATTGTCTTGCTTGCGAATAATCACTAGACATCCAAAGAAAAACTTATGATAGGCACACAGATCCGAATTAACACCGATACCAACAAAACAAAACTAATGAAGATCAATGCAAAATTCAATCAACCGGTTATTGTTAATGGCAATGTTATCAAGGAAGTAGAAGAATTCATCTATCTGGGAAGCAAGATACCAATTTATGGAAATTCTGATATGGATGTTCTACACAGATCATCTAAGGCAAAAGGGGCTTTTGCAGCACTTTAAAACATCTGGAAGACTTCAAAGATCACCACTAAAACCAAACTAAGGATTTTTCAAAAGCAATGACCTTGGAGTTTTCCTGTATGGTGCAGGAACCTGAAAGGTCTTGCAATCAATGTTTCGCAAGATAGATGTACTATAATGATTCGATTTAGCGTCCTCCTTCCCATAAGCGCCCCCTTCCCAGTAAAGTCAGAAAGATGAGGTCCCTTTACTATTTTTTTTTTAAATAAAAAGGAAAAGGAAAGATGAGGTAATGCAGCGATTAGCCAAGATGTAAGACTTGTTGCCAGAAATGTAACGGCAAACATTACATCTCAATTTGTAACAAGATCTCTAACCAGTTGATGTTAGCAACAGGGGAGGGCCTGGTAGTGTATCCAGTAGTTGTGGTAAGGGTAGAGGGAACTAGGGAAATGGTCAAAACTATTGTACTCAGACAGGACCTGCCACTTTGCAAAATGACAGGTGGTCTCTTCGTGTACCCCTCCCCCCCCCCTCTCCCCCACCTAAAAAAGATGGTTTCTTGTTTGCATAGCCCCCACTCGATCAGGAGTAGAGATTAAGAAAAATATTTAAACCTCATTGTGCCATTTCTCCAGCAATACAATCTTCATGCACACCAAATATGAGAGTCTCAACTCAATTTTTGAAGCCAATAAATTTTGTCCATTTGGCTAATCAGACAGGTGGTATCCTTCACTAGGTACACTTGTTATGACCATTTCCCTAATAGAGTATAAGTACAGTGCTATAAGACACTGGTGCAGGTAGCTCTTCTGCATCACCTACATTAATTGAGGGGCTGAACAGATAACCTGATGATGACGACATTAACAAGTAAGAAGATAAAAATGTACAAGATGCGAATTTCTAACATCAAGGGAGACTTCAGTCTGTTTACTACCCTGAGTAAAGTTGACAAGTGTGTCCTGCTGACAGTTCCCAACCTGCAATAAACAGGAGTAATCTCGCAGTGCAAACATCTCAAGGATGTAATTATGGATGACGAGGATAAAAAGCAGGAGTTACCGATACATGCGATCCTCGGTGCAAGTGAGTACGCAAAGCTGAAGACAAGCTCAGTGCCGAGAGTTGGGAAGCCAGGTAAAGCAGTAGCAGAGCTTGCATCCTTTGGTACAGAGACCAATCTGAATAGTGTGTACCTAACTAAAAGTTCTTCAAAAGATTATGAGCAATTGTGTAGTCTTGATGTGTTTGGTTTAGAAGATTAACCTGCAGGTGATCAGCAAGCAGTATACAGTGAATTCCAATAGTAACTTGTACGCCATCCAAAGGGCTGGTATGAGACTGGCCTCTGGTGGAAAGCTGGCCACCTGCCACTTCCTAACAACCAAAATGGAAGACTCTGCCGTCTATAACAAACTGGGAAAAAAGTGTAGCCACCTGCACGAGTATGACAGGACCAACTTGAGCAACGGATCGTAAAAAGAGAGAGTGAATTTTGAGCCACAGTTTGAAAGAGAGTTTTACTTACCCGACAAGTTAGAGATAAGGGAAGCAGCAGAGAGCACAAAGATTCAATAGTGTTCGATGCATGAGCTAAAGCAAGTTAGACAAGTCTTCTACTGAATGACCATCTAGAGATTGGGCCTCCACTCCAAAACCACCTCTGGTGTGGTCTAGTGCCAAACGGTTTCAAAGCAGTTACTCTTTGTGGCGATCTCAAGAGAAACTCTTACAGGTGCGGATTAAAAGATAAGGACTCCTCACAGGTCGAGGTTACAGTCGCCATTTCTTCTTGGAGGGACTTAAAGTAGCACCTGAAGAGTTTGAAGGTTGAGTATCCAGAGGAGGTTGAGGACATTATGAAGACGTCATTGGTGGAGCGGAAACTGTTGACCAGAGGTGTAATTTGAAAGAGGTTGCAGTCTCAGTGTTTGGAGAAGCAGGATTTTAGCTGCATAAATGGCACTCCAATGTACCAGAGCTGGAAGCTAAAGTTGTACTGGGTGATGAAGGGCAAACGTATGCCAAGGATCAGTTGGGAGTAAAACCCAATGAAGCGGCCAAAGCTACTCGGACTTCCTTAGAACAAGGAGAAAGATACCCTAACCGTGACCTTTACCAGTGATTTCACAGACAACACTAAGTGAGCAGTGCTGAAGAGTTTAATTAGCATTAGTGTTTCACCCTCAAAGGGAGGGTAGCAAGCCCCACAACACTGGTAGGAAAATGATCTAAAGAGAAGCCGGTGAACAACTTATCCCATGGGATGCAGTACTAGCAGAGAAACTGGAGAAACAGTGGGAAAAGTTCAGGAAAAGCCTGCCAGATGAAGTCAGAATTCCACGCAGTCTAGCTACATTAAAAACACCAGTGCAGGGCATTGATCTACACGTCTATGGTGATATGAGCAGAACAGGAAAAGCGGCAGTGGCGTGTGCATTAGTTTATCAAGAGTGGGGCACTAAACCAGCGACTAGTCGCAGCAAAAGCTCATTTGCAAACAAAGCACTTATGATCCCAAGACTGCAACTAGTAACTTCCCATATGGCAGGCAATCCTGTTGATAACTGGTTGGAAGGATGTGCAAAGAAGTCTGTGTGTGGATAGACGGACAGTGTGATGGCACTTTACTGGATATTTGGTAAAGGAAACTAGATGTTTGTATCAAATAGAGTGGCGTAGATCAACGCAAAGTACTACATTTAAAGAGGTCATGTGAGTACAGGCCAAAACTCAGCAGATTTGGAGAGCAGGGAAAACCAGTTTAAGGGGCTACCGGAGATCTGGCTGAAGGTACCAGACTGGCTTTCCAGACCAGAAATGTGGCCAGCACCTCTGCAGCCACGCCAAGTAAGGAAACAGAGGCAGAAGCAAAGTTAGTGAAGGAAGTATTTTCAGTAGCTATGGAGCAAGAGGACGGCCTACATCAGGTCCTGCAGAAACATGGATTCTAGTAGACCATTTGTAACACATCATGGGTAGCAAGGTTTACTCACAACTACAAGTCAAGCAAAGCAAACCTACTGTGGGGGCCGTTTACTACTGGTGAGACAAATAAACAGTTTAGGGCTGGGTAATGTGAGTACAAAAAAGCAAGCTAACACAGTTCAGTTCCAGGAAGTTTAGCTGAAGCTGAAACTCAACCAGCGCAAGAATGGAGACGGTTTTTAAGAGTGCCCAGGAAGAATTCAGGGAAATTATTCACAGAAAAAGGTCTGTGACGCACATGTTCCAAGCCTTCATGAGGGAGTGGGCCTCACCATGACCTTTATCCGCCAAGATTACTGGGTGCCTCGTCTAAGGTGGCTCATCAAGAAGGTCATCACAGCTTGCTACGGTTGCAAGAAATTTCAAGTTACTCCTTTGCAAACCCACACACAGCTAGTTTAACAACAGACAGGACAGTGGGATCAGTCCCATTCGAAGTGGTGGGAGTGGATTTTGTGGGCCCAATCACATACAAGCTTTAACCAAAGAAGGAAGTGAAGGCCTATATCTTGTTGTTTGCATGAAGTCTAACATGAGTCACCCATCTGTTATTTTGATAACAAAAGGGGTTTCTCGACTGTAGCAACATGGTTGAGTATAGTAATGAAAGCGGAACAGCTGCAGAACCACCTGGCGCACCAGGGTATACAGTGGCAGTTCAACCTTACTCGTAGGTAAGCAATTTGAGAGGCTCGTGGGCCTGGTTATACAGGCTTTCAACAAGGGCATCGGACGTGCTGGGCTCTTTTGGAGTGAGCTTGCAGAAGTGTTGCTTGAAGTAGAGGTGATGATCGGCAATTACCTGTTTTGACCCCTAGTGCCTTGATGTACGCAACCCAAATTTATTCCAGACGAAGACCAAGATGAAGAGGAATGATGAAGATACCTGTGTCGTTGCAAAGATGTTGAATGGAATTGTTGGACTGGGGAGTATCTCAAGTATTTGAGAGAGAGGCACAACGTAAAGCACAAAACCAAAGAGATGACTGTTGAGCTGGCGGATTCAGAGCCCTGCGCAAAATGTGGGAAGTGGAACATAGGCATTGTAAACAAGCTCATTAAAGGAAAGGAGGAGTCTTATCTTGAGCGTGCAATGCAGCACCTATACCCAATGAAACTCTCTTGTGACCAACAGCGGGAGGAACAGGAGGAACACGGAGAAGTGTTCCAAATGAATACACATGCAAAGGAATTTCGTCCACAGAGGTGGGCTGCTATTGCAGCCACTGACAAAACCTGTCACCTTGCACGTACATGGAGGCAGCTCAATACTGAATGAACATTGAACACTGTTTACTGATTATAGAACACTGTACACAAATGCATTGAAGTATTCAATCTTACTTCTTAGATCAAATAGAGGAGGTGTCAAGGTTGGAGATGTGCAAATTTTGAAAGATTCGTCAGGAGTTACCAGCCCAGGCGTGGTTGGGACTGGAATCATTTCAAAAACATTATGAGATTTTTTTTTCGAGAGCACATGGAAAGTGAGTTTGATTGAGCGAGATCTGTCATCTGTTAGTTTAGCCAATTAAAACCATTGTTTAGAATCACGTTGTGAGTTTATTGACAGAAGAAAACAATTCAAACATGATAAACAAAGCCTAAAGTATTCACATTTTTAATCTCAACTACCAACACTTTTGTCTATGGTTGTAGCCAGTGAACTATGAGTGCTAAACTCCCTTTACGAAGAACTGTGTAAGTGCTGAGCACTGGACTCCCAATGAACTCTTAGTTTACTACAAAAGCATTGCAAATAATTTAATGAAAATGCTTGTGCAGATAACCTTCACCAAGGGCACTACCTTTTTTAAAGTTAAATTTTATTTAATCCATGTACTTAACCATGACAGCTTATTGCAATACTCAGTTAATACATACCTACTTCTGAAAGAAAACTCCTAAGTACTGCACCCTTCAGAGAGAGGTTGAAAAGCATCCTCACAAGGGACTTACAACAGAGCAATTTAGATCCTTTTTCCAATCTTGTAAAGTTGTTAAATAAAACCACTACCAGTCTCTCCAGGGAGGCAAGGACAGAGTCAGAAATCTGTATGGTAAAAATAGACCAGGCATATACTATTGTAACGATGTTTATACTATTTCAAATTAGCGAGCAAAAGGTTGTGTTCTGTTGGCATCAACCGTTTTCAGTTGATTGGCTTCTAGTCCTTATGAGAAACACTTTTTTCAATTAGCTAGGTTGGTAAACTTTTTAACTAACATCAAACTTGGTTGAAATTGTAGGTTTCCTTGACATTTCCACTAAAAGAGTTCATTAAATAATCCCTAACTTAATACACCGAGCTGGTTATCACAGTATGGATAATAAAAAACGTTAATAGACCCTAAAAACAAAATCAACCAAATCAAATATAAAAATCTGATAGAAGTAGTACAAACCTCATCCAGCTCCTCAATAATGCATGACAAGGCTTCTAAAAAGCTGGGAAGATGATGAACTTTGTCTTCCACTAGTTCATCTTGTCTAAATGACAAGGGAGCATTTCCTTATTAAACAGTGGATTGATTACAAAAGATATAATAAAAAGTCTTATACCAACTTTAATATGTTTTCTTTTCTGTCAAAAGAATAATTCTGCTGACTAAAGTGTTGAAATAATGCTTTCTGGAGCACTACTCAGTGCAGACACCTACTTTCTTGCGTTCTTAAGGTCACTGCATTTCTCTTTACATTAACATCCTTGTTTTAATTTACATATCTTTTATGGTATATCAATACTTTAACGTACATTGTACAGCTATCCACGCTATGCAAAACAAGATCAACATGGTGAATTGGTTATTTTGGGGGAATTTACACATGTACCTTATGCAATTTTCTCTATCGCCCCATTGGTTCTACTTCATGTCTTGTCCTTACCTAAGATATATCTGTTCACTTCTCTGCATCATCTCACTAAACATGAACTTGACATCTTCAGCTTGCATGAAGAGTTTGCAGGGCTATAAACAATAAAAGACTGCATGTGTGAACACAACTCCCAAACACATTAACAATTCACTGAAATAAGACAAAGGAAATCATAGCTGTGGGGGTGGTTTGGATTTTTTACATTAAATTTATCATTTAAAGGATTAGTGTTTGTTATCATTTCAAAACACCTTGATGTCAAAAACGCTCTATCTGTTGCACACTATTTAAAAGCTGTCCGGGTGCTAGGAAATGCAAAAAGAAATACTTTCTCCCATGTAAGCAAGAAATGTAAAAGGTTGAAAAACAATGAAAATATTATTTATCATTTTTGATTCACCCTGATGGCAATTTGACAGATCGTTATAATAGTTAGTTTGCAGCGTTTCTTAACCTTGCATAGACAATATATCGTTTTCACCATGTGAATGTGAGTTTGCTTTTATTTGATATGCAGCCCACTTGAAAAAAAAATGGCCACTTTATATTGTAATAACGAACAAACAATAACAATCTTCATAACTAGGACCTGTAATAATGAAAGAACCAAATATAACAAAAACAATATATATGATTCAGAAAAGTTGCCCAAACCCCACCCATGCATGAGAAATACAACGGTCTGTTCCTCAACCTCTTTTTGCAGTATAAAAAAAATTTAACTGACTATTTCAGAGACTAACCTGAACCATTGGCTTGGGCAAGAAATGACGTTTTGATAAATTGAAACACCTCTGTTTTCATTAGCATTGTTTTAATGTACATGTACACTGTACTACATGTATAAAATGACCATACCTTGGAGAAGTACCCATAGCCTCTTATAGCAATTGACATCTGTCTTGTATCACTGGAGGCAGAATCAATGATTGCACGAAATGTCTTGATAAAATACTAGAGGAACAAAAGCATATATAAACAAAAGCCTCCATTTGGCGCAGAAATATGCCCTAACATTTGTACACGGACATTTAATCACAAACAACGACCCACCTTGAACATGAGTAGGTCTGATTTGTCTCCATGTCTTGAAATAAAGTACTCCGACATCTGACAATTTAAAAAAAAAAACATGTATAACACAAGCTACTCCATTGAAGCAAACTTTTTGTAAAAATGTTTGACTTAAAATTAAGAGCTTTCGATCATTTAATAAGTGGATTCCACAAATAGCTACAAGCAGTTTAACTGTCAAGTGTTACTTTAAATAGGTGATGTGAAATAAATTTTACTCTTTCAACTGCTGAGGTAAAACGTGACAACAGAATCGACACTATGAAGGATGTGTCATTTTCATTACATTATCAATTCTAATTTTCCAGCAATACCTGCTTTAGAAATGCCTCCATGGCTGCATATCCATCATAGCTTACGTCCTTGTTATGATGCTTACACCAGCGATAAAATGTGTCATACATCACCTGAATATAAAATGGAAAACTAAAATCACAGTCAACTCAAGCGCCTTTGGTCCTTTGCTGCACAAGACAAAGACCTGGGAAACATCAGAGAAGGAGAGTGTTCTACATCTCAACAAGGAGCAGATAGACAAAATTATTATTACCTTTTGCTGAGAGGATATGTCAGACTAAGCCACCATTTTGGTCACACAAAACAAAACAAAATGGTCAGATATTACAATACCTTGAACTCTATTTTTGATTCAAAATTAGGCAAAATAAAAGTATTAAAGAGAAGCAGCGTTTCATTCAATTATGACCTAACTTTAATGAGATTTATATGCAAATTCAACTGAAAAATAATATAAATGGCCATTAATGATTAACAAAAATTGGCCAGGGAGACTTGAGATTTCACCAAACATGGGCAAATTTTGGTAAGCCATTGTCCAGTGCTTTTTGCAGTTCTGTGTTCATGTGAGCATGGCCAAAAAGAAGACACAATTAATGACAACAAGAAGAATCTGGAGTGGTTTCAAATGGGTTCACTGACAGCACATGAGAAATGCCAAGATTGAACTACAGTTTCAGGCAAAGTGAAAGCATCAGATAATACAAATTTATACAGAAGTTGCTGTTTTTATTAAACAACCAGCATAGAGTAAATGTTTTCATTGTTTGCTAGAAAAGCTCAAACTACAGTAATTACATTAAAAAAAATCCAGTAGAACAGGGTAACACACCAAAGGGACGTGCAAAAGTGTTCATATTATATATACTAGTGGAAGGGGGCTCTGAGAATGAATGTTGTGGATACATGTTTTGTAGATTCAAAGAGTAAAACATACAATTTAAAATCAACAGACCCAAGTCCAATGCCTTAATTGTCCCTACGTTCATACTAAGAAAACCTTTCACTCATTTAATGAATAAGTTGTTTCTAAATTACCTGCAGGTGAGCATGCTGGACAAATACCAGAAGAAAGACAGAATGATGTAAACTATGACACATAACAATTATGCTACTGATTAACTAATCTTTAAACAATTTAACCTGCAGGAATTTTTCATTTTCTGAAAGAGTATGATAAGTCCACAAACATTACAAATCATTATGGTGCACAGATATAGTAAAAGTAAAGTCTGTCTCCGAGCCATGAGGCCCATACAGCCGGAGCTTATCCCGGTTTCCGTAGCATTAAGCGACTAGGAGTATTGCTACTCCCCCCTGGATGGGATGCTAGTCCATCGCATGGTTACCCCCCAGCAGTAAATTCGCCGGTACCATTTATACACCTGGGTGGAGAGAGGCACTGTGAGAGTAAAGTGTCTTGCCCAAGAACACAACGCAGCGCCCCGGCCAGGCCTCGAACCCGGGCCGTTTGACTCGGGGTCGAGCGCGCTAACCATTAGTCCACCGCGCCTCCTTGTGCAAGAGAATGTCACTTGCAACACAAGCAAGTGTCCATTGTTCATATTAACTGGTGTTTGTATTGGGCAGATAAGTGAGTAGGAATTGTATAATTCTACTGCAGGTTGCACTAATTTGTCTGGCCATGATAATAATACCAAACAAAGTAATTTTAAAGCATTCCCTAAAAAGGAAAGTGACTGTTTCAAACAAGAAGCACAATCCAATAAGGTCATACCACGAGCATGCTGGCCATATTTCACTTTGTCAAGCAACAGCAGGAACAATTATTAGTTAATCGCTCCTTTTATTTCTTTAGACAAGGAGAATTCACCCAGCTATGTCTGAATCAGGTTCAAAATATTCAGAACCTGCTGAGGGCCTTATGGGCTCAGTTATGGAAGAATATGGACAAAAAATACTTGGACAAACGGACTTCAGCTTTGGTGCCTAAACGGCATGGACACAATGATTCTGAGTCATCTCAACCGAAAAGGGCCAAACAAGATTCTCATAGACATGTGAATCTCCTAAGCCTAACAAGAGTCCCATTGACATGTATCAGAGTGAAAAAATTTGGAAGATTTGGG
Organism: Oculina patagonica; assembly: GCF_052425735.1. Taxonomy (NCBI): domain Eukaryota; kingdom Metazoa; phylum Cnidaria; class Anthozoa; order Scleractinia; family Oculinidae; genus Oculina; species Oculina patagonica. The sequence goes on along the minus strand of NC_135769.1, from coordinate 13,680,546 downwards.
GTCTATTTGTCTCAAGTCAGGAGGCTATCCAGTTGTGCATTTGAAGAATCCCACAATCTTTGCTCTGAGTGTTCATACTCCTAGTGAATTGTCCATTAGGCAAATGTAATGCCATTAGGCCACTCGGCCAACAATTGTACAGATCCATTTCAGACAGCACTTAAAGATGCTCAAAAGGAATCTTCCTTCACTGGAAAAGTACCAGTTTCAAATGGTGTCCCTCCTTTATCTGGCTCCTCCAACTCAAAGTGCTCATTGTGGACATGTGGTCAGCAGCGAAAGGACATCTTAGATATTTTTTTAAGGATTCCGTTGGAAGACAAAAACCACTCAGAATTTTGATAACAATTCCCAAAGCCTGATGTGCAAGCCCAAACATTTCCAGAACTTGATCACTGGCTGGTCTAGGTAGCAGGAGAAGAAACCCTTGGGCAATTGGGTTGGCAGCAATTCCTCCAGCTGACCATGCAACTGTTGGGTCACAGAGTAACTTCAATTAATAAGCAGTGCAGACAAGAAATTGTTATATCCTGCAATACAACTGATGTCACCCACTTGGCAAAACAGTCTGGTCACATGGAGACTTATCTTTTTCGAGAAAGTAAAACATCTGAACTAAACTTTGTGGGTGATCTGGAAGAAAAGGTGTCCAAAGCAGTTCAGTCCAAAAAGAACTCCAACTCCAACTCCAACTCCAACAATGTCAACCCTCCATAAAAGAAGGCCAAAACAAATTCATTTAAATCATCCTTTGGCTCAACCAAGCCCAGGAACATTCCTTCTCACGAGCACCAGCCTTTTCTGAAGGGCCCCTTCCAGGGAAAGCAGAAGCCAGCAAGGGACTACCCAGAACATTCCAATTACAAAAATTTTAGAAAGAAGTCTTCAATGCAAATAAACTTCAACAAACCCAATCAGGTTCCAAGGTAAGATCAGTAAACACAAAAGACCCCAAAAGGCAATTCATCCTCAGAAGGTGGCAGAAAGATTTCAATTCGTGAATCAGAATTGGCAGATCATTGCACAAGATCCATGGATCTTAAAGACCGTAAAGGGTTGCGAAATAGAACTGCTACACCGTCCTCAGTAAACCAGCCTTCTTTCTCCCCCTGTACTTTCCCTACAAACCTCTCTAGTGGTGGAATAAATAACGAATCTCCCACAATGGGGACATCATAGAAGTTGCTTTCAATCCCTACTGGGGTTCTACAGCAACCTCTTTCTTGTTGAGACGAAAGGGTGGGCAGGACAATGCAGAGTAATCAGCCTTTCCATATTTAACAACTTTGTTGAACAAACCTCCACTTCAAAATGGAAGACTAGAAAGCATGCAACTGCAGATCTTTTGAGACCAGGGGATTTTATGTTCAACCTAGACATGAAAGAATGTATATTTTTCGATCCCCCTTCACAGTCAGTCTCATCAGCTTTCATTTCCTGGGTTTGGCATGCCATTTTACTTGTCTCACATTTGGGCTGTCATCAGCACCATGCATCTTCACCAAGGTACTCAAACCAGTAACAGAGCTTCTGAGAAAAATAGGTATTCAAATAACAGTTGATCTGGACGATAAGCTCATCATGAACAGCACCTTAGAAGGTGCCAAAAAGACATCTTAATTCTGAAATAAATTCTAAGGAACTTAGGATTTCTCATAAACATGGAAAATCCATATTCATTCTATGTACAGAGCATCCAATTCCTGGGAATCATCAAGGACCCAACAAACATTTTGAACACGTTTCTTCTCCCAGACAAAAAAGTTGCTTTAACCTAAATGGAGTGTTGCCACTTCGTAAGCAGACAGGTGGCTTCTCTAACTCAACTCCCTCATATAATAGGAAAGTTCACCTCTTACAAAATTGCAGTTCTTCAAGATCCCTTACACTTTTAGGGGATCCAACATTTGAAGGACAGCAGCACTCATCTCCAGGTTCTAAACAATGCAGGCATACCACTTGACCTCTGCTCTAGAGGATCTAAGATGGTGGATAAACAATCTTCCCCTTGCAAGGGGGCATCCTGTTCAGAAATCCATCCTTTACATAGTAATCCGATCAGGTGCCTCCAATTCAGGGTGGGAGCAATGTGCAATGGGGTAGACACTAAACGAGGTAACCAATCTCCACATAAAATTCGAAAACGTTACTACCAGCATCAGTTGCAGTAAAAGCATTCACTACAAAGCCTTGAAATGTCAAATAGAAATTTCAACAACCATTGCCTATATTAACAAAATGGGGGTGCCATAAGATGCCTACTCGATCATTATGCAAGACACCCATGCCAGGGTTTGTGACACAGGATCACACTGAGAGCAAACACATTCTTGGCTATATCAACACAATAGAAAACAGGGAAACGATAGCCAAACCAGACTCCTCCAGTTGGCAGCTGAATCAAAAATCCTTTCAAATGCTAATGCACAATCTGGGTTAGTGAACAATTGAGCTTTTTTGCAAGCAGAACAAATCAACTTCTTCCCAGGTTCTAGAGTCACAAGTCTAACCCAGAAGGGGAGGCAATAAATGCCTTTGCCTTTTTAGAAAACGCTTTTAATCACTTTGTTTGGTATTATCATGACCAGACCGATTAGTGAACTTTCTGATTGTTCAATGGTTACTATGGAGCCTGGTACATTCTGCAACAAAAACTGTACATAGTAAGGCAGTGTCTGTCTTAAGTGGGTGTTCTTCTATTTCTTAGGTTGTAAGATTTTGGTATTAACTTCATCTATTTACAGAAAGCTGGTGATATGCAGTTAACAATTCCCTGTTGCCTTAATCCTTACTCCAATAATATTAAGCAAAACGTTTTATAACATCCAGTTACTGTTACTACACATGTGCATTTACTATGACCCTAAAAATTTTGATGTTTTCTTACCATTACTGAAACTCAACTTACCTCATGGTCTTTAGCAATATATTCCTTGAACTGAGCTGCATGTTTTGCAAACAGGTTCAAACCAGCTTAAAAGAAAAAGATTTGAACATCATTATGTGGTTCCAGGACGTATCTCTTCTCCCTCACAGGTATACGCAAGGACGTTCACAGATTAAAGGACTTCTTAAGACAGGGACCAAAATTCAAGACCTTTTCAAGATTGGCCGAGTGTTATTGCATGTTATACCTCCCATGAAGTAGAACTTCTTTATATTAAGATCGATCAGCACACAATGTGACACACATCTTAACTACCCAAAAAGTAGAACTTCTTTATATTAAGATCGATCAGCACACAATGTGACACACATCTTAGCTACCCAAAAAGTAATGAGCTCCTGAAAGCTGTAGATTGTACTTATTGTTTGATAAATCATATCAAACAATTGTGATTCAAGTTGCGGCATAAGTTACAGATAGAGCATGAGATCTTTACCCAACACATATCATCATGAGTAGAAATGTCTTAAAAAATTTAAAATGGTAACTTCAATCAAGGACCTTTGTCCTAAGATCAAAGTTCTATGTCCTACAAGAAATCAACACCTACCTTTTGGTACCTCATAACGAGTCAGAGTGACCTGAAAGTACATTATTTATCAGCTGTTAGATTAGGCTTGTTGGTCCATGCAAAATTTCACCATTTTTCTACAATTATATTACCCAACTGAACATTATTTAGTCTTCTTTTCTAGGAAAGGGCCAGCAAAATGCAACATGTCTCATTTGCAGCTGGTGTCATGTAACATTCCTATTACACTAGGGATATGTCGACAATAGCCCCTTTGCAGGACCCGGGCACATGGCACAAAATGAGCCATGCAGGGCTGCAATTATGTAGGTGGGACATCCAAAACAAAGGAAGTAAAGCTTAACTGGTGCAAGTCACTTTGTTCTAAATGTCCCACTGCATAATTTTCGTCCCAGCATGAATGATCGAAAAACCATGTGACAAATGTGCATGCTTGCTTATCTAACCAACTACCACTAGTTCTGATTTCCGCAGGTGCCACGGCAAGGATGGAAAGCAAGACGAACATCAATTAACCAATCCAAAAGATTAGAACTTCTCAAATGTTGCGGCTTCCTTCAATAATCCTGGCAATGTAGGCAGTCGTCCATGTTATCAACTGGTCGCAGTTTTGTGATTGTTTTGTGTAATTTTTTTTATCTTTTCAACCTCCCAAAAATGCTGACTTGAAAAATTTTAGGGGGTTCCTTCGAACCCCTCGAACCCCCCACCCTACGGGCCTGTATCAGAACATCAAGAACTGAAAAGGAGAAGTAGCCTTAATCGACCCTTATAGGGAAACTTTCCTTGTAATCACTATGGGGCAAGAAGATTTTACCAGGGGGAATCGGCTATTAGTTGCCAAGACTAAGTGGATCTTAACAGTGCTTTCTTCCCTTTGAGATTGTTTAACTCAACCAATCAACCCAAGACCATTTACCAGGAAACTATTGCTGCATGCTCTTTACCTAAAGAAGTTTTTGAAATCAGCTGATAGGAAGTGCAAATGAAAGAGACAACCGCCAGAAGAGCCTTTAGGGTTACTCCCTCTACCAAATCACTGCTGAGCCACCTGGTTCACCTTACCAATGAACAGCATCATGCATGGTTGAGACTCAGAAAGCGAATGTTGCAGCATTGTTAGTTGAGTTCGCTAATGTGTATGCTCATTCTGCTAATGAGCAGGGAAACATGGAAGCAAACCTATCCTTTAAGTATACGTAAAGGATAGAATGAAAACAGCACTTACAGCGTGATGTGCCCTTTTAAGCAAATGAAAGATCATCGCAGTAATGTACTCAACTTAAGCAGTTGGAAAAAGCAAGCCTGAAAAAAAATTCAGGCTTGAACAGGAATCGAACCCATGACCTCTGCGGTACTAGTGCAGCGCTCTAACCAACTGAGCTATCAAGCCAACTGGGAGCTGGTCACTTGTGAGTTCGTAATATACCCTTATCAGGTCACTATGATGTCCTTCGGGCTCTGTAATGCACCTGCTTCATTTCAGCGGCTTATAAAATGGGTACTGAGTGGTCGTCCTTGGGCAGTGTGTCTTTGACAACAACACGGTACATGCAAAGACCATCCAGACCGCTTTGGAATGGGTGCATTGATTTAGTGAAGATCAAGGAAAGCAAGACTGAAGGTTAGTCCAAAGGAATGCAACCGCTTCAAGAAGCAAGTTGTCTTCTTGGGTCATGTGGTCAGCACTGAAGGCATGTCAACTAACCAGAGAAGAAAAGAGCAGGGCAGACTATGAATTGCCCATCCGGGTCTCTGCTCATGCTTCTGCCGATTTGTCTGTGGCTTCCCTGGACAGTGAAGTAATGCAATGTTGCTTTCTATCGGTTAAAGCAAGTTTGATATTATTAAAGAAAAGTGTTTATCTTTCGGGCAATCTTTCGGCCTAGGACATTATCCTCCAAATGTACCAGCCACCTGAATGGGTTTACTTTCAAAATAACAGTTTAAAACATATACTAACCTGAGGATTAATGGCCATACTTGTATAGTTGTAGATATCTTTGGCATACCTGGAACCTTGCAAAAGAATAGACTGATCAACAACATGCAGACATCACACAACAGTGGCCAATAGATTAGAATCAATATCTTGAACTCACGCAATGGCCAACAAAACATGTCAGATGCAAAAATTACACTGGTCCAACAACAATTAAAGACCCTTCCCATTTACTGTATACTAAGTATTTTCTAATTTATAATTAATACAATGCTTAACTGTAACAACTGTAAAAGTGTCACTTGTTTTAAGGTTTACATCGTTTGTTTCTTACTGACAATTGCATGGTATTCATACACGTAATTGCAATAAGAAATATTTTGAATCAAAATATCGTAGAAACATAAAATCCTGAGTGGCTGCTGACTGGCAGTAGTGGGGGTTGGTGTTGTAAGCTGTATTGTGCTAGCTGCAGGAATCAGTCGTATCAAAGCATGTTGTGTTGGTTCCTTTCTGGACTCAGCATGGTGTCACAAGTGAGATCTTCCTACTAGCCATCAGCGGGTGCAATTCAACCAATTTTTCAAACAGATCGAATAGACAAATTGACTGGTCAAACTGCAGTTGAATCCTGCAGATGTGGTTTTTAACAAGATGATGGAAAACATGTCATAAACCAGACTGCTGGAACCGCTGAATATTTCAATGGGAAATCCTGCTCACTTGTAGGGGTAACAGAAACAAAACTTCCAAATTTACCTCAAGGCAATTGGAGCTTTAAAGAAAGAGAATGAAAAGAAAGTGGGGCTGCTATTAAACCATATCAGCAAGACATGTTTGGAAATTCACTCAAATTTCATCTACTTTCCTGAGCATGACGACCCAAGAGGAGGAGAAGACAATCTTTTGGCCACAAAGCCCAACAACACAACTGTAATGGCAACGTTTGATGACCACTTTCAAAAACAAGACCATCAACTAATGCTTCAAAATAAAAATTGGGGTTTACCTTTAAGGCGAGCAGAAACAATTTTTTTTAATCATAAGTCGTGACTGCTAAAGTAAGAGCCACTGAGTGCAAGTTTCCAGCCAATTTCCAATTTTGATCAAGCCGTACTGAGTGCAAGTTTCCAGCCAACTTCCAACTTTGAGCAAGCTATTTGAGGGAAACTTACCTTTTCCTGCAAGGAAGACAATTTCAAGCTGAAACTCCTATGATGAGGGAGCAGCCCTTTCACTTGAAAAGGCAGTGAAGATCCCGTCCTTCAAGGAAGCAAAAACTGCAAAGATTGAGAGTGCCACACCAGGAGGGAACAGGCCAGACCCTAACACCGATACAGATACATCAAGATACATTACACAAACTTTTGGTAGTAACATGTTCAAAAATCTTCTGTTTGGCATATCATCAACTCCTGAATATTTCCAAAAGAGAGTGGATAAAGAAATCTCTGGAATAGAGGGGGTAATGAATTTCCAGCTCGACTGTTGAGCAGTGTCGGCCTACACTTCTTTCAGCACAAAGATAAACATTACCTCCTTTCTGTAGATTATTCTTCAGCAGAAGAGAGATAGAATGTCCAAGAATGTTAACTCTGCCCAGACTATCCTGTAGCTAATCAAAGTGGCTACAAGCCACTAAACTCGGAAAAGGTATTATGAAACAAGAATTGACACTAAATTGAAAACAACAAACTGACAAATAAAGGTTTGCTAATACAAATGATGTTAAACTTTCCAAACTTCAGTTCACTTCACTTTGATTGTCATCAAATACTGATTGAGAGCAGACTGAAAGGCCAAGAGATAGAGTTTCCATAAGTTGCAAATTGATTTTTTTTCTTTTAATTTTTCCTTTTTGTTATTTGACGGTTAAAAATAATAATAATAACATCATTGTTTGTAAGTTAAGCGATTTTTTTTTCACCAAATCTTACTGAGAACTGGTCAAAACTCAACGAAACTGGGGGTTGGGCTTGTAGCCAAATATTTTTGCCGAAAAATGGTAATAGAAAAAGTTGAATTTAAATGAAATATTCATCTATAAGCAAAGCGACCGTCAACAAACGAAAATTAACTTATTTATTTCCTTAAATTATAGAGGTGGCTCCTAAAAATCCATTTTGTTTAATGAAGCAACGTTAAGAATGATGTTTTTATATGTATTTTCTTCATCGCTCTGGAATATTATTGATCATTATTAATTTTTGTCGGCGTACATGATCGTTTTATGAACTGTCGAGAGCATTCAAAATGCCGCATGTCTTAAAATGAAATTCAATTTTTGAACGCAGAGAAAAAATAAGTGCAGGAAGAGGAGCTGTCAACAAGTGACTACTTTGGGATTCCCGACCTGAAAGCAGAAGGGACAGTAATTAAGCAGCATCAATCTCCAAGGGCTATAGTCATACAGACAGTGGTGGAGGTTGGTGTTCTAAGCAGTATCGAGCTAGCTGTATGAATCAGTTGTATTAAAGCATGTTGTGTCTGTTCTCTTGGTGCCTTTCCTGGACTGGGCAAATATTTCCGACTTCTTACCACTAGTACTGCTTCCTCCTACCTGATACAAAAGTTGACCTAAGGAAATAAAGCTTAAATGGGTATGACAACTACAGTAAATGTAATGCCCAAGGTTGCTATTTGTAATATTCCAGTACAAAACACAAAAGAACATAACTTAATACTGTATTGTTAAATGTAGAAGTAGGTTAAACCAACCTTCTTCAACAGATTGCGTGAAGTTTGTCAGGTAGGATGTCAAACCTCTCAAGCATCCACCAATAATAAGCAATTCAGGCTTCTTGGTCTTGCTTGTCATCTGCCAACACCGACATTCAAACAAGTTTATTTTGATTGATCACTTCCTGTTATTATCACTTAACATTTCCGTAAGGAAAACGTGTTTTAACTTGGCTTGATGCAAACACTTGAGTGCTTTGGAGAAAGCCGATGTTCGCATTAACACAAACTACAGGTAACAACAATTATAATAAAGAATAAATTATTTATCGTAAAGGTGAAAACAACAATCTGTTAAGGTATTTCAATTTCCGTTCATGATATAGCCTAGTAAACTAAAGAAATGAGAAAAACATCAATTAATAAACATGTGTTACACTCCACTCAATCTCGCTGAGGAACGACTTCAAAACTACAATAACAACATGTTTTCTCCTCGATTCTCGCTAGGTTTTTCGCCAACACGTGGGATTTTCCGATCCCATAATAATGTCACTTGGGGCTGGGCCCAGTGTCTCTCGTTCTACTTGCTACACACTCCCCCTCCAACAGAAATGTCGTCCCGACATTATTACAGTAAATACAAAACCAAAAACAGAGGAAAGGTTAGGGGGAGCGTCAGTTCTCATTATGTCTCAAACTGAATACTTATTGCGGCAGTTCCATGATCCGCAGGTTTTGTCTTTAACCAGTTTGTAACTAGAAGTAATATCCAACACAAAGTTCGCTTGTGATTTTGGTCACAGAAGGCGTGCAACAGGTCTGCTTGTCCATGGTTAATTCTCGAAGCAATCAGTTGTGACTACAAGAGTGTTCAGTACTGGTTTGTCCATATGGGCTGTGGCATAAACTGCAGCTGTGGAACAAATGGGATGTGCGGGGTGCAGTGAGGTACAAGCCAGTTGCCCATGACTTGGAAGGGAAGTATCACCTGAGGGCATTGAATTGCGTTCACTACTGGGTTTAAACGTTGGTACTCGGGCACCCCCATCTGGCTGTAGGTCAAAATTTGAGGGGGGCGTGTCTCCCTTCTAGGTCACGTAGCTCCCTCTAGGTGTTCCTCTGAATCTGAATTGTCACTTTCCTGAGTGGCTATATCGGTCACATTTAGACCGGATGAATTTGGCACTGATGAGCCATCAGTATCCACTTGTGGGTCAGGTTGGTCCCTGGCATCTGACATATCGGCACAAACTTCATTATCACAGTGGTCCTGTGGGTCCATAGGTGCAGTGTCTACTTCCGCCGGTAAGGCTGTTTCATGGGTGACTGGAGAGGACGGTGTGTCCATCTCATACTCATCATCGGAACTCTCTCCAGTATCTTCAGGCTGGGGTAGTACTCTGGATCTTGGTTGGGTGGTCTTGGATGAGGCTCTCGTTGGTTTAGGCAGTGGTAAAGCATCACAAGGAAGAAGCAAGTTACGGTGTAACACTCGTTGTTTCCCACGGCCATGTTCGGGCTTTACTCGATAGACTGGACTATTAGATATGCGTTCCTCAACTACGTAAATTTGCTGTTCCCAGTGTGAACGGAGCTTTCCAGGTCCCCCCCTTTCTGAAAGGTTTCTAACAAGTACACAGTCGCCGTGAAGTAGGACTGCAGCGGAAGCCTTCTTGTCGTAATACACTTTACTTCTGGCTGACGAGTTCTGGGTCTTCCTAGATGCTAGGTCATATGCCCATCTCATATCTGCTTGCCACGTCTTTACATAATCCTGGTAATCAGCCTGTCGCGGGTCGTTGCCCAGGTCAAACAGCAAATCAACCGGTAATCGTGGGGAACGGCCAAACATCAGGTAAAATGGCGAGAACCCAGTGGTCTCATGTCTTGTACAGTTGTACACATCTATGAGCTTGTTTAAAGAATCTTTCCAATTCGATTTCTTTTCCTCCGGGAGGGTCCTTAGCATCGAGAGTAAGGTGTGGTTCATGCGTTCTACCTGGCCGCTACCCTGTGGGTGGTATGGAGTGGTTCGCGAGCTAGCAACTCCACTTAGACGTTCGAGGTTGTGGAACAATTTATTTTCAAACTCGCCACCTTGGTCATGGTGTATTCGTGCTGGGAAACCGAAGCTCGGGATAAACTCATTGTAGATCTTCTTAGAAGCAGTGTGGGCCGTCTTATTACGCGTTGCATAGGCTTGGGCATATTTGGTAAAGTTGTCCACCTTTGCTTTTGTCTAGATGCAGGAAATCAATGGAAACCACTTCAAATGGTGCTGATGTCATCAGATGCATCATAGGTGCTTTCGTGACTGTGTTTGGCTTCTTCTGTTTGATACATCTGCAACGTTGTGTCACAAAATGCTCTATGTCACGGTACATATGTGGCCAGTAGAAACGGGACCTTGCAAGTTCTGCGACTCTCTCCACCCCAAGGTGTCCCATCTCTGTGTGCAGTTCTTTAAGTACCACTGGGATGAAGATGTGTGGCAGGACTAATTGTATCTTAGAGCTTGTTCTTCGACGCAGGATACCATGTTCGTCAACTTCCAGTTTCTTCCATTCTCTAATAAGCTTGTCAACTCCATGGGGTTCATTCTTCAGTTGGCCACCACCCGGTTTGATCCCATGTGTCTTGTAGAAAAGCAAGCGGCGTATAGCACTATCCGAGTGCTGCGCCTCCTTGAGTTCACTAGGGCTGAATGGTTTCAGGTTAACATCCTTTAACGTGGGTCCAGGAGTTGTCATGTCTGCAGCAATTGCCATAACCCACGGGATTGTGCCTTTTGCCTGTTCCCTAACTGCTTCCACGGTTGCTGCAAGGACATCTTTGGGTATTCCTCTGTACAATCTCTCATATATTTGTCTATGTCCAATGGAATTCTTGACAGAACATCCGCATCAACATTAGTCTTGCCGGTCGGTACTTGATTGTAAAGTTATAGTCTGCTAACTCAGCTACCCACCGATGCCCAGTGGCATTCAACTTTGCTGATGACATCACATACGTTAACGGGTTATTGTCTGTGAAAACGACGAAGGATGGAGCATAGAATAAGTAATCCCTGAATTTGTCAGTAATTGCCCACTTTAGGGCCAAGAATTCTAATTTTCCTGAGTGCAAGTGATAGTTCCGTTCCGCGGGCGTCAATGTCCTTGAGCCATAGCCAACAACTCTCAACTTTCCCCTTGTTCTTGGTAGAGTACCGCCCCAAGCCCTTCACTTGAGGCATCCGTGTGCAGTACAAATGGTTGTTCAAAGTCAGGGTAAGCCATTACCCCTGGCTGCATTAAAAGTTCAATTAGGAAGCTTAGTCGCTCTTGGTGTCTTTCATTCCACAGAATTTTGTGATTTGACGACAATTGTCCTTTCGATGTCGGCAACTTCCACTTGGGATGCTCTTTTTGTCCTTTAGCTCTGCTGGGCTGTTCACTGCATTCTCTGACTGAGAGTAGGTCATACAGGGCTTTGGCTAATCTGGAGAAGTCGTGAATATATTGGCGGTAATAGCTAATGAAACCCAAGAGTTTGCGCAATTCACCAACAGTTCGTGGTTTAGTTTCCTTAAGGGCTGCCACTGCTGCAACGTCCGCTCAGTCCATCGTGTAGCCATCCGCTGAGACTATTCTGCCTAAGTAACGAACACGGGGCTTAAACAACTCACATTTCTTTGGCTTTAGCTTGATACCATACTCCTGCAAACGTCTAAGTACCTTCCGCACATTGTCCACATGCTCAGAAAATGTTCTGCTGTACACTAGGACATCATCAAGATATGGAATACATATTTCATCACGAAGACCCTCCAGGCATTTCTCCATGTACCTTTGGTAAGCCGCCGGTGCATTTTTAAGGCCAAAAGGGATGCGGTTCCACTGGTATAAACCCCAAGGGGTGATGAACGCTGTTAGATGTCGGTGTTCTTCTACTACAAATCCCTGGTGATATGCCTTTCCTTGGTCTAACACTGAGAAGTAAGTGTTCCCACTGAGACTATTCAGGATGTCTTGGATGCAAGGGATGGGCTGGCGGTCATCCTCAGTTTTGCTGTTTAATTGGCTATAGTCGACACATAGTCTCAGACTGCCATCTTTTTTTCTCACACACACCACTGGGGAAGAGTAGGATGACTTTGAGTCGCTTATCCAGCCACGATTGAACATATCCTGCAAGTGTGACTTTACCTCTTCGTACAAGGGCTTTGGAATTGAATTGTATGTTTTTTGTACTGGGACGTCATCTCTCAGGTTGTTTCTAATTTCAAGTGTTTGGCACATCCAATGTCACCATCATCTGTAGCGAAGGCCCCGGACTCTTCCCTCAACATTTCCTTGACAATCACCTGTTGCTCACTTGACAAATGGCTCAAATCAACTGGGGGAGTCCACTGTGCTTTACCGTGTTCGGGCTGACTTGGTCCCCACTCATAACTGGTTGCCTCACTCCGAGTTTCACCTTCCTTTTCCTCTTGTTTCTGTTGAGCTTCGACTGGCAGTGGCGTGACGGATTGCACTAACTGTATAGTGCCAAGCTCTGTCCGCCTACGTAAGGTCATCTCTCACTCAGTGTTGTTGCATACTGGAACATACATTCGGCTCGACGACCCGGGTGGAATTCGGTAAAGACAGCCTTTAACTTCTAGCCCCTCAGGCCACGCCCCTTCTTCTTTGGGCTCAAACACAACAGGCAAATCTTCTTCCAATAGTCCAACAGGCAAATCTTCTTCCAATAGTCCAAAGTGTACTTGAGATTTGACTCTCAGTCTCTCCTGGTGGGACACGTATGTCTTGTCTGCCAACTCTGAGCATGCTAGTGTCAGCCTCGTCATCCATACTTTGGATGAAATTAACCAGCGCTCTCGCTTCGCCCTCTTTCACAGATGGGAACGAGTCATTCACTATTCGGGGTTACAGGCTGGTTTTGTTGGGGCTACTACTCCTCTTAATGACCTCTTCAATGACGTTAAAGCCAATGATGGGATACTCCTGATTATCTTCATTTCCTATTAGTATGGGTACTGTCAATGGCTCTGAGTACCCGTCCTCCCCAGTCAACTGGAACTCTACCTCAATCCACCCATCATACGCAATTTTCGTACCATTCACGGCCTGGAGATTTAATTCATCTTCCCCCAGTAACTCACTTATGTCTCTTACTGGCTCATTTGGTAGATTAATTTCTTTCCAATACTTTGACACAACACAAACTTGAGCTCCAGTATCCCACAGGGCATCCACTTTTCTATCTTGGACCAAGCAGGAAACTACACATTTTCTTCCCACTAGTTTGGTGAGTTTAGAACGTTGTCTTGGAGTTAGGTGTGAAGGGAACGAAGTTTTCAGTGTTTCAACACCTGCCTTAGGCCCCCTCTCCCTCAGTTCAACTTCACTGATGGCTTGACATAGTTTCTTATGCTTCTCCCAATGTTCCCTCTGACAAACTTTTGAACAATAGTGGCTAGTATGGCATTGTGAGCATCGCAAGTATTGATGGGCCCAATCCTCCCTCTTTCCACAGTTCATGCATTGTTGGGACTGCTCATGAATCTGGCGGGTTGCTCCATGTCCCGTGGGGGCAACCCTGGTCTGTTTCCCTGGGGGTTTGCTGAGTTATAGCCCCTTCGGCTTGACCTTTGGCATTGGTAACTGAAGTGGCCAGCATCACCACAGTTGAAAAAATGGTTGCAATGAAAGCCCCTTCCTTGTCTCTCACAATTCCAGCATCCTCTAGGGCGAACCCTCCCTTGCTCTACAGGGTTGTACTGCGGGTTGGGGCTAGCGCGGCTTTGTTGTTCCATACTCTCCCGGATAGCAGCCAATTCAGCTTTCAACTCTCTAACTTCAGTAAGAAGGTTAACTTTTGGTGGCTTTTCTGGGGTTTTACCTTCAACTGAGGCATGGTTGTCATCATGGGTGGCCAATTGAGGTACAAGCTGTGTGGGGGGTCCGATTTGTGGGCTGGTCATGACGGGAACCAAGCTTCTGCATTCTTTCTGTTTCATTACTAACTGCTGTATTCAATTTCTCAAAAAGTTCTTCATCTTCTACTTGGGTGTTTTGCAAGCAGGGTTTTATCTCCATTTTAATGCTATCATTCCGTATCCCAGTTAATAATGAATGCAGAAACATGCACTGTACCAATTTTGGGTCATACTTCAAATCTGATCCTGCTTCTTGAGATCCAACAGTACCTTCTGCTTTAGATCAAGGAGGCGAACAAGAAAGTCCTGAGGGGTCTCCCCAGCTTCCTGTACTGCCGAACTGAGCATTTGATACATTTCCGTAGCCCCCCTTTCTTGATAATGTGACCGGAGTATTTTACGTAATCTGGCAAGTTCTAAATCGGGCCTACCTTCCAAGTAGCTCCTCAATCTAAGGCCTGGATTGATGGCTCTAATAAAGGCCTCGACAATTTCTTCTTCTTTATAGCCCCGTTTTAATCCAGCGTTTATTTGGTGAGCCAAACTGGTAAAGTTCAAGCGGTCTTTCTGACGTGAATCTCCAATCTGTCCCGATATTTTAAATTCCTTCCTGAACGGTGGGGTCACTGTGGTTTCTTTAGGCATAACTGTGTTTGTACTTGACTTGATGGCAGACTTCTGATCCTCCTGCTCGGTTTTCACACCACTCTCTTGTTCACTCTTCACGTCCTTTGTTGCAGGTTTCTTCTCTTTAATTGCTTCTCTGAGATTCGTTAATGCCTCAGTTCCAAGTTCCTCGGCATCTAAATACTTCGTTAGGATTTGTATTAGCGCCAGACGTCCCGTATCCGTCTCTTTTACTTCGATGTGTAGCCCTGCACATATTTCTCGAAGACTCACTTCGCCAAGCTGACAAATTGCTGTTCTCACCTCTATCTGAATCTCTTCGACGACTTTCGACATTTCGATGGCTTCTTTGTCACGTCGGGGTCACCAAATGTTACACTCCACTCAATCTCGCTGAGGAACGACTTCAAAACTACAATAACAACACGTTTTCTCCTCGATTCTCGCTAGGTTTTTCGCCAACACGTGGGATTTTCCGATCCCATAATAATGTCACTTGGGGCTGGGCCCAGTCTCTCTCGTTCTACTTGCTACACATGCAGGTGTATATGTAAATACATGTAGTTTATACTCCCTCCAGCCACCTGAGATGGCATATTTTAGCAAAGAGAAAAAATGATTGTTTTGACAGTACCTCTGACTTAAGGACGCTGATATACATAGACACAAGCCTGTCAGACTGGCTGATCATATATTCTGGAAACACTTCTGCAAAGGTGCCCAACAAGGAGTACAACCAGTATTTTACTACAGTAAAGAAAAAAAAAACAAGCACTTGTTTCAAAAGCTCTGAATCACTCTCTTTTAGAATGCTAATCAGGAAAAACCAAGTATTGGGGAGGGCAGAAGTTGAAAGTTTATTACAGTTTCATTTTTGGGTAAATACGAAACATGATTTTCTTTGTTAATTTCTGCCTGTTCACTTGACATTATTATAATAACTTTGCTTGAGAATAAGACAAATGAGTTCTCATTTTGGTTTGAAACACTGCTTAATGTTTACTTGTTAAAAAAGGGCGGCAATCTAATAATTATTTAATGAATATGCAGTTTCATTTTGGTGCCACAGAGTCTACAGGAATCCTTCCACAGGAAAAAACATTTAGACTAACGTAGACTAATCTTCTCATGCGTTAAGCACAAAGTATTTTGTTCCAAAACAAAATAGTACAACAGTGCTTTCTGGAACAAATATATACCTTTGTTTCTCTTCATATGAAATGTTACATATAGGTAAACTTCCCGTTTTACCAAGGCACAAGGTCAGGTGCTCCCTACCCCCTATCCCATTCACAGGAATAATTAATTAATTGGTGATTAAATGTCTACAATATCGCGCTTTAGCAGGTTACGCAGACCACAGCCCACCAAACCATTATGATAGTTCATTCAGACTGATAAAAAAATTATTAATGATTAGTGTTCCTGCCCGGACATTTAATAAATAAGCGAAATAATGGTACATCTGAAAGTTCACAACAGCTGCATTGTCGGTGTTTGAAACTAAATTTGTTTGTTCACAATTGAACTTCACTAAAACATCAAGCTTTATGGTCCAGTATCCAAAACTGAGCTTCCAACTTGGAGATGTTGCTCAGCTTTGGGCACAGCTAATAGTTTTTGTACACAGTAGATATTATTTTACTCATCCAATTAGATAAGTGCTTGAGAACCACTCTTCTCACAGGAAGGAGCCCTGACCCTGGTAATTTATTTAAAATTCACCCCAAGCCCATTTGCATGTGCACGTAAGCACCTTCACTTTTTCTTTTAGATAGGTTAAACTTTGAGAAAAATTATTATTCAATTATATGTTTACGCCCTCAATGTTTTGACTTGTTTAGACATTGTTTAGACCAGTTACAGCATCAGCAAAAACCAAGAGAAAATAAAGATTCTGCAACTTATAAATTATGTGTGGTTCCAGAAAATGTCCATGCTCCCCTCACAAAAACTTTAAGGAAATGTATGAAGCTTAATTGGACGGGTGTGGGGTCTTTGGAAAAATCCCTTCCATGGAGGGGGTGGGGAATGGATATTTTCTAGAACCACACAATGCAAAATCAAGATTATGCTTAGGTTTTCCCCTCCATCTTTTGACAGGGCTCAAATTAATTTTTGGGTAGTTGCTGGTCATGTTGATTGGCCAAACTGATTTTAGCTTGGTCACATGTCATTTCTGACCGGTCAAAATATTGAAAATAGTATCATCAGCCATCTCTTCACAGTTTTGCCTTCAATTTTTTTCACTGATGGTTCCTTAATACCCTTGTAAGATGCGATAGCAACAAGTCAATTAACTAAGGCAAAATGCAAACATCTCTTACGTTGTTTTCCATCTTTTGGATTCAAATCAAATGCCTAGTTACCAAGCTTCAACGCTTTTCCGTGCACATTCTTTTTGATGGCCTTTTTGCGTAATACTGAAGTATAAGACTGACTTGAACAAAACTACAAGGGTAAAAAACTAGCAAAAAAAAAAAAGAAACTCTCATTTTAACAAGGCGCTCTGTTGGTTTCCAACTAAAAATAACATGGCCTACATAGTCACTCACTTTGTTTCTCTTGTACAACAACAAGCAGCAAAAAATGCAAGATTTAAAAGTAGCTTACCTGTAGATGAGTATTTAGTTGGCGTCATACAAGCACTAAAATATCTTGTTTTAGTGAAGGCAACATTTTAAAGCCTGAGTATGTCAATTGTCAAGTGTCTTTTGCATTAGTGCCAGGCTCAAAAGATTGAACAATCATTTCTTATGCCATCAAACTATTAGTTACTACAGAGAGTTGACAAAAATATAATCCCATCAAGGGCTGTTTCCATGTAATTTCCATGTTTTTCTTTCATGCTTTACTTAATACATTGAACCCCCCTCCCACTCCCACTACCCCTTCCCACAGGAATTGACACTTCATTGTTTTTTTATTAGTATATTTAACTAAGTACCCCCAAAAAACAAAATTAAATGTAGTGGACTTGAAAATTCTTTTCCAAAATGGATTTCGGTAATTTTGTTCTTTCTGGCAATGTAAATATTCCTTCAATTTTAAGTGTTTATTCTTTTTCTGAACATTTTTTTCCATTTTAGCTATATGTTCATTAAAAATACACGTAATCACTCTTTTTTAACATTTCCGGAAAATCGCTATATTAGATAGTTGCTGAATCTTGCTCAGAAATATCTTATATAGCGCCAAACCACTATTTGTTCTAGGTGCTTTACAAAACTATTTAATTATTACAGCTGTAGTTTAGAGAAGTTTGCATTTGACACGTTTTAAACTTGACCAAAACAAAAATTAATTTTAGAAAGTACTAAATTTATCGATTTTCAACCAACTTGCTGAATTTGCTAAAATTCATAGCCACTAACAATAGTTACCTTAAGGTAGTGCATGGTAAACTCTTCATTAAAAAGGATACTTGTCAATCATCTTTGGAACCTTTAATTCTGCCACAACCGAGGAATCCAGTTTAATTTGAAAAATCTAAGAAAGTTTAATAACATGTAACAGACAAATAATCATCAATTAATCCAAAGCATACAAAAAATAATTTTCTTTTCCTCATGATATCAAGTAGTACATGTAAGCTTGTAGTTCACAAGAGCCTCATCAACCAGTGGAATTCAGCTTTGGCTGAACCCACACACTATTCGCAAAGAGTACTGGCACGAAGCTCCCGGTGTTGTGGTCTGGCCTTTGCAATTGTGTAGTAAATTACAGTACCGTAAAAACCCGCAGATAAGCCGCACCTTTTTTCCAAAAATTTTCGCTCGAAAGCGGGGGTGCGGCTTATCTGCGGGAACATTTGGAAAAGGTGCCGTTGATTTTCGTTAACTGATGCTAATTTATGGAGAATTATGCAAATTAAAAAACATAAAACTACAAGAGAGTACCGGTCATTGCTTTTGCAAGTTTGACAGCTCCTATACTGTTTGCAGTGTCGACAATGGCCTATAACTTTAACAGTAATAT
Organism: Oculina patagonica; assembly: GCF_052425735.1. Taxonomy (NCBI): domain Eukaryota; kingdom Metazoa; phylum Cnidaria; class Anthozoa; order Scleractinia; family Oculinidae; genus Oculina; species Oculina patagonica. The sequence continues at coordinate 13,661,915 of NC_135769.1, read as the reverse complement.
TGATACTTTTACAAGCGAGAAAATACCACGAGTATTCACGAGTAAGATGGCCAATTGTTTCTTTTTCATTTTGCACTTTGATGAAAAATTTGTCGAACTGATTACGAAACTCTCTTTATGCAACAAGTTTATCTCCAATAGATGGCTCCCAAATCTCTTTAATTTGTCAATATGATAGCCACGAAACCCGAACGCCTCCATCGCCATCTTGTTTTGCGTTCTCGCCCTAGTCGGCCCTAGTCCCATATTTTACGTCCGAACAAATGCCTGGTTACTAAGCTACGAACGTTCGGCAAACGCAAGTTCTTGTTGTTGTCACAAAAATCTATGGAAAAACTGTGTTGAATGAAGAAATACCTGTCAACAAATGCCAGAAAAAGATCACCCATAATATGTCAAAGTTGGTTTTCATTATATTAAAGAGCTCAAATTGTGGGTAAGACTGAAGTATTTTCTGTTTCGATGTTCATTGAGTTTACGTTCGATGAACTTGAGAAGACTTCCTATTAAAAAAGACTCAACTTTGGATTTTTGACTCGACTTTGGATTTTCTTTGATTTACTTTCAAAAAACTTTTTTTCCAACATTTGAGTTGTTAAACTCAGGGTGCGGCTTATCTGCGGGTGCGGCTTATACGCGGGTGTTTACGGTATGTGTAAAGCGCATTTGAACATATACATATGAAAAATGCGCTATATAAATGCATTATCATTAAAACCCGTGAGTAAGAACCTATTGTTTTTTTCAGATTAGCCTAAACAGGTTATTACATAAAAAAAATTTCAATGTCATTACATAGAGATTTTTAGTGGTATTTGGCCTTTTTCTTGTATAAAATGTGAATTACATTGCATCTGGGGTAGGGAAGCTCCTAGGTTACGTAGCCCCAAAGACGATCCATAATGTTGACTTATCATTATTTCCCAAAAGTAAACATATTTAATCAATTTTAGAAAATAAGAACCTGTTTTCAAGTTTTAGGCTAAAAAGGTTCTTATAAAAATGGTATCTTATAGGCAAATTTTAGCCTACCAGGTTCTTAAATGTTAGCTTCTTACTCACAGGTTTTTACTGTGGTTCAAAACAATAACAATAAGAAGTAATGAAACAAATAGGTACATTTTCAATTTTTAATATAGGTGGGTATACTAGAAAATTTCCATATGTCTTTACAAGGTTATAAATGAATTTAACTAACATGAAAGGGTATGGTAGGTATGATACCGTATGGGTCCTCATTCAAATTGCTAAATACTGTGCAGAACCCTTGTAGAAGCAGGTGCATAAGCCAGAGTGTTTTTTTATTTGCTGTATAAAACTACTTTATAGTATCTACAGCTATTTATTGTACATGTAGTGGTCTACTTATGAAAATTAACTTTACATTTAAAATGCCCCATGTAAAGCCATGTTTAATAAAAAAAATTCACAGCAAAAGACAAGAAATAGCCAGTGAGCAAGGGAAGAAGTTCTGAACAGAACTATTGTTGATGACTGGCATTTTGACAAGCCAAGAAGAATTCATCTTCAGAGTCAAATAAAAAGACTGGTGTTCTCAGTAACTGAGGTAATATGTCTGGTCTTATGAATCTGATTGCTCAGTTTTGCTGTGATATTACTGGCTGTAAGATTCACTGAAAAATTTTTGTACTGTAGGTTAGGTAACAGCAGAGTCCTAGTTAATGTTCTGGTTGGTAAGTCAATGGTGTTCAAATAATTAGACTGCCAGGCCACCTACATCAGGGAGACTAGTAGAAACCAAAGAAGCAACAAAAAATAGTGATGTCAACAATAACATTTATTTTTTTAACACCATCAATTTACTAACCACAAAATCAACTGGGAAAAACGTCAGTCATCAAAACCTCACAGTTCTTTTCAGAACTACTTTCACCCAGACGATCACACTATACAAACTGGTGATACTCATAGGTTCAAACCACTTACTATGAGGCACATAAGGTCTGGTATAATAATAATGTATTCAGGGTTACACCTCACATATACCTGAGCAAGAAGAGGAAGAGTTTCTGCTTTTGCCTTACTGCTGCGATCTTGTGAAAAGATTTTTAAGCAGATGTCCTGAAAAGAGCAAAAGATAAAAGGCTACTTTATCACTCTGATTTAAATTCTGCATTCGAAAAGTGTTGCATGCATGTGGTTTAAATTTGTCTAATGCACCCAATTTCCCCCGTCTGAAAACAATAACTATTACAATAACTATTTTTATCATAAATATCATTAAAATTGATGGTAGTTATACTGAATGATCCAGATTTTGACTTCTTTATGCACTTTAATGTTCAAATAATAGTGAAATAATAAATCCATTATTCAACAGTATACTGCTATTGCTACTGCTATTGCTATTGCTAATTGCTACTGCTACATTGTTTTGTATGAACAATCAACCCTCCAAGTTGACAAGTAACTTTTTTGGTTAAGTTACACTACAATGGAAAATATAAACATATAAGTATCTGTAGTCTGTGTGCCAAAAGTGAAAATTAAATATAAGTTTGCTGTGATTTTTTTTCCAGAACAAGCTTAACTGCTGCCAATAACACCTAAATACCAAGACCTTTTGAAGGTTATTCTGGATATCACAGAATAAAAAAATATATTATTAAAAATATTATTATTAAAAAAATTTAATAATAATAATCTAATTGATATTAACACAGGGTGACCTGTTCAGTCACAGGACTGGTATAAACGGGGTCCCTGTATAATATTAAACATGCCAGTCAGGCCACGTGGCTTTTTGAGATCCTTCACCCAGTCAGAATTTCCAATGACCTTCCATGGGGTGGATATGGACCACCGATATTTGCAAATTCCTTCTGTACTAAATGTTCATGTACACTTTCTTATTTAAGTTACCTTTATAGTGACCACATAAGGATTTATTCTCTTCCCAAGCTTCAGGACATACAATTGAAGGAACTTTAGAAGCTCTAGCCTTGCCTCTAAAAACTAAAGTTATTTGAATAAAGATCAGTTAAAACTTGACATATTAATTCAAAAATTAGAGGGACATTCATCACCTCATGCACTGTTTACTGTTTCTTAGTTTAGCAGTGAACTTTTTTCTGTTAAATCTCAGAAGTAAAATGATTGGTGACTTTGTATTTACTCATAGAGCACTATTGTGAAACTTAAATGGGCTCTCTGGAAAAAAACAAACATCAAAGTTACTATGGAACTATGCCATAAACTCTCACAAGGCCGGCCACACTGGAACTCTGGAAGACCCTCTTGCTCTCAGATTTGCATGCATGCTCTCCATGTGGTAAATTCTTTCTAGAATACTTAATTGCACATGTTTCAATCTGCACATCAAAGAATCATAATATATAAAAGGAGAGAAAATAATATAACTACAGTCGAAGCTCTTGTAAGCGGACACCCTCGGGACGCGAAAAAAGTGTCCGTCACTGGAGCTGGCCGCTTACGAGAATGGTTCTCGTAAGCGGCCACTAGAGGTGTATACGTAGGGGATAGATGGCCGCTTACAGGAGCTTGCCTAGCCAACAAAAACCGGACAGAAGTAGATGACCACAAAACAAACACTGAAATATGGTACTGTTATTACTGTAAAATCATTGTTACACTGAAACGGCAATGTGAACGGCGATGCGATGTGTAAAAACAAGATACAGAGGCTTTTTATAGGATTTTCTTTGGGGTGTCTGCTTACGGGAGCGTAAAAACAAAAAAAAAAGTCTAAGTCGTAATCTGTGAAAGTGTCCGCGGCCGCTTACGGGAATGTCCACTTACGAGAATGTAAAAATACAGAGTTTGTATGGGAGCTAAAACGGGGTTTCAAACAAGGCAGCCGTAAGTAGAGCTGTCCGCTTACGAGAGTGTCCGTTAAGAGAGCTTCGACTGTATATATGTAAATATTTTTTTCAGTGACACAAATGTAGTAATTTTGGTCAAAGTTACTAATCTGTGCAATTCTAACATTTCCTTTTGGATTAAAACTTCAAAACTCAATTATGGCACAAAGAAAGTAGCATTGATATCAAGGCCACCTTAAAAATTATGTTCTTTAATTTTCTCATAGGTGGGTTAACTGATAAGCAAAATCAATCTAAATCTGGAGAACTTACCTCATCCAGGGCAACTGCTTTTTTCAAGAAACTAATTATGCCTGTCTCCTCGTGAAATAGAAGTGAAGAACAATAAGCTAAGAAATTAAATGTGGAAATATTAAAATTTTAATAAGGAAAATTGTATTGTCACCCTTTTACTATTTATTGCAATTCAGTCTATCCCAACATTAGAATGTCACTCAGAAATAAAAAGAGTGACTCAAAAATAAAAGAGCAATGACTGATCTTCTTGATAATGCACAAATGATGCCAAAATGCAAGAAGGAAATGGCATTTTAAAAGATAACCTAAATTAATTTTGTTAAAGTTCCTGGAAACCACATCTGGAACCCCCTAGAAGCTTGCACCTTCAGCAAATCATTTGGTCTTTTCCATCTAATGAGGTTTAAAACTCAGTCACTTTAAATTATATGATTTAGTCATTTATTTGAAATTGATTAATATTGCTGTTATCTTATCTAAGTGTCTGGCAATTCCAGGCTTTTTTTCAAAATAATTTTCTTGTCATAGCCATGCAAATAAAAGAAATCTTACTAACAATGAAAACATTCATTTGGTTAGCTCATAAGGGTTGAACCTTTTCTATCCTTGCTGGATCAAGTCTCCTGAGCCCTTGATCATGTAACCTTTAATGTTAGGGAAAGTAGTGGTAGTACCGTGTTGGCATAAGTTGTCTTGAAAGGTAATTAAATAAAAGAATTGTATAATAGTATTGTAAGTAAAGTTTTAGCGTACTTAGTGCAACTTTGTAACATAATTTTTTTTTTCTTTGTAGTTCTTTTTTTCCTTCTCTTTTTAGCATTGTAAGTATTTTTTTTTTCTATTCGAAAGCTTTGTAAATAGTTTTTTTGGTTTTGTAAGCGTTGTAAGTTTATTTTTTGTTTTGTAAGCAATGAATTAAAATAAAAAATAAAAAAACTTCAATTTTCTATACGGAACTGCTGCAATGGTGGTTAGAATTCCGAGATCTCTTTTCTGATAAGAAAAACTGGATATCTGTTGTTTGGAATAACAAAGATATACATGTAAAAATAAATGGAAAACCTGTTTTTTATAGGTCATACTATGATTCCGGAATTTACACTGTTAATGATCTCCTATTAAATTTAAACAACATCGAATCATTCGACATAATAAGAAACAAAATAAAAAAAGTCAATTTTCTTACTTGGACAGGTCTTAGACATTCAATACCTTCCGAATTGAAAATAGTTCAGTACAGGTTCACAAGAGGGAATCCTTCTTTTAAGTACAACAATGTTGACTTCGACATCACAAAAAAGAGATCAAAAGACTAGTTACTATTCCCTGTTAATTAGTAAAGAAGCTCTTGAAACTACCTAATAACGTTGAGAAACTAAGAAAACAATTCAACTTTTTGAAAGTTGCGAGCAGGCTCTCTATTTGGGGGAAACGTGAATATATTATTATTGAACTCCTCGAGCGCCGAAGGCGCGATCCCGCGAGTGCCGAAGGCGCGAGTGCGTGGGCGAAGTGAGCCCCCAGAGGGAGAGCCTGCACGCAAGCCATTGAATTTCAAATCCGGCCCCTCGAAATGTGACAACTTGTTGACAACTTGCTACGCTTCCGGTGTCAATATATCGATCGATGGCTCTTTGAAGCGTCAAATCGCGATGGGAGCCGCGAACAAATGATGACAGATATACGAACAAATTGAAAAACAATTCGCAAAATTGTCTAGTTTGTCCAGCCGTGTGTGCGATTCATGTCCTCAAAAAAATCAGAAAATCGAACTTAACTAGTGAGCATCACTTTGCGAACGGCATTTATAAAGCTGCTTTATTCTCCTGCGCGTTTCGTCCGACCGTCACGGACTTCTCAGCCGATGCAAAATCAACTGCGAACTGACACTCGTAACGCCGGTTAAATCTCGCAAAGCAACACAGTTCAACCCATCGATTGTCCCTCCTTCACCTGATCTTCAATTATGCTAGAAAGTGGGCATATTACTAAAACGATAGTGTCTGAGAGTCGCTCGTGAACTTTCTTCTCCGCCATTGCCACTGTAAAGAGTTGAAATATGAAGCAATTGCCGTAACCGGTTTGCATAACCGCAAAAACATCTCGTCCTTCTAGAAGACAATTTACTGCATCTTCCTGTTCTTGTTTTAATTTAAGGAGAATCAATTAGATTCGTTAGAATCAAGCGAAAGTTTCCAAAATTCTTCATGAACGCTGCTGAACGAACTCGCATACCTATTCACGGACGCCGGCCGTAGTTGATTTGACTTTGATATGGACTCTGGTTTTACTCACATTAATTGAGCCTGTCATTTTTGACCAATCAGAGTGCTGCGTTCGTGGACGAACGCACCGGATTTGAAATTCAATGGCGTGCGTGCAGGCTCTCAATTTTGGTCGCGGGCTCACTTCGCTCGCCCAGCGGCTCGCTTTGCTCGCCGACTCGCGCCTTCGGCACTCGCGGGATCGCGCCTTCGGCGCTCGAAGAGTTCAATATTCACATTGCCCCCGACAGAGAGCCTGCTCGCAGGCTAAAGTTGCCTTCACCCGACCGCATAAAATAGCAAATGAACCATATGTCAGAGCTTTTCAATACAAAGTTTTAAATTCAATTCTTTATACTAATACGAAATTATTTAAAATTGGATACAGCGAGCATGACATATGTACTTTCTGCAACAATGAATCAGAAACATTACACCACCTATTTTTCAACTGCCCCCACTCAAATCTATTTTGGAAACATCTGGAAAAATACTACTTTGACCTAACAAAACCTCCACTGTCTTCGTGTGCCCAGCTTCGACCGATATCCCTCACAAACATTATCATGAGGTTGTTTGAGAGGCCAGTCTGCAAACTAGAGACTTTCACGGAGCTAAGGTCTGTGATTGGTATGGATCAGTTTGCTTATAAGAAACATTGCAATACCACAATAGCGCTTATAAAGTGTCAACATAATTGGCTCAGGTGGCTAGATGATGATGTAGACTTTGTTCAAGTTCTGTCATTTGACTTTAGTAAAGCTTTTGACACTGTCTCTCACAAAATTGTCTGCGAAAAGTTAAAAGCTACTAATGTTAATCCATATATCATCAACTGGATCTAAGCTTCCTTGGCAACCGCAAACAAAGGGTCGTTGTGGATGGAAAGATAACTGATTATGTTGATATTAACAGAGGAGTGCCACAGGGTACAGTCCTTGGGCCACTTTTATTCTCTCTTTTATTCTCTAGTTGATTCAAACAACGGGATCTCGAAATATGCCGATGATATCACTATAAGTGTACCTGTTAGAAGGAACTCTGACACGGCGCTCGCAGAAGTTAAGAACCTTGAGAGCTGGGCAGCCAACAATAGGATGTCTTTAAATTTGTCAAAAATGTGGGAAATGCTACTGCATAGTAGAACTACTCAGCCTGCTCCTCCTCCAGTGCTTGGGATTGAGCGAAAAGAGTGGCTGAAACTTTTGGGAATTACCTTCCATGAAGATCCTTGCAACTGGGACCTTCATGTTGACAGTTTACTTTCTAGAGCTGCTAGCCGACTACCGTAATGATTAAAATAAATCAACTTTGTTTAACGAGGGTTGCACATAAGTCTTTCGACTGACAAACCTGTGGCCCTCGGATTCGATTTAGCGCCCTCCTTCCAATAAGCGCCCCCTCCCGAATAAGCGCCCCCCTTCAAATGTGTTTTTGTAAATAAGCGCCCCTATTCCAATAAGCGCCCCCATTCTTATTAGCGCCCCCATTCTTATAAGCACCCCTATTCTAATAGGTGTCCCTATTGTGGATAACTGCCCCTACTGAAGTCGTTGACGTCAACTAGATAAACTCCTGACCGTTCACCGTACAGTTCATGTATATATTTACTGTTAAAATGAAAAATTTATTTTAAAAGAAACTGAACTTTGAACAATTTCTAACTGTTACAGTTCCAGTTATTGTTAGATACATTTGGTTGTTTCTCAAAAAATTAAATAAGCGCCCTATCCCGAAAAAGCGCCCTGTCTCGAATAAGCGCCTTCCCTTGAGGTGCCAAAAGTAAATAAGCGCCCCGGGCGCTAAATCGAATCATTACGGTATATATTCTTAGGGTATGCAAATATTATGGGTACACTAAAGATCAGCTTAGTAAACTCTTTGACTCATTAATAATGTCATTATTTCTGTATGGATTAGAAGTGTGGGGCTCCGCCTATCAAGCCAAATATTTAGATCGGATTGACACTTTTTTCCGGCGAGCCTATCGTTTTGGCTATACAAATAAGATCATTTTTATATCTGATGTTATTAAGAATAGGGACAGTGATCTTTTCAACAGAATCACAAGTGACACTGGTCATGTATTATATGACTTGCTCCCACCCAAATGTAACAGAGCTCTTAGAGAAAGGGGCCATGACTTTATACTCCCTAAAGTAAAAACGGAACGTTTCAAACGCACTTTTGTAAAATAGATGTCTTTTTAAATTTATTTCTTAAAATCCTTGTAACTGATACATATAATAGGTTCATTTTACTATTTTAGCTTATTTTAGATTAAGTCTGTTGAAACTAGCATCTTAATAAAGACTTCTACTACTACTAACAACTTAAAGTTCTCAGCTTCAAGAAATGATTATAGGTATTACAGCATCATCATACCCTTAACTAAACTATCTAATTTTAATCGGTAAAGTTTATATTTGGGATTGCAGGAGGAAGTGTGTACCTCCCTATATAGAAGGTTTTATACTGAAAATAAAAATAAAATATCAGACAGCAGTGCTCGACACTAACTTTTTTGGATACTAGGCAATTGGCTAGTAGGTACAAATAATCACTAGCCCACAAGGACAAGTCACTAGCCCCACCCCCCTCCCCCCCCCCCCCCCACCTTTAAAAAAATAAAAACAGCCAAGTTTGAATCAGCACATCTCTTAGCACTATATTTGTTTGAGTCCACACAAGTACATCTTTCCTTCACTGAGACGCAGCAACGATGCTATCATCCAACTCGGTTGAGAATTTCTTGACCGTGGATCACACTTATTTTTCTCTTCGTGCTGTGTGTGGTCCTCTGGTGAACATTGTAAATCTGGCTCATGATTATCGGCCCTTAAAGGCGGTTTTCTTGTAGGTAAAGTGTTACAAAAGCTTGAAATCATGCTCGCGCGGTCGCTCGCGCAAAAACCCCAAGGTGGCCGACTTATTATGGCTCTCTCCCAGGTTCCTTTTGGGTGTCATGGAAGCGAGGACAGAGGGTCTTTTCCAAGATGACGTCAGGTTTGCGAGTTGATCGTACGATATAAATCCGTATGCGATGTGGTTTAAATTACTTAAGCTATGGAAACTAGATCCTGATGAAGGTTTCGGGGAGAAAAACTTCCCAAGTTATAGAGTTGACTTGTAGTTGATTTATTTTTCCACGAATCTTACTAGTCTATGGGCTACAATCTTGGACAAAACTGTTGAAACACTTAGCAAATTTCCACTTGTTTAGCCAAAGGAGTTCAGTTTCGCAACCCCCCTTCCCCCCAATTCAATGTTGGTAATGCTTTAGTGTTTTTAAAACAAAGCCTGTCGAGCCGCAAACCACAAGAAACAACATTGAGTAGGGGGGAGGGGGATAAGATATTTTAACCCGCTTGCAATTCGAGTCATTAGCGAAAAATGCGTGAAATCCGTATGTGTCAACTAGTTTTGTCCAAGATTGTGTAAACGGCTTTTTCATGAATTTTGAGGAATTGCGATATTTCAGTGAGCTAAGGACCCATATATAATTAAAACTCTTCGAGTTGCTTTTGTAAAAATAATTTACGTCTCCAAAATATTGTTCACTTATTTTACAGAGGAAAAAGAGACTTCTAAGGTCAATGGCGCACACATGTTTTTTTCAAGGGCGGTCGTAGATGCTACTATGAGTAGGGCAAGCGCTTTTGAAGACCAGTGGACGTGTTGTAATCATTTAAAAAGTATTTGACCAAAGAATCCAGTTCTAAATTATATAGAGAGGACATTTTGCAATAATAGATCATTTAAAAATAGCCAGGTATCAGTGGTCACGTTACAATATCCCGCGCTAACCCGCAGGATCTTAACACTGAATCCCGCAATTTTCGAAATGTTGTTTCTCCCCTTGAATTTAGAATTGCAACAGTCGATTAATTTTGAATGCTAAACAAAAACGAAGCGAAAAACTACGGTTAACAAAGGTTTTCAACGGTTAACGGGCAAGTCTTTTGTAAAGAATAGAAGATGTCAAGGTATCTTTTATTAATAGCTGTTAATCGGTGTTGACCGTATGTTAACCGTTCAAATCACTAAAAATCATCTTGTTAATCGTTCAGAATCACAGTGTTTACGCTAATTCAAAGTTGTAGTAGACAACTAAGGGTAACTAGTGCGAATTGAGAGAGAAAAGTCCCATTTAGTACATAGAAACAGTCGTTAGCAATAGTCTGTCATTAACTGCCTGTTTGTCGATCACGCCGCATCCATTTTGTCACGCTTGAGACGTTGTGGCGTGACGCCATTGCTTTTCACGTAATCTCACTCAAAAAACGCCTGTAACTTAATGCATTTTCGTTCTTTTCTTATGGAATTGTAAATATGTTACGTTTTGGCTTGTTTTCTGTAATGAACGTTTCGTTTTATGACTTCATTTGTGTGAATTGTACTCAGTTCGTTTGAATGTACACAGTGTATCGACTATTAGCGTAACAAATTGTTCTAATTACCATCAATGACGCACGTAAAAACCAACCTTTGTATTTTATCTGAAGTTTGAAAATGTAGACATTTGATGGAAACTTGAATCAGCCCTTTAATAAAGCCATTTCCTATTCAAATCCTTGAAAAGACTCTGACTGAGTAGAATCAGTGAAAGTTCTGTTGACTCGATTGGTAACGAGCCTCCGAAAACCCTTGTAATTGATGATTCCATGGATCAATAAAAGCCTGTCGTGGCAACGAGCAGTTGGTGGTAAAGAACTCGAAGGGTACAAAAAGCTAAGGGCGTTTTATGGCAGAACATTAAAGCGTTTTCTACTTATTAGCCAAAATATCGTTTACACAATCTTGGACAAAACTGTTGAAACACTTAGCAAATTTCCACTTGTTTAGCCAAAGGAGTTCAGTTTCGCAACCCCCCTTCCCCCCAATTCAATGTTGGTAATGCTTTAGTGTTTTTAAAACAAAGCCTGTCGAGCCGCAAACCACAAGAAACAACATTGAGTAGGGGGGAGGGGATAAGATATTTTAACCCGCTTGCAAGTCGAGTCATTAGCGAAAAATGCGTGAAATCCGTATGTGTCAACTAGTTTTGTCCAAGATTGTAGTAGGAGAGTACTTTTACTAGCCAAGCATAAAATTTTACTAGTCCTGGGCTAGTGTACTAGCGTTAGTGTCGAGCACTGGACAGAAAAATACATGGGGACCAAAAATAACGAACTAGAAGCATTTTATAAGAAATGGACGAGAAATTTTCCAATCTTAGTTTAACTTATCCCCTTTTTTCATTTGTTTTCTTATTTTCATTACTTTTTTGTATACATGTAACTTAATGTAAAATAGTAAAAGAGAGTATCTGTAATTATATTATTGTTTAAGTAGGAAAGAAGGAGAAGGAGTTCAGAAAGAAAGGAGTTCAAACGCTTCTGGAACTGGTTCGGTAAGACAAAGTGCCCAGGGGCTGTTACACACTATGTTGTAAACTGTTACCCGAAAATCCCGTCGTCCCGATGATCTACCCGTCGCCCCGACTAACTGCCCCTGGGTCTCCAAGGATGATTAATTGCCAAAACAGCAATTGCGCAGCTGTTTTAGGTAAGCAAAAATTTGTAACTGTTTGTAATTTGTATGTTTGTACTTTGTGTTGTAGATGAATAAAAAAAATACTGACAATTTAAACACTGTGAACATGTGCTACACAATTCAACCCGTAATGAGATTCTGGTAAGCATGAAAGAGCTTTTGAGTTACTGTGCTAGCTGTTAATACTACAGTACTTCGTGCTACAGACTGATCACATTAGATGGTAGGCCACCCCCGACATACTGTCGTAGGACCAGTAGCTGGTTATCTCGCCCCATCGCACCATTGCCCCAAGTTTGCTCACGACAAAGGAAATGCACATGGTTAAGAGAAACATTTTTTTGAAAAATGTAATAATATTTTGTGATATAACCTTTTTTAGTCTTGTAAATAATATTTTTAATTTGTGATAATTACATTAATACACTTTATAATTAAGTTTTTATACAACGCGCGCTCTGATTGGCTGAAACAGTGTACTTTATCAGAGTCCAGATGTACGGAGGAAATGTCACGCCATCGACCCAATATGGCCGACCACTATTCCCGAACGTCTTTCTCGGGTTTTGTCTTGACCCTGACATCTTCTTTGACCTGAAAAACGAGAATGAAAACGAGCTTTTAGCGTCAGTTAATTTAAAACGTCCTGTTCCTAACAGCACAAATTGCACGGCGATAGAAAGTGAAATTTCGGTACAAGTTACGGAAAAAACACCGAGCCGGAAAGTAAGCTTAACAACAAAACAACCAACCAAAGATTTGTAAACAACTCAAGGCCGAAATTGAAGACATTATAACGAAAGCAGAAACGAAAAACACGAAAGATAGCACAAAATGGGCTATCTGAGTTTTTGAATATGAGTTTCACATTATTTAAGTACAGAATTTTAGATAAAACACGCACAGAGCTACATTTTCGTGTAAAAAACAAAACAAACAAACAGCAATTTAAAAAACAGAAAACTAAATTAGCTAGCGAATACACACACAACTCAGACTTATCACATACTGAATATTTTTTTCTGGCGTTTTCAAAACAGCTTGGTGCCGTGAAAGAAAAATTGCCAAAAGCCTTCACAAAATGACCAACAAAGAAGCTAGACAACAACCTCGATAAATTGTACGCCAAAGCTCGAACAAAAGACGGTGAACTTTACTCGAGGTCATCGCTTCTTGGATTTCGCAACGCTATATATCGAGAGACACCTAAACAATCCACCCCTAAACCTAGGAATTTTTATTGCAAAAGGGGTTGAATTTCAAGCTTCAAACAAGCTGCTGCAAAGTTAGAAAAAATTGAACAAGCGCGAAAACAAAGAAAACATCGAACACAAGTTTACCTGTCATTCCAGAAGCAGACGTCCAGAAATTAAAAACCTCCAATGCAATTCAGGAAGACAATCCCGTTCCTATATCCTTTCCAGTGCGATGAATGGAAGGCCACAGCAACCACAGCAGCCGACTCTAATTTTTCCCTTGAATCCGATGGTTGTACTAAGGTATAAAATGATTCGCGAAACACGCCGCACGGCTGCAGCATTTTGTGAAGTGCCAGCCACAAGCTTTGAGCAAGTTAACAACGTGCAACTTTTCATGGGCCAGAATTCAGCCGGTTTTCACTGAACGGTCTACTTTTCTATCCTGTGTTGTACTAAAAGTCCTAAGAACTTCACGGACTCGTGTTAAAATTCGGATTCCACTTGTCGTTTTCAGCTTGTGGATTTTTGAACTTTGTTGGTTTCAAACTTGATGGTTTGACAGCTGTTGACAGCTGATGTCTTATTCAACCAATCAAATTCTTTTAACCATTCTAACAAGTTTTGTGATTGGCTAATTGTTGCGTACTTTATCAGAGTACAGATGTACGCTGACGCCACTTCTGTTCGATTGAAAAAAGTTTGTTTTGAAAATAATTGCGCAAATTCGTGGGGAAATTAATGAATTTCTTAATTATAAAACAAATAAAGAAGCCTCGACTGTGCTCTGTTCTGTTGTAAAGCACTTAGGAAGCGACTAGAGCACTCAAGAAGTAGGGAGAAACACTCGCCTACGGCTCGCGTTTCACCCTACACTTCTTTCGTGCTCTAGCCGCTTCCTGCGTGCTTTACAACAGAACAGAGCACAATCGAGGCTTCTTTATTTGTTAAATAAAATGAAAATAATACATATTTCTCATACCAGGTCAGTAAATACTTTGGGGTTCGGGGGGGGGGGATACTGTGCGGGGGGGGGGGGGTTGTGACCTGCATCCCCCAGGCCTCTTTAGTCATGGTAGAAGTTAGCAGCATCAGTCGTAACAATTGGCTTTAACTCTATTACCTGGTTTGAAAAATTACTAAATTGGCAAGATTTTCGCACAGCCCCTACATTATTTATGCATAATACAATTTTCTGACGGACTCGTTCTTTTCATGATTGTTGTTCGTGTATAGTGATAGCATGAAATAGTTGCATTCATAAATTAATGTATGGGGCTGTGCGGAACTTTTATCGAAAAATTTACCACAATGGATAAACTAAACAAATAGACGCGTCAAACAGAATGATGTGTTATCTAACGTTACCTTGCTCCCTGTCAGACACATTCTCCAAACAAAAACTGCTGAGATCAACTACAGTGTTGTTTGCGTCTACACCTCGCTGCAGTGCATTTGATGATAGAAGAGAGTGAAGCTGCACAAGATAACGGCTCAAAGAGTCAGACATTTTATGGGTTACTGAGTACAGCTTTTGCCTCTAGTTGCTATAATCACTTTGTTGCGCTCTTTGCCGCCAAATACTACCCAATGCCGCCATGTTGATGTTTCAGTGCATTTTCGTCCCCAGTGCCACTGGTACACCACGGAAATTAGAGGGCTTGCAGGGCGCGATACCGTACTGGTCAGCGGTACACCTTTCAGGCTATTCACCTTAGCCTACTATGTACTTCGGTTAGCCTGTTTACGGCTAGCTCTTTATGTTTGTAAGGGTAACACGATATATTTTATGCGTTCCGGGTTTTAGTATTCCGGCGTTCCGGCTTTTAGTACTATAACTAGCCGGCCAGAGCCACTGTTCTGACTGTTGTAATAATTTCACTTGAGAATAAGTCCGATGTTTTCTCTTTTCAGTTTGAAGCGCTTTTCTATGTATACTTGCAAAATGTTGAAAGACCGATCGTGATACATTTCGATTTTGACATGAAGCAAATCCCAAAATCATGTGACAACCTATGTACGGGAGAAGGACTTCCGACCAGTTGACGTCATAGTGCAGGTGTTTAGTCATGGAAGCTAGTTTTCAATCATTTCAACCGTTGTTTTTATGCTAACTAATTCGCTAATTGAATTTCAAAAAATCTTTTGAAGAAGCCAACGCGATATTTTTACTTTTTGTTCGAATGTATATAACATGATACTTTTGTTTTCCTCCTAGCCCGCCGTGACGCATAATTGGATTAATTCTAACTGGATTAATTAGTGGTTTTTACGAGGCCATGGATTCTATTAGAATCCTACCGCATTGAAAAGCACACGACGTTACAAGATCCAAACAAGTCCCTGTTATTTTAATTTTCATTAGTTTGGATTTCAGTAGGACATTCAGTGAAACAGAAAACGTGATACAATTCTCCTTCTGTTCAAGCAAATGTAACACGATACTTTTGTTTTTGTCGAAATCGTAGGTATTAAACGGGGTCTTAAACGTGAAAGATTTGTTTTCAGCAAACAGGGCGACATCAATTAAATAGATATTATCGATGCGACGCAGGCTAACTGATCTGTTCTTTCCAGCCCACATCTCTCGACAGCCTCGTGCAAAGCTCAGTGTGTTGTATTACGGTACATGAGGCTAACTCAATCCGAGCCAAGCGTGACATTCCACATAAATGGTGTCATGACGACCGGGATGACGACTCCGAAACGTCGTTTGATTTTATCGTTTATTTTCACTTGCTTAAGTATATCTAAACCTTTGCTTATAATAATCGGCAAGGGCCTATTTAATTGAGTTTAAACGGTATTGTATTATGGCTGCAACAGTGAATTCTGAGAGCACCAAAGAGCTGATGGGCTTGAGCCGTACGAATTGGGAGACCGACACAACATGCCACGCTATTTCCAGTCGATATTACGAAATTCTTGATCAAGGCGACCGTAGCAGGAAAGCCGGCCTAAAATTTTGACATAAGCACGATTATGAATTTATTGTCATGAATTTATTATCATTTATTGTCATGTATTTCTGTATAACAGTTAGTTTACTTGCCCAACGCCGTCTCTTTTACCCGTCATAATCACGAAGGAAGTACCAAGAGAAAGATATCAAACGAGTTGTAAGCGGCCGGGAACAAATAATGATCGTTTGTAGCGTATGCTGGAAACAAAAATGCGAGAACTTTTAAAGGTTAGCCTATTACTAACCTTTCTCAGTTGTTATTCATTTCGACCCTTTCCATCTATGGCCAGACACACTCTTCCACAGTTTAAGTACACTGGGTGGAAATTTATTACAAACCTGGGCCGTTATCTCAGTTTAAGTTTATTGAAAATAAAATGGTTCTTAGTTTTTTAATTTGCTTAAAATCCCGTGATACTTGCCCTTAAATTCTATTTATGCCTTTAAAGTGTAGAAATCTTCACCTCAAATCAAGGTCAATCAAGAGCCCGTAGTGGACAAATCGTGATGCAGAATCCACCTGTTCGGTCAAAATGGGTGCCTCAAAGTGAGCAGTAGACAGAACAGACAACCACTAATTCACAATCACAGGGTGACCCTATTCGGCGGAACGGCGATAGTATATTGCCCTAACCAACAAATTTTAAAAGCTAACCACAAGTAAACCGGAGCAAAGCTAACCGCAAGGAAACCAGGGCTAGGGAGAAGCTAACCGCAAGGAAACCGGAGTAAAAGTTAACCGCAAGCAAACTAGTGACATTCCGTAATCCCACCGAATAGGGTAACCCTAATCACACCGTGCTTATTTGGCCAAACGAATCTACAGGAATGTTTGCTTTGAAATACTGGAGAAAGCCTTTTCCGCCTCCTTTCTTGCGAGTCGTCACAGTGACGAAATTATGCAACATTGTCCTTTGATGTGTTTTTTTGGCAGTGTTTAGGCTATGAAAAAAGGACACCAACACATTCTCAGACCAAGGAGTTTTTAAATTGTAACGTTACATTTTGGCGTTTTCCTTTTCTGTATTGAATGTAAAAATCTCGATTCACAAGCACTTCAAATAATTCCTTTGTCGAGGTGGTAAGTCTGTGAAGAGTCTAAAGGTGGATTTCCACTGTCGCGTTTTTGTTGACGCACGTAAAGATATGTAAAAAATGAAAACGCACGTAAAACGCGCGCGATTACGTGCGTCGAATTTACGTTGTCCCATTTCCAATGCCACGTTTTTTTAGGTATTTACGTACGTGACACCCACGTATACGCACGTAGCGATTTTTGGGGTCGCGAAAAAATTTGAACCGAGTTCAACTTTTTTCGTGGCTGTCTACGGTTACGCAGCGATTTACCCAATCATACTTTTGGATTTTGTCACATGACAACACTTACCATGTGAAAAACCATTTTGTTTTAAATCTCCGTCGAATTTACATGG
Organism: Oculina patagonica; assembly: GCF_052425735.1. Lineage (NCBI taxonomy): Eukaryota > Metazoa > Cnidaria > Anthozoa > Scleractinia > Oculinidae > Oculina > Oculina patagonica. Next base: position 13,644,425 of record NC_135769.1, on the reverse strand, counting down.
GACAACATTCAGATGTAGAAGCATTTCTCATCGAGAAAGTCCGAACAGAACCAAATTATAGGAACGCAGTACGTAGTGAAAGAAAACGCCTGGCGTCAGGTCACGCAGGCTTTGAACCGGCAATCCGGGAAGTTCGCCTCAAATATTTTTTTACTTGGTGGTGTCTTTCGGAAGTATTTATAAAATGCCTCTTGTTCATATTTACGCATTTCTTTTCGTGTGGTACAAAGTGTTTTCATGGCAGCCATGTTGGAAGAGTAAAACAACAAGATATTTGCATAAAAATGTTAAAGTTTTTTTCCCAAAGGAAAAACAATTTATTGTTTCACTCCTCCCATATGGCCGCCAATAACACACTCTATTCACCAACATGATAATTCATGATGGCGGGAATTTACGTACGTTCAACGCGCGTAAAAAAGAAACGCTTTTTATTACTTTTTACGCGACAGTGGAAATTTGCCAACGTATCTTTTTTTTATGCACGTTTTACGTACGTAAATATTTACGCGTCAGTGGAAATCCACCTTAAGTCCTTAAGATGTGACTTTAAACAATTTATTTAAAAAACCTGCACCTCACACTTCGTTGTGAAAACTAACTTTAATTTAAGGATAAGTTTTCCGTCCTCTATTTGTCCATTAGGGTAAATAAGAAGATCTAAATAGTGTAAATAGTGAAAATAGTAACTTAAGATTCCGTAGGTAATGTAGCTAAAAAATCTTTTCTCTCGTAAGTAATTAAAGTTATGAAATTTTAGAAGCAGTCATACTTGGTTATTTTTTAGGTACTGAAAATTATCTTGTTGAAAGTGTATACGTAAAAAAGCATTTCTTTTTTAAATAGTCCTTTGTAAATATGTGTTCATTAGTAGTACTTTTGTAATAAGCATTGTGTACATTAGTTGTTGCTTTATAAAAAAGTACATTAAAGGAAGTTTCTGTAGGTAAATAGAAAAACAGAAGAAAACAGTTGGTTACTAACTTTATTGTTCCCCATCACGCTTCCAATAGAAATTAACTCTTCTTTTATACAGATTGATTGTACATCTCTACGAGAATCAAATTAACAAAAGCATGCTATATTAAAATGTACAGCATACTCCTACCCCACACAATGAAACAATTTACACCTAAAGCTTCGCAAAGTCCCTAGCTACCTTCCTAACACAAATTCTAAAGAGTTTATATTATCCTAAATTGCTACAAAATGTAAGCGAATGCTTAAAATAGTTAGAATATTCATTAAATATAAATGATACATTATTCAAGTAAAAACCTTGTTTCAATTCTACCCATATTTCGGTTCTGATTCAGTTGACCCCATACAAAATTTCAAATACGTAAATACTATCCCCAAAAGATTTATGTCTCAGTGATGCGAGAAGTGGAAGCAGTGAAGCCTAGGTCCAGTCCCCACAGCAAATTGTTTGGGTACTGCAGTTGTAATGCTTCTTTGACTTGAAGTCCATGCTCGCGATCCCGTACCTCAAGTACTACTTTGAGCTGCAAAATGAAAACATCTTGCGTCACAACTAATAAACACGGAAGGCATAACGTCTGCCTGTCAAAATAATTTGCATAGACACCTTTGTCCTTGAAAGCGGGTGAAGCGATTCCCTTATCGTGCGTAATGCTTTTGCTACAGTCTTTACACTGAGACCTTCCCTTCGGCCCAATATATTTCAAAAGAAGCTCCAAGTTGAAAAATCCCTTGGCCTATTAGTTTTCAAGCAAGTCTGACAAGCGACAAACATTACCAAGATGTTGAGAGACGCGTGCCCTGGTCTTTATAAGAAAGAGCCTGGGAATGAGGTTGTTTTCTCACCTGAACACTAAACACACTGGATACCAGCCACGCCCTTTCATGAAAAATATCTTTTACGCTAAAAGAGACAAAACAAAACATAAATGACTACAGATAAACTTTGAGTGTCTAGTTGTCAACGGCATGGAATCATGGTAAAGGTCATTGTGTTTCGTCACGGTAACATGCAATAACGATTAACCATCGGCTCATAATGTAGTCACTTGGGCGTAGATGGCAGTGTTTTGAGTACTAGTGACTGTTGGTCTTCATTAGTTGTACTGCCCTGATTTATCGTCTGTTTAATTCAAGTACACTAACCTGATTGATCGATGAAATGATGATTTTTGGAATTGAAAAATATCACCTTAAAAAGACCTGTGAAGACTTTGTATAAAACAACGGCGGCACAGACAAACGGGATACAAATAAGAAACCAAAGCAGATTATCATAAACATGTCGGGGAAAAACGGACAGCTCATATCCAGTTAGAAAAATAGGGGATTGAGTTTCTGCCTATTTTGGAACCCTGACTGTTATTAGTTTATATGAAGCAATGGTTAGTCGGTAAGTATTTAGTTTTAATTAATTATTATTACTTGTGATGTAATTCTAAGTGCTTTAAATTATTTTGTCAATAAAGAGAAAAGAGATTCCGGCCAAAATTTCTGACAATCACCCTGTCACTTTCGTATAAATGGACAGTATACTCTACCTAGCTCCCAGAGAAGCCAATAGTCTTGTTAGTTCAGCAATTCCTCCAGGCCGGTCACTGACGGTGACAATGAACCTACAAAGCCTTCCATCTGCAGCTAAACCACGATCAATACAGCGACCAAGCACAGTTGAGTCTATATTCCCTCCACACAGTGGTATAACAACCCTAGGGTAGAACTGATGGTTAGATGTCTGGCAAGTGTAACATCTCACAACATGTATTAGATCCGACAAACCCTAGAAAACTTTTATTATTGAAGGTGAACTGTCACTTAATTAACTCATCGGGAAGTCTAATAATCGACAATTTATCTGTGACCTTATCAGAGCACAGTTTCGAGAAAATATGACATCGTCCAAAGAATCAAATAACGACTGCAGAACTGGTTCCGGTTCTGTTGCCTTCTTTACTACGCCCTGGTTTAAGAGGGGTTTCTCTATTACGTACATTTATTAAAGAACATGTTTGGGACAAGGAATCCGCTATTTGGCTTTTTGGTGACATAATTGTATTTCACATATGGGAGAAAGGCCCAGTTGTGGCATTGAAATAACTGGGCTCGGAGTCGTTTTGTGTCAACATAGAGTTTTCTGTAAAAATCGAGTTTTGTCTGGACAAGTTTTTTGGGGAAATCAAGTATTGTGTGGATATTAAGTTAAAGTGGACATACTTTATTTCTAAATTTCAACACATTTTATCCTGTGCTTTAATAGCATTATCAAAGCTTGACTGGCAAGCAGCTTATGTTGTTTTTGCATATAACTCATCTCAATTCACCGAAACTCATTTTTTACGCCTAATGACATTTCGATTTCAGTTTCTAGGAAGGTAGTTCCACTGTTTAGTCGAAACTCTCTGGAACATTATGCAATTTTATAATTAGTATGCGAGGTTTGGGAAAACTAAACGCTACCAACGTAACAAAACGTTATACAATTCTTAACGATCCTTGACACGGTTATGGTTTACGGTGACAGTGCAAACTATCACTGATATGATGTCATCTTCTGATGACAAACATTCTGGCAAAGATTTGTCCTTCCTAGAACTCAGTTGTTTCTGACTTATTATCACCAATGTCTTTCGGCGCATTGTTGTTGAACGTGTGTCCTTGTTCAATGTCGTCATTCTTCTTCGTTTGGTGATTCAACACGTGTTGATCCATCTGATAGGCAGCAAAAGGATACAGAAACATGAGCACAAAGAAATCTTCCACCATGTTATCGTGTATTCCATCTCCATCTCTCATGCCCGTTCTGATGGCTGTTGCAACGCCAAAAAAACAAGAATAGAACCGCCCATCCAACATAAGAATTGCCATTCACCGGCAGAACTCCGCTACCATCATGGCTATCCAGGCATAAAATGGAACTCTCATCAGCACCATGTAAAAAGCCATTCCTTTGGGAAACTGAGCTTCCTCTTTTCTGCAGCAATGCCAACCACATACAATGGAGCAACTGTAGCAAGAAACAGATTCAGTGGAAACACTTCTGCATGACGGCCGACTGATTGGATAAAACAAGGAGATGCTAAACTGGGGCCCATTGGGATCCAAATCACCAGCTTCCATTTGAACAGCTCTCCATAACGCCACACACATGAAGCACAACAGAATGGTGTACAGAAGACCAGCAGCAATGGACACGGCTTGCAAGGCATGCAAAGGCGTCCGTTCCTCCAGCGTACAGCAAAGTTGTTGCAGTGGCACCTTCTGTTAGGGCCCAGAATACGCGTTGGGGTACCGGAGGGTCGGGATCTCCGTTGGCAGACAGGCAGTCGATGACCAACGAGCCACTGTCTGAATTGGTGACAAAGTACAGGATTATACCAATCAGGGATGTGACAGCCAGGAAGCCTCCAATATCGTCATATTGATCCATTACGTCAAACCACATGTTATTCTTTGAGCGACGGGACAGAGGGTACAATCCTTGGAATGATTGTGTGGTTGTCTTTCCTCCAAGAGGCGATGAGCCCGTTATGTTGGCCAAGGCCGCGTTTCGTTCCATTTGTATTCCTGCTCCGCCAAATATGGTGAGCCACAAAAAAGTGTAGTACAGTTAGCAGTGGCGTTAATGAATTCTCTGATTGTCCGGCCTCGTGAAATCTTGGCGATGAACATACCGACAAAAGGGCACCAAGCGATCCACCAGCCCCAGTAGAAGATGATCCAGTTGTTCATCAATTCGGAAGCCTCGAGCTTATCCGGGGGATTGCTAAGTTGTGCAAAAGCATTAGTGTGGAATCCAAGCTGCACTACAACCTGAAGATAGTAGCCAATGCTCTGAAAGTACAAATTTAGCAAATACCAAGTGTCGTTATGGAACAAGACAATGAGCATTAGAAACATGCCAATGCTGAAGCAAGTTTCACTCAAGGGTCTTATGCCCAATTTCAGTCCGCTAATAACTGAGCCAGTGGCAAGTGCTGTCACACCCCAGATGATAATATGGTTTGTCGTGCTGAACACAATGTTCCTGTTGAGTCGTTTGAAACCCGCGGTAAGCTGGATAATTCAACAAAATGGGTTCCGCTACGGAGAAGAAAAACAACTATGGTTATAATACGCCGAAAAAGCTCCTTTTGCTTCCCAGATTTAAATAAAAAGTTTAGTTCATGATACTAAACTTGAGTAAAACAAATTATTTATTGATCGCTAGTACGAGGCTCCTCGCCTACTCCAAAGTAGAACAAGCCAATCCCAATGCCAGCGGCAAAAAGCATGGTAAAATAAGTAGCGTCGTTGAATTCGAATTTCGTCCGGTTTGCCCAGCTTCACCTTAGAATACTCGGACATATATAACACAATGATGAACAAGGCCTATGCGTCCTGAGTGCCGATATACAACCACGTGCATTTCAATGTTATCCATCCTCCCCATTTGACCACCTCTCCGTTTGCCACTTTAGCTTCCATCATACACCACACGACAAAAGCCCAGATTAAGAGAGCGGATACGACTCTTGGAAATCAATGTGCAATCAATGCGCAAAGAACAACAACGCTTTCATTCGGCATTGCACATTTCCCTTTCGTAAACGGTCGATGTCATTTTAGCGCCATTTAGAACTTTGTTGTTTTTTTTTTACTGTCATCGTTTTTTTTTAAAAAAAAAACAACAACAACCTGGAAACCTTCGACATGCTGACATTCCTCTCTTACACCACTATACCACTGCGTTGATTCAGGGCCGTAGCTAGCAAGAGACAAGACGAGGCACTTACCTCATCTAGATGAGAAAATAATCCCCAATTGAACCTGATTGATTTTTCTGAATAAATACCTCATAAAAACTGCTAAAAATAGTGACTCAGAGCTTCTAGTTTTTTCCCTCAGATCCCGCTAAAGGCTCGTGCCTTCGACACTCACAACTTAGCCTCAGCTATGCCAAAGGTCTGGCTACGACTCTGATGAATGGCTACGAGGTAGTGTTGTTTGAAGTATTAGTAAATGGAAAAAGAAACAAGAAAACAACTATGTGTAAAAAAAGATAGTAAAAGTTGTGATTTTTACTTGCAATCCTGCAGTTCCGGTAACAAGCCAGCCAACACGGCAGCAAAAGCAGTCACACCAGCTCCTTCGACTACAGCTTTCTCTTCTTCAATAAGGCGCAGTATCGCAAGAGCAATGAAGTCTTCACTGAAAAACAACAAATTAATCTAAATAAACCAAATCAGTGGAGGGACAAACGTGGTGAAAATTACAGTAAAGTGGTGAATGGCTTATCTAGTCTCGGCAGCTTAAACTATCACCGCGTTTGTCTTGTAACGAAAGTGAATTCTTGTTACAAAGCACTCGGTCGCAAATCCCGCCAGCTACGCAGGCTGGTTATTATCCGAACGCGAGAGCCGTACTTGGAGAAATCCTAAAATCATGGGGCTCTATGAACCAACTTGTGAATACATAGGTGGATGACATCGTGTTTAATTACTCGCTTCACAAACTTTTGTTTTTGGATTTCCATACTTTGAGCACCTCATTCATACTCATTTTCACGAATTACCGTAATAGTGCAAAAACTTTCTAAATTAAAAACTCGCAATAAAATGTTTAACCGAAATATCTGTTAACATGATAAGCGATTATCACTATCTCCTTCTCCGAAAAAAGCAACAGTTTAAAGACTTGTTGCAAATGCTGGCCTGTGCTATTTAATTAAATGTTGTCCATTGTCGCAAATGAACACACTAACCTGCTTTAAGTAATTTGTCCAGAGAAAAAAAAAACAATCTGATTTATTCAGAAATTTTAACAGGTTTTTACCATTAACATATTAATTATATACAATAATTTATATAAACCACCTTTAATTCCGATGATTGATCTATCTCAAACAGATGGCATTGAGTGTCCTCCACGCTCAAATACATAACTATTGAAAACAACTATAATCCTGGACAAAATAATTGGGACACTTGCTGTTTTGTTTCCCGCATGAAATACAAAAATATCTAGTAATTCCCCCTCTCCCCCTTTGGAATGTTGAAAGCATGAAAAAACAATGCCTCCCATTGCTGCCTATTTTGCAACATTGTAAAAAAAAGGGGGGGGGGGGTTGAGGGATCTCTATCTCATGGCATTCGTGATGAGTCACGTTATTTTTGTATTTTTGTTAAATGAGATGTCCCAAGTACTTTTGCCTGGGATTGTAGATTTGTGCCCTATCAACAGATTCCACACCAGCCCATCACAATTACCTGACACTTATTACTTTATCAACAAGTCCTGAGGCGGTAGCAAAGGCATTTGATCCGACTTTTGATACGCATAGACCTGTAAGATGAAGTGCAAGCCAATTTTGAATAAAGAATACCTCAGACGTCAGCAAATAGTATACGCTTGTGGCCCATTATAATAGGTCTATTAATGCCCACTTGACTCAGTCAGGTTTTAAAAACATACTTAGAATTATAATTTCGTTAAAAGCGTTTTTATTACTTTTCTCTTTCATTTTGATACTTTCCAGATAACCTTTATGTTTTATTAATTTTCAGTGCTTGCTATGACTTTCATTTTTTTTTAAGTGTTTAGAAATATGAGACAACAGAGGCGGCGGAGCGTAATGGAAATTATGTGGAAGGGCTAAGACTGACCCAAAAATACTCGGCAGTTTTTCATATTTTGGGCAACTTTTTTCTGTTCTAGCAACTCTTTGTTTTCAGAGCATTTTCTAGATAGAAGATTCTCCGATTGTTGTTCGAAGGCCATACAAACGTTTCCGATCATTTTTAGAACTTTTCCAAAGAAAAACTAAGTTTCCCGAAGACTTCCAGGGAATTTTCAAAGATCTTTGAACTTACTCACGAGACGGAAAATCTTGACAAACCAATTTTACGCTGCGCTCGCGATATTTTCGGCACCAAAACGTGGGGAGCTAAGGCCCCCTGCCCCCCTGGTCCGTCGTCTATGGACAAAGCAAAAAATTGTGTGTAATCATTATGTTAACAGCACATGCTACATTACACGTGCATGTAGTTGAGCGATAAAAAAGTCAGAAAAGTATGACTTTGAGATCTAGTAATCTTAGTAGCAGACTTGTTTACCTTTCCACTGTGTTTCAGTAAGTAGTTTACAAACGAGTCTCACAGCTAATGTAAAACACACCAACTAAGACATCTCACCATCAGCTAATGTCAGAGATTGAATGGCATCTATCTTGACAGGATGACCGGCGTCCATAGCAGCCTGAAAGCTGGCACACCGTTCAGACTCAACACCCTGAATAAACAAAATCAACTGTAAGCTGGGCTACTTTGCTGAAAATACCCAAACAGCTATGTCTCCAGCTGAATAATTTTATTTACGTGAAGCTCACTTAAAACTCTGGAAAACAACCAACCAGAACGAGATGAAACCATGAAAACAGAGTTATTTCTGAATCATAGGTTTTATTCATTATCATGTATCCATTTGTTTTCAGTAAATTTTTCATTATCCTTAACTCATCGAGATGCTTTTCTAATTTATGCATCCTTAGTAACGTTTATACAATTTACATTTTAATACGTGTAAAACCCAAATTCTTGATCCTGCTCAGATGTTAATTTCTTGTAACAAAGAACCATGCGTTTAATACAAACATAATATATTGCTGCTAGTTTTCAGGAAAGACAATTGTAGAACCAAACCTCCAACATTCCTGTTCCCAATTCACAAACAAGCTCTTAGAGTTTGACTACATTTTGTACAGCGTATGACGTTTGATAAGAACGTTCAATTGATGATCTTTGTCAAGTTATCTGAATTTAGCAACACAAAGAAGTGCAAAGTAATTGTAAATTTTGCATAGGCATGCTAACAGATAAGTTGTGTACTGGATTATCAATAATTTGGCAATACTTGGAAGCCAGCATTGGTCAAGTAGTGGAATAAGAAATTAAAAAGACTTTTTTTGCAATGACATGGCAAAACATCATCAAGTTAGCAGAATTTTGAAAACCTCTTTATGTGAAACAAAAAAATAATTGTAAAATTTGTAACTGAAACCAAAAAACCCTTACATTTATCAAATATGTAGCTCGACATAAGTGTAAAAAGTTTGTTGATAATTTCTTCTTACAATTATCTGCACATTAGGACGTAATCCTTTAACAGCGACAGCAGTACCAGCCAACAGACCCCCTCCTCCTACAGGAATCACAACGGCATCTAAATCAGGAACCTCTTCAAGAATTTCCAAGCCCAATGTACCCTGGCCTGATAGAATGCTGGGATGGTCATATCTAAAAAAAATTGGATTGAAAAGAGGAGTTACAGTGCGGTTCACAAAGCATTTGACAAATGGTTTTCGAAGTTTGTTTGCAATTCATGAAAAAAAAAACGGTAGATCAAAATTTATGAAAACAAACTAAAAATAGAAAAGTTGTATTATTTACTCTTGATTCTTGAACTGTAACACTAATAGTACTTTTGCAGGTACAAGAGAATTTTGTAATAATTTTTTGTCATGTTTTGCTTGTACTGAATTTCGTACTTTACATTGTTGTAATCAGTATAATTTTATGTTCCTTTTAATAACCTGAACCTGTTCCAAACCTTAAGAATCCCCTGTTACATGGAAACAACTTTGGATGTTATGCCACATAATTTTTTTATTTAAATGTATTTACATTCTTACCCATTAATGTAAGCCAATCCATTTGCCTTTGCCATCTGAAGGGCGATCTCTTTGGACTGTTTAAAGGAGTTAAAAAAAGGTCACTGTTATTGCAGAAAGAGAAAAACGAAAAAAGTATTATGTGAACTGACCTCTATGAGATCTGCTCCATTTACATGTACATCAGCACCGTGTTTCCTACAAGCTGAAACCTTCATGATAGGAGCATTCAGTGGCATGACAACAGTAACTGGTATTCCCAGATCTCTTCCATGATAAGATAATGCAAGGGCATGGTTCCCAGCTGAGGCTGCTATAACACCTTTCTTTTTCTGCTCCTAAAAATAAACACTTTTAACCTTAAACAATGCAATCAGTGAAGTGCAACTATTATATTGTTCAAGAACATTTTGTGAGTTAATGCTGCACACAGTGCCTTAACTTCTTCACCCGAGAGTATGGGTGCCAGAAATATGTCAGGACAACCTGACCAACTGCTGCGGGCTAACCTGCAATCTGGACTAGCATCCCACCCTAGAGGAAAAGCAATTCTCACAGTCGAAATAGGAAGTATTTGTATGGTACAAGAACAGCCTGAATAGCTGTTAATTCAACTTTGAATCAACTGGTATCAAACCTCCAAAATTATTTTTTTCCTAAGTGGCCATTTGGCCAGTGACTGCTCAAGTTTGGTCGCCAGTGAAATATGTTAGTCGCTAAATTAAGCTCACATCTTTCAACCCTTCTCCTCAATTTTAGTCGCCAGGCTGGCGACTTCGGTTCCAATTTAGTCACCAGCTCCAAAATTTTAGTCGCCATGGTGACTTAAACAGTCTTAGCTTGGAGGGTTGGGTATACTTAAATTATCAACCTCGTTCCCAGGGTCTCTCTCTCGCTCTAGGGGGCAGGAGAGAGAGACCCTGGGAACGAGGTTGTTAAATTATTTGATTACCATTCTTAATCAAATGGTATTTTCACTTAGGTTTTGTCAAAATTCTTATTAATAATGACTAGAGTTTTGACACAACACTTGTGAAATTATTTCCATTATTCACTTGTTGCCATTTGATTACCCACACTAATCATCACCGTTATTCTTGTTGTTATTACTGTGGCTGGATGCTGTTGAATAAATTTAATGCCAGTTTTTAAATTTGTTATTATTATACACTTACTTGAGACAGCATTAGAAGGGTGTTTCTGGCACCTCTTTCTTTGAAACTAGATTGAAACATAATTTGATGATCAGCAGTTGACAAATTATATCTTTTTGTCGCCCACTCTATACTCTTTACTATTTACTACTTACTATTTACTATTAATATTAAGAAAAATAAAGGTAACAACAAACTAGCATTCAAAACAAAATAAGGATCGATTTAGGACAATGAAGAAACTTTATACTGATCAATTGCAAGTAATATATGAATAGAACCAGCACTATATGGACTGATTACCAAGGCAGGGTTGTTTAAAACATGATTAAGCTAATCCAGGATTATCATTATTTTTAATTTAGTTTTTTAATTTTTTTTCAGTTTTCTCTTTATCTTTTCTGGAGACTCCCAGATACATGCTTAATTAATCTTCTGGTCTCCCAAGCGGGTCAACAAATTGGATACGAAAGGAAAATACTTAAAATATGTGATTTTTACACTTATTTTGGTCAATTTTGGGGTCCTATATTTTGTTACTTTATTTTGGGTGTTGAGGCGAGGTATATCATGAGGCAAAAATTGGCAGTCTCCCAGAATTTTGAGTTTTTTAGGTTAGCACCTCTTTATTTGAATTAAAGATGTTTTTGTTAAACATTTTTAAATAAAAACTAGCGTTATAAGTAAGGAACAATGATTTTCCATCCTCATCCTTATCCAAGGGATTAATATTGAAGAGAAGGAAATTAAGTTGCTAAGCAACTACAATATGCAGATGATACGACCGGGGTCCTAAGAATGACAACTCGTTGATGATATTTCTAGATGTTATAAATAGTTTTGAAAAAATTTCAGGTTTGAAAATTAACACTCGAAGACTGAAAGCATGGGTATAGGCACGAGTTGTGGTCGCAAGGGAGATTTTTGTGGACTTTAATTGCCTGAGGGTCCAATTTAAATGCTTGGGGGTCTATTTAACTTATGACTATAATTATGCTGAATTCGTCAAAATGAACTATAAACAGCGACTCAAGAAATTAGAAAACACCGCCAATACCATATAGAGTACAGATCACTAATTATCTGCTTTTGTCCAAGCTAATATATACGTTAAAGAACCCACGCACTATTCGCAAAGAATAGGGCACGAAGCTCCCCGTGTTGTGGTCTGGTGTGTAAAGCGCATTTGAACGTATGGAAAATGCGCTATATAAATGCATTATCATCATCATCATCATCATCATAGAAACCATATTTGAAGTACCAGAGAAGATAGTCAAGAAAATCAATAGGATTGTTTTTAAATTTTTGTGGAGAGGTCAAGATAGAGTGGTTAGAACAGCAATGATTAATTCTTATGAAAATGGAGGGATAATGGTGTTAGACTTTGAGACTCTAGTAAAATCTCTTAGGTTGTCATGGTTTAAAAGGTCGTACACTAGTGAAAATGCTGGCTGAAAGTGTTACCTCTCTCTATGATCCTAAGGATTATTACATATCAAACCAATTCTGTGCCGAGTTGTTTATGTTCTGGGCTGAGTTCAGGAATGCTTCTCTGATGATGACAATAAAAGCTTAATAAATTATTGCAAATTGCATCAGGAAAATTTCCAGGGAAGGGTTCCAGGGGATCCTTTCAAGTTTCAAATTTTGCATTGGGAAAGTCAAGAAAAGAGCAGAGTAAAATAACTAGGAGGTTCTTCAAGAAATTTTTCCATCTTTTGTGAGACATACACATGCATTCTAAACACCTGAGTGATTTCGAACGTGAGGAAACCCCCTTCAAAAGGCTTGGGATGCTCCTGCGCATGGGCAGTGCATGCAATTTTTTGTTTATAATATTAATATCATTTTGCTATGAACAGAGGGCAGCAATGGAGGGATTGTGATCCCGTTTCACGCACAAGTTTTAACCAAATTCACGTGTCACGTATGCTTGAAACAGCAGAATTCACGGATCACGCATCTTTTCTAACTAGTTTCACGTGTCAAGGTCTAATTTTTGCTCAATTTTCACACGTCACAGTCTTATTTTTGCCCTTTTTACGTGTCACGCATAATCTCTTTGCCCCCCCTCTGAACAAATGTGGTTAATTCCCTGACTGTTTTTGTGTTTGGCTCATGATTGGCATTTAGCTCTTATGACTGCAAAACATTGACACACGTTTAGGTACCCTTCCTGCACTTTTCACTTTCTGCTTTTTCTTTAGAGTGAACACAGTACCTGGTAGACATTTTTATTTAGTATTTCAAAATAAGCACCTTATAAGGTACGTCACCACTGTTTCCATAACCTTGGCATTGCTATAAATAGTATCTAGCTTCGCACCCTTTAATTTCAATTTGAACTTGTTACTCACAAATTTACAATCTAGAAAAGTTGTTTACCTTCCAGTATGCTGAAGATATTCCTTTTTGAAATACAAGTCCATCTTTAAGACCTCTGACATGCTAGATCTCTAAAGAATGGCAATTAAAAATTACAGGTTTAAAGGCCTCAGGCCAAACAGAGGCCCAAGTAGACGCAAGTTTTCAACTTGCATCCACTTTGGCCTGAGGACTTGCATGCACTTGTGTTGACTTTGCACTTTGGCCAAGATCAAATTTGCACGCAAGTCAACGCAAGTTTTTCACCGTTTGGCCACCTGACCGACCCAATGCAAGTCAATGCACATCTTGCTGTTTACTTCAAGAACTGAATTACAGTGCATGCAGTAGCATTGAATGGCTTTTTTGACAACTTGTGTGCACTTGAGAGTAAACTTGTGAGTCCATTTGGCCAGCCAACGCAAGTCTGTTTGCAAGTTCATCGTGTAACTGCGTGTATTACCATTTGGCCAAGGCTTAAGGTTATACCATATCTTTATTTACCAAGTACAATAAAATCCCATATAATCCCCCTCAGCCCAATCTGTCCACCAACAAAATATTTTCTTCGTGTTGTACCCCACCCCCACCCTGACCCCTCCATCTATCCTGCACTAACCGTCCCTTTTTATCCTGCACTTTTCGTCCCTTTTTTCTGTGTACCATCGAATGGGTTTCCTAATTTTGGTTCGGATCTGCTGGGGCATTCGGACAAAAGAGAAAAAGGGGAATGGCCTAATAAATGACCTCACAGAACACATATCTTACTTCCAAGAGAGGTTGTAAAGTACAGACTGACATTTAGGGTGGCTTTCTTAACAAGCATTTTTTGCAACAAAAGGCATTAGTAAATACTTGTCAGGTCATTTCCAAGTTCTATATCATACGTCCCTATATGGCCACCCGAGATGTTACCCACCCAAACAACCCCCTCCCCCTCCCCCACCAGGAACAATTTTTGGTTGTTATGTTGACCCGCAGGTTCAAGCTGTCAAGCACTATTATAAGCTTATATCCTGTGGAAAGCACAGACTACGATGTACAAAATTATGGTGCCTATACTGTCTATACACTTCAGATTACGTAACTTACATCACAAGGTGTTTTTTTAACGCCTTGGCGAATCCTGAATGCAGCGGCGCTGACATCTTCAAAACCAACTAAAATAGGTTCGTCTGATTCACCGGTTATCGGATTTAAGCTTTTAAGTTTGTTCACCCGTCCATCAAGAGCACCAGGCGATGAAGAAAGTAAAGACCGTTCGTTTTGTTTTTTCTCCGCCATTTTCTTGAACCGGGCGTGTTTTGATAGGCGCAAGGGGTGATGGGTAAGGGGTAAGGGGCAGAGGTTAGAAGGGCTCACAAAGGAGACAAAAGGTGATATGGCGTCACGGCAATCTCAAGTAACAAGCTGAAACAGTAAAGCGTTTCTGGGGGCAAGAGATACAATATTTTTTCGTGGAAAAACGACCAGAAGAAATGAGAGGCAGCTTAGTCAAGTGATTAGCCTGAAATATTCTAACGGCGTTCTTTTCGACTTTTGCTCCCGTGCTCGCCCTGCACAATTTATGTATATCTTTCAGGTGCCTTAGTGGAGACGCTGGCCAGCTAAGCACACTCAGCCACCATCATATACCCTGGAGGAGCGCGAGACGGCACGGAAAACCCAACGGGGAATAAACTGCTCCAACCCACCGACGTTCAACCAGGCGTCCAACACCGGCGTGACACCTTGCGTGACAACTTGTTAGTTTTGAGCAGTAAACGGGTTGGTCAGCGGTTCAAATTCAACATGGCGTCGCACCATGTGCCTTTTGGAATTTCTTTGCAAGAAGCAAAAAGAAAATGTTCTGAAAGGAACTCTTGCTTTGTTCGGGTCGAGACGACAGAACACATTGGACTTCATTCGTGTTATCTTGGTCGTTTAATAGAAGGTGTGAAGGAAGAGTTGAACAGCAAGCTGATGAAATATTCAGACATTCTCGAAGGCGTCCCTGTAAATTACGAGGGTTTTCAAATTCAGCAAAGAACTGGTTCTATTCTTGATGAACTGCCCTACATTCACTTCGACGTCAAAGTAAACTTCATCGTATTCAAGCCGACTGTCGGAAGTACACTTGACGGCGTAGTAAATAAATTTGGCGTTGATCATGTTGGATGTTTAGTTCACAATTGTTTTAATGCCTCTGTCTCGAAATCGAACTTCAGAAATGGATTAATTTACGACAAGCTGGACATCGGATCTGACTTTGCATTTAAGGTTATTGGAACAGAGGCCGTTAATGGCGTATTAGCAATAATAGGTGAAGTCGAGGAACAACAAAAGCAGAGAAGGTAATGATTAATTATGCACCTATCAATGTTACCTGAAATCCCCCCTTGGGCTTAACACTGGTAGGTGCGTTAGAATGCAGCATAAGTGCACATGTATATTATATGTTGTAGTTAAAAGTTATCTTTGGTTTGAAATTTTTGAAACCAGTTCATTTTTTTTATTTTTCACTCTGTCATATTCATTATCATAATCTGAAACAACAGAAAATAAAGATCAAACTGGTTTGAAAATGTTTTAACCAAAGATAAATTTTAACCACATCATATATATTGGGGCTTTTGACTTACCTTGCAGCCCCTTGGCTAGTGTTTAATATTTGATTATTTTCTTTGCTTGTGGTTGGAGTGTATAACTTTGACATGAAGGAAGAAGAAAGATTGTTCTAAAAATTAAAATTCCTCCATAATGCATGCATCATCTAACATCCTTCAGGGGTTTCATTAATATTTTAAATAGCAGGAGAATAGTGTAAAGTAGCCGGAGAATTTTTTTTTTTTAAAGAGCGAAGCTCTTTCACGGAACGAGCGTAGCTCGTTCCATACTAGGGGGGTCTGGGGGCATGCCCCCCCAGGAAATTTTGGATTGTTGAATCCTCTGAGATGCCATTTCCTGTTATCTGACAGCAAATTTTAATTCTCTCTAGCTAACGACTAAACAAACAATGCACACCTGAAAATGGTTCTAAAGTGTTGAGTTCTTCTTTGCATTAACAAGCAAGCACTGTTCCACAAGAGCTCTAGCTCTTCTTCTCCAAGAGTAATGTCGTATACCAAATAAAATCTGAACATTCGAATAAAAGCTATTTCTCAAAATGCTGCAAACTGATCAAGGAAATTCAACATTTTTCCTCATTAATGATTGGGTTAATATTCATGGCAATTCCAGCGATTCGTCTTCTTCGTCTTTGTTGTTGTTGTTGTTGCCGCTGGTTGAACTTGCATTTGAGCGCTTTCCACTGCTCGTAGGAGCAAAAAAATGTGTTATTTTTGACATGGTCGGTGAGAAATCCTTTCTCTTTCTCTCTGAGACAAGTATACACGTTGTAATAATAAAACCTATAAAATAGCACCGCACGAGACGTGAGAACATATTCCCGCTTTTTGATCTGTCGGCGACAACCGGGCGACAACACGCCAGACGGAAAATAATTGAATGCATTCGCTCTCACCACAAAAGTCACAAAACTTTGCGTGTTTAGTTTAAAAAGCAATTTCTTGAATGAAATGAATTACAAAGTATTATCAATAAATATTTCATCTTTGTTCCCTGTACAGTAATAAATAAAAGTTAACTTTTCTCAAATCATAATTAAAACAGAAATTACCGAAATTTGCATTTGCCTTAGCGGTAATTTGACACTCATATAAGATATCGTAAACATCTCCAATTTGCATACTAGCGCACATCACAAAAATAGTTTTTTCCAAATTGAAGTTCATTGCTTTTGGCTTTTATTTGGTCCAGTTTTCTTTCGTGACTTTGTCGATTTCAGTTGTTCTATTTTAAGCATTAACTTCTATTTTAAGTTCACTCTATATTAAAAACAAGACTGTCGCGCGTAAAATAACCCGCTAACCAAATTATCCACACAAACCGTCGATAAGTTTTTCTTTTATTAGTGTACCAAATTTAATGATTATTATTTTAGTATAAAGCCAGAGCTTAATCAATGTCGGAAGACGTTTAAATTACTCATTACTGACAAAGAGGTTTTAATGTCCGTGACATGTCTATTTCAGCAAGATGTATATAAACAATTTTCAACGCCGTACATTATTCACATGAACGAAAAATAATTTTTTTGAAAGGCTCCACAACTGAATTAAAAAAATGGCTAAAGGCATTGAAATTTAGCCGGAGAATTCTACGTAGTAGCCGGAGAATTCTCCGATCCCCGATGCCTAATGAACACCCTGATCCTTTTAATTTTGGATCTGTTAAGTTGAGTTTTTAGAACAACAGTGGAAAGGTGTGTGAATTTGCTGCTTGTACTTGACTTTCTTCATTTTGGTGTTGTGTGTTTGTATTAAAATACAGGGTTACCACCACCTGGGAAAGGACAGAGTTTTGTGTGATATAGGGGAAATCAATACCTTTCTTCCAAAGAAAATAAAATTTCAGGGAATTTAATTTCCTTGTTAACACAAGCTTAACATGAGCAAGACAATTTTATTTCAATAAGTATTTTTCTTCAGTTTTGCAAAGAAGGAGAAAGGTGAGGCCAAGACTGGGAATCATAACAAAACCAAGTTTTGGCTGATGCTACAGCAAAAAAGGGAAATTTATTATTTAATTCTGCTTCATGATGTATATCATGATGCACAAAATGAGTACAAATATCTCACGATAATAGTCCTTTTTTGGGATAGACCGGGTTAAGTTATTTGTTCTTCACAAGACCGGTGTAAATGTAATTTATACTCCACAAGACAAGTTTAACAGGTTCCGTATTCTTCTTTACTTTGGGAAAAGAAACCATTGGATAATAAAACCCTTATTACCAGTAGACTTTTTTAATAGTCTGTAGTATCGCTATAAAATTTACTTGTCATTAGTGTTTTGACTTTCCCGCAGTAAAATATAGTTTATGGAATGTGATGCTCATTTTCAGTAGGCCTTATGTTGGTTTTCCTTAAAGCTATTGTGTAGACAAGCTCCCAAGGTGATGCAAACTCTGAGATACATTGTAACATGTAGTTGTAATCTCTAGCATATTATAATGATCAATAGCATTGGCCCAAAATATTAAGCACTATATATTCATGGCCAACACTTAGCATGTGAAACACTAACCTGTCTTGTAGTACAGCTCTTTCTACTGGCTTTCCCAGTAGACAGAAAACTAGCTTTAAAAGCTCAATCAAATTCTGTTGTACAGCATAGTTAGCACTTCCATATTTTATCATTTATATTTTTTCCCTGCCCCATCTTTTTGTAGAAAAAATTGGTTTGTTATGGGTATTGTGGGTCACTCCTGTGTGATGTGGTTAAGTCTGCACAGCAACTTTCCCCAAGCTTGTTGGCTGTATTGCCTGTGCATATCTCCTGTTAACCAATACTCTAGGCTCAATTTCCAGCCTCTTTTTTAAGGAAATTGAGCCAAAAAAGACCAGATCCGTTAAGGCGGCAGAAATTTAGCCTACCAATACTCTAGCCAATCCAGCATGTGCTGTCTTGCATTCAGCTTGTAGTACTGTTGAGATAAGCGAGGTTCTGTTTTCATGCAATCGCCCTTCATAGCACAGGCTAACCTAACACAAGGCGGTGCTCCCCCGTTAATGCCAACTTGTGTCATTGTTTGTTCTTCTTAATTAGTAGCTTGCATGTTTAAAGGTCAAAAAGTTACAATAAGTTACAGTTGTATTGTTCTGAAAGGAACAGTGACATTAATAATTGTCATTAATTATCTTCCAGAGTCATATATAGTCATGTAGTGTCACAAAGATGTTACTTTAGTGGTATTTAGACCAAGGATGAAAAGGTTGCAAATTGGTTGCAAGAAAGTTATGTAAAAAACCTAGTTGCAAACCAAAGTAAGATATAATTTCATAATAATAATAAAGTAAACATAACTGCCCCTACTTTTGGTTACAGGAAAAGGAAACACAAAGACACAGAGGAAGTTCAAGAACATTCTGAGGTGGAAAGTAGCTGTCTTGGTGGAGTAAATGAACTGAATGAGCATTCAGAGAGTATGAACCAGAATGGTGTCAGTAGAATGAATGAAAAAACAAAATTAAAGAAAAAGAAGAAAGACTCCAAGGGGGTTAGAAAAAAGGGAAAGAACAAATAAAAATTACATGTATCTAATGTTGCTTTTAAAATAGAAACGAGGTAGCCACTTATCAATATAATTTGTTGTTCAATGTCATCTCTGTGTGATTTCCTGTACCTGCTTGGTGTATCTCTGTTAAGCAAGAGTACAGTTTTCTCGGTGAGATTACGCACTTGGGACGGAAGCACGTCTCCTTTCTCGACCATTCCATAAACAGTTGATGCCATTTTAGCGACACTTAGAATTTTTTCTAAGTTCAAAGCCCAACTTAGCCCATTTTACCAAGTCTAGTAGAGTACGCTCTCTCAGTCAGAACCCCCAAATTAAAAGACTCAACACACCGACTTAATATGCTTATATTCCTAAGGGATTTCAGAGATAGATGAGTAGCATGGCAATCGCGGCGCGCAGCGAGGACAACAACGTCATCAGAGGTCGAGAGATCGAATCCTACTTTATTGGGGTTATTTTTAAACTGGCTCGGGGTCCGAATAACCCCCCTGAACCTGCAGCTCAGAAACTCGGCAAAACCTCCTAAAAAGACAAGGAGAGACTTGGTGGTCGAATAACCTCTTCCCCTGTGGAGATTGGAGCCCGCGGGGTCAACGAACTACTCTTCATCGGACTTTGGGGGCAAGTAATTCTTCCCTAGAAATTCCGATTGTTTTTTTTTTTGTTATACTTATCTCTTTCTTTTTTTGTCTGTACATTTCTACCTTTAGGTTTTTAAACATTTTTTGTGTGTAATACTGACTTCGACTTGATGCTGGCTTGCTGGCCGTCTGTAATGACACCATACGGCGCAAATCAAACTTCAAATTCCCTTACCTAGGACTGTCCAAGTGTTCACCGCGTGCGCGCCCGCCGAACGCGCGTGTGGTGCAGTGAACCCATGAACAGGGAATTCGAACACTGATGCGTACGTTGTCATTTTCCTATTCTACCGTGCACGCCCTGTTTAGGCAGATCCCTGTTGCCTGCAGCAGGCGAACGGAACTGTGTTTTGGTCTGTCATAGTTATCGCTCCCAATCGAGTTCGCCAGTTCACCCGCAGTTTGACCAAATTCGCACCCAGTGCCACCGAGTTCGCTCCCCGAGATGCTCCGTCCATTTTAGTGCTTCAAGCGGCCAAATCTGCGCGGGGACCATTGTCTTTGAAAACTCCTGTCTTCATGCATCATACGTAAATACGTAATTTTGTTATTACTGCTATCATCATTGTCGTGGCCTCTAGAATACCTCAACTATCTCTTCACGAGAATTGAACTCAGTAAAAGCCTAAAATATGTATAAATTTTGGGTACGACATCGCCCGCTTTCACATTGCAGAGCTCTTTCTCCTCGGAGAGTGCGTGTATTATCTAGGTCGACTTTGAAAAAGGGCAACATCGAATCACTAGTAATTCTTTAAACTTTTTAAAAAATCTTAAAACCGACAACGGTTAAATAGCCTTATTTGTGGTTTGGGGTCACAAAAAGTACGGTCTTTAATGAAATCACCAATATTATGTCCAACTCAAGAAACCACGATCACTGTGCTTTTCAAAATAACACACATTCTACTGATAATTGACCATGATTATATTGTCGGTCCTCAGAAAAAAAAACACTTCAAGGAATGTGTTGCGATTGGCACATTTCGATCATTTCTTATATTATTTTTATCGTCGTTGTGGCAGCGTTATAGTTAGCCCTTATTAGAGTACTAAAATTACTAAAAACAAGTACACATTGTTTTAACCGTCAAATTGAATTTTTTGGCGCTACGGTGCTAAATTTCTCTAAACGTTGTTAGAATTGCACTTTCTCATACTGCAGCAAGATTTTGATTAAGATTTTGATGCGCATAAGCCAAAATTTGGACTTTTTGCGGAACCGTCCGTTTTTTTTTTCTTTTCCGTTCCTTTTCGCTTTTCTCTGCCTTCTTATTCTCGTTACCTTCTACTCTGTGAGTCTTCTGGCCCGAAAAGTTTTGATCCATTGGATAACCCTAGAAAGGAGACCTTGATCAAGTACAGGTATATTGGCCTGTTTTACTACCAATTTTGCACAAATAAATGGATCACGCGGGTTTTTTTTATTAGCTTTGTCAGAATGCAGTGGCTATTCAAAATGGACAGTCGTGTGGAAAGACCTATCCAACCTGTATTAGCTGCATGTCAGTAGAATCTACTGACGTTCAAACTGATGACGTCATAAGTGGTTAAATGACCATTCCTCCAAATTCCGGGAAAATCCGTGTTTAGCACAATAAGAGTTAATTTGGGTTTTGAACTGCAGAATGGCATTTACACTATTCTGACTATCCGTTACTGCAAAATATTCTTTAGTATTTCTATCGTAAAATCGTAAGAACGTTAAAAGAAGAAGTCTGCCCAAACCTGCCGATTTAATTATCAAAGACGCTTTTCGCCATTGGAGATAAAAAAAGAAATATAACGCAGAGGTATTTCTTTAAGACAAAAAATCGTAATGATTCGATTTAGCGCCCTAAGCGCCCCCTTTCGAATAAGCGCCCCCCTTCGAATGTGTTTTTTGTTAATAAGCGCCCCTATTCCAATAAGCGCCCTCATTCTTATAAGTGCCCCTATTCTAATAAGCGCCCCCTATTGTGGATAACTGCCCCTATTGAAGTCATCGACGTCGAATAGATAAACGCATGAACATTTACTGTACCGTACATGTATATATTTGCTGCTAAAATGAACAGTTCTTTTAAAAGTAGCTGAACTTTCAACAATTTGCTACTGTTACAGTTTCTGTCATTGTTAGTTTTCTTAATACTTATGTTTTGAACATTTGGTTGTTTCTTGAAAAATTAAATAAGCGCCCTGTCTCGAATAAGCGCCCTCCCTTGAGGTGCCAAAAGTAAATAAGCGCCCCGGGCGCTAAATCGAATCATTACGGTAATGAATTATCAAGCGCTTTTAATATTAACTTTTGTACTAAACCATAAGCTGAAGTTGTTTTATTGTCCACATAATTGTAAGGAAGCTTTAAAAATCAATTAATACACAGTAATAAGTTCCGAAATATGTGGACTCTTCTGCTTGGTCCAATGTTGAAGTGACTTTTTTCTGTCTTGGTTACATTATTTTCGAATACATGAAGTGCATACCAGACGTTCCAGCCACCAACCGCTGGGCTTCGCCGCCATCTTATAAATATTAAATTTTCTAAATCACATTTTATGCACAGTGTTGCCGCTAGCAACCTGAGTACGGTATTATGGCGGTGGTAAACTATTCAATCACACGTTGTGAATAGCCACTTTTTTGTAGCAATCAAGTCGAAGAAACCATTAATGCCATGACGATACAAGTGGAACTGGATCAACTTCTAAATCTTGCTCTAGGTAGCCCTGAACTCGGAGCTGTGAACTTTAACATCCTTCATGGTGTACTACGCGAGATTCTTAACCATCTAGGCATTGAAAAGAAGGCCAAGGATATTGGCGACGATGGAAACTTTAAAGCAGCGTTTGCGCTGCTCAAAACTAAACAAGATAGTTCTCAAGGACTAAACAATGATGGCGAGGTCGAGCGAACTCCTGCAGATAGAGGCACAACTGATAAAATACCGTTCTCTGCTGCTTCATTTCCTGCACCGTTCCATAGTAATTTGGAGTCAAAGGTTGCGAACATCGAGAAAAGGTTGGATATATTGGACGATTTGCCTAGTAACAGCGAAATACTGCAACGCGCCAAGCAAAAAAAGGATGGAAGAACGCCAGTTGCTGATATGTGGCAATTCATCAACATTAATCGAAGACTTGGTGCTGCCGAAAGTGGCATCGAAAAGGTATGTAGTACGTAATTATTATTTTTATTCGAACCACAATTAACCACTTCCGAAGTGCCATGGTGTAATTCAAAACAATTTTTGGTAACTCACTTTAATATTTTGTAAAATTATTACACAATGTGTTTAATGGCAGAACTGCACGCTAAGTACGTATTCAAAATGATTCAAACAAGAGAATTGGTTAAACCAAACATATCACGTATACTCGGCACAAGTAGAAAGGAATTGTTTACACAAAAAATTATGCGCAAAAACAATTCTTAATTAAAAAAACGTAAAGGCGCAAATTAAACATATCCATATGGAACATGTAAGGTGTAATATTTTGATGGACTCCAAACTTTTGTTGTGGCTAATAGTGTTAATAATAATCATCATCATCATCATCTACATCCATATAAAGAAAAAAGGTAAAGTCTGTCCGAGCGAAGTGGCCCATACAGCTGGAGCTTATCCTGGCTTCTGTAGCATTAAGGGACTAGGAGTATTGCTACTCCCCCTGGACATTATACACCTGGGTGGAGAGAGGATCTGAGAGAGTTATTGTCTTGCCCAAGAACACAACGCAGCACCCCGACCAGTGCTTGAACCTGGTCCGTTCAACTCCAAGTTATGCGTGCTAACCATCAGGCCTCACACCTCCTACATCCATATATATATATATATATTTATATCTTTCCATGGAAGCTGCCAGTTTCGCTCCCAATCAAGTTTGCATCGTCCGAGTTTGCACACATCCTATACTGTGTTTGCTCGGTGTAAACTCGATTGGGAGCGAAACCTGCAGAATTCCTTTCCATGCCACAACATAAGGTGTAATTCTCCTTCCAACCACTTTGATTTGCCGTCAGAACTCTGTCAGTCATCCATGACTGCCACCCAGCTGTTTGCCTTCCATCCTCAAACATGCTCCACCATGATTTTTTTGGTCAACCTGGTCTTCTCCTCCTCTCTGACCTCTACTCCAAAGTTCCTCTCCATCTTTCCTCATTATCTTTCAGATCCAGTTCCATCCTCCAGATCTGATCTCATCACTTGCTCTGTTCATTCCTGTAACCTTCTGGATTTGTGGGTGCATGGGAGATGGTTCAAGGCCACCTCATGCTTAGAAGGCACTTTATGTACTTGTATTGGAAAGTGTCCAGCTTCTTTGCTTCTGTTTTTGAAACTTTCCAGACCTCACAGCTATACATCAAACAACATACGACAACCTGTAAACTTTGTTGTTGTTCACTGCCTTTTCTTTCTTAGCTGTCTGCAGTGATGCCTGCCAGTAACTTAGAAGCAATCGCGAGGCAAATGGCCCACCACTTCACTTTTTATTGGGTTATTTCAGAAAAAATCCACACACCCCCGACAGATGGGGTCGTTTTTTAACCCCCCCCCTCTCACCTGGATTTCCCGAAGCACAACACCCCCTCCTGTCTGGATTTCCAAGACAAAAGACCCCCCCCCCTCCCGCCTGGATTTCCAGAAAAAATTATTATGCTTAAATTTAATTAAATTTTAATAGAAAATATGCACAATCATGTCTAGAAGATGTTCTTGTTTAATTTTCTAAGCATCAGCTAATCGCGTGGAACTAAAAGAAGAAAGGAGCAAAAATACGAAAAAGTGAACGAGTGTTTACATTCTTAGCTCATTAAAATCAGTTGCCCTTTATTCTAAAGTAATACCATTAGTAAAAAATATGACAAAAGAGTCAAATAGTCATTCCTCTTCGCCTGCTTTTCGAGACTTAAGGTCAGTCCCGTCCACTGAAGATCGAGAACTTCTAAATCAAAATCTTTTAAATAACAAAAGTTTTAACTTCTGTGTCAGGCGTTTCACGATCTTCGTTGCAACAACGTTGTGAGATCTTAAATTGATGGGTTCTCTTTAATGTTGTATCTTGTTTTAACGTTTTCTGCTATTAAAGGACCTGTGAAGGAACTTAGATTATCTTTTATGTCAGGTGAGAAATATATGAAAAAAAAAATTATCTACTTTTTCAGGATCTGAAGGCGCTGAAGTGTCACCGAACTAAACGTGCGAAGCGCTTGAATTATCGGTTTAAATGACCCCTGCGAAAGACTTTTTGAAGTTCAACCCCCCCTCCCGCCTGGATTTCCAGAGCCTTTTACCCCCCCCCCCCCACCGCGAGAATTTCCAGAATCCCATCAGTCGGGGGGGGGGGTGGATTTTTTCTGGAACAACCCATTGAACTTCACAGCAAATGCATCCATTCGATTATGAAACTCCTATTCTGCAACTTTAATCCTGTTACAGGTTGCAGTTTCCAAGAACCTTGAAAACTTAACGTGGTTTCTTCCAAAAGCCAAACTGAAAGAAAGTGTGCTATGTTTGTTTTGTGATGCCCAGACTCCTCTCTCTATTTCAAAGCTAACCATTCATTAATTATTCATGAGGGTGCAAACCAATCCCAGTACAGTATTCAGATCACATGTACACAACTGTAAACCCCAATACAAATCAAACAAAATTAACTTTTGACACAAACTCCTGCTCAGCTAATTAGTATTCATAAACTTTTGATACAGATCTCTACTGCATAACAATACTTTGCATCCAATTAATTGTTTTCATTTCACAAGTAGAATAAAATATTCACGTCTGATCTGTATGGGCGTTTACAATGGCTTGCCTATCGGCTTGCCATTGTAACCGCCCATACAGTCAGATCTCCCTCTCATATTTTATCTACTACTTAAGAAGGAATAACCTTAAAAAATGATAACAAGAGAGCATCTCGACCATTCTCAAGTTTAAGATAGTGTGAACTTAAACTAAAAAGGAGGCATGACAAGTGAAATTTTGCTTTCATGACTTAATTCATATTAAACTTTGCAACAACGGCCATGTCAGTGTTTTGAAACTGTGCTTGTTTGTCTTTGTTTGTCCACCAATAAAACTTCACTTGAACTTTAACCTTTTGACTCCTGGAGATTTTCCAAAAAAACGCATTTTTTAGGTGTTTTTGACCTTTTAAGGTCTATTATAAGCTAAAAAAGCTCCAAATCACTGAAATCAGTCCTCAAAACACAAAATGCATGTTTATTTCTCACCAGAATCAAGTTTAACAACTTTTTAGCTCGTGCATGCGCACAAATCAAAGTTTGGACATTGGACGATAAACCATCCTACCACTTTAGGCTTTTCGTTTTTTGTTATTATTTTTTTTCGCTTTTCCTTTTCGTTTTCTTCCTTTCTTTTTGCTGCAGTGTTTGGCCTTCTAGCAGGCTTCTTTTTAGTAGAAGAATTTCCGCGAAAGCGTAAAGGAGGCAAGAACTACTTACCATGGACAAGCAAAGGGTGGAAAGAGGCAATTTTCCTTTCTTTTTGCTGCAGTGTTTGGCCTTCTAGCAGGCTTCTTTTTAGTAGAAGAATTTCCGCGAAAGCGTAAAGGAGGCAAGAACTACTTACCATGGACAAGCAAAGGGTGGAAAGAGGCAATTTTCCTCTGAGTTTTTCGCTAAAATTTTGAAGCGTTTTGGTGCATATTTCAAGTTCCATTAATCTAATCGCGCTGGTTTAGGTATCGTTGGAAAGGTCTCCTTCTGCTTCACAATTCGAGCATAGATGTCGCCTTTCTGTGTGAAAGGTGATGACGTCACAAGCGGGACAAATGCCCCGATCCTTTGTGGCCGGTTTAGGCCGGTGCAGGAGTCAAAGGGTTAAACTTTTTTGTCTGTATTTTTTTTCAAAATTAGAGGCTTACCGTATCTAGGGGTGCAACTTATTCACAGAACTTTTGGTGTAAAAATGGATACTTGTTAACTAATGCTGGGGGTAACACTGTGATGGACTAACCTGAGTATCAGGGTTAGCCCCCTTCTCCCTCCCCTTAGGAAGGCCTGATACTCAGGTTAGTGATGGACTAGCATCCCAATCAGGGGGGAGTAGAATTACTCCTTACAGAAACTAGGATATCCTTCCGCCTGATGGGCCACTAGGCTCAAGGGCAGATTGCCTTTACCCAATTGGGACTAGCTGCCCAAATCATTGCAGTGTCACACCACCTCAAGGTTATAAATTTTTCTGCTTTACATCAATGGACATACATATGTACATACATGTTGTATTTGTCACACCAGATTGAGTGAACTTGCATGTCTTTTTTATTAAATTCAGATCACAAGCCTTTTAGACACAATGATGAAGGAAGTTGGTGACGTCAAAGAGGCTGCAGAAGAAATTTCTGATTTAAAGAAAAAGCTTGCCGAGGTATTCTATTTCTAATTGTTGAAACCTTAGACGGAAGCATTTAGTACATGTAACTTAATAAATGAAACCGCATAATCTGTGTATTTGTGTTGCAGTACCTTCAAACAACCAGTCCCTGATGTATATAATTTATTAGTATTAATTTTGTTGGAATTTAGAATAACCATATTTACTCAAATACATGTAAGTGCTGCGGCGCTTATTAAATTTTTTGCACCTCAAGTGTGGCGCTTATTTAAAATTTGGACGCCACAAGACATACAAAGAATCTATTTTTTTACAGTTATTTAAAATGGAAACTTGTGGCTGTCAGTATTTGTTTATTGCTGAAGAGAGAAGTGGCACTAGCTGTCCAGGCAAAGTTCGTGGCCTTCACAACATTTACAGAACTACATATTGTAAAAATGTTGGATTAAAAAACTAACGGGTGAGCAGTACACTAAAAACAATCACTGTGAACTGCAAAACATCTTTTCTGATGGAAAGAAATGTCCAAGTTTGTTTTAGAGTTGCTTGGACCTAGTTCTGTTTTAAGTTAAACGGAATTCTTCGAATGAGCGCTGCATTGAGACTGAGCGCTTATTCGGGGGCGGCGCTTATTAACTTTTTTGTCCCAATTACGGCGCTTATTCAAGGGCAGCGCTTTTTGGGGGCAGTGCTTATTTGAGTAAATACGGTATGCAATTTAAGAACCTAAATTATACAACAAGCAGTCAGATTCCAAGACTTCCATTTTCCACTTTCCATTTTCCTGTAATAGCGGGAGCTGTTTTCAGTAATTCTTATTCGCTGGGACTTCAAGTCCTGTCCATGACAACAGGGTGTCCATAATAGCAAGGTGTCTGCAAGGCGAGAGTTGACTGTTATTACATAAAAAAATTTTGGCAGAAATTTGTGTTTGTTGCATTAAAGATGATTTCCAGTCCGTACTGCGCATTCTCCGCCTGCAATGTTTGTGAGCCTCACAAACAGAAGAATTTTTACCAGCAAAAATAAAAATTCCGGGACAAAACTTACCTTTTTCTTCATTATTAACGCCAGATATCCTTGCAAAACAATAATAACGAGTAAAAGAAGCTTGACGGTATTTCAAACGGACGTTTTAGCTCATCGTGAATTCTTGAACGAAAGTATCCGTAATGGCGAACTAAAAAACTCCATGTACGCTATCACCGAAGTGTAACGTTTCAACGAATTCAAAACAAAAATGAAAACAAATCCTGAGTCTGCGCAGTACGGACTGGAAATCATCTTTAACACAATGGTGTCTATTCCACTTTTGGCATCATCACCTTTGGCAAAATAGACATCACTTAAAAAGATCCTTTCAATGATAAGCAGAGTGTTTTTGGGTAAATTGATCTCAAAATACCTACAAAAACACTTAGAAATTTGAATGAAAAAATCAAACAAACAAAACAAACATCTATCATCAATGCATAATTAAGGCCTTACAGCTTGTATATATCTTTTCATTTCTGTTGACATTAGTTGGAAAAACTGAACTCAAGTCTTAGTGAGAGAATTGCAGCACTGGAGAGTGTAGGTAAGAACACAATGTGTCACTACTTGTTGTGTATGACTAACTGGATCAGTGCTATTAAGGCTAACTGGAGTGTTAATCACAAGCTAATTAACCAAAGTGAAAGTCTGCAGTCTACAGTCTGCAGATGTATACCTGCCAACTCTCATGCCTGCGAGTTGAAAACTTTGATGAGGCCCCATTAGGGGTTTTAGGGATACGGGATATTTGGGGAAAAAATTATAGGGGATACTGGATATTAAGAAAAGAGATTGTGGGATATCGAACTTCAGGAAACTACAGGAATTAATGGGATACGGGATATTTACGCGAAAAATTAATGGGATACAGGATACACCGATCCCCCTAATGGGGCCTCTTTGATCTCACGCTAACTCACCCTTAGGAAACAATTTCTCACGCCTACAACTTTGAAAAATGTGAGTTATTACAACCATAACTCACACACTTTCCAAAAAAAAGAAAACTCAAACCAATGCGGAAGTGAAAACTCCGTATAAAATGAGTCAATGATGATACTTGCCCCGAAATCTCTGAGTTTGACAACAAATGCACTGGGAACGAGGTCGTGTTTAGCAAAACACGTCCTGGGACTGGAACTGGGATACGTCTTCAGAATACTTCGGACGTCTTTGGAAATCTTCGGTCATGGTCGTGTTGTCTTCGGAAATCCTGGCACTCTCAGGATAAAAATCTCACACCTTTGACCCAGAAAAAGTTGGCAGTTATGCAAATGTCAGACACCCAGTTCAATTGCAAGTACTCTCAGGCTACTGGGCATTTAAATTTCTCCATAAATGTTCATGAAAAGTACTCACCATTTTTATTGCTTATTATAGACAACTCAGAGGAGAGAAAGAAAATGGAAGATTTGCTCAAAGAGCTGGTAAGTGGTAGTAAAGTAAAGTTAAGTAATAATTATTACCGGTACCAAAGCTGCTAGGGCAAATACCTTTTTGGATTAAGTAAAGTTTCTATTATCAGGTGTGACCTTGCCCTGCCATCCGACCTAGCATCAAATTGTAACAAAGAAAATTGAGGAAATGGGTTTCGTTAAATTTAAGTTAGAATCGCTGTCCACTTCCATAAGTAGAGGTTGTGAAGGGGCATAACATTTGCCATGAAAGTGAGTTAGTACCTTGTGCTTTGTAGTGGCTAATTAATTGACAGATGTAGTTGCCAATTAAGTTTCCTTTCTTTCAGCAAAATCTAAAGAAACAAGTGGATGACCTTCCCACCAAAGATGATCTTAATAATTTGGATATTTATGTCAAATGGCCACAACTTGAAGAGGCATTAAATGCTAGAAGGAGTCGAACTCCATCTGCGAAATCCAGAGCTTCTACTCCGAAAGCACGAACTCCCACCCCTCCTCCCCCGAGAACACCAAGCCCCCCTCACCCATCCCCTGAGGCACTTGAAGCATTAAGACAAATTGGAGAGCTAATGGACAAACATGAGGTGTTAAGTGAGCAAGTCGATGCTTTAGAGGTACAGTATAACTTGTACTCTATACTTTTTTACAAACACTTTTACACCAAAAGTGACATCCATAATGTGCCACAGTTGTGTAGAAGTGTAGAGTTTACATTATATTAGTATTGGTCAACATTTTACAGTGATTTTATAGTCGATCAGAAAGTCAAACACATTTACATGTAGTAAATAATAAAGATGGTAAATTTTATTTTATTTTTTTTTTTGGCCCAGCTCACAACGAGTCTCTCGTAGCTCAGTTGGTTAGAGCGCCCAACCGGTATCTGGGAGGCCATGGGTTCGATTCCCGTCGGGGACTCAGAATTTTTCTTTGTCCCATGCTCGTGTCATGTAGAACATCTTATCTTTAACATTTACATGTATTAACTTATCTACTTATGATTACTTTTCTTTATAGGAACAAATGCCCAAGAAAGCTAACATTGAGGATTTGGCTGAACTGAGGAATAGACCTGGTGAGATTGAACTGTTACAATCGATCCTAGAGCATTGATAATGGATAGTGCACAATGAACATAGAATGGTGACTCAAGTCATGTAGACCTCACGCAACTACAGTACTAAAGTAGTCCTTTCTTTGTGTCATTCTTTTAATCCAGCCTGCATAGTTTTTAGTGTTTTAAATGGATTTCAATACCATTTATCTAGGAGGTTTCTTTGTACAATTAAATTGTTATCACTGTGGTAATATTACAGTATAGGGTACGTAGTCTAAACTAGCAAGATTTATAGGATGTCTATAATTCAATGTGCTATCTGTTAAACTCTGTGTACATACTGTGTTTATTTTGACAGATGTACCAGATGACATTCTTGAACGACTAAAGTGGTTAAAAGATGGACTTGATGCATTAAACAAATGGAAAGATGAGGTATTAACTTGCAGAAATAGACAAATGTGTCCCAAAAGTGGATACAATATTTTGGTGGAGTTTTTTCTGCCTGGATTAACTCGACCGGCCAATCAAAGCCTATATAAAAGGGATATAGCAATACTAGTCTACAGAGAAAATTATAAGAATCTATTGCCACCACTCAACTCCGCTACAATCTTCTCCGCTACATTCTTTACTTCACTGCTCTACTCTATTCTACTCTACTCTTCTCTACTTTATACTGCTGTACTCTACAGAATGCACATCCAGATCAAACACAAAACGAAGACAAAATCCCTCAGCCAACCATCAAATTCTTTCTCTGTGAACGTGTTGTTTTTGTTGAATTGCTGGCAGTTATATTATGTATATACAGTAAAATTCGGAAAGCAAGCCCTGGGCTTTTTACATTCCCTTTCTGATGTGGGCTTATTTCCAGAGAGGGCTTATGTAAGGGGTGGGCAAATGGATATTTGCATGTCAAAACTCTTCAGGTTATATTTGAACAGGATACTGTGACTGAAATGTTTTGGTGCATACAAGAACATCATAAACTAAAAAACAACAACGTGGTGTGTCCTTTGTTACCCCAGCAGTTATCTTCATGTAAATGCTACAGTGTTAACACAAAGCAGATTTGCTTTCCAGATGCAGCTTAACATTATTAGATACATGAAAATTAGAATTACTTCAAATGACTAGTAAATACAGACAATAATGTTATGTTAACCATAAGGATAAAATCCTTGTTTTTGAGCAGTCAATTAAACATATGCATGAGCCTAAAATGTGCAAAAGCCTTCCACAAGTACAAATTGAAGCATACATCTTAGAAATAAGTGCAGACTGTGTACACGTTACACTGGTTGACTGAAATGTAAGCCTTTTATCGTGATTAATGTACAAATAAACTCTAAATAATGTTCTTTTTTTAAAATTATTTTAACATTGGATTTGCTCATACGTTGCAAATAATATTTAAAGAAAACCATACCGGCTGACCTTGAAAGCCAGTTAACATCACTGAGGGAAGGATTGTCCTTACTCAACAATAACAAGCAACAGGTACATAACTTGACTTTATTGTTTATTCCTAACAATAAATATTTAAATTCATCATTAGGCATAACGTTTATGTAAGTCATAAAAAATAATAATACATTCTATGAATGTTTTCCTAGCAAGGAATATGAAGTCATATGAGCGTTATGTGCATTCTGTAGTCTTCATAAAAATTAAGAAACAAATGATACAATTTAGTGAATAAATACAAAGTAGATAAAACAATAGCAAAAATAAAAAATAACAGTGTTAGAATAATGTAGTATTTTTGGGAAAAATGAATTATGTGTACACTTGTGATCGCTCATATATAAGGATGAAAATGGTGTCATTACATGTTAAATGTCTAAACAATAAATGATGATGTTACTTTCCAGTCTTATTCATGTTAACGTTTCATACTTTAAATAAGATTGAAAGTATGGGAGAGCAACTTCAAAGTCTAAAGAAAGTATCTGATATGCTGAGTTACCACAACGAAAAGGTAAATACATGTACATAAACGGTTACTATAAATAATATCACAATTAAACGATTTATGTGAAGTACCGAATGATGAAGGTAAACAGAAATCAGCAAAAATTTACAAAACAGATTGGCTTAAAAACCGTGTCATACAATTAATGTCATGAATGTATTCTACCAATCGCAATACTGGTTCCAGTACGTAAAACCTAAAATGTGTCTTGACAAATGCGAGCAATCCGTTGCAAGTTGTTGCCTTATGTTCCCAAATTCCAAAAATATGTGTTAGCTAAAAACGTTTGTGATAAAAATTAAAAAGTAACTTGTTCTTTAAGTCAAAATAGTCCATTTGCTTCAGAAAAGATAGTCTTTTTTGTCCTTAACACATAACATACGTGCAAGTACTGTAATCAAATGTGCATGCCCACGAAGTAATTGAATAGCTTGATGCAAAGGTATGCTAAGTGACTTTTAAGATGAAAAATCTTTTTTTTCCTTCAAACGTGCCCGAATTTTTGCATGTGGTCTTCAATTTAATGGAAAAACATTGTCCTCGAATTAAAATTTCTGGTTTGCACCTTGTCTTCGAGAAAACTAGAACTACGGTCACTTTAAAACAATAACACGCGGCAAAGAGAGAAAGAGGATTAAACTTAGCAGTTACAGTAAAGTAAAGTTAGGGTCAGCTAGTGTTAAGGTTAGGGTTAAGTGTCACGAATGTTATATAAACATTGAACTTGACCGATCGACAAACTTGAGCGACTGAACAGTGAAAAGAAGTGAAAAATATATAGCAAAATGAACGAGAAATCCTTAAACAAAAACGACTTACGCCATTGCCCTTTCCTCTCGCCAGCTTCTAACCACAAATGCACTCGCCAAATGTTCAATGTTTCGTTTTCAGTCAGCAAATTTAGGCTGCTAAAGGTTAATCCATAATATGTTTTCGCTTTTCCCCAGTTTCTCTCCGTAGTCACGCGTAACGCAATTTGATCTTGACTCACAAGCAACGATCGTTCTTTTAAACATTCAGGCCTTTTATTCCTGGAAAGGATCGCAGCTTAGGGCTAGTTTTTGTCGAAATGAAGCAATTTGTTGCTTTTCTTGGTAAAAATTATCCTTTTCTGTCGATTCTGTTGTGTTCTGTTGATTGAGTGAGCGTTTTCCGTCTTTGCCGTGCCGAACGAACTTTGTTTATTGTGACAATGCGTATCGAATGACGTATCCATTAAAGATTATTATGGGATATCCCTGAGTAGCTGAAATACGGGAAGTCCTATCGCCAAATCTAAGAGAATTTTTATAAGTCTAAAAGCACCTCCTTATTTCCAAACGTTCAACGCGGCAACACGAGGCAAATGAGCCAAAACTTCGAGAAAATAACTTTTTTTGGAACAGAAGTTGCTTCTAGACCTCGCCTGGCTCAATGCGCCTTCGAAAGCCAAGTTTACCGCCAGTCTTGGCAGGGCTTAGCAATCTTCAGGCAGCAACACATCTCGCTTCTTTGAGATATGCTAGTGGCTTACGGGTTTCCAGACTTAATGATGTCCTTTCACCACCAGACGGGCGTAAATATGTGTCAAATAAGCGAAAATAAGCGGACTTCTAATGCGTAAGGTGAGTTTTCAACTGGTCTGATTGAAAGTCTCGTTGCCTCGGCTTCGCGCGCCAAAATAATTCAAACGTAAGCTTACGTCACAAAGTAGTTTAAGAAATTCATTTCCAGATCCCGTTTTTGAGCGAGCGAATAAATTCCCCCCCCCCCCCCCAACAAAAGGACAACGATGTTCTATTTAATCGAAGACCACACGCAAAAATTCTGGCACGTTTGAGCAAAAATTCAGGCGCGTTTGAAGGAAAAAACGATTTTTCATCTTAAAAGTCACTTAGCATACCTTTGCATCAAGCTATTCAATTGTTTTATTTTACTAAATGTTAAAGCTTCAAATGATTCCTGATGACCTTCTCGATCAACTTAATAAACTAAAGTACCTGGAAAGAGCAACCAGTCAAATGAAAGAGTTCAATGATCAGGTAACTGAAAGTAAGAATCAGTACTATTATAAACGTATTCTTGGCATTGACTTTTTTTAACAATGGGAATTTTATTTTAAACAAATAATATTACATTAAACCGTCACCTTATTTTACAAGAAAGAGCGATTATTTATAGAATGATGTAAATTGATGGCAAATGTTTTATAATACAGCAAGTTGATATACTATATATACTATATATACAATGTATATCTGTTCGATTTTCCAAGAACCTGGCGCCCAAGGTCCAAAACAGCCCGGGGCTAGTAAAATTCCCCAGGCCTCCCCCCAGGCTAGGAGGTTGTCACCCCAGGAGCCCAGCTGGCAGCTGCAACACCGGCCGGGTGCCTTCTACACAGGGAAGCCTGCACCGGTGTCATTCAAAATATTCACAGACTACACAGGTGCATTCCAAGTTCACACAAAATTTCTCAAAGGGGCATGAAGCAAGCTAGGCCCAGCGGTCAAAAGTGACACCCTCCCCTCCCCCCAGCTTTTGACGGCTACCCCCCAGCTGGACACCAGCAGAAAGCCCAAGGCCTGGGCAAGGTCCCCATACCACGGTTGACGTCAAGCCCCCTCAAGTTAAGGTTGCTGGCTAGGCTTGAACTCGGGCTGCGCCCGAGTTCAAGCGAAAACCTGGCAGCCAGGTTTCTGCGAATTCTCTGAGATATATGTCTGAATTTATCAAAACCGGGTCAAAGAAAAGTGACGTCAGTATTCTTGAACAAGTACGTTACTGCGCGAATTGGCTTAAAACGCCACAAGAAAGGGAAAAAAAAAAAAAAAGAAATACAGCGCTGAAAGGTAGAGAAGAGAGAGGAGAAGAGAAAAAAAGACTGACATTCCCTTTAGTTTTTATATCATGGAGTTTGGAGATAGTTTCTGGCGAGAAAAAAAAACGCGTTTACAGCGATTTGCGCTTAAAACGGTGCGAATTTCCTTGACCTGGTTTTGATAAATTCAGACATATATATAGTAATATATATACTATATATACAATGTGAAACCGTTAAAAAGCCGTTTTTTATGCCATGATAACAACCGAAGAAGACCGAAGATTCTCGGTCGAAACGTCTTGAGCACATTATGAGCGTTGTTTACGCTCAAATAAGTCAGCGTCAGAATTTATAAAGAGTATTAATGTCAACTCCTGACTGTAATTTTGGTATTTTTCGTTTAAGTTGATACACTGTCTAAAGCTAATCCGTTAGTAAAAGTTCTAAGCGTAAAGGTGAAGCATGCTGGTTAGACCAATAAAACAATATTCCTGAGGAGGTAGCATGTAATAGCTTTTGTCACTTCACAGAGAAGACACAAAGTGTTCTTCTATCTTAAAATTTAAACTGATCACAACTATTCCATAATATTTTAAGTTACCGTCAAAACTACAACGTATTGAGGATCGATTGAAAGAAGACACAGAACGCGAGATCAGAACTTTAAGAGATGGTCTTCGCCTTCTCAACAACCAGCTAGATAAGGTTGGTGTGTTTAACTTTTGAAAATGTATGTTTTATTGTATAGTAAAAATGAAAATAAGTAAAAATTAGAAATAAGACTTAAATATTAGCGTGATATTAATCTAAGTCATTCGTTTTCTTTTAACAAGTAGACCATTTAAGTTTAGCTGGTTTTGTGAGATCATTTTAAATAGTACCGAAAAAAGGTTTTCTGTGTTTGTTTACATTAAGATTTTAAAAGTTAGAATGAACATCGTTTAAGCTTTAGTATTAACGTTAAACCTACAGTGCATTTTTTTATATTTAGATGTGCAAGCTTGCAAATTTAAATATAAAAAGTCTAAATAAAGTCAATAACTTAAAATATGATATATAAATGTTTACTGTTAAAGTACAAGAAGATGAAAGAAACGCTTCCTAATTCTACATCTTCAAATGCCGGAAAAATCAAGGTAACTTCATTCAATAAAATAAACTTAACACAAACCATCATGCTTCAGCACAATACATTACTAAACATAAATTTGCTACTGGACATAACGTACATAAGACGTACACACTCACTCTTCTTATTCTGTCCTCACTAACAATAAGCCGATAAGCGAAAACACAAGACGAACGAGCAATTTTGTTGTTCTTGTGCTTATGCTTATTATAATTGTCAGAGTAGTGAGGACGGCATAAAGAAGGATGACTATGTTCGTTCTTCTCGGTTTTTGTATTAGTATATGATCGTACTTGTATGTTTCCCAGTGAAAACCACTCTGATGTTCAACAACAATAACCAATAAGCCAAATAAACAAGGATGAATTAAAACTCGCATTTAGCAGCACAATTGTTGCAGGCTTCTTCAAACCACTCTGTTGTAATGTGATACAGATTGGTTCTTAGAGAATGCTGCAGTTAACTGCTTTCGATCCTATGCACTGACTGGGATATTCCTTTTAGCTAATGAACACTCTGCTAAGTACTGGGGAAGGTACTCTCACTGCCTTGAACGTATTGCCGCTTCTCAAAACCATTACTGTTTTTTTAGACCTTGACCCTAGAATCCATGGTCTACGTACTTCGATAGTTATTTTTTACGTACTCAGATTTCTTGTAGTTGTTCAAATGCTCCCAGTCGCTTCTCAATTCATGGCACAGAGACTAGAGCTAAGCGCCGGCCTGACGGGTCACTAGGCTTGAACGCACGCTTTACCTCGCCTTTTGATTTCTTGTTTATTTGTCAGTTTAAAACAGCGTCTCAAAAAAGTGCGGCTGCAGTCAATGAGCAATCATGTTTCAAACATTGCACAGGATGATTGTTGTTTTTTCCATTGCTGACTTTCCAGTAGAATTGAATATGGATTTGCCTGTTCTAACTTCTGAGATGTTGTGTTTTTTAGGATGGTGGTGCGCTCAGTGCCTTAAGAAGCATGCTAACAGAACTTCAAGGAGAACAGGAAAAACTAAGCAACACGACAAAGGAACTTATAGAGGAACACAACAGGAAACAGAAACATATTGATGTATGTTGTCCACTATAAATATATGTTCATGGCGTTCTTCAGTTACCTATGTATAGCACATTATTACTTATTGTTACTCATTATACTTGACAGGCGTTGTACACATACGCGGACAGGCTGCAGGAAGTTAAAGCTGACAAGGAACAGGTTGCCATGGAAATGGACGTGGTATGAACACATTTCACCACTCATGTTCACTGCTGTAGTCAGAGTCTTGATCGTAGAGTACTTTGATTTTCCTTTTATACATGGTGAAATGTCGTTTCATCATACGAGGCATCGTAGACTATTTTGTGCTGTATTAATTAATATCAGTAATCTAGGTTGTAGGTACCCAAAGAAGCCGTAACATATATTTTTTATTGTTTTTTACAGAAAGCAGACAAACGTTCATTAGATAACTTAATAAGTCGAACCAAATTTGACCAGAGTATAGGAGGTTTGGATCAGTCTCTACAGGAACTCTTACACAGATTAGAAGCACAGGTATGTTGCACCCAGCAGATTTTAATACAAGATTAGAAAAAAGGAAAATAACCAGTTAAATTGTCCCACTTTTTTGTTGTCACACCTTTAACGGCAGTAACGGTAATTATTCTCCGTTAAGGTCGCGGGGGACACCTTCAGCATGCATAAATTAATTAGGCGAAATTTTGCTTGACCTGCATCTTTTAAAACGCTTATTTCTCGGCTGTTATGAGTGCGATTAGGCTCAATTTTTACAGAGACGTAAAGAAATGATGAAGTATTATGAATGTCATCTTTTATTTGGAAGATTTTACTTAACGGTGGTGATATAGCCTCGTAACTGACAAATTGGGAGAAACGTGATTTTGTGGCAGAGTTTGCGGATCGATTAGGAGACAGCACTCTGTGACCTTGTCAATAACTGATCAGTCAATACCTCTAATGTGTTATAACAGAAGCGGATTTTTTAATTTAAAGTTTGCCAGCAAGTTATGATGGTTTTAATGCGCAAATATGAATTTAATGCTTTCTATCTCTAATATCCATTTAAAGATAAAATATCCATCTTCGTTTAGATTTTTGTTAAAACTACGTTTCAGGCATGTTGTACTATGGGCTTCTTAACCACTGCGGTCTAAACTTTGTTTCATTTGTCATGTATTTGCTATAACTGCAGGAATCAGCACTAAATGAAGCTTTGGCTCGGTTAGCTGGTGATATTGATCAGAAGCTTGACAGGCTGGAAATCGATCCACTCAGAGATTACTTTGGTGAGTACCCAACAGAAATGCTTGCACGAGATCTTGACGTTATTTCCTACGGAT
Source organism: Oculina patagonica (assembly GCF_052425735.1). Classification (NCBI taxonomy): domain Eukaryota; kingdom Metazoa; phylum Cnidaria; class Anthozoa; order Scleractinia; family Oculinidae; genus Oculina; species Oculina patagonica. The sequence goes on along the minus strand of NC_135769.1, from coordinate 13,605,396 downwards.
TATAACGTTACTGTATGTATGCGTTTCCTTTTTTTGTAGAAAAGAAGATCAAGAGCATGAAATGTAAACATGTTGATTTACCTCTGTCTGAAGATCCTGCTGCTGGATTCCGCAAGTAAGAACTTTTGAACCTTTTTATATTTGTCGATTATTTAACTATTTTATCTGTTGTAAACACGGATTTTATTTTAAACAGTTTTTAACGCGAAACCCAATGTGCTGCTGCTGTTGTTGTTTTTGGTAACTGAGATGAAGTAAAATTTTTAATCAATAAAAAGAAAGCAATGAAGTGTCCAATAGCTTTTAGATGAATTATCGATTTATTATATGACTGAGGAAATTATTTTCTGATGAGTTGAGAGCAGGCAAATTTATCATTTAATTTTAATTTGCACTGCAAATTATTTTTTGCGCGTTTGCAATTTTTTCAGTGGCAATTAAGGATTCACACTTTTCGTGATACTTGAAAGTTCTTTCAAACTGCACTAGCTCAAAGGGCTCTTGAAAGTTTGAATGCTTAGTTTCAGTCGCATTCATACCATTACCAATTATTTTACCATCTAAGTCGTTAATATTTTTATTTACAGAGCGTTACTCAGATTCCACTGTATTTCCTGTGACAGACCTGTTGACATGATCCCTGGCCAGTGAGTACTCTCTTACTTTTAGCTCTCGATCTATCTTGGTTTGTAACACATACACTGACAAAAGACATGTCTCAAGAAATGAGATATAAGTAGACCATGAGCTAGTGAGTCTTTTTTTTATCTACGTTTATTGTTTCAATCTCTCTGTTTGTTAACTGCACTAACTGAAGCTGTTTTGTCTTTAGTCCCAATCCAGCTCTGCCCCAGACTCCTGGTCTGCCTCCATCCCGGTCAGGTCGTCCCTACACTACTTTTGAACTGGATCAAATACGTCAGATGCATCGCGGGTAAGGAATCATATCAGCATTTTTAATTGCGTTTAAGGAATAAAATCTCCGTTTCTATGTCTAACACGGATAAAGATCATAGCCACGTCATTTAGCTGCCGAGATGGCGTTGATAAAACCCGAGTCGCAGAGGATTCTCTCAGCCATCGAGGTTGACAAAAGCGTTCCTACTCCTAAGGATGTTTTTTTTTTAAGTGTGCGGTCATGCCACAAATACAGTTGCTTCTTATGGAATTACCATTCTTTTAGTTTACAATCCATGTTAAAATAAACTACAGTTTAGTCGGAATGGTTTGTATTTATTGTTAACCAATCTCTATACACAGTGGGTACAACTATGAGCAAGAGGTAGCCACAACAACAGCCCGAGCATGTGGTGGAAGTCATACAGTGACCTTTCCTCACAGAAGAACAGCTAGATTCAAGTGAGTTACAATTAGGAAATAAACAAAAAGACTTAAAACGCAGCAACGAAAAGAAAGGGAAATTAGTTGTAAAGTTTCAATTGCAAATTATCAAACGTACATCCTCTTTGCTCGGGCGATCGACATGTTAACAGCTCACGCTACTTAGCTTTGTGTTTTGCGCGCGTTTTATTTGGTGTTATCCTTCAATTTATTCCATGAAACTACCTGCAATAGTAAATGAATGAACAATGTTTTGGTACATTTGGCATTTGTTCGAGGTACGGTTCGTATTTCGAGAAGGATATGAGTTAACTGTTCTATTTTGTTTTGTTTTTTTCCAGTCAATATTATTACTACAGGGAGGATGACACGCCCGTACCAATTCCTCAGAGGTAACTCACACATGCTGACTTCAAACCACCTCTGAGCGATGTGGAGAAACGTTAAACTCAATTTATCACGTACATTAATAGCTTAAAACATTGAATTTTAGGGAGTAAATTGTACTGTTAATGTTGGAAGCAAAAGTCCTGAACACTAGTCTTGAGGGATAAAAGGAATAATAAGCATTTTTGTGATCTTGTTGGTGAAAAATAGATCAAGTTGTTTCGCAATCTTTGGTTAACAGTCCCAACGCGATAACCTTTTGCCTCTCTGTATTTACTAACGAAATGAAACCGTTTAGACGGATGCCAAAAAGGTTGTCATAGAAAGCTTGAGTGACTTAACATTTTATTTCATAGGGATGAAACAGAGCTGATTGGTCAAGACGGACACATCTACAAAGGACGTTTTGATGGAACCTTCGATCGAATGCCTGATTTACCACCAGTACGAGGACTTCATTATCTCTTTAATCGTTTAGTTCTCCTTTCACTGTTATCCCTTCTTTTTCATCCTCCTATATCCCACCATTCATTATTTCGGTCACCGGCCAATTTTTACGGAACTCAATGTTATTTAGGGTGGTGATTAATCAAGAGAAAATCATAGAGACAAGATACGCCAATTTTTTCATGCCTGGTGGAAAGAAATCAAATTTTGGATAATATGTTTTCGAACGCTCTCTGAAACCTTGTTTCTGACTTACATGCCTGAAACGTAGTTTTAACGAAAATCTAAACGAAGATGGATATTTTATCTTTGAATGGATATTATTTAACGAATAAAAGAGTTGTGTTGCTAACGGAAATTTAAAAACACGAGACGTTGGATGGTGTGTGCGTTACATTATCGTGAGAAATAAAAAAAATTAACATGATCGAAACTATGTACTAAAGCTCTTAGCTGTTTTAATTAAGGAAAGGAAAGAAAAAAAAAAACGTTTCAAGGCCTTGATTCATACTTCTTGCTCCACTTTGAAAGCCTTCTAACCTGCAGTTCCCTTGCCTGAAATGTCATTCATCTCCCACTCAGACATATCAGGCTAACTGTTCCCAAGCGCTGTAATGCTGTTCTACAGCTTTTATTGAAGTATTGTCGTACTTCTGAAATTAACGCAAACATATTTGTTGTTTTGTTCTAGGGTGCTCAGAACCCCAAATCTCCGAGAGCAATGTCGGCCAAGAGAGCAACTAGCCCCCAGCCTCCTCGCAATGGAAGTCCGACAAACCGGCGTCCTCGATCTGCTGCGGTAGCAGTATCTCCAAGAAGCCACGACGAGGAGGTTGAGCCTGCGAGTGTTGTTGTTCAGTGAACATTTAATGTATATACAAAACAAGATTCATCATACAATCACCTCGTGAAGTGAAATTCAGAGTTTTATAAATAAATCTAGTCTTAGTTTGTCTCTTTGATTGTAAGTAAGATTTCATGAGGATTTTAATGACACGAACCATTTGCAGAAAAGAAAAAAATCTTTGATAATATTAATATAATCAGATCTATTTATAAAATATCTCAAGGCTGCGCCATGAGTTTTCTATGAGCCATATGACGTGCTCTGAACTTGTTTGTAACTCGAGTCAGAAAGGCTCTATATAGACGGTACAATGTTGCCGCATGCTACAAGCTTAAGTGCACGAATTGTTTCGTGTAAATCAAGGCTACAACGTGCTTATTATTGTCATGTATGATACAAAAAATGTCGTAGGATTTTGAAACGTTTTTAAAACCCTGTGAAAATCGTAGCATCAGGCAATGTTATATGGTCTATATAGTGAAAGTCACAATCAATTTTTGTATGACGCGAGTAGCACGCACTACAAAGTCGTATTCGACAAAGCTGTACCGTCTAAATCAACTAAATGTTATTCCTTTAAAAAGAGGAAACACACTGTTTAAGAAGACTTTGAATGTAAATTTGTTAATAATATTTATGATGATTTGAGAAGGAAGTGTGCCATGTTTTCTCAACATTTAACGCACTAAACACAAACCACTGCAGTTGACTAAGTGCACATGATCATTAGAAAAAAAGAATAGCGTCGAGACAACTAGAGATGTCATTTGATCTCATACCAAAGAACAGATTACAAGTATGCAATTAAATAAATTGTAAGTTCGACCCTCAGTGAGTAGTGTACTTACTTCTTTTTGACTGACTGCGAGGGCCGTATTTGGAGAATATCGCCCTAGTTCTTTCTGGTATAGTCCGAGTGACAACCTCATTCCCAGTGAAGCGAGGTCCGTACAGGACAGACCTCGGTCGACCTATCACTTGGCATCCTCGGAGACCCAGGGGCAGTTAGTGGGGCGAAACAAAGGAATATTAAAACAACAAAACTGTCGTTGCTACGATTTCTGCCCGGTTTATTCCTTCGATTCGCCCCACTAACTGCCCCTGGGTCTCCGAGGATGATCACTCGGGGAATAGATAAATAAATTAATTAATTAACCTCCTTATGGCGCAAAATATACACTGATATTTGCGGACATTATCTGTTCCGAGAAGCGAACTGTGGTCTCACATTAACACATAACGTCTAAGTATTTTTTTTTTTTGACGGTTTTATTGCGTTCGACGAAGGAGAGCGCAAGCCTAATTCTGTTTTGTGTCCTGTGTCTTTTGAATTGGTAGGCCTGTGCACTGTTATGCGGAATGAATCGAGCCGTAATGCGCGCGCAGGTGTATGGACTCCAAATTGGCCGCCCCGATTGATTTTTGCAGGGGCAATACCCACAATAATTATGATAGTAAGCTTATAAAGAGATATGAAAGAGATGTCCGTGTTGTAGCTGGAAAGAATGGCGATAGGAGTTGTTCTGTTGCTATGATCTCTACAAATGCTGAGAAATCTCAGGCTGTGAAAAAAGCAAAAAGCAACAGGAAACGAGACAGAGAATCATCTCGAATTTCTGTTCGTAGAGTTACTAAATTACTTAGAAGAAAGAAATACAGAAGTAGACTTAAAAAACTACTGAAACATAATTTCCCAAGCTCCTCACTTATTAGAAATTTTTGTAGCAATTACAAGAAATGGTTTATTTTGTGTAACTCTAAACATTTTTACAGTAAATATGTTTTTTCATAAACAAACAGAAAGAGAAAAAGATACAAGTATTGCAATGGTAAACAGAAAGAGTTATCAATTGGCATGCTTCAAACAAAGTCTCACTTCAGTCACAATAGCGCTTTTGGTCATATTTTCCAAAGTTCAAATTTAAAAGGAGGTACCCTTCCTGCAAATGACAGTTGTAATTTGCCTTGGGTATCTCTTAATGAGATACTTTCCTTCATAAGTTTAACGCCTTATGATGTTGGTGGGAGTGGAGACTGTTTTTTTAAGGTCAGTTTCACACCAACTGTATGGAACTGCAGAGTTGCATTTTCAAATTCGTGCTGCTGGTATTAGCTATAGGCACTTGAATAATCATCCAGAATTTTATGTTGAGAGATTTTCTGACAATAGTTGGCAAGACTACATTCAGCAAATGTCAACACCAGGAACTTGGTGTGACAATGTAATTATCCAGGAAGTATTTTTAGTTGAAAGCAAATTCTGCAATATTAATTCATACTTCAATAGATTGCTGTTTCAAGTTAAAAGTGCTTTCTATGGAATTCACATGTTGCTGTTTCAAATATAAAATAATGTTGTCTGTAACCTTAAAGGAACAGTGCCACAGCTGAGTTTAAGTTTGAACTTTGAACTGTGTCGTTACTTTCATACTTGTGTGTTACACATAACACACATTCAAAGACAAGCAATTGTCATTCATTCTTGGAATTAATAAAGTTATTGTTCACAGTTTATTCGCCATCAATGATGTTAAATTATTCTTACAAACATTTCACCTTCCTCTTTTGTCCCATCACCAACAAATTGTACAAGAAAAAGGGGAAATCTCAGTCAACACCAAAAACTACCCCTCCTTTCAAGCCTTACTCGAACGCATTCCCCTAATCGCTGATTACTACTAGTTTTAAGTAGGCTATCGTGTTTATCTTTCAAATATTTTACACAAGGCCGCTCATTTTGGGGGACCTCTTTTCCACGATAAATAATTACGTCTTATTCAAACATATTGCTAGTTCGTCCAAAATGTTTATTTCTATTCAATTTAATCATTTACATGGGATGAAAACTTAACGTGCGAACGAAAAACGCAAAATTTGAAAACTGAGGAACGTGACTTATTTAACAATTATTCGCCGAAGGCAAAGTGAACATAATTGACCAAATATTTTCACCCGCACGCGATTGGTGTAAACATGCCACGCGACGCAGCCAAAGCTGGAGAATATTCAACAATTATTCCACGAGCACGCGTTGGATATGAGATGGTAGAATATCGATAGATATATTAGATAGTTTAGTCAGACAGTTAGTTAGTCACTTAGTTAATTAGTTAAGTTAGTTTTTCATTTAAAGGTTTTAATGATTCTTAGTTTTTATTTCCATTTTTACAGCTTAGCTATTTTATTTGTTAGTTTTTCCTTTTATCACTGATGTAAATTTTTTAAGTAAATTTCACTTTTTAATAACATTTTTATTGTAAAGCCCCATGAGCCATGGATATGGCGCTATATAAATATTTATTATTATTATTATTATTATTATTATTATTATTATTATTATTATTATTATTATTATTATTATTATTATTAGTTAGCCAACGCGCCGAGTGGGCTATTACGATCTCATATCCAACAAGCGCGAGTGGAATAATTGTTTTATTAAAAACACCCAAACAATTTTAATATTTGAGCTCCCAAGCTGTTTTTGTTGACGCCTATCGGCTACCATATTTGTGGTCAATGGTATATGAGCTCATATACCATTGCCTGTTGACCAAGGAAACGCAGGAATTTCAATATACCATTGCTAGTTTTTAATAACAGACTTTATCCCCAAGTGATATTCTGCAGTTTTGGCTGCATCAGGTGAGGTATTAAAGACCAATCGCATGCGGGAAAAAATGTTTATGGATAAAACATCGGATATTATTCAGGTCCGGCTGCGTCACCTGACGCCAAGTATCTCCTACGTACATTGTGACACTGAGGCAGGTGTCTTTTCGATACAAATTCCGCTGATATTTGGGTCGATTGTTGTACCTAACATTGGAAAAGCGACGATTCAGAAATACAGAGAACTTGGTTTAAGCAGCAGTTTACTCATTAAGGACATGGTATCAAAAAAATACAGAGAACTTGGTTTAAGCAGCAGTTTACTCATTAAGGACATGGTATCAAAAAATACAGAGAACTTGGTTTAAGCAGCAGTTTACTCATTAAGGACATGGTATCAAAAATACAGAGAACTTGGTTTAAGCAGCAGTTTACTCATTAAGGACATGGTATCAAAAAATACAGAGAACTTGGTTTAAGCAGCAGTTTACTCATTAAGGACATGGTATCAAAAAATACAGAGAACTTGGTTTAAGCAGCAGTTTACTCATTAAGGACATGGTATCAAAAAAATACAGAGAACTTGGTTTAAGCAGCAGTTTACTCATTAAGGACATGGTATCAAAAAATACAGAGAACTTGGTTTAAGCAGCAGTTTACTCATTAAGGACATGGTATCAAAAATACAGAGAACTTGGTTTAAGCAGCAGTTTACTCATTAAGGACATGGTATCAAAAAATACAGAGAACTTGGTTAAAGCAGCAGTTTACTCATTAAGGACATGGTATCAAAAAATACAGAGAACTTGGTTTAAGCAGCAGTTTACTCATTAAGGACATGGTATCAAAAAATACAGAGAACTTGGTTTAAGCAGCAGTTTACTCATTAAGGACATGGTATCAAAAAAATACAGAGAACTTGGTTTAAGCAGCAGTTTACTCATTAAGGACATGGTATCAAAAAATACAGAGAACTTGGTTTAAGCAGCAGTTTACTCATTAAGGACATGGTATCAAAAAATACAGAGAACTTGGTTTAAGCAGCAGTTTACTCATTAAGGACATGGTATCAAAAATACAGAGAACTTGGTTTAAGCAGCAGTTTACTCATTAAGGACATGGTATCAAAAAATACAGAGAACTTGGTTTAAGCAGCAGTTTACTCATTAAGGACATGGTATCAAAAAATACAGAGAACTTGGTTTAAGCAGCAGTTTACTCATTAAGGACATGGTATCAAAAAATACAGAGAACTTGGTTTAAGCAGCAGTTTACTCATTAAGGACATGGTATCAAAAAATTCAGAGAACTTGGTTAAAGCAGCAGTTTACTCATTAAGGACATGGTATCAAAAAATACAGAGAACTTGGTTTAAGCAGCAGTTTACTCATTAAGGACATGGTATCAAAAAATACAGAGAACTTGGTTTAAGCAGCAGTTTACTCATTAAGGACATGGTATCAAAAATACAGAGAACTTGGTTTAAGCAGCAGTTTACTCATTAAGGACATGGTATCAAAAAATACAGAGAACTTGGTTTAAGCAGCAGTTTACTCATTAGGGACATGGTATCAAAAAATGTTCGGACTTTATTTTCATACTGATAGTAATTGTTTCGAGCTATAATATATGCGTTTCAATATCCAATATATCAAATTTCCTTTGGTGAGATCCTTTCTCCCAGTTCATATACTTTGTATTTATTCCTAACACTGTTAATCTCTATATGGCCTCTCAATCGACATCGCATATCAGTGTTAGGGACTAAAACTGTAAGTAAAATACCTTCCGAAAGGAAGAATAATCGAGGGCTTGTCTATCGAGCAAAACTAAACGTCTTTGAACAAAATTTCCACGCTACTACGTGGCTCAGTTATTGCCAACAGAATAACTTCTGTCACTATAAATTCTAGCCCAGATTACGGACGGCTGTAAGGTCCTGGGCCCAGATGTGAAGTGTGGATAATGCTATTCACCAGATAAATCACTATCCAGTGGATAAGTCTTAACAAAACATACTACGCTATCCATCGAATAGTGATTTATCCGGTGGATAGCGCTGTCCACCCTTTGAAGGCCAGTTGGTGTAAGTCTAAAACGTTCCATAATTAATGTACCCTTTCATCTGATAGTGTAAACATATTGCTTATCACTTAAGTCTGGAGTCCATTGTTTTCTCTTGAAGACCCACACGAATGTAAATTTGCGTGTGACACGCTATTACCGAACCGTTCATCAATTACAGGTTTGGGTTTAGAAGCTGAGTGAAGAAGAGAAAGAGGAGGACCACGGGGTCTCTGAAATATATCACAAGACAAGTGAGGGGGTATTGAAAATTTCATAGGGGGAAGGGTGCAGGAAAACGTTTTTTGGTCTGATTGTTTAATGTTCCTCCAGCCAACCCCTGTGATGGTGTTTCAATCCTGTATATGTACTATGCTCCATATTTTTTCTCCAACTGAAGACCGAGGAATTGCAACTATTGTAATACTCTTATTGATGCACCTCATCTTGTAACAATAATTTATATTTTCAATTCTGTTTTTCCAAACCGCAAGCTATTCATCATCTTAATCTCCTTTTCTTGCTGGATTTCTTGACTTTTGCATAGCCTTTGCCAAACCAACCAGGACGTTTAGGACTTGAACAAGCACTGTTCTCCGTTTTGCAGCTGTATGAGTTATTTTCCTCACTGTTGTTACAATTATGATCCTCTAGTTCCTGAGGTTCATTCTTTACGATATTAGGGGACTGGTCCGTAAGACATTTGGTGCTGAAGGTGTCCAATTCTTGAGGCCTCAATGATGTCGCTAGAGTGAAAAGCGAGTCTTTGCTTCTATTAAACGAGAGAAAGAAGACGATTATTTCTATGTCGTTCTGAAATCACGCATTAAACAAAAAATCAAAACCAGAGAAATTGGCTTTGAAAATGGTTGAAACCAAAGAAACAAAGCAAAATCCTCAAAACTTTAAAATAAACAAATAAACAAACTAACACTTATACTAACCTTTTATACTCTGGAATTACAAGATTCAGTTTATCCATTATTCTTTTCATCACATCATCACAGCGACCTAAAAACACGTTTGAGGATATGACAGTAGAAAATTGTATTTTGTTGGAATAAAAAAAAAATCGGTTATAAAAACATTTATTACAATACGTACAGCCCTCCTTACTTAATAGAAAACCACATGTTTAGCCCTGCTTCGGTTTGTGTAAATACTTTTCGCTGTTTCTAAGTCGCACTTCTCAAGGGATGAATAATAGTAATTTTTCCAAACATATTCTAGTCATATTCAAATTTTTTCTCACTTCATTTTTATCCGTCGAAGACAGCAGTCTGGCTGTCGAAAGCTAATAATTTTTAAAATATTTTACCAGAGAACGCTTTTTATTTATCTTATTGCTGGCCATAGTGCACAAACCATACCCTAATTCAGATCAAATCGGCTGGAACACCATACCTTTTGGGACGGCACATACCTTATAAAGGGAAGTACCCCACCCCCAATCCTCCCTCCATGTGTCAGTTACAGAAATAAATGTGTAATGACTAAACAGAAGTTGGACTATTCTTTCTTACCGCTGATTTTTAAAGCTGCAAGGTCGTCCTTTGGGGTCCACTGAAATGAAAAATGCGATGCATTTTAAAATGAAATTCATGTTCGTTGTCTTATACAATAAGGCTGACTTATTATATGGCTGGAGCTTGTTATGACATAACACATGCTCTGATTGTCTAATAGTTGTAATTACCGCAAGTTTTATGAGTGACGCTAATGCCTGGCTGACTGGCAAAGCAAAGGTCCATACAAGAAAGACTTTGAACATCATTCTCCAGTATGATCCTCATTCTCGGTTAATAAGAAGTAGTCAATCATAATGTCTTGATTAGAAAAGGTTAAACGTGATGGACAAAAATAGCCAGAGAAAACAAGCTACTTTACCTGAAGGTTAACAATATACAAGTTGGGTCTTCTTGTCTTCACCCTGTTCATTCCCCATAAAGCATGATATCTCTTTAACACCTTGAAGGGAATGCAGTCAGAATTGTAATAGGCAAACAAATTAAATATAATCAGATGATGATCTAAATTCAGCAGTTTCTACCATAACACTTTTACAGCAACTCCACTGATAAGAACCTAACTTAACATTTTAGCCTTAATAGGTTCTTGTGTGGAGGGGGATTAAAATGAAAATTTAAGCCCAGCAGGTTCTTAAAACCAACTGAGGTTCTCATACATGGGAATTCACTGTAACATATAAACAACTTACAGTGTCTTAAAATTACTAATCCATTAACATTACACTGTATATAGAATGTTGTGTAATGGTTAGTGCACTGGACTCTGGATTAAGTGGTCCAGGTTCAAACCCTGGCCAGGGCATTGCATTGTGTTCTTGGGCAAGACACTTAACTCTCACAGTGCCTCTCTCCACCCAGGTGTATAAATGGGTACTGGTGAATTTACTACTGGGGGTAACCCTGTGATGGACTAGCATCCCATCCGGAGGGGGGGGGGGGGGGAGAGAAAACTCCTAGTTGCTTCATGCTACAGAAACCAGGATAAGCTCCAGCCTGATGTGCTGCTTAAGGCTGGTATGAAGACTTTACCTTTTAGCTCTACTTGTAAAATGTTAAAAAAGTTAGAAGCATAATAATCAATAATAATGTACAACACCTTTAAGCTGGATCCCAGACAAAGAATACAATCTGCAGTTTTAGCTTTCTCTAAAGCTCCTTCCCAGTTTAAAGGCCATCGCAAGTTACCCTTTTCACCAAAATGAACTATGGTGTCTCGTAACTGTGAATCACATTCATGGCAATATCGATTTGTTTGATGTCTCCTCAGTCTTGTATTTTCTGTCACATCAAACAGGCGATAATAGATTCTGTCATTTTCTTCACATTCTGTGCAGACCTACATGTAGAAAAGGACAGAGGCACCAGTAATGTGAATAACATTAATTTACAGCTTGAAAACAAGGCCTGGCTACCCCCTGTAGTAATAAACCCAGACAACTAGTTTATGTTGAAAATATAGATGCCTACATTTTGTTTTAACGTGTTGCTATAATTTCATGATGTATTGCAGTAACATCCATACCTCAACAAACATGTTACCATGGACCTCTGACAGTGCCTCTGGTGGAAGACCACTTCTAACATGAAGTCCATCACAATTCTGTGACACCACATGCTTCACCTGTAGTAATGGAAATGGTTCACCAAAATTGAAAAAAAAAACATACTAACTACCTTCATTTCTAACACAGGTAATAACAATGACCACAACAACTAAAGTGTCTTGCCCAAGAACACAACACAGTGACCCCGGCCAGGCCTCGAACCCGGAACGCTCGCTCCGGAGTCTGGCGCGCCTCCTAAGCTCTATCGTCCAGTAAAACGTAACTTGAATCAAAGTCTCTTCGAGATATCGATGTTTTTGCATGAAGTATGAGTCGAAGGTTTATCCTGTGCATTGTTCTTCGAACTTATCATTACAGTTTCTTTGTAGTTTAATTTAACAATTTCCTATCTTCACGGAGGAAATGCAGCCATATAATTTTGTCAAAAATGGCTCGTTCGCGCCAGGTATTTATACACATATTCCTTAACATTACACAAATAAACAGTGCAAATTTCAGCGAGATCTGACAATTCTATACTTTAAAACTGCAAGGACCTTTCGAGGCAGTCGATTACGGCAGCGAAATTAGCAAATGAAACAGCAAAATATGCGTTCGACGCTTTGTTTTTGCGACGCCATATTTGAATTGTTATAGGTAGACCGCCGTTCAATGTGTTCAAGGCCGTATTGTTACGATTGCTCCATGAAAAAGCACGAAAAAAAAATACGGATATTTCCGACTACTGTCGGAGAAAACATTGCGCATGATAATTGCGGCGTAAACAAATCGTTACACTCAAGCTGCGTTTTGTCTAGGCTGTCTAGGCTCTGCGAGGGTCGGATATCAAGACCCAGGATTAATTAAAAGCCACATATACAGTGAATGCTTTCGAATTATATTTGAAGATGAAATACGAAAGAATTTTGCTGTCTTTGACTGAAATTCCACTCGAACTGCGTAGATACGATCGCATGTTGTAAAGCCGATTCATGCAACATTGCTCTCAACGCGATGTAAGTGCTAGTGATTATTTATTCGTATTTTAGTTGCGCAATCCATTGTTTGTGCGACGCTTTTTATAGATCGCCTTTCAGACACACGTGCGTTGAGATAAGAAAGCTGACATGTCACTTTTAAAATTAACGTTTGTAAATGTGACAAGTCACGTTTTTTCCACGAAATCGCAAGTGATCACCCACAGCGGAAAGTAATCCTTTGAGAAATTAAAACAGTCCCTTGAGAAATTAAAAAAGTCCCTTGAGAGTTTACAAATATGTGGTTCCAAATTTTGTCCACTAACCCCTATTCTACCATTTTAGCTTGTAAACAAGCAAAAACGTCGAAAAAAATGACCACAAAAACTAGAAGCAAGAAAACTTGCAGCTGCAAGAAGAAGAAGAAAAAGAAGGGCATTTTGCTAAAGATTCTAGTTGCCTGTTCAAAGTGACCCTCAGCAAAAAAAAAAAAAACAACTAGATGACATGAATTACTATCAAGGGAACTTACCAGCCCTTCCTGGAAAAGCTTCCTGATGCTCATATGAGTAAGAGTTGGATCAGCATCTGACAAATTATATGAGCTGAAAAAAAATGAGGAAAAGTCAAAGACATCTACTGGAAAACAAATTACAGGTATAACACATTATAGCAGGACCATGTAATTAAAAATCATTATTCATAAGCGTGCACCATATTCCAATAGTGCAAGCTGGCTTTGCCAGAAAATTATTTTTCTCACACAGATTTTGATGTACATTTCCACCGGCAATGTTATAAAACAACTGGTTTATGCAAGAAGCAAGAGCTGCTCTCAGCTTTCACCTCGAGCAACTCTTACTCTTCTTATGCTCTCCAAACTTCCCGTATGCACCATATTGCAATAGCACACACTAGAGCATGAACCAATTGGTAATTCCTTCCCTACCAGAGCCAGACACACACAGCAACCAGTGGCTAAATTGAATTTTTAACAAAACAATTGGTTTGTGCAAGAAGCCCTTTCATGAACTCCCTTTAAAGGGTGCTTGAGCAAAGGATGTTGGGTCTTACTGACAGCCTCTTTATTGCTTTATTGCTACCAGTATATATTACATCAATGCGCCCCCACCCCCCCCTCCCCCCGACTATTCTAAATAGTGTGCGTTTTTAGTATTAGTTTTATTTTTAACTACAAAAAAGCAATTTAACATTGTGTATATGAACTTAACTGTCAGAATCTTTGCTATTTGAATTTATCACTTAATAACTACCATGGCACCTGCTACTATGATAATTAATTAATAATAATGACCTAACTATAAAACAGTGAAAGTGTTTTACCCCAGTTTTTCTCCTCGAGACAGGCGAGTCCACACTCCATCAGGCCCTCTAAAATGTTACACAATACTCAGTTTATTTGACTGATAAACAAGAAGGAAAAACTTCAACTAGTTTATCAACAAAGGCAGTGGGATCACTATCAAACAGACTTATTAATATACAAATTAGTTCACTAACCTATAGTCAGGAATCGAAGCCGCCTGGGAGAAAAAACACATATAAATTAAGTTCCGTACTACAATAATTAATAAGAAGTTGATGTTCTTAGAAAATCTCAGCCTGGTTTATTTACACGCACACACTTATCTCACCGTACTAACACCAGCACCAGTGTAAACAACCAGACATTTGGCTTTCATAATTGCTTGAGCCAGTTCAGTTGTTTTCTCATCTAAAACATCAGGTGGATCAAGCACCTACGACCCAAGGAACATGGAAAGAAAAACAACGCTTAACAGATGTAAACGGACTACAAAATTAAAGCATCTTGACTATGTACCTCTTCAACTCGCCGCTTAGCTAGTTCCTGCCGCAAAGATCGCTTCTCGATTTCTTGGACTATTTCTTGAGAATTAGCCACCATTTGCAGTTCTTCATCATTTCTTAATGAAGGATCCTTTTTCAAAATCTGTCTGATGTTGTTATATCGTTCCTTCGCCTCAAATTTAACAAAAATGTCGGCTTTTTGTGCCAACTTCCTCTTTTCACGGAATCCCACGGCAGCCATCTTGGTTTGTTATAAACATTTGATAACATCTAGTACCCAGATCAACACCCAGATCGCACTCTTTAAGGACAGAAAAAGATCTGGGGACGAGATAACTTCAACCTAATGCCATGCTTAAGGTCGCGCAGGACCCTTGCTCATTAATAAATTCATTAGTCAAATTTCTTGTTGGAGTGCTATCTTGTAAAGCTTTAATTCGCTACATTTTGAATATCGATTCCTCTAAAACTTAATAAGGGTACTCAGGGATGATGGAATTACATCATGATTTTCCTTTTACTGAGAGATGACCGTTGTCTGTGATGTTGCAAGCCCTTAAAAGTTTAACTGAAGATAATGCGATTTTGTGTCCAAGTTTTCAGCTAGCACAGCGCACCAAATTAAATGATTATATAGCTTAGTGATAAATCGTAACTTCTTTTGTGTTCCCACTAGAACGAAATTTTCGATTTCAAAAACTGCTACAAGTTAATGGCTTCTAAGAGCGTAAAAATGTGAAATCTAAACTTTGAAACATGCTATCTTCATTTTGAGAAGGAAATTTAAAAATTCGCTCTAGCCAGAACACAATAGAGTACACCAAGTTTATGTTCCTCGCGAATCAACTCTTGAAATTCTATATCGGCGGAGAAAACTTGGACACAAAATTGAAGGTTTTGAGGCTTCCAAAGACCTTCCGAGTCAATGTTTACAACAACGTGTGATATATTCAAAGCTGTGAATCTATTTATGATAATTTCCTATGTTCCAGCGCACGTGGCACAAAGCTGAAACAATAACTAGTAATTACTTGTACAAAAGAGTTTAAAAACAAACATTCTCATGAATATTTCGTTTGTTGTCGGCTTCAGTCGTCCGGCAGTTAAATAAATACATACTAATGATTGCAAGGGTCCTGCGCGACCTTAAACTCTTTCTTTGAATTATATTCAGTCAGTTGTGACATTTTGTACAAGAATGGGTGCTTGGTGCGAATAGTGGCTTGCGCACAGAAACTCTCAACGCTAGTAATAATATAATAATAATAATAATAATAACAATAACTTTATTATCGTGTCAAACTGTAGTAGCTGAGGGGAAAAGTCCCCTCTACTAATTGTGGACACCTTACCTGCCTAACTAAAAACGTAATTAATATATATAAAAAAGAGAATATTTATATACATTTAAAAACAAAAAAAACCTAATTACAACTATTAACAAATAAACAATCTATATATTAAAATTCTGTTTCTTTAACTATATTAAAATATAAAAATTAAAATGATGTTAAAAATAAAAATTATGTCATGTAATGTTGGCCGCCAGTCATTCTTGGCATAGGTTGCAGCCCCGACAGTCACTGACATTAGCAGCCAGCGCAGTGAGGTCCCGATCGAAAAAAATGTCCGTAACTGGAGCTGGCCGCTTACGAAAATGGTTCTCGTAAGCGGCCACTAGAGGTGTAGGGGATATATGGCCGCTTACGGGAGCTTGCCCAGCTTACAATAACCGGACGGACGTGGATGACAAAAAAACAAGCATTGAAATATGCCGGGTACTGTAATTACTGTAAAATCATTGTGACGAACGGCGATGTGAAGTTGCAGAACAGACTATTTAAAGCAAGCATTTAGCCAAGAAACTGCTACTGTTTGCACCAAGCATCCATCAGATCCTTCTTTAAATTCTTTTATTTGGCTTGGGACGAACCAAACAGCGTGAGCAGTTAGTTAGCACACTTGTGGGAGGCACTGCGACTCCAAACCAGACAAGTATTGGCACTGCTTCACCGGCAAACATTTGGGCAGAATTGCGACTGCAGACTTAGTTGGCCAACCACTGTCGGAGATACTTGGAGAACTTTGGTTTTGAAAGGCATTTGTGCATAGGTTCTTGAAAAGGTTTAGGGGCACTATTCAGCACACGTTATTACGGAAAAAATAGGTCAGAGTCGAACAAGCAAAAATAGTCCATTTTATAACAAATAATAAATAGAATATGTACATCTAAAAATACTGTATCCAAAACGTCCGTTGCTACACATTTCAAAATAAATAAATTGCAGATAAATATATTAAAGATACAGTAAGCTAAAGAAAGCGATATTTATATTTATATAGGTTGGTCCCTAAACCAGCCTGTTGCCTTTTTGACTACTTGGTCAAAGCACTTAATCACCCCCATCGTTTTTTTCACTTGCAAAAGCGCTTCAGTTTCTTATCGAACTTCAAAAATATCCACTGAAGATTTTAAGAGCGCGGCACGATTAACCATTAAATACTAGAATTTTGAACCCAATGAGACGCAGGTTCAATGTTAAAACATTTTACAAAGAATGTATGGGATTATTAGCACGTTTACCACAAGCAACTTTGCATTTTTTGAAAGCCAATTGGTCTTTCATAACATACACAAAGGTTAAAACTTTCACAGATAACTGAGTTTCACAAGCTCTTAACTTTTGTAGTCAATTCGCATATGGCACGATTACCTTTTCTACGCAAAAGATGTATGCTTATGAGATAAAATGTAAACACTAACGTCAGCAAACATTAAATAATATTAATAAATTACTGACAGAAATCAGCTAAAAAGTCAATCCAAAAATCGTTTTTCATTAACTGATTTCGTTTTTAGAAAATTCATAAATAGCCAGATGGAATGTCTAGCAAATTATTGAGAGTCGGGGATAAAAAACTAATTGGCCAATTTTGGGCCAAACTTTTAAACCGAAACAACCACATCCAAAAACCATGTGTAACCAGCAACGAGGTGTTTTAATTACTTTGTGTGAGCCACATTGAAACTCTGGTACGGAGGGGGGGGGGGGGGGGGGACAACCGTACCTAACTGAACTTTCACGGTATCTTTATACGGAAAATGTTTAACACACATTTTGAATTACTGACATCTGATTAGTGTCAGGTGTTTTTGAAGGGAGGGGGACGTCAATTAATTAGTATTTCAGGCCAATTAATGTTTCTTAGAACTTTTTGCACTTCTTAAACTTGCAAGCCTGTTATTTCTGTCCTGTTCACTAACATCTTCCATATCATCTGAATAAACATCTGAGTCAGAATCATCTTCGGTCATTTTCCTCTTTGTCCCAGACTGCCGTTTCTTTTTCAGATGAGTCGTCAAGTGTTTGTTAAGTTCCTGCCGACGGGTGAATTTCTTTTCACACTGTGAACACTCGTAAGGTTTTTCACCTGTGTGTGTCCTCTCGTGGAACTGCAACTGACATCCCTGAGCAAAGGCTTTACTGCAGTAGCTGCACTTGTATGGCTTCTCTCCTGTGTGAGTGCGGACATGTCTGACCAGGCTGTATTTATCAATGAACGCTTTATCGCAGTGATCACAAGCATATGGCTTTTCACCAGTATGGGACCGTTCATGAATTGCAAGGCGAGATGGTTGAGAAAATGCCATGGAGCAGTACTGGCATTTGTACGGTCTTGCACCCGTATGACTATTCATGTGTATTTCAAGGTTTGCTTTTGCCACAGTAACAAAAGAACAGTGTTCGCACCGTAAAACTTGACCAGTGTGTGTTCTTTTAATGTGGGATGACAGGGTACTTGAGCTTGCAAAAGATTTGGAGCAGTATTTGCAAATGTGTTCTTTTCTTGGGACAACGTCAGGATGTTCTGTGATTGCATGCCGATTACGACGACGACTTGAAGTGAAGGCCTGGTCACAATGTTCACACTGATAGGGCGTTTCCCCTGTGTGTGTACGAATATGATTGTCATACGTCCTCTTCATTTTAAAGGATTTATCACAGTGTGTACATTGGTATGGTTTCTCAGTGCTGTGGCTGGTCATGTGGGTGTTCAGCTGCTCCTGCAGTTTAAAACCTTTTCCACATAAGCTGCACTTGAATGATTTCTCCATAGTTAAAAAACGTTTGTGTATCCTTCGCTCTGATTTTGTTGCAAAAAACCGATCACAATGATCACATGGAAATGTTTTCTCACCAGTATGGCTTTTGATGTGCCTTTTTAGTAGTTTTCTGTTACTACATGTCTTTTGGCAAATCCAACATTCCGTGACCATATGGCTGTAAACCTTGTGCTCTATTAAGCCTCTTAACGTAGTAAGCTCATCTCCACAGTAGCCACAACGATAAGGACCTTGGCTTGAACCTGAAGAAAATAAGTGATACAGTCACACGATTGGGACGATGCAACTCATGGCAAATTAAAGGCTACAACAAGTAACTGAGTACTTGGAAAAAAACCCTTTGTAATCCAATTAATTAGTTAACAAACAATGGGGTGTAATGCTGGTATGGAATATTGATTAAAACTGATTTTGAATTTAAATGATTTAACCGTTTAACTTTCAGTACTGGAGAAAGGTTTAACCAAACCGTTTTAACAATGAACAGTTGTAGTTTATCATGAGACTCTCTTGAAACTCGTCTTACAAGAATAAAAATAGACATGCATCTTATAAGAGAATCAAGTGTGGTTACCCACTCAGCCCACCCCAAGGAAAACTTACCTTGTGATAAACGATTTTTAGAGTGCTCCCAAGCCAAATTACTAGGATCTTTGTCTTTATGATACAGGACAACATGTTTCACAAGAAGTTTACGCGCCGGGAACACTTCTACGCAATATGGACATTTGTTCTCATGTCTGCGAATGTGAATATTGTACAGATTTTCTGTTGGGAATTTCTTGGCACATTTGTGGCATTCGTAAGGTTTATTTGTTGCGTGGACAGCAACAATGTGGTTCTTTAGATGGTTTGGACGCATGAAACATTTTGCACAGTAAGGACATGTACGCTGGGAACTAGGCACTGCTGAAGCAACGCACTCTGTAGGATATCTGTTTGTATTCTCATCACCAACAGGATGCTGGGAACTAGGCACTGCTGAAGCAACACACTCTGTAGGAAATCTGTTTGTACTCTCATCACCAACAGGATGCTGGGAACTAGGCACTGCTAAAGCAATACACCCTGTAGGAAATCTGTTTGTACTCTCATCACCAACAGGATGCTGGGATCTAGGCACTGCTGAAGCAACACACTCTGTAGGAAATCTGTTTGTACTCTCATCACCAACAGGATGCTGGGAACTAGGCACTGCTGAAGCAACACACTCTGTAGGAAATCTGTTTGTACTCTCATCACCAACAGGATGCTGGGATCTAGGCACTGCTGAAGCAACACACTCTGTAGGAAATCTGTTTGTACTCTCATCACCAACAGGATGCTGGGAACTAGGCACTGCTAAAGCAACACACTCTGTAGGAAATCTGTTTGTACTCTCATCACCAACAGGATGCTGGGATCTAGGCACTGCTGAAGCAACACACTCTGTAGGAAATCTGTTTGTACTCTCATCACCAACAGGATGCCGGGAACTAGGCACTGCTGAAGCAACACACTCTGTAGGAAATCTGTTTGTACTCTCATCACCAGCAGGATGCTGGGAACTAGGCACTGCTAAAGCAACACACTCTGTAGGACATCTGTTTGTACTCTCATCACCAACAGGATGCTGGGATCTAGGCACTGCTGAAGCAACACACTCTGTAGGAAATCTGTTTGTTTGTCCATCATTGAGATTAAAGCCAGTAGAAGAAAGCTCTAAAGACCTTTCATGCTGTGATGCAAAAGACACGCTGCTAATTGCATCATGTCTTTTACTGTATGTGTATTGGGGAAATTGGATATTGTTAATAACTAGGGTTGACTGTTTTGTTTCATCTTCCGTCTCATTGTTAAGATCGTTGGCATTGTTCAAAATGTCTGCAAGATTATTGCTGGGTTGTGCAGAATAATAATCAAGTGTGTTTTTGGCGGAGTAGTCATGACCATTGTAACTGTTAGGTGTGTTGTTGTTAACAGGGAACGACGTTAAATGACTGGAATTGACATGATGTGATGTCTCCCTGGTCTGCACTGAAGAACTCAGTATATCTGCAGAACAATCTGTAAAAAAATAATTATTTATAAAATAAGTATTTACCGTTTACCCACCTAAACTGTACATGTACTTGATTATGTTGAAGAAATTCAAATAACATTTCATTTGACTGTATGATATATACACCTAACTGCAAAAACGTTGTCAATTCACAAAATTAAAAAACTCGAAACCTGTTATTATACCATAGTACTGACTGCTTTGTGAACTGTTGCAATCCCCAAAATATGCCTTTTTCAACTTTTCTCTTTTTAATGACAACTTTATTGTAATAAGGTGAATATTTGAAGGGTTAAAAAATTGAAAATAAAAGTAGTTTTATGAGGTTCCAAAATCTTGATTTATTTTACACAGGACGACTAAACTTGTAAACAAAACTGCAGCCATGGAAATGCATGATAAATTGACAATTGCATAATTTCCATTAACAGAATACTGAGGATACTGAATAACCATTGCATTTGGAAAACAAACACTGTTCAGTACATGCAATAGATCAACAGTCCCCCTCCCATCTTCTGCTATCCCAATAGTGTGACAGCTCGTTGTTGTTTTTCTTTTGTATTAGGGGGGGGGGGAGGGGGCAGTCAGCAGTATCTTTCTAGGAGCTGACTTCCAACAGTTGATCCTGGATGTCACAGACACCCAACCTTCACTTTGCAATGCAGTTGTCAACATATCTTAAAATTGGCCAAAGAAATTACTTGGATGTGAAATGCATTCTCATCCCATAGTCCTTTTCACTTTTCTTCGTGGGTGGGGCATTGGCATGAGAGATTAGAAGAAAATGGGAAAAGAGAAAAGGGCACTTTCAGTCCTTAATTTTAGGAGTTCCATCCTTCATGTATGCAGTTGTGATGTTTCTAAATACTGTTTAAGAGAGTTGTGGTGGTTTTGACTTCAGTTCAAGATTTCTTTGTTTCAAAACAGCCAGTCAAAAAATCTTATTAAATCCACAGAGCTCTCATTTCTTGTTCCAAGGCCCTGCCAGCTAAGAGAAACGAAAGGGCTATGGGGACAAGAATGTGAAAAATGGAGGCCTACTAGACATTTACCTTACATGAATACAGTGTAACAGTTACAATAATATTAGTCTGATTAGTGTTTTAAAAAGACATTTTTGCCACAGACCATTTTTTACCTCCCCTCTTGAAACAACAGTTACCATAAACTTTATTTAGGTGTTAAAGGTGCCTTGCTTTGTAAAAAGCAAATTTGGGACACTTAAAGTTGCGGAAATGTTTAAAAAGAAAACTACTTATTTAAGTGTTAAATTTTATAAGTTATTCTCATATTTTCTTACTTGTAATGTTACTAATGCCATGGTTTGTAATGTCGCTATCTTCTCTTTCCACCTACAACAGGAAAATATCAAGCAGAAGTCACAAACGCATGCAAGTTGTTTTCCTATCATAGTATGCAGCTACCCCTCTTTTCCAGTGAGTTAACATTTATAGCAAAATCAACGTCTAAAAACTTGTTGATTCAATAATAAATATCAAGAAAATTTGAAAATCAGGCAGCTCTGGAAAAAAATAATTTGAACTTGCTTTGTACTTTTAGCAAACTATGCTACAGGAAAATAGTTCTTTGTTCACCTTCGAGTTTTTCAAAAACTCGATCTCCAAATCCATCCAGTATTAAGTGCGACTTTCTAGAATTATCAACCAGACAGCGGAACAAATGGAATAAGCGATTTCGCTCATAGTTTTCCCATAGATAGGTCCTGGTGAGAAACCAAACGGACTGTAGTTAGTTTTTCCTAATACAGCTTCCTTTCGTAGAAATATGTAAAAAAAGATTTCACCCCAATTGAGCTCAAAATCCACTTCCGGTTTGACTGATTTTTTTGAAAGTTCAATCGCCTCGCGCGTTATACAGCAGCTGTTTATTGATATTTCAATACTATTTATAATGTAATTAGGTCTTTATTGTATGACTGAGCGAAAAATAAAACAAATCAAGATTAATTTTTAGCCTGAAACGGGGATAAATCCAAAGGCAAAATTTGCAAATGAGTAGCCAGCGAAATTATGCAGTAAAACTCTGCCATTTTTTTCTATGTGCGATAACTTAAAATATCGTAAAAACAATTTTTATGGGTTAACTAGACACTTATCTAATAGAATGTCCAAAAAAATCTCTGGGGAAAAGGTTTTTAGTGGCCCGCTTTGGCCTGTATTTATCCTTAATTTTGCCGATAATCTGCCGTTTGTGCGTGACAGCAATTGCGTGACACAGGTAGTAAACAGCGTATGAAATTATCGTTTTCAATGCATGTTTGATGCTCTTGTGAGAATTCCATCAAACAACCTATGCAAAGAAACAAGTCATGTGGTAACCTATTTAAAAAGGTAAAGGCAAAATTAGATTTTTTTCCCTTCGCCATTTCTGTAACCTTTGCGTGATCTCTACACGCTCTTGATCACAACATGCTTGATGGTTTAGTTCTGTGTTAAGAGTTGTTTTAAGCTGTTGATCATTCGATCATCCACAAAAACCGGTCGTATAAAGGAAAGCATTCTCAGTTCAATTATTTTACGTAATAACGAGTCAATATTGTTTGGTTTATTTATTTCCGTGATCTGAAGGAAACAGCGCAACAATGAAATTATAAGTATTTGTCGAGTGCGATGATGTTGTCGTTGTTGTTTGTTGATGTGTTGCTGTTTCCTTTTTGTCTTAAATTGCCGATATTTTTTCCAATTCATGTCCTTTTAAGGAGAAAACTATAAAGCATAAGAAATTATTGGGGAGAATTGTATACAGCCAATAATAGATATCAACATTGAAGGTAATACTGAGAATTTTAAACAATGTTATGGTATAAGACAAATAAAACATAGCATTGCCTTTCTAAGTTATGTACAAAGTTCTATGTATTTTGTGCCGTTACCCTAGCAAGAGGGTTAGAAGATAGCCCGGGCTTACAAGCAAAAATTCACAGGTAGGGTAACCCTAATATCCGGGTCAACTTACACCGGTTACGCTTCAGCCCCAGGGGGGTACTCCGGCTTGTAAATGACGGGGATGATCGAATCGAGGCAAAACTCAGGACCCAAAAAAATCCCTAAGTCTTCCTAAATTACCCCAAAAAATCCGTGGACAAAAAATAACCCCCCCAAAAATCCCTTGTCAAATTATCCCTAAATTGCCAGGAGGGGCAATAATGCTTGAGTTTGATTATTCATCATACCATAAATACGCTAAGGCAGCGCCAAGGTACTTTGGTTCTTTTTGAAAACCCAAAAAATCTCCTATTTGAATCAAGTCACCCAAAAAATACTTGCCAAATCCTCCAACCCAAAAAAATCCCGGAATCAAAAATTTCAAACCCAAAAAAATCCTTCGATCATCCCCGTCATTTACAAGCCGGAGAACCCCCCCTGGGGCTTCAGTTAACCTTGTAAATATAGCATGTAACGGGTAATAATCTTAGCGCAAAAAACAATTTTCGTTTTAGTTACGCAGTTAATCAGTTCCAGTAAAATCATATTCAATTTCCAAGCTCAATAACGTCTCAAGCACATTTTTTTATAGTTGGAACGCGTTTGACGGAGAAACTATAAATACTTATGTTATGGAATGACCTCACATATGCAGCGCCAAACATTTTACCACAAACTTTGTCGTAAGAAGCTGTTATTCAAAAATAATTCCGTTCCAGTGCAAAAATACGACAAATTGTGAATGAACACGATGTTTCTTGGTCATAATTCGCTGTTTTTGTCGGTATTTTTAAACATATTTAGCTTCTTGGAGCCAAAATAAAGTTGTCCCGGGTAGGCGAGTTATCCCTAGCAGAGCGTTTACAAGGCGCTAGGGTAACCCCGGCGCTAGGGTAACCCTAGCGCTCAGCTAGGGTTACCCTAGCTTCCTTTGTAAACGCGTCGATGAAAGAAAGAAGAAATGTGGGAGCGCTATGGTGACCCTCCTGCTAGGGACTACCTGCTTGTAAACAGGCCCTAAGATTAGCGCCAGATTTTAACGCAATATTTGCATCGGTCCATGCATGAATCCAGTGTCTTTGTGACTTGCAAGTTGTATAATTAAATATTTTTATTTTGATAACAAGTGCTTATTCAATTCCACACATCGATCGGTAAAAAACGACACTTCGCTTTTTGTGGATTAAACAAGATGAATGCCTGTTGTTCCTTTAAAGTCAGTACTCCTTTGATCGCAGCGACAGAAATCAGCCTACGGAGAAAGTCTCGCTATTATCATGCACTGAAAATATAGCACAGCACAATTCACTCTGGGAGTTTCATGATATGGAGAGTGAAGTAAAGTTGGTTCTTGCTCAAGCTACGATTTTTTACACTCCTCAAAGTGTCGACGTAATGACTGCTAAACCCATGGTCTCGGCTGGACAAGAGGAACCTAAAGATGTAGGGTCCCTCAGAAGATACCAAAGCATAAAATCGTCAAAGTAAAATGTCTGAATGCCGAAGGATCGGTTCGAAGCCTAAGGGGTAAACAAAATCTTCTTCAAGTTAATCATGAAAAGAACGGGACATTTGATTCCCGTTGGATAAGGTATAGATATCGACATCTCACTCGCTTCTTGTCTGAATGCAGGAATTTCGACATACAAATACGTCTGGCAGTTTTCTTTCTTTTTCCATAAGGTACGTGCAGCCCGTGCAGATCACGCAGGGATATTTTTGTATTCAATTTCCGAAGAAGAGAAGCTGTCAAAATTAGCACCAGAGAACCTGCCTCCACTCGTCGTCTAAATAACGAGGAGGAAGTAGTTGTGAGTCAAATCAAAGAATTGAAATTCAGGATAAGAAAATATGTAAATATTAGAACTTTTCTAAAAGTAAATCCATAATGGTCTTAGCAAGTGTAAAGCTGCTTTATTTTGGACAATGGAAGCAAGACAGACATGCACAGCACCTCGAGGGGGTGGGGGTGGGGAAGGGTACTTGGGATTTAAAGTAACGTGGATAATGGAACCCCCCCCCCCCGAAAAAAAAAAAAAAAAAAAAAAAAAAAAAACGAGGGCTTCCAAAAACACTCTAAAAAATAACCTGGACAAAAAAATTTACCCTGAAAATATCCCATACCGAATTTCTGTCCAGAGAGGGGCAATGATGGTAATACAAAGAAAAAAATGGAAACTCAGGGGGGACGCTCGAGTTTATATGCAAAGCAAAGGACTGGAACATCATCGTTCAAGATTAATCATCAGTAAAAAACATTTGTTTATACTTTATTCGCGAAACTACACCACCAATGCACCACCACGAATGTTAAGATTGTTTTTTATTCCCCCAAAAATCCCTAACTTTTAAAAAATTTCCTAGACAAACAATTCCCAAAATTATAAATTTCAAACCCCCAAAAAACCCATCATTTCTGTCACTTGAAATCCCGAGTATCTCCCTTGGGCACAGCACAGGGATCCTTAAAAAAATTTCTGAGAAATGCTCCAGTGACACTTGATGTAAAATGTTATTGTCAGCCCTCATTATGGGCTCAGCGATAAGCCCCCTCATGTCCTTACTCCTTTCAGTTTTCTTATCTTCGACAGTTGTTACCTTAACCCCAGCCGGCTTCAGCTATTTTTAGTGCGAAATTTCAAGCTTAGCCCTTAAAAACAGGCTTAGAGCATTTTAGTGACGTTTCACATTGAAAAATCACTCTCATGTAACTGGAACCATTACCTATAGGCAGCAGAAGGGGAACAAAAGGGACAGGGCAAAGGAGCGGAGTTTCCTATAAGAGGGATGGGAAACGATAACCCAAAAAACCTTCAATGGATAATTATGAGTGAAAACTTGCAAATAAGTCGTCTCCCCTCCATCCAATATTTGAGCATTGACAAATTCGTTATACCAGCATTTGGTGGAGACGATTATGTTTATTTAAGTAAGAGCAGTAATCGCATAATTTACATACATGTACGTTGTTGAAAAATTTTAAAGTTCCACCCTGCAAGCATGCAACTAAAACCGCCATCAGTGGCCTGACAGCAGGAGGGGAGGTGGGCATTCGCCTTTCCGTTTCTTTAAAATGGAGTGGGAGGTGGAGTCTAGTTGGCACTGATTTTAGAACAAAATA